>NC_064433.1:22572463-23192150 GCF_023343835.1 Lagopus muta | reverse complement strand
ACGATTCTGCCATTTATCCACACATCCTTTTATGGGAACTCTATCAGTTTAGGCAGTTCTAGAGCAAAGGTTATATAGATCCAAGGAAACAGTGAGTCCAGGAAGTCTTTTCAGCAACATGATGAAATCTACAGAGTCGAGGAGAGAAGAAAGCACAATGTTGAAGGATTCAACTTCTCCCTCTTCCCATTATTCTTGGTTTCTCGTGGATTACCAATTGCTATACTTAGGCAGAATTTTCTTTGTAAAATGTATTGGTCTAAATAACGGGAGAAGTAGAAGTGTGACTTCCAGCCCTATGAAGAAGACAAAGCAGAAGAAATGTCTGTTGCTTTCAGCAAGCTGTTGTAATCCAGCTCTTTCACTGTGCCACAAAATCTCAGACTATCTTGTTCAAGATTATATAAGGCAATTAACAAATTTGAAACAACTGTGCACAGAAGCCTTGTTGTTTGTACACTGAGAACACAGCTTTGTGATTAAATGGAGCTGGCACATTATTTATGCAATGTCCATCCTGGTAAGGCTAAGGCCTCAGAAAACATTCTAACAAAATGTTTCTGAAATACATAAATCAAAAGTTGAAAGGTAACAAAACTGATATTCTACTGACATTTTTCCTTTTTTAAACTGTAATTCTATGGGCAGATATTATATTGTGATTTTTAATTTTATAGGGAAAAAAAGAACAAAATACATCTTAAACTGCAATTTTTTTTATTTTTTTTTATTTTTTGGGGGGGGGGGGAATATTAACAGGGTATAAAAAAAAATGATCTGGCAGTTCTGACTAGAGGAAAACTGTTTAGATCATAAGAGCTTCACAGCAGAAAGTTTAATAAAAAAAGGTTACTGGTTGTGAGATTACTAAGGGATTTATTCTGGTCATGAAAGCCTTAAAATGAATCATACTTTGAATTTTTATTCTTCTTGACTGCTCCATCTATATATTTGATACCAGGACATTGCATTGACATCAACATACTGATTGCTCAGTTCAAAAGAAAATAATTAGCAAAATCTCCCACTTTAAGGAATGGTGTAATTAAAATAAAAAGATTTACTTACAGCTAGTAGGAAACTGTTTAAAGAGAATGCAAATTCTGCTGCATTTAGTAGACAATCCCAATCTTGCTGTCATGATATGTGAAAATTAAGAGAAGTTTCACTGTTGGTGAAGACACAGAAGTTTATAACTGTTATGAGTTGTTTCAAGACTAGACTTGTAATCATGAACAGTAACACATTAAATTATTGATGACATTTCATTTGACATTTGGTAGTTTACAGTTTCTCATTTGAGCTTCTCCAGATAGACCGTAACAATGAATGTGGTAAAGGGTAAAGACAACTTTAGGAATGGTAATACTTGAAAAGGTCATCATGATTTCTCTATGTACTGTAGAATAATTGTTTAAATGAGATGTCCTTGTTATAAAATGTCCTTTATATATTGGTACATACATAATATCTGATATACAGTTTAGTTTATCCTTGTCAGTGACGTAAATATTTGAGCAAGAGTTTTCCTCCCTAGGCTGAAATGCACTAGCTTTCTTTCTGTTTTAAATCTTTCTATCTTCACATAGCCAATCACTTTCAACACTAAGTCTCATCAAGTCCACCCTAAAACTTAAAAAAAAATGTTATTTCTTTGGTTTTTTTTAAGCTACTTTCAAAAACATTAAGCAAGGGAATACATGCTTGAATAACCATATTGATAATGTTTAAATCATGGTGTATTGTGAGCTTCAACAACATTTTATCGTTTTGAGTACTTTTAAGCCAGTCTGGATACAAATTAATAGTCCGTATCCTGTTTCCTATTGTATGTCTGGAGATGTGATTGATAAACAACAAAAATGCAGGCGTCTCTGCCATGTACTGAGAACTCCCCTGGATATGCAACAAGCACAAGGTTATTTAGTTAATTGCCTATTTCCATAAGGGTTTATTTGTGATGTGAGAGGAAAAAATAATCAAGCTTAGAGAGTCTAAACAGTTCATCCAAGGTATGATAAAGGATATTCCTTAACTATTTTAGTAAGTGCCCAGAATGAATTATCCCTGAGGGCACGATGTAGCATGCAGGCCACAGGATGGGTAATCTTGAATTACTGTGCCATATTTTGGCTGACATAACTTCCAGATAACACCTACTTGTTCCTCTGGAGAATATGTGTCTCTCTCTTCAGAGTAGGCTACCCTCTAGCTAATAATGTAGCAATCATAACCAGGAGAGTAAGCATGATGCTGACTACATTTGAGTAAACTCATTTCATATTTCTCAAATAATTTCTATTATTAAGACGTAGCTGTAAACACTCAGGCAAAGCACTTGTGATCTTGCTTTGTAAAAATGAGCCCTTTCCTTTTTCAGGCTAGCTTTCTCTGTAAATTTGCATTTCTTTTTCTTTTTTTTTTCAGCTTTTCTGTTAATGACTTAAGTCTTTCCATAAAAGCTGCTGATCAGAATTTAGTGATTAGTCACCAATCTTTAGTATATGACTTTTTGTTGCCACAGGGCTCTTACAGCTATCTTTAAAATTAAAATGTGAAATTCTTTATCATTAATAAGACCAGCAGCAGGAAGGTTCTTCATCTATTTAAGAAGTGCAAACATCATGCCTTTCACTTGTGAAAAGGACAGAAGTTTTGAGATTGGAACAGTTATGTGTGTATTATTTTCTTATTTTTAAGTTGAAGCACCTTTAAAGAAACAAGCAATTGCACTGACTGATGAAAACAATTCTTCTGAAGTGAAGTGTAAACACTATCAGTGGCTGTTGAGTAGCTAGAACAAAAAGCTTTTTTGTTATCTTCAAAAGTGCTGGAAATTGGTTTCCCTAGCTCTTTTTTTTAAGATTAAATATTTCACTAAGAGTGGCTTTATGAAGAAAAAAGGACTCGATGAGTTTGATCATCTGGTGGGACATGCATAAACTGTTAATACTGGCTTACAAATGTAATAATAATATAAATCTTTTTCCAGACTGCTACAGTTGTTTTCTCCCAATCTGAAAGTAAGCATGATGAAGATTTCCCTTTACACTCTTCCTTTTGCAAAAAAAGAGAATTGTGTGCGCAGCGACTACACAAAATCTTTTGGCTTTCCTCGTTAGCTTGCTTTCATATCACTGGTAATTCCTCAGGGTGTGTGAGTGGTGGTGTGAGGGACTTTTTCTTTTGGATGTTTTGGTGGAAAGAAAAGTAAATTACAGTTGCAGACTACCTACTGCCTTTTAAGCTCTGCAGTCTCCAGTGTCAGACTGAGTTAATTTTTGGATTCTCTTGTCCTCAGCCATTTATCAGCAGTGACTTTTTGGATTGTCTACATTTAGAAAGATCATGGCTAATACCCCTTGTTATCACACAGAAGTCCAGACTGGGACAAGCAAGTGATTCTGTTACATCAAAACACTCTTGCCTTTAGTTCCAATCCATGTTTTGACATATATTCCATGATCTACAGACGTCTCCCAGTTTTCTTTTGAAATAACAATGTTAAGCTTCCAATCTTACCTGTTTCTAATTTACTTTTATTTGGTAGCTTACGAGCATTTCACTAACTAAAAATATTGTTTTTCCCTGTAGATGTTTTGCTTTTTGTTTATTTTATTTATTCCATCTAAAATATGGAATTTTAGTATAAGCAAAAAAAAAAAAAGTTTTGAGTTAATTTATAGCATTTGTAGGAATATTTTTGTAAAGCGTTTCGTTCCATGTTGTACTCTTTCACGTTTTGTGCGCTACCATACCTCTGAAGCCATAGTATTCTTTCCTCAAAATTTTTAGTGTTTGTTCTTCAGATTAGCTATCTGAGCATTCAGAGAAGTAACTACCAAACTTAGATTTTTTTTTTGCTACAGATCAAGTTAGATTAATATTAAAATAGCACAGACTTAAAATAAGGATCAAAGCAGAGTTCTTGCTTTCAAATTATTATGCTGCCGAAAATTACTATGGGTATTCCAGGGTTCAACAAACATGCTGATATTAGGTGATAGTTTCATAACATTAGATTATTAGGAATTTGTTTGTTGTCACCTATTGTTGGAAGAATTACAGTATGAGGATGATTTTCTGCCACTGTCAATAAATACAGACCCAAGGTAAGAGTCCTTGGAGTGTCTTGTGGAAGTCTTGATGTTAGATTGACACTCGTCTTTGTATTTAAACACAGTGTGGAAGGTAAGTTCAATTGAAATAATTGCTAGATTAGCAACTGAAAATCTAGATTTTCTGACATACTTGTAAATGTATCACCATAGATGTAAAGATAATGCTATTTCAGAAGCAAAAGCAATCCACTATTTCATTTTAAAAGAACTCTGTAATAAAACAATTATGTCTTAACATTCTTTTTAGCAGGATTAGGTGACGCACTTCAAAACTGTAAATTGCCCATACATGATATGATTGCTTCACTCCACATAATTATATAACTTTCAATACAATGTTTGAAACTGTGATTCTGTCTAGTGACAGGTTAGATTGCATACAGATGTATGTTTCAAAATATAATCAGTTTTAAAATCCATGATGAGCTAGAAACTGTGAAGAAAATTTAAGTGTTGTGGTGTTGTATCCTGATCCTAGGAATCTGAATCTCCAGGCAGGTATATGCCATTTTATGGGTTTCAAGACAGGTAAGAGCTTTCAGTAAGGGCATAAAGCCCTTCGTGTCTGTGACTTTGTAGTTATTTCACTTTGAGGCAAAAAGAAAAAAAAGAAAAAGCACATCTCCCTGATTTTCTTTCAGAACTGAAGTTTTGAAATTGGCCTCAGAAAGAAAATAATTAATAAGTACTTTTACCTTCAGGAGATAGTTCTTTTTTGACAGTTGTCCTAAAATGTGTGTTCTTTTTTTTTTTCTTTGCTAACACAATATACCTCTTTGTTCCCCTCCAGTGGCTGGAGCATTTATGGAGATCTGTGGGATAGTTACTGCTCCAAGCTGCTAGATTAGGCTTCTAGTTCAGTAAAATACATACATTTTTTTACAGCCTATGGTCATAGACTCATACAATGGCTTGTGTTGGAAAGGACAAATTAACAATTATCTCATTCCAATTCCCCTGCCATGGTCAGGGATACCTTCCACTGAACTAGGTTGCTCAAAGCTCCATCCAGCCTGATATTCATACACAACTTCTTGGCAATCTGTTCCAGTGTCTCACTCCCCTCGTAGTGAAGAATTTCTTCTGAATAGTTAAACTAAATTTACCCTCTTTTAGTTTGAAACCATAATCCATTTGTCCTATCACTACTCTCTCTAATGAACAGTACTTCATCTTTCCTGTAGGCCCCTTTAAGCACTGGAAGGCCATTGTAAGGTCTCCACAGAGCTTTCTCTTTTCCAGACTGAACAGCTCCAACTCTTTTGGCCTATTTTTGTAGGAGAGGTGCTTCATCCCTTCTGATCATCTTTGTGGCCCTGTGCCCACTCTAACAGCTCCATGTCTTAAATAAAGAAAAAGATCACCATCCAAACACACGTGGACCTCAGACTCTTCTAAATCTTCCAGATCCTTCCCAGATCTTTATTTCATTCATCCATATGCAGCCTTTCTTTCTGTTCCTTACCTCACTTGTACCTTTCCAATATCTCCAAAATTTGTCAGAAAGCCCCACTCCAGGCACTCCATATTCCTTCCAGCCCCTTACTAATACCTCCAGTACAACCCTAATGCTGCTCTCTTCCCTTCATTACCCAGCTGGTCACTCCTGCAAAGCCACCCACAAGGGTAAGGATGCCTGCTCTTTTGGGTTAACAACAATCCTACATAAAACATCCATGGGGAACAGTGAGTTGCTTCATCTCTCCAATTTGTCCCAGTTACTCACCTCCTCCTGCCTCCTCCACAACAGGTCTGTCCTGCGAGAAGCCCCCTGCATGGCTGCACATTGGGGCTACTAGCTCCAAAGCAGGCTGCCCTGTGGACAGTTTCCTACAGCAGCAACTGACCCATGTGCACATTAGTTATCAAACATCACTTAGCATCACTCAACTGTGAGGCTGATGTTTTATAGATCATGTGAATTTAATCTTCGCATAAAAGACAGAATCATGCAAAAATACTGCTAGGGATATATTTTTTTTCTTTTTAATGCAGTTTTTTCGTTATTCAGGGGCATTTTGAAACATCTGTGTTGAGTACCTGTGTCCCTTTCCTCTTTCATCCACTCTTCAACTTGGTTTCTGATTGACAGTATTTACAACAAGCGCTTTAAGCATAATTTAGAAATGCCACTGTAAAATCTAGACATATTCCACTTTTGCTCAGAGCTCAAATGAAGCAAGTTCTCTTTGTCAAATCCAGAGATTTCTATCTTTGCATTCAGATTATATTTTCAGTGCTGAGTATATTATAAGTGGGAGAAAATCAGCCCTCTTCAGAAAATAGGAACTTCAGCTGGTAGAAGCAGATAAAACTTATGAGTCAAACTATCACTTCTTTGTGGGGGACTTCAAATTTGAGAAGCACACAGAGTTAGCTCTAGCAGAATTCTCTTTTGCTGCTGTGTTGACAGGTTGCTCAAATGTGATCATCCAAAGTTAAACCTTTTTAAAATAAAACAAACAAACAAACAAAAAACCTGTAAGCTCCTGCTTACATACGCTGGGGAAAAAATACAAAATAATAAAGTCCAGCCTTGGAATATTATAGGAATCAACTTTCTTTCTAGATGTCTTGCAGAATTTCTGAGGTTTGTCTTCATTGTGAAAGCTGATGGGGTGACACAGAAGCTCCTTCCTCATTTTGTTAGGGTGACCTCCAGTGCACTTATAAGAGCTGGTAACCTGCTTGGCTGCCTGGGATAGCCAACATAGGTAGCTCTCTGCAGCTTTTTTTTCCCTATATTACTTTGATCCACATGGCTCCCTTTTTGCTTTCTGGTTTTATTCAGTCTGCAATTCAATGCAAATGTAATAAGTGAGTGGTGTTGTCTCCTTTTCAGAGGATTTCTTCTGGTTTTTACTCCTGCTGTGTTTTTCACTTAGTACTTTTTGCTGGTGTAATCCTCCTACCTTAAATGGTTTTCCTGTGAGATCACACTGCTCTCAGAACTGTTACAAAACAATATAAATCATATACTATAAAAAGTCTTCATTGTAATGATATCAGGCTTACAAGATTCAGATTGTTTTTAACTTTTTAGAGATATGATGTGCCATCTGTAGCAAGGGCGACAGACTGCTTTGTCTGAACCTGTTTCTCTCTTATTTTTTCTCAGCTTTCTGCAACACTTCCCCAGTGTTCCATATACTGAGAAAACAATGAATGTTGCAAAATCAAATACTCAAAACATAGGAAATGCCAAAATTAGGTTTACCTTGGAAACTTTAATCTTCCCCATTCTGCTTTGAAAATGCACATCTATGAAGTTTTAAAAAAATGTTTGTTAATTCACAGATTTATTGTAGGTTGTACAGTGAGTCCTTAAGCCTTCTCATTTTGAATGAACTGGTAAACATAATCCCTTGAAAAACAAAAAGTACAAAAGTCAACACCTATTTCATGAATCTGTGGGGTATATCTAAGAATTAACTAACATAGATTTGGGATTAAAGAAAATATAACACATGAAACTACCTGCAGATTGCCTGTAGTTAAACCTAGCTGTATAACGCACAAACTTATCTCCACATCCTATAGTGAAAATTACTCACGAAAATCTTCCTACCCTCTGGAAGCCATTACCTCTTTTTTAGTTTAGCCTTGTTGATTTTTCCCAAGACACAGTATAAGAAATGCCTTAGACATTCCCTAAATGTGACTGGTGTATGTGCTAGAAGCATCTTGTTGCCTTCTGTGGATGCAGAGTGAAATATCACATCCACCCCAAATGTCAAACAATAGAAAAACTTCTATTTCAGTGCTCTTTGTCAAGCATTTAACAGAAAGTAAAGCTGAAGTTGAGCCATAGCAAGAATTATACTGCTGTATGAAAACAAATTAATTAAAAACTCAGATGTTTTAACACAGAGCTAGGATTACTGAAACACTGAAAACTGAATATCTAATTATTCAATTACCAAAAAAAGAAAAGGAGCGTAGTCACTTATACACCCAAATGTTTTAAATTCCCAATCCCTATTCAGCAATTGATGGCAGGCAGAGATCACAATAAATATTTATTTACTCACTAGTTTTTATTATTAATAGAATCAGTATTACAATAGATATCTATTCACACCGTACTTTCACTTATTCACCACCACACTTCACTTACAAGCTTCACTTATTTGCTCATGCTCTCACTTTTAGTAACAACTGGAGCAAGAGTTGGGGCATCAATCACAAACATAATTGAATAAGGTCGTACGGGCACAAGAATAGCTTCTATGTGGGAATTCGGAGAGTCCTTGTGTCTTTTTCTCATCAGATGTGCACATAATCTTTTAACGTATGGAATCATAATGAATGTATCTGTGTAACATTGCTTATCATAACAAACTGTATCTTTGGTGTGGTCCAAGCTATACAACCCACTGTTAATACCAATGTGCACTAGTGGTCTTTCACAAGTTTGACAAACTCATGGAGTTCATTTCTTGCTGTTCTTTCACACTCCAGAGATTGTCAGTTCTTAGGAAACTTTCCTAAACTACCTTCCTAGTATACATTTTTTGTCTCTTCTGTCTGCTGCATCCCAGTAACCATTTTTCCATTCAGACCAAGAGATGGGAAAAATATCATGCTTTCTGACATAAAATTGTACAATCTTTTTTGTCATAATTTAAAGATTCTCTCTAAAATACATACACCATATATATACACACATAAATATGTATATGTAAGTATACAAACAAACAAAAAAAATAAAAAGAGAGTGGGATGGAGGGCAGCATGTTTACATGTATTGTACATATTATTTAAGTTTGAATACACATTTGAAAGTGGCTGCCATATTCCATATGGCCTTAAAAGTATCTAGTTTAATAGTCCATCCATTTGTCGGCCTCTAGCTAGTGAATAATCAGCATGGGATTAAATTAAAATCCAAACAGTATCTTCTGCATGTACTGGAGGAAGTCAATGCCTCATTCCGGGAGATGCGGATGTGCCTGCCCTGCGTATGAACTCAGCACATTCAAAGTCTATTGATTTTTTTTTTCCATGCTGTTTTCTATCCAACTCCTACTAATGTCAGTGGGCATCTTTTCACCAACTTCTGTAGGATTTTGAAGCAGGTTTTTAATCTCTTTGACTTTACTATGAACGTGTAGAAATCCTGAACAGTAAACCTTTGTGTGTGACCGTCTATTTGATATGAAGTGTTTTATACCCACACAGTTAATTTATTGTTTACAGAGTGATTTAAATTCAGAGCTACAATAATTATTATTTTTCGATACATGAATGCCATTTGACTGCTCAATAATGCCAAAATCAAAATATTTCAACATATCAAAATATGTTCGGCAGTGTGCCAGTGTAGGTTTTGCAATCAAGTGTTTTCCACACACACACACAAAAAGAGAGAAATAGAAGAAAAATATATTTTTAAAAGACATGTATTTATGTATTTCTCTATTAGTAATTCGTTTAGAGACTCAAATTTTAAGATTTTGATGCTTTAAAAAAAAATTATGCTAACAGTTTTAAGACTATGAAAACACTGAACACATATATCCATTTATATCTATCTAGTTAAAAATTTAACATTTTTTTAGAAAGTAAAAGAATTTACAATATAGAGAAGCTGAAAAAAAAGATTTATCATAATGAAAAATGTCAAGAAATGTATATGGTCACCTGTTTAGTTACAGGCATAATTCTAATCCTCCCTCTGGTTGATAACTCTGACATGCAGAGCAATAAAAATTAAACAAGTGCATTTTAATGATTTACTCTCAAGTTCATATTCAGAGCTTCAACTGTGTGGTTACCGTTAATATTAATAGTGATGGCACAGCTAAAGCCAACTTAATCAAGTTAAAAAATACATTCTAGAGTTAAAAATCTACCATAGGACAGCACGTACCCTTTTGCCAAACTAACAGGATTGCAGGTTTCAGTAGAAATTTACTGTGCATAATTGTAAGCAAAAAGGATAAAGAATACTCAAGAGAAGATTGTTATTGTAAGGAATGAATTTCTACCACATGCAGTGTCTTCCTCACCCACAAACACAAATTTGATGAGGAACAGATCTCTGAAGTTGACTACGCAGACAAAGTTCAATACAAATATGTCTTCTCAGTCTGAGGTACCCAAGATAAAAATATGCAAGCTCTTCTGTTTAAGGTATGGAGAGGAGTAGTAATTCTTGCAACAAACCAGTTGAATCTGCCAGGTTTGGTTTTGTTTTGATTTCTTTATGTAGAAGAATGTCTTGCCAAGAATGCTTAATTTGCAGGAGGAATTGAGTCAGCTAGCATTATGAGATCTTGTCTCCTTCTCCCTTTCACTGCTGCCTTAGGTTGATGTTCTACATTAAAAAATGTTTCCATTACAACTTTACAGCTCAGTGTGAACTCAGGCTGAATCAGTTGCCTTTGAAATGGAACAGCCCTTCACCAAGCAGGTCTGGATGCATTGGAAGGTACTGCTGGATGCTGAGAAGTCTCCCCAGCTAATCTTCCTCAGCACCTTCTCAGAACCAGGAGGGACATGGCTAAGGAATTTGAGAAGTGATGACTGAAGGAGTGGTTGTTGGCTTTCTTGCATAAATGTCTCTCTTTCCCTTCTCTCCAGAGATTAATCAAGGACAGAAAGAAGAGGGGGAAAACTGTAGCTGAAATTTCTGACTGCGAAGAAAGTTTTTATTTTCTGAGTGTTTTGGAAAACAGTCATAATGTGTGTTTGCCCTGCCATGGTTCCAAGCCATAGAGCTGGTTATGGTTCCTGTGGTGTTTACTTCATGCAGAGATAGATTCTGCTTTAGGATTGGGTGCTGGAGGGATTGGCCTTTACATATGTACCCAAGGGTACAGCCAGGAGTTAGAGCTTTTCAGCCTGCCAGCAACTGTGCTGCTTCTTTAAACTGAGGATGTGCAAGGATAATGCACTCAAACAAAACTATTTGTGGTCTTTTTAAGATTACCATCATGCAGTAACCAAACCTCATTAAAGAGCTGGGATTCTGATGTCTGAGATTCCACATGGCCTCTGCAGTTGGTGGAGAGGTATACCTTGTACAGTGTGTTCATATGGCTGAGTAGGAATACAGAGCGCTGTGAAATAAGGACATTGCTTCAGTGTTGAATTGCTCTTGCAGCTCAGAAAGCAAATGGTATCCTGAGCTCCATCAGAAAAGAGGTGGCCAGCAGGAACAGGGAGGTGATTGTCCCTCTCTACTATGCCCTTGTGAGGCCCCATCTGGAGTACTGTGTCCAGGTCTGGAACCCCCAGTACAAGAAATACAGGGAGCTGTTGGAGAGGGTCCAGAGGAGAGCCACAGAGATGATCAGGGGACTGGAGTACTTCCCTCATGAGGACAGGCTGAGAGAGCTGGGCTTGTTCAGCCTGGAGAAAAGAAGGCTGTGTGGTGACCTCATTGCAGCCTTTCAGTACCTAAAGGGAGCCTACAAACAGGAGGGGAATCAACTCTTTGAAAGGGTAGATAACTGCAGGACAAGGGGAAATGGTTTTAAGCTGAAGGAGGGAGGACTTAGGTTGGATGCCAGGGGGAAGTTCTTTACAGGGAGAATGGTGAGGTGCTGGAACAGGCTGCCCAGAGAGGTTGTGGATGTCAGAGATGTGAATGCCCAGAGAGATTGTGGATCTGGAGGTGTTCAAGGCCAGATTGGATGGGGCGCTGGGCAGCCTGGTCTAGTATTAAATGGAGAGGTTGGAGCTTCGTGATCCTTGAGGTTCTTTCCAACTCCGGCCATTCTGTGATTCTGTGATTCTGTATTGAGTACAGCAACTGGACAAGCCTGTGGCTGCAACAGTGGCCCAGGGAACATACCTGGAAGGGGTTTTCGATGTGGCACATTGTCAGACAGTTAACCTGGTGTCAAGAATCGAGGACAAAGAGAGGAGAGGTTATAAGGCTGCTCATGAAATTGACATGCCAAAATAAGAAACAAGTCCCAAAAGCATGAATTCAGTTCATACAGGTGCTGTAAGGTTTGGCAGGTTTTTAGAGCATCAGCAACATGGATAAGCTGGTAAAATGAGTAATGACAGCAGCATAAAAATGTGGAAAGAGAAGAAAGTGGCCAGCACAAAGCAGTTATGTGTGGAAACAACGACAAGGCACAATAAAGAAAGATAAATGAAGGTGTATCAGAAAAACAAAGCTCAGTTTGTGGCTGAAATTCTCCTGTTAGAATGGAGAACATTTGTTTAAATTTAGCATGCTTTCCACTCAAGCAGGGCTTCAGCTACTATATAGGGTTCCAGTCATAGCAAATTCAAAAACGATATGGATGGTAATCATCAGGAATATCACTTCATAGAGCATAAAAACAACCCTTTATTTGATGGAAAAAGAGCAGGAAAACTTCATGACCACAAAGAGCAGCACAGATTCTATATGTGGCTCACAAACAGCAATCAGGACCTTCCTGTGAGTTCACTGATGAGTTTCAGTGCTAAGAGCAGGATTAGAATTCCAAATATCTGTTGAAATGAGGAAACAAAGTGTCCCTCTTAACAACTACCATGGGATAAATTCCTAGTGATAGCTCTAGTGCCTTGTTGGCCTGGGAAAGGATGGTCAGAAGAGAAGAGACCATATTGCTGTTTCTCCATCCCTCAGCAAAGACCAGCTGGCAGAATGGAGAGAAAACTGCTGGCATCCTTCCCTCAGGTGATGGAGCTGGCACCATGAAAGTTATCAATACTCTGTTCCAGACTGCTTAAACTACTTTTGAGAAGATTGGTACCACAACATAGGCTTGTCTCTCTCTGTATTATTCTTTTAACCAAATTACATTTGTAATAAATACTTCCCATCAAAGGAAACAAAAAATATTATCTGTACTGAACTATTAGTCCTGGATCCTTCTGGCTTAACTTCAAGGAATTTATTTTAGGTTCCAGCTTACAATAACAACCTCCAAATATATCTGCGTGGGGATGTGGTTTCTGAAATGATAATGTCACGAACTCTAAAATATCTCAAAGCAGAAGGAACATAAGATGCATGAAAGTACAATTCTGAGACAGTAATCTAACTAATCTAATTTAATCAACCCAATAATCCAACCATAACATTAAACAATCTGATAACTGCAGTGCCAGTGCCCCTTCTACTTTAAGAAAAAGGAAAATGGAACCTAATATTCCATTAACCTACCTTGGATATAATAACGTATGAAATTAACTGAAAAATGACTGAATTGTACTGTAAAGTCAGCAATAGCCTCTTACAGAATCAATCATCCTTTAATTCATAAATCCATTTACTACATCTTATAGTTGGCTGGAAGTATTCAAATGAATTTTAAGGAATACTAAGCATTAACCTTCTAGGATCACTGTAGAAGATTATAGATCATAAATAGTCTATGGAAGATTAAAACGAAAGGTCATTTGATAGTGCTAATACTAAAAAAAAAAAAAAAAAAAAAAAAAAAAGACAAAAAAAGAAGAAAAACCAACTGAAAAAACACAATCAGCAAGGGCTTAAAAGCTTTTCACACTAATAAAGAGGCAAACCAAACTTCCCAGAAGGTTTTCCTTTTCTCTTTATTTTCTTCTCTTCCTCTTAGTGTCTTATAAAGTCTTACAGTGCTTTTTTTCCATGAGAGTTATGACCAGAATTGTAAGCAAACCTTTTTACAGGTAGCAGTAATAAATGATTGCAACCTCAAACACTTAAAAAGTTGTTGACTACACTTGAAGCATTAATCTGATCATAGTAGAGAAACAAGTAGCTGAACAAGAACCCTTTGTCAATAATCTTCCTAAGAAAAGCCTTCCAAAACTTGTGTTTCAAAAGTAAATAGCATTTTAATTCAACCAGACATCTTTCGTCCTTCGAACTGCTGACAGACGCCAAAAGTGGCAGATGTAGCTATCAGCTGTACAATCCTTACACTGATGAACAAACAAGCTGTGCTCTGGCTCTACAGCTTTCACCTACGTGTTTTTCAACTACCAGATTGATGTAATGTTACTCTACCCACTAACAGCTGATTAATATGTCGGTTGCTCCGAATGTAATGCCTCCTATTTATTTCTGTGGAAACTACAGCAGATATAAAGAGCACAATAGCACTATTTCATGGAGCAAATTCTCAGTGGCAAAACGCTGATTTTCAATGCCGTCACACCCATTAGCTATCTGTTTTCACAAGCTGCACTCATAAACTTCTACAGAAGTGAAGTTGATGACTGTTGCTCTCACAAACTGCAGAAACGCACCACCTCAGTGTGCTCCCATCCACTGTTTGGTCCCCATAAACATTCAGCAAGCACTGATAAATGTGAGAGTGCCATTCTTTCCGCATGGAGAAATTCAATGGCACACTTTTGCTCCCTATGCACTTCCATGTCAGATGCCATTTTGTCAGACTGCCCCTCTGTTGCCATCTGTCACACAGCAACATGTAATGGAATATTGGTGGGAAGGTTCAGTCTCTAGTGCCATACTACCAACATCTACCTTTGATGTTGTGGGCCAACATAATAAAATAAGAGTATTATTTACGGGGCAGCCCTCATATAAAGAATCACTGTAAGCATAATAAAATAGCAAACATCTCCTCTGCTTCTTGATATCTGCATTTTTACCCACATTTCACAATGATCTACATTGGTATGATATCTCATGACCGCAGCTTGTCCCATCAGCAGATTCAGCATTTCATCCCTGTTCCACTGGTACGTGTACATTGGTGCTTGCATCAGTAACCACTGCAGGTTAGCATCTGAGTCTTCAATAAGCAATCCGGCACTGAGCATCTTCCAGTTTTGTACATGTACTCAGCACCTTATGCTAGAAATTCTCTATTAGCTGATGCATCTACAGATATTGATATCTAACACATTTTGGAGGAAGATTTAAGCCTTGTATACTCTTACTGGAGCTTGTAAGAAGAAGTGCACAGCAACTTTATTAGGAGAAGTGAGGATATATATTAGGATGTATTTTTTGCAGCACTATTCTGACAGAACCCATGCAGGGACTCTGTAACAGCCTCACAGCAAATCTGGAAAGCTGGGCGATTTTCTGCCTGCTCCCTTGCTTCAGTCATCAACGCAGAGCCATCTGCCAAGTGACCTGTCCATAGCAGCCTCGTAATCTGGCAACAGCACAGTGGCCTGTGATTACTTCAGAAGAGGTTCTCAGATGCCAATCAGGCAAATTATTCTACTGCTGGAACTTCATTCTCTTTTTAGGAAACTCTGTGAAGTTTAGGCCAGAGTGGTAGTGATTCATAACTACAGATTCATGTCTTGCCATTGCAGTTGTAACACTGCTGTAATTGTGATTTATTTTCTTTTTGTGGTGATGGTAGTGTGTGTTAAAGTTGGGGTTGGTTTTATTGCATCAGGGTAATTTTCAGTGCAGAACATCCACAGTCTGTGTAGGTATGTAATAGGCATAAGAAATAGGAAGATGTTAAAATGGAGTATTCTTCATCTCAGTGTGAAGAAAGGCGAGCGTACAGATATATATATATATATATATTTAGATTGTCAAGTAAATCTTCAAAAGTATAGGTTGTATCTTAGAATACAATCATTTGATTTCCTCTGTTTTAATGTCAGCACCAAGAAAATGGTGCAGTAATATAGCAGGTGTTAAACATAATAACATTCTGCAACAGAAAACCTTTGACTGATAAATAAAGAAAAATTGATGGAAAAGATCTAACTGCTTTCCTGAACATCCAGATTTGGATGATGACTATGACTATTCATTCCTCCCATTTACTTTAGACAAATGAGAGGCTTGAATTTGGATTCTATTTCATTTTGGAATATAACTTGGAATGTGTCTGGATATGAATTGATGCCAAAACATGCTAACCAAGACATTTATTCTTACTGCTCAGATTCATCTCTGATGAGTAATTTGGTTTACGTAAGACACAGACCAGTAATTATTAGACTTTGATGAGAAGCTCTCTACTTCACTTTGAAATTGACTTTGTGGCCCTTGTTGCATTTAGGCCAGTACTGATCTTTGTATGCCTGAAAGCCTGACTTTGGAATTGTTTTCTGGAAGTCATTAACATCCTCAACTGTAGTGATACTCAGTTTATTATTGTGAAGAAGATTTTCCACTGATTAAGCACTGATTAAAATATCTTAGTTTTGTCTGTATCTATCCATTCTTTGCCTTCTGCGTCTTTGCAATGAACAGAACTAAAAGTATCTTAACATGAAAACAGAACCTCTGCCTGTTTGTAGTGCTCACTTTCCTTTACCTGCCTTCAAACCGCATCAGAGACCATTCAAAGTCTGAAGGCTTCCAAAATACACAAGAAACAATCCTACTTATTTACTGATAAGGTTCCCCCAAGTTCACATTATCATTGTATGGTCCTAATATGTGTGAATTTACTACTCAAAGATCTAGTGCAAAAAGTTTCAATAAGTGCAAACTGATCTTTTTAAAAAGATACATTGTCTCAGAATTCCTTTAGAAACCTACAGCCTCCATATTCTTGCCTTGAGCTATCATTCGATTTACTCCACTGCAGTTTAATTGGTTATGTACTTGAAGCACCAGAGATTGCAGGTAACTTCTCATGGTCAATATACATTCACCATTTTATGTGCTGAGCTTTGATGTACTGAATGCATTTTGATTAGAGATATGATCTTAGCAACAGCAAATGTACTCTAGGAGATCGGCAAAATAGACCAAAACAAAAAAGACAAAAAAAAGAAACCCAAACATGATGAATATGAGAAGCCAATGATTGATTCTGCCTTCCTGAACAGTTTAGCATGATTAAATACTGAATGCCTTTGTATTTCCCTTGGAGAACTTTTCACATTTCTAGACCATGTAGCTCCTTAGCTGGGATCCTACTGGCTGGTGCTGGGGATCAGCACAGTGGTCCTGGAAGAGCTGTGAACAAGAGAACATAGACAGCCGAGGGATTCTAAGGATTTTTCAAGAGGATTGCAGACTTCAGTAGCTTTTAAGTTCAGTCTCACAAATGTCCTTTCATAGGGAAATCTGCAGCATGTGGAAGTTTTGTTTGTTTGTTTGTTTTTATAGGTAGAAAGGGTTACAGTTATGAGCAAAGCTGCTTAATTAACAAGTGAGCACAGTTTTGATAAATCATTGGTATGAAATCAACTTATTTAATTCCATATTTTTCACTGTGACCTGAACTTCTTTCTTTTTTGTCATAGTCTTATGCATGTCTTCATTGTACATCTAGTATATGGCATCTTGGTTTGCTAACAAAACAGGCATCGCTCCATTTTAGGCATTGTTTTCTTTTTCTGTGTCCACAATTTTATGACTTCAGTTCATGACAAAAATATGGTGATGGTTCTTTTATATATATATATATATATATATATATAAGCACATTGACTTTTAGTTCTCTCCCATTGAATTCAGCAGGAAAATACAAAAGTCTCTCAAAGAAAAAGTGGAATCAATCCCATTGTGAATCAGTCTCTACATTACAGAATGAGAATCTTGCATATACTTCAATGGAGACTTTGGGGAAACAGAAAACCACCTGTTCACACCTCAGGGCAGGGAAGCTGCAGTGCCTCAATCCAAATTGCTTATTACTCTAGGCACAGAATGAGGACAAAATAAACAACACTGAATAAACTGCAGAAGGAATGAGCACATCAGAAATCATTTCATCTGCACTATAGTGAGTTGCCTAGCAGAACTCCTAATTAGTCCTTCTAGTCATTGAAAGAAGGAAAAAACTGGACAAAAATAACAATGAAGACTCAAACTCTTATTTTCTGTTAGTAAAGTAAAAATGGAGCTATCAGGCCAAAACTAGCAGCTTCTCAGAGGACACTGAGGAAATCACTAAAGAATACCAAAGTTGTACTGATATATGTATATTTATGCAAGTTTCTTTATTCATTTATTCCATACATGTGTATACATATGCATATGTAGATATGCTTGTAATTAGGAGGAGAATTGCTCCTCCTCTGATAAATCTTGTGTTCCTGAGGGAACATGCATCTTCTAAATACATTACAGAAGATTCTGAGGAAAATGGACTGACTTCTACTGGGATGGATATGTGTATTCTCAGAAGGCAAAAAGAGATATATGTCAAATAGTTCCTAAAAATAGCCATATCTACCCAAGTCCTGCTTTCTCTCAACTTTTGTTGTTACAGTTGACTGTGGAAATCATGACTCAGAGGCCTGTGAACTGAAGTCAGTACCCTTCAACATGCCCAATTCCCAGCATGGGACAATTAACAATGTCACTTATTTGCAGTACTACCTACAGGTGGATCATTACCTAAATGATATTCAATATCTTCTCTCAGAATTGCTTAAGCTTTGCTATAATGTGAGCTTCAGAGAGGGAGGAGGAAATGGCAGGAATAGCCAATAGTATGTATACCTGAAAAATAATGGTATACAAGGAGAAAGCAACTTCCTTTGCCTATGCATTTTTAGAATATCTTCTGTACAGATAAAGGTAAGCAGGTTTCATGAGGCAGTTTGCAGACACCTATTGACTACGATTGAGATGCAGAGAGAAATTTTGCTCAGCCAGCACAGAACTCCAGAAATCCTGAAAGAGCTCAAGGCAATGGCAGTCAGGCATTGTTCTTGTACAGATTTTGTTCTTTTACAGTTTTTTTTTTTTTCCTTCTTATTTCTGATGTAATTTTATTGACTTTGTTTATGTCTGTGCCTAAAGCCTATTACTGGCTCTTTCTCATTAGAGTTTCCTACGTCGACCAAATACAATATTATAGCATGCATGATGGCAACGTCCCTGAATAAGCCACACTGTGAATACCTAACAGACTTTGAAAGGATGATAAATAATGCTGCATCAAATTTGACTATGTAATGCTCAGTTTTAAAAAGGCCAAATTCTTCACTAACCTGTCTTGTGTCCTCTTATAAGGCTTTCTCTTTTTTTTTTTTTTTTTTTTGTTTTTTTGTTTTTACTTTAACTTTATATTTTTTTAATATGAACCAGAGCTCTGATTTCAAGGAGGACCAATGTCACCTGAATAAATAAACAGATAGAACAGAACATCAGAAATAAATAAGCAAAATCAGAAACAAACTGGAAAACTTACTTAAAGAGAATGGATGTATTTGTTCAATCTTCCTGTGATTAAGAGAGACTCTTTACTTTTAACTTATAGAGAGCAGATGAAACCACAGAAGAAAAGTAGTATATGATTAAACAAGCCTATGAAAGTGACCAGGACAACTAGATCTGGAGAAAACATTGGGTTACCTATTATACAGCTCTGCTATTTATGCCTGTTTCTGTACAATAAAGTTTCTTATTATTTTTTTCATTTATATTGTACGTGAATAGATTTTAAAAATTCAACTCAGGAACTTGTGCTGCAGATAGTTAGAATTTATGAGTCAAGTGTTTCATACCTCATAGCCTGTAAATTCATTCTAAATTCTATGTAATTTAAATCTTCTGTCTGAGAAGACACAAAACCACAGAAAGTGTTTGAAGTAATGTTAGTGTTTGAATCCTGTTTGAATAGATTTTGAGCTTACTCTTAATCACTTAATAAGTGCACGAGTAGGCAAAAGTGAAAATCAATTCAATGCTGTACCATAAGTTTATGCTAGTAATGTTATTGAAAAAGAATAATACTGAATATGCAATAGCTTTAGATTGTCCATATGTATTAGGAGATTAACACAGATATTTGCTATTTTTCTCAGGTAATTGTAACCGTGTTTTGCTTTTTGAACAGACAGAGCTGTAGCATTGGTAGATCTATTTGCTTTTGTTCACATTTTTAGGTGTAAGAATCAGGCTTGTTTACCAATTTTTTACAGTGGTGTTTTATCCAGGTGTTTTATTTAATCTTTATGTTGAGCTGCCCTATTATATACTTACAGAAGGATAATGCTGTTAATTTTCAGTTCAAGGGCTGATGTAGCTCTGGATCACTCACATGCGATGTTAATTTTGATTATTTAGTAGTTAAATGGTTTTTGTTCTGAGTCTTGAAGAAGCTGTATGCTTTCACTGAGGTGTTCATTGTGCCTACTAAGAAATACTGGATGCATGGATTATAGGCCCAGTACTCTACTGTCAGGTCAAAGCACCATCATGCCACATTAGTCTCCATATTAAAGTTTGTTTCATATTATTCTGACTAGAAATTAGTCAGCTGGTTAGGAACATAACTTTCAGACTAAATTAACTCATAACAAAGGTATCTGAAGACATCCAAAGATAGGAGATTAACGGGGTTTTCAAAAGTGCTGTGGCAGCCATGCATGTGATTTTAAATCATATAAAAGTTGGCTTTGCAAACACTACAAATATGTTGCAATGCATTGAATGTGTTCTTCCAAATGTTAGGAGCCATCAGTTCTGCCTACATTTCTGAGAGAGCAGAACCACAGACTTCTCATCCTGCCAAGAAGTTCCACATCACATCTGCATTTTTCAGCTGACCTTACAATCTTCTCTGCATCCTGTTCTGAGAATTATCAATAATCTTCATGCAAAAGCTCACCCAGTACAAATAATTCCTCTAAATGTGAAGATATTTAAATGATAGATACTGCAGTTCTGATCACTGAGACACTGAAGCCCATCTGTTCATTTAGCCCTTGATTTAGAGCCTTGACAGCATTTCTGTGTCTTTTGTTTCTGCATAAGTGCATCAAAAATGTGAATTTTTAATAACAAAAGTGAAAATATTTGAGCGCATTTCTCAATATGTTCATTTATCAGACGTGGTCAAGGTGATCTATGGGTCTGGCCTAGGAAATCACCTGACCAGCACTGCTGTTTCCAGATTAAGACACAGCTAAGTAGTACCTAACAGATAACTTTGATTTAGCCAATAAGAAACAGCTTAAAAAGTGATTGAAGGTAATGGATTTGACTGAGCAATTCCTGAAAAGTGTAAAAACTTTTCCTGACTGTATTTCCATTATTAAATAGCAACATTTTCCATCTGAGGCACTGTCAGGGCTGCTAACAGTAAGAAGCCCACCATTAATTTCGGAAAATATACCCCCTTCCCGTGTTCTGATATGAACTGTCAAGATGTAGATGACAATGGCTTAAGATTCTGTTTTTAAGACGTACTCAAGGTTAATCACAAATTTAGGCCTCACTATCAAAATCAACATTCCCACATGCAGGGGACTGAGAACAGGTAGCCTGAAAGTTCATTGAAGAGCAAGGATGCCACTGTCACGCTCATCAGCAGCTTCTATTGTGTTAAAATTCTATAACTAACTGTGATTAAACAACTCACAGATACATTGGTAATGTCCATATCATTCAGAAGGGTCTATGAGATTTGGATATCAATGTTTACAAAAGGAGAAAGCAACTTGAAGCTGAAACATAAAAACTTAAAAATGAATCAAGAATGTTTAGTAAATAGCTACAATAGTGGACAGGATTACTTAATCTTTTATCACACAACATCAGAGTATTAAATCAGAGGCAAGGAGGGACTGATGCACAGGAAGAGAGCATTTCAGTTTAGACAAGTGGAGATGAAGAATGATTACATAATAATATTCCAGTATATCCTTGCTCAAGGTAATCTACTCATTTAACCATCATCTTAAAATGAGCAAGGAGAAAGATCCTTATTTTAGAGTTTGATATTAAGAAGATATACCTAGGGTTTTTCAGGGATTTTGTTCTCCTGCTACAAATCTGTATTTACAAATAATATATATGATCATATCTTTATACTGTCATACATTTCAATTTCCCATTTTCAAGTACACAGCAGTCATTAAAACTGCATTACTAGGACATTATCATAGTGTCCTCTGGGTGAACTAATTTATCTGTTTTGGTAGCAGACTACGCCTCCATTGAGCAGCACAGCTTGTTTTTTGATATATGGGAATTTAAAGTTACTAGATTTATCCATGAAATTTCATTGGGTTGTAGAATCATACATCTGAGGAAAATACTTTTACTGCAAGCATCCATTAAAAGTTCGTGGGGGTTAGGTCTCTAAGTCACTTAAAGTTCAAACAGAAATTTCATCCACAAACTCACTTACAGTTGGTCCTTCGCACATAGGTCCAGGCTCATTTTTAGGTACTTACCCTACGTGTAGCTTTTAAGGAACTAATTTGCAACATTTGGCAATTTAAATTCTCTGTTCATTTCTATAAATTTCTGATTCAGCAGGAGGGCTCTAATTGAGTCATAACTGAGGCATGCAGTAATTAATGTTTCTTCAGTCATTTCTTTATAGTGATTATTATGGTCAGGGATTTGTATATGCAAACCTTATTCATCATATATGGACTTCTATGCATTCAGTCATATGAATTTATTTACATTTATTTCTTTGCATGGCAAAAAATCAGTGCCTACTATCAGCACAAAGTCAATACCACTATGAGACACTGATTTGATTCTATTCTGGCTAGCAAATAATCTGCGGAATCATTAACTAAATAGCAAATTCTATATTACAGCTTAGCTGTGAACCAATGAGAAAGCAGTTCTGAATTTGTTTTTCAATTAAGGTAAAAATTTCTTACATTCTTTGTTTACAGAGAAAAGCTTGTTTGCTTAAAGCACATGGGAACACAGAATTGTACAAAGATGTGTATTAATACTTGTTTTCTAGTACCTCAAAACATTTGCATTAAAAACAATGTCATTCAGTGGTAATGCAACTTTTCTAAAACCATGCTCACTGTGCTAGGAAGTGAACATCTTATTAAAAATGTTCATGGTCATGATAAACATAATTTAAATGATATTTTGCACAGTCCGTGTGTTTTATTTCATTACAACCACAAACAACAAAGATCCCCTTCTCCTGCCCTGCAAATCTATAGAAAATTCAATAGTGTATATTTTTACAGATGTATAGATATGTAGATATAAGTAGATATATAAAGCAAAATAACAGAAAACACTGTCAATCTTTTTTTCTTTCTTTTATGTTTTTCTTACTTAAAAAAAAAAAATGTATTTTTAAATCTTTTTCCTCTGACTTGCACAGTTGTTGCCAAAATTCTTTAAGCAGCCTTAATTAGTTTAGTAAAACTCAGAAAACAGAATAGAGTCTAATTTATTTGTAAAGTCAGTGTAGATCATTCTGATTTACAACGTTGTCTCAACACCTCATGGTAAACAGATTGAAATTGATTGAAATCTCCATATTAATGCAACACTTGAGAGATACATAACTCTTACACTTTGGAAACAGCTGCACCTTTCTTCACCTCTACACTGCTTAGAATGAACAGTGCAAGCAAAAGTTGCTAATTTGCAAAAGCAAATGGAGATAACCCACACCACCATTGCTTCTGTCCATAAACATGAGGTCTTCACTCTCCTTTATGTCAGAACTATTATAAGTTAATAAAATTGATTTTGGCAACAAACAGAAAACGTCACACTATAAACTGTTTCCTGAGCCAGTTCCTTCAGTCCACAGATCTCTTTTGAGCAGGATGCAGTTCTCTGGCACTTGAGTAGAGAATGTACTTCATCATATGTTCATAATCTTTATGCAAAAATTATTCAGCCTTCTTTAAAATTCTTAAATGGAAATGTCCCTTAGCAGATGAGGGTTGAGCAACACCCTTGCACAAAGAAGGTCATAAGCCAATTATGAGCTGAGTGATATTTCCTGACAGGGAAATCATACATTCAAAATAGGATTCTATTTTACGTGTTCACTTGGCTCTGGACCACAAGTCAAGGAATGCCACTGTACTTTGCTTCTTAAAATAACCATGCACATCCCAGTTGCTTATAGATGTGTGCACTTTAATTTAACAGAAACATACAGTTCCAAGTAAACTTTGTTATGTATCCAAAAGCTGATTTCTTAAAAGCTAACAGACTGTTATTTTCAACCACTAATAGGTACTCCTCATTTGATAGATTTTAATGTAATAAGAGTTCTCCTGACTACCCACCCAATCAATGTAAACAGAATCCATCAAGTAGTATTCTGTTGTATCAGGTTTATGTGTTACTTACTTGAATGTATTTGTTAGCATTGCAAACATTAAGCTGTTAATAGAATAACTTGAAAATTTGTCTCCTCATAAAATAATTCAAAAATAACCCTGTCCTGTTTCGCAAAACTTGTTATAAATGAAAAATCATTGAAACTCACATGCCTTGAATGATGAAGAATGAAGAATGGTAATGGCAATAAGGAAGGAAATTTTTCTTGCAGGCGAAGTGTGGCATTTAAAGACTTATAATTTACAGCAGAAAAAAAATTTAAGAGTACATTGTGTCACATTCATTGCCTCATTTCTACACAGATGAGTACAAAGACAGAGCTGATTTCACCTTTCCTTTTCGTAGCTTTGTATTAACTCACTTTGCATGCGAGAATGAGAGAAGAGGGCAAGAACAGAGAGAATATAGGGTCAGGTAGAGATGCCAGTCTGGACTCATCCTATTCAACTTGACTGAGCCTCCTAAATTAGAATTAGTAGCAGTAAGTTGCCTCTGTGGTCAATGGGTAGAAACAAACATCTCTAAAAGGCAATTCAGCTCACTTTAAATAACTGATTTAGGGCTTGCTTTTTCTCTCCATGTTGACTCTATGACTTAAATGCTATGAACCCAGAACAAAACTCAAATCTTACCTAATGCCCTTGTATAGTTCTGATACTGAAAATATATTGTGTGTCTGTTTAGAAAAGAGTTATAACTGGCTTGCAGAAGTTGTCCAGAGGATATTAAGTGAAAAAAGATGCCACATGGATTGTTGCAACTGGTAGCTTATTTGTTTTTGGCAACAGATTATTAATTAAGTTCAGTATCTATGTCTTCCTTTCTCAATTCAGAACTTAGATCAAGAAACCTTACTTTAAAAAGAAAAAAAAGTGTAAAAAGATCAAGTGTATATATGCACCACAGGCTACTTGTACAGTGTACAGAAAAGACTGCTTCTATATGCATGTGTACAGGTATATCTAAATACAGGTTTTTATATATATATGTTTACTTTACAGATTCTCAAGTGAACCTTGCAGTTGTCTTTCTGGAATGTGGAATTTTCCTATTTTCTCTGTACTAGAAGTGTTGTGGTTTAACCTGGCAAGTGGCACAGCACCACAAAATCATTTTCTCACTCCCTCCCACTTCCCAGAGAGATGGAAGAGAGAACTGGGGGAAAAAAAAAAAGAAGAGAAAAAAAGTACAACTCCTAGGTTGAGATAAAACTATTTACTGAGATAGAAAAACTACAAGGATAATAGTTATGACTATATATGTATGCATATATGTATATATGAATGTATATAACAAATGATGTACAAGCAAATGCCCACAACCCGCTGATTAATGCCCAGCTAGCCCCTCAAGCAGCAGAAGCAAGTGAGATAAACTCCTACCTCCTTCAAAATTCCTTCCACATGATGTTACATGGTATGGAATAACCCTTCAGCCAGTTTAAGTCAGCTATTCTGTCCCCTCCCAGGTCCTTGAGCCCTTCGCTGCAAATGGCCTTGCCTCTGTATAACACTGCTTAGCAGCAACTATAAGCATTGGTGTGTTATCAACACTGTTTTTTTCCTAGAACCCAAACATAGCATCATACCAGATATTCTGAGGAAGATAACTAACTCCCAGCTGAAAGCAAGATAAGGAGAATAATATACACATTAGAATCATTAATCAAATTAATATCACAGTGACTACTTTGCAGAATTGCACGTTTGCTAAAAGCAGACAGAAGAACTATATTTACTGTTAACCTACAAATTACATATGCAAAAAGTAACTTTGAAATAAGAATGTTTTAAAGGATCCTTCATTTTTCTTCACTGATAACCCTATCAAAGATCTCAGCTTCAGACATACTACCTTCTTGCTGATAATGACCAACCCAATTGTCTGTATAGCTCACTTCATTTATTTATTAGGAGTATTTTTATAGTGGCAGTTGCGGGAAGATCTGTTTGGGCCTGAAGGCCAGTGCTCTCTTGCTGTAAGGAATGTGAGACTCTGATTCATACTTGATTGGATTGCTGGGTCACAGGAAATGGATTAATGTTAAAAGGAGACCAGACCCCTGTCAAATATATTTAAATGGAAAGAACATTTATTTTCTAGCACCATTGTTGCTTTGGGTCCAATTTGAGAAGTAAATCTCTGAGAATATTGTAAGGCCTGGGAGGCACTGGCAAATCAGTTCTTTGTGTGCTTCAAAAGAATCCTCAAAAGAATTGAAGAAATTAATCCCAACTACCCTGAAATGATCTTCAGAAATTTGTCATTAAGATAACTTATAATTTGTTGAAATGCACTGATGTCTGCCGGGTCAATACAAAAGTCTTTGAGGGAAAACATTAAGGGATTCTGCCTATGGCAAAATATTAAACTCTTGGCACAAAGGAAAGCAAAGCATACTCATTTCACAATGGCATTTGTCAAGCTCTAGCTTTGTTCTCTACTGTCTGTAGCAGAACTTGCAACCTGAATGAACAAGCCTAGAGACTGTGCTACAGAGCTTTGTGGCTCTCCTCTCCGTTAAACAGGCCCATCTTCTAAATTGCAGACTTCTAAGTACAACCAAAACAATGGTCTCTGCAACTATTGTGGACCACTACTCCCTAATTTTTAGTGTGTTAGAGACTATAAAGCTGGTTACACAATCTATCTGCCTGTACCTTAAAAGTAAAATGAAGATTAACTACATTCAAAGTATTTCTTTAGGGCTTTGCATAGATTGTTCTTTGATTTTCCACACATTTCCTCTTCTGTAAAATGCCCAAAGCAAAATTAATTTTTAATTCAAATTTCTTTTAATGTTAGATCTGGTGCACAAAATGGCCTGAAGTTTCAGGAGCACAAAATTAGCAGTGGGATGGGCTTGGCTAGAGTTACCCTTCTATGTATACCTAAGTACAAATATATATCCTAAGGTAGAAGGATTCCTCTGTATGATAAAGGTGAAGATGCTGTGTACTTACACTGCACTGAAGATCAACAGTCTGGGAAACTTTCTAAGAAGCACTTTATTGGACACAAATTTCTTGATCTGATCAGACTATCCTGCTTCAGCTAAGACTGAAAGTGCAAGAAGACTTTTCATCGCACTCATTCTGAACAGACATTGAGGCCAGATGAAGACTAAGCAGTATCTAATGTAATAGGTACAGCAGTGTACAACCATAAGAATAGTTATTACATCTGGCAGCTTTCAATGCTAATTCCTCTAATTCCTTGAGACACTAAGCAATCGATTCTCTTTCCTCAGATCTTATCTGTTTTGATAAGAATGGATGACATATAGAGGCATAATAGAGCACATCTGTGGCCTGAAATCACACTGCTGAGCAAGGTAAAATCTCATGAGAAAAATCCAGAATCCCTAGAGCAAGAATACTGGGAAAGGACTATACTAACCCTATAGAATCTTTCACATTTCTTCCCACCCTTCTATAAGCAGTGAATCCTAGAGGAGAAAAGAAAGTGTTTGACTGCAGAGTAACTCCTGTGATATGATTGTTTTGTATGACTATTCCTGTTTGAGCCATATTTTCCCTCTGACTTTGGCCAAGAAGTTTATGGCAAGCAAATGAACACTGAACATCTTTTCCAGCTCCAGCTGATCATGGTTGATGTTCACTACTGAAATACATACAATTCACCACACCCCACATTCATGGATCCCTTGCCTGCTAGTAGGGACTCCAAGTCAGTCCAACATCTGTGCCTAGATCACTGCCCTCTGTTAGCACCAAGAGCTCAGATCTAGAGTTGGTCCAGATGTGGGTGTTTTCTCATTCACCAAACAGACCAGCCTGAAACTTGCTCATGAATTACATACAGCCTGATGCCTTTGGGGTGTCTGTCATGGAACTAGTCTCTCTGGCAACCCAGGTCCTTCCAATTTCTGACCCCTAGATGTGTCATCCCACACACATTAGCACACACACAAAATAGAGCGTAAGGTCAGACAGAAAATAAAAACCAAATTGCAAAGTCTGGAAAGATGCAAAATTGTTTTGCTGCCTTTTTTGTATTCCTCCTCTTTTTGACCTTTTAGATAAGCATTTGTCTTAAATATTCCCTTTGAAATTTTACTGTATTCTTCCTTCAAACATTTGTATAGTAGTTTTAAATCTATTGGAATAAATATACAATCATCTCGAAAAATAATTTGATTCAATTTTTCACACTTAGCATGCTCCCCTTCTCTTTAATTTTATATTTACTCTTTTCTTCTTGTTACTTCTGGGACATAAATAAATAAATAAATAAATTTTAAAACATCAGCTGTTTTTTTAATTTCACTAGAAGTAAACCACTGCTGGAAGGCCACAAAATCTGTGAAGGTGAGATTGTATTGGCCTGCAGTATTGCCACTAAACCATGAACTGAGACAGAGGAAAGAAGACGCTTGATTGTATGGGCAATAAGAAGAGGAAATTGTCAGTAGAGCAGATAGAAAAATTATTTATTCTTTTGTGTTTGTGTGTGCATACCCCAGAAGGAAATAAAGGAAATTCAGTTAATGTAGTTTTAATTTACACAAAATATACATAGGAATATGTAGTAAAAATTGCAGATCTGATGACAGCAGTCCTCTATTCCATCCAGTGGGGTGATTTGAGGGGAAATGAGTGGTTTTTGTCTTCATCTGGAGGGGCCTGTGCTTTCAGAGGGAAGGTAGTGTTGCTCTATATAGAATCTTGGACTCCAGATACCTAAAAAGTTTCACATAACTTACACAAAAACATTAATCTATTAATTCATGGCAAATGAAGAGCATCAAATAAGGAATCCTTAAAAATTTCCTTGGTAGGCTTTTAAAAAATATTAACTATGCTCTCTTCTGGGTGCAGATATACCTATGCAAAATGCTCTTGAGTATCAACTCCTGGAATGTATGTACAGGTGCATGTTTTTGCAATTTGGTAAGAAATATCAGCTCCCTCCATTTAAATGCTTCAAGATGCCACAATTTAATTAAAACTGTATTATACATGAATTCTGACTTGCTTGTCATTAGGAGGCTATGGCGGGGTCTTTGGCGATAGAACATGGTAAAATGGCTTCAAGCTCAGGGAGAGTAGATTTAGGTTAGATATTAGGAAAAATTCTTTTATGGTGAGGATAGGGAGGCAGTGGAACAGGTTGCCTAGTGTTATGATTGATGTTCCATCTTTCAACATGAGGCTGGATCAGGCTCTGGGAAACCTGATCTATCTGTAGTGATACTGCTCACTGCAGGGGAGTTGGACTAGATGACCATCAGAATTCTCTTCCAACTCTAGGGATTCAATGATTCTATGATTTGCAAATTGTCTACTTATTAAATACTGGTTTGTAAAAATTTTGTACTTTTACATAATATATTCAAGTGAAATAATCACTGGAAAAGCTGTTAAAGATAAATTTCTTGAATAGGAGAGTGATATTGAGCACATATTGAGCTGTGAATGTAAAATAAATGTTTGGCAAGGGGACATATATACCTAAGTTAATATTGATCAAAATAAAAATTAGAAAGTTTAAATTATAGAATGAAAACAGATGGAAATTGATTCTCTTTCTTTCATATCTTCCTTATCTGCGGTTAAAAAAATTATCCTAGCTATTAAGAAAATATGGCATATTCCTCCACTGTCCATTGTCTTCCTTTATTTAGCCCACCAACAGGATACTCTGCAAGATTCATAGATTTCTACTTGGAGTCTTCAGCTTAAGAAATATAAAAAGTTGAATGTCTCTTAACATTTAATATTACACCTTAAAGTACTTGTGCTAAAGCTATTTCTTTTTTTAAGACAGTTAGAGAAAAAATCTTGTAAAGACTGTGTATTTTACTATCCATCACATTTAGTGCTTTATTGGTATTAAATTCTGGCAGCTGGAAAGAAGCTACCCCTGGCTGACATTCAGGCTAGGATCTGCCTAGCTGGCAAGCAGCTCTGAAGAAAAGACTGTGGAAGTCTCATCAGAAAGCAAGTTGAACACAAGCCAGCAGGATGCCCTGATAGATAAGAAGGCCAATAGCATCCTGGGCTGTATTAGGAGAAATATAGGCACAAGACTATAGGAGGTAGAATCTCCTGCCTACTCCCTACTCAACAGTTGTTAGGCCACATCTAGAGTATTCCATCTAGTTCTGAGAAATACACCAATAAACTGTTCCTTCCAGGTTCAGCAGAGGGCTACTGATCTGGTCAGGAGACAGGATTACTTGCCCTGTGAGAGGAAGCTTCTGAGGGAATGGGGTTTCTTCAGCTTGATGAAAAGAGGGCTTATTAGCATCTTGGTGATATGTGTATGGAGTTAACCTGAACAGGTGGAGAAAAACTCTCCCAGTGTTGCATGGAGGGAGGACAAAAAGGACAACGGACATATTCAAGAGAGGCTTAGACTGGACGTAGATGAGAACAGTCAAGTACATGAGTACAATCAAGCAGCAGAATATGTTTCCTAGGGAGTATGTTCAGCCTCCACCTTCAAGAGTCTTCAGTCTAAATAAAACTCTGAGCACCAGTGCCTAACCTCATGGCCAAGTCTATTTTGAGCAACCATTTTTCCTAGAGAGCTTCTGAGGTTCTTTCCAAAAGGAATCAGACTTTGGTTGGCTGCACTGGTAGTAGTAGTATTGGCAGAGCTGTCACTAAGACTGATTTTTCTTGACATTACTCTCACAAATTTTTTGGCACATTTTCTCACAAATTTAGGCACAATCATTATTGAGCCCAAATTTGTGGTTATTTCATAGCAACAAAAGGTATAGGATCCTAAATTAAATACAACTTATAGTTACACTGTACCATCAGTTTGATTCTATCCAGAGGTGAAGCTTCTCTACAACAAAGCTGTAAAAGTACATTAGGAAATTAATTCAGTGATAGATACTCATCATGTCCCGTTTCAGTGGAAAAGCAGTGTGCTGTACCATTCATGAGTGGGTTCTAGTAAACTCAATGAAATCTATAAATGAAAGAAAACTAACCAAGTTCATTTTGTTAAACTCAATCTAATGGTCTGTTTCCTACATACATTTTCATAAACCAAGATAAAGAAATTTGAAAAGTGCATCTAAGAATCACATATTATAGGTCAAACATAATGACTTTGAACTAACAAAACTTAGGCTTAGTTGTATCGAAAAGATTATTTTTGAATAGACAATTTTGAATAGATAATTTTCTTACTTTACTTTAAAGAATATTACTTACAACTTTTAAAAATCTTATTTGGCACCCATTGCTGAAATCCTTGAATGCTAATAAAGGTGCTAAACCAATGGTAGAAAATCATCTGCATCATTTTATTAATTTTAAAAGAGAGAATAATGTAAACTAAGGAATTGTTATAAATTAAAATAGTATGCAGTTATCTGAAACCAAGGTAAGCCACATTTTACTCTTCAATCTTTTTCAGCCTTTTCTACCCTTGTGCAAGAATTAGCAAAGGAAAAATTCACTACTGACAGAAGTTGATGAAGTGAATTTGTAGATATAAACATTATAAAGACATAAGTTGCAATAGCCTAAATTCTCAGGATAAAAAGAAGTATTTGTTAGTTAATTGATTTATCACAGAACTTTTTTTACTTTTGAAAGAACAGTTTATTATAAATTTTCATTGCAGATGTTTTTCATATATCCATGTTTTGCGCTGAAAAGTTCATTAATATTTTCAAAGTGAATTGAAGGAACAAATAATGTGAACTTTATTTTCTATCTTCTTTCAAACTTTGAAATTCATCTGGAAAAGATTTTTATATTTATTTCTCAGGATCTCTGGTTTGGTTACAGGACTCCTAATGCAATTATTAATTTTGCATTACTCTATCCGTCCTTATTAGTACTGATCATCATACTATCTGTTAGACTAATAGCAAAAAGTGTCTAAAATATCACAGAGGTTTTTTTTCCAGTTCTTTCTGTGGACATAGAACAATAAGTATAGGATTATTTAAAAAATGTTATTCAGAAAAATAATTAGTATGTTAGGTTTGCTCTGTGAAATCTGTCATTAATAGCTTTGTACACTGAGTCTTTAAAATCAGCCCTGTAAGCAGGTCTTGGGCCTGTTTTTCATAAAAAACATTCATGTCTTCTTTTAGAAAAGCCAAGTAACGTCATTACTTCAAAAAATAATTTTCAGATACATAGTTATCTCTGTTATTCTGGTTATTTTTTTCAGATCTTTCCTGACTGAGGACTGAATAATGATATGCTGGCCTCAATTACAAAGGGAGAATGTGACAAGCTGAGATTTACATTTAAGTTCCATTGGTGCACTTCTTTATTGGTAATATAAATTCAGCTGTCAGTGAATGCAAAGCAAAGGGTCAACATATTTTAAATAAATCTTCAGTGATCAGTTAAACAAATAAGTCATTTCAATATATAATTCGCATAGGAGAGTAATGTTGCTTAAGTGTTAGAATGCTCTTATTAGGTTTCATAGTATTCTGTGGCATTTTTGCCATCAGCTGAAAAAGAGAAAAGTTTTTACACTATTTTTCACAGTTTATGGCAATAATGTCAACTCTACATACAGTAAATACCATAACACAGTGCACAATATTAAATTATTTAACACAGCTCATCACTTAGAACTGATGATGAAAGAAATTTAGTAATGGCAGAAACACTGGAAAAAAAAACAGTGAAACAAAGGAATGTATATTAATATCTGAATTTCATAATCATATTAAATATGTGATAGTGTATTAGATATCTCTCTGTTGCAATTCACACTCAGCAAACATGTAGAGGTTGTACAGACCTCTATATTATATTATTTAGTCCCACATTCAGTTCCTATCCAGACCTGGTGAGTGTAGGCATTCTTTCTTCATATTTGTAGGAGCTGTTCAAATATGTACGTATCTCAAAACAAAAATGGAATGATACAAATCACAACTATAAAACCAAGCTGTCTCTCCCTCCTTGGAAAGACATGGTAAAATATTTTTTCTTAGGCATTCTTAGAGACTTAGAATTACAACTGTTGCCCTCTTCCTGCCCTGCCCACTGTTTGTCTTACCTCCTTCTGTAGATGAGTGTTCTTTCATGCCTTCCAATCTAGCTTTTATCAACATAAACTACTAGAAGCATAATGAATGCTGTAGCTTTTTGATCTACCTAGTGATTGTTATATTTAGGTCAATATATTAAGAAAAAATGTCCATTAATTTTACATGCCTTCACTATTTGTTTTAAGAAATTGATTCTTCCATTTATATAACATCCATCATACCTATAATCAAAGCTATAAAGTTTCAAAAGCTAAGAAAATTAGGCTTCCTGTGAGTCTTAGGAAATGAGTTTAAACCTGACCGTACTCAAAGAATATGTCCACACGACTCATTTAAATTCTTACTCTCTCCTGCAAAAACGTTTTTCGCAGCCCTAAGCTCCTTTTGAAGAATAGTCCTTGGAGTTCTAATTGCAGTACATCTCTCAACCTAGGCTTAGACTTTTAAGTATGCACTTAGAGAAATTATTGTAAGGAATGTGTATAGAGGAGAATGCATAATTAGTATTATAGTGGCTTTCTACCGACACACTGAGACTGACTTTCATTTTATTGCTTCTGAGGTTATCCATCATCATTTGAGTGGACTTCCAAACACCTTCTAATTTAGTAAAAACACAAAATGTACCAAAAACAGAATAACTTTAAATTGATTTTCTCACTCAATACTGACAGAAAACCTCTGGCAGGTTCTCTGATTGGAATCTGAATACATCTTCAGCTTCTAAGAAAAAAAAAACACACTGGAACATTCTGTTCTACAGAAAACTCCCACACTCTCACATGTGCTTCTTAACAGTATCATCTTAGTGATATTTTCAGTGGAAGGAACTAGAAAGGTACCAGCTGTTTGCTCCCTTTTCATAATATATGAGTAATTTCACAACAAAAAAGTCCATCATTGACTGTCAGAAAGCAAATGAATTTCGTGGCTTGGGATCGAGTATTCAGACTGAAAGAGAAAAGACTGCACATATTTCAAGAAAATTCTAACATTTTCTTTGGAAACAGTTCCACTGCTGTCAAAATTGTTGTTTGTACCTTCAATTTCCTAGAAAGATGAGTTTGGTCTTTTGTTTGTCGTTATTGGCATTCATGGCTTTTTGTTTTTTTGGGGGGGGTTCTTGGTGTTTATGTGTGTTGTATGTGTATGTGTTTTAATCTGATTCTATGGCTTTAACAGCCACAGGTAAGATTTTTTAGCCTTAGCTAGCATCTGAGAGAAATGTTAATCAACTGACTTTTATTAACAGAATTCATTCCAGCATCTGTCTAGCTACATGCTTTCTACAGAAGATTTTAGCATAATATTCTCAATCTACTCTTTTTGTATTGTTGTTTCTTATAATACAGGGCTTTGATATTATAACAGTGTGAATTTTGGTAAAAGAGTTGCTTAGGATGCAGAAAAATTGCATTCACTCCACTAAAATATTTGATCTCCTTTCCTTCATTATTAAAAATAATTTATAAAGTATATTTGCTACAGTTTACAAAAAAAAAAAAAAAAAAAAAAAAAAACAAACCCACACATTAAAAACCATTGAATTCAGGATAGACACAGTTAAAAAGGACCTCTTGAGATCATTTAGTCCATCCCTCTCTGTTCAAAGCAGGGTCAAGCACCTAGAGATATTTTTTGAGGACACTGTCAAGCCAAGTTTTTTGAATTTCACCAAAGATGGAGACTCCACAACCATGGCAGCTATCAATTGGCTAATACTGTTGGCTTTTGGCTTTGCCTCTTTCAACTGGCAAAATGGATATAGAAAACTATTTATTAGACTAATTAAAAAAAAAAAAGTAAAACACACACAAAATATTCCAGGGAAATAAATCCTAGGCACCTGAAAGACAGAACTAATTCTACATGATGTGTATCTGTGTGCCTATCTGTTGATTTACCTTTCTATATTTACTTATTTAGATAAATATGAAATATATATTCATATATATGAAATATATAAATTTAAAAAAAAAACAGTCAAGGATCCTTTCTGCTAAAGATCTCCATCATTTCACCCTCAAAAATTTTGGTCACTGATTTTGATCTCTTGCATCAACAGGGAATGCCTAGATGAGTTTTCTAGCAAAGGCACCTGTCAGCCAGCCCCCAAACATACCCCCCAAACATTTAAAGGTTTCATCTTGAGTATTGTATCTGCATGACTGGACATGAAGCACAAAAATGGTGGGCTAAGAGATATCCAAAGGATAGCTGCACTTTGTAAATGAAAATAAACCATCTATCTGAGTTCAGCTAACTATGTAGGTTACATCCCTATAATATATCCCGTAGTTTTGGACAATTTCAAAGTGAAATTTTTATATCTCCCTTTCTTCCTTAAAATAAATAAATAAACAAACAAACATGGTAATTATAGTTGCCAAAATCAGGTATTTAATACAATCTCATATGGCGGAATTTTAAATTAGTTGTGACTGTTAATGTTACGGGAGTGCTGCTAACTACATCTGCTAACTAAATCTGTAAATCTGAATTTTGGTTTAGTGATCACATCAGCCTTAAAGATCTGTCATTTAAAAGTGATTATATGCATTGCTAGCAACTGTTTCTAAAACTGTTGACAGAAAGATAATGAATAGTCTAATACCTTAATTTGCATCTCAAAATGTGGTCAAGGTAATACTTTCATCCCATTTTCACTCTAGTAGTGTTAAAACAAATGTGGGACGTCATTAAATGTTGTTTATGCAACATTAAATAATGATTTTACGGAATTTATCGACTGATCCATTCCTTGTTCTAGGCTATTTACAGCGATGATAATATTCTTCCTTCACAGTTACAATAGCACCTTTGTTTCCAAACTTCAAAACAGGTACCAGTAAAATTTGAGTAGGGAGCTTACTGTTGTTTGAAATGAAATGAAATAAACTTGATGTTACTTGGTAAAATTATTATCTGTGAGGTAAGTTATAAACTATGGTACAATTTAGACCTAAATGGGAAAAATTTAATATCTCCTCATAAATTTTAGGAATATTTATGCTGAATACTTGAGGGTTACCTTAAAGTATTATTTTTCTTTCTAGATAAAAAGCAGAGAAACTGGGATCAGCTAAGAGTTTCTAATAATTTATACTTAGTAATTAGTTCTGCTATCACAGTGGTAATAGGAAAGTCTCCCTTATTTCACTCCTGGAGAATTATACAACTCTACAGAGTTGGGAGTTTTCAGGTTTTGGATCAGTCCGGCCCAGACTAATGGTGTCTGACTCTAAGGGAACTCCATAATCAGGCTAACACAGATATTTGAGGGCTCAAAAGTTCCCCAGGGATGTACTGCAAAAGTAGGAGTCAGAAATAGGAACAGCAAGTGATCAGTTGCTACTGCACTGTGCCAGTGCCCAGCTCAGACACTGCATTCTGAGAAATCTTAACAGCTCAGGCACTTCAAAGACCCTCCCATGTTCCTTTTTGGACAAGTGTTGAGCCCAAGTCTGTATCTCAAGGCCAAGAAAACTGTAGAAGAACAAATAAATGTATAAGAATGGGAATATATTTGTTCAGATTTGTTTTTTTTTTTTATAAGACCTCAAGTTTTCCAATTGTTGTAAGAAGTCTGTGTCTCAAAACAAGTGAACCAAAGTCATACTGAGGAAAATTAGCTACTGAAAAATAGGTAGTTTGGTCTGTCTAGTAATCTATCATTCAGGGCTGAGTTCTCAGCCTGCCTGAGGGAATCTTCTTCAAGCATGAAGACCATGCTGTTCTCCAATTAACTGACCAACATGCAACAGGCCAGAACCACAGAATCACAGAATCACCCGGGTTGGAAGGGACCCCAAGGATCATGTAGTTCCAACCCCCCTGCCTAGCAGGGCCACCAAACATACACATTCAGATCAGGTTGCCCAGGACCCCGTCCAACCTGGCCTTAAACACGTCCAAGGACGGGGCATCCACAACCTCCCTGGGCAGCCCGTTCCAGGGCCTAACCACTCTCCTAGTAAAGAACTTCCCCCTAACATCTAACCTAAATCTTCCCTCCTTCAACTTAAAACCATTTCCCCTAGTCCTGCTGTTGTCAGCCCTTTTGAAGAGTTTACTCCCCTCCTGGGTATAGGTTCCCTTCAGGTACTGATAGGCTGCAATGAGGTCACCCCGCAGCCTTCTCTTCTCCAGGCTGAACAAGCCCAACTCCCTCAGCCTGTCCTCATATGGGAGGTGCTCCAGCCCCCTGATCATCTTAGTCGCCCTCCTCTGGACCCTTTCCAAAATCTCAATGTCTTTCTTGTACTGAGGGCTCCACGCCTGGACACAGTACTCCAGATGGGGCCTCACAAGAGCCGAGTAGAGAGGGACAATCACCTCCCTGTCCCTGCTGGCCACCCCTCTCCTGATGGAGCCCAGGATCCCATTTGCCTTTCGAGCTGCCAGAGCGCACTGCTGGCTCATATTCAGTCTCTCGTCCATCAGGACCCCCAGGTCCTTCTCTGCCGAGCTGCTCTCAAGGACCACTCCTCCCAGCCTGTACAGGTGCCTGGGGTTCTTCCGGCCCAAATGCAAAACCCTGCACTTTGCCGTGTTGAACCTCATCAGGTTCACCCGAGCCCAGCCCTCCAGCCTGTCGAGGTCCCTCTGAATGGCATCCCTTCCTTCCACCGTATCAACCGCACCACTCAGCTTGGTGTCGTCAGCAAACTTGCTGAGGGTGCACTCAATTCCCTCATCGATGTCATTAATAAAGATGTTAAAGAGCACCGGTCCCAAGACAGACCCTTGGGGGACACCACTTGTTACCGGCCTCCACCTGGACATAGAGCCATTGACCACCACCCTCTGTCTGCGGCCTTTCAACCAATTGCTTATCCATCGGGTCGTCCACCCATCAAATCCACTTCCCTCCAATTTGGAGATGAGGATGTGGTGGGGGACCATGTCAAAGGCCTTGCTCAGGTCCAGGTAAATGACATCGGTCGCCTTCCCTTCGTCCACCAATGCTGTCACTCCATCATAGAAGGCCACAAGATTAGTTAGGCATGACCTTCCTTTGGTGAAGCCGTGCTGGCTGTCTCGGATCACGTGCTCATTCTTTATGTAGAACCCAGGAATTTGAAACTACCACAAAAATATAATACATGCCATGGCTGTGGGACAGTACTGCATCTGCCTCTTACTTAATCTTGATAACTTTATTATATCCATCTCTTCTTACCCCTTGTTCTTCAGGTGGAGAATTGGTGAAAACTTGTTTTTAGATGTAGTTCTCTTACAGTAACTGAGCAAACCTGCTGAACCTAGCACACTATAACTCTGGAAATAGACTGCAAAGCTCTCACTGATTTGAGAAAGTGATATAATATAAAGCCAGAGAGATGGCTACTTCCTTTGTCCTTTTTTTAACCAAAGTTAAAAGTGTATGTTTATGTCTTGATCCAGTAGTTGACATGAATCCTAATGTTTTAGATGCTGTGGTCGCTGCATGTCAGAGGACTGATTCTCTGCAGGCACTAAGCTTCCAACAGCTTCCTTTGACTTTCCATCCAGAAATGTTCAGCAAGTAGTAAGGAGGAGAAAATCCAGAATGGAATTCAGTAGTGCAAATGCAAGCTGAAATATATCAATGACAGTTCAAGCTTCTAAACAGAAGTCTACAGAATGCATTTCCCAGCTACTGTGAATCAAAAAGTTAATTCTATCCATGAGGTTTAACAAAATAATGAAGGAGGTTTCAAGACATGGCATTTAGAACAAAGTCAATCAGCATATCTTTTGAATGTTTGGAAAACACTGAATTTTTCATCCCTGCATAGGATGCTATCAAGATCAAATTAAATCTGACTTCACATTAACGTACATGTATATACTTTGGAAAAGGAATTTTCTGTTTAGATGATGAAGTCCAATGTAAATAACTGTTTATTTTTCACTATAAATTGTAATTATTTAAAGCTAAAAGCTGCCAAAACAATTCTACTCTTTATGAAATCCTCCATTGTACTTTTCTTGGAAGTGAATCTATTTTGATCCAGCTTACATCGAGTATTATTCATTCCTGATCAAACCATGAAATTTAATCTACCAAGTACGCGTTCCTTCTTGCACAGTTACCCATGTTCTTGCTGCAAATCTATGGATGAACTTAATTTCAACTAGGTAGCAGTAGGTATAAACTAGCAAACACTTTGGTCAAGAGAATTATCTTTGCTTTTCTTAGCCTTAGACCATACTTTATGTTACTAAATCATACAGCACTTCAGCATTAGTACTTTATACATAGTAGTCTTTATTTTAGTACCTCTAAAGCAAATAATTTCTATGTAAAACATCAGAAAAAGCTAATGTGAGCACATTCGTATGTCTAATCTGAAACTCCTGCGTATGTGTCGTTCCTCTTTTTAGAAATATTATTCAATTATGGATATTTTATATGTGGCTTCCTAATAGCATTCAATGCATTTAAAGATTGATTGCTAACAGTATTTCTGTTTTTCCCTCTTGGTACTTTGAATCTACCCTGTGGACTTGGTAAAGTCTAGTAATATAGCAAGCTTTCAAGGAAATTTATTATCCTTTTTAGGCTACTGTCTTAAATAAAACCTTGACAATAAACATCAAAGCACTAAAATATGTCCTCTGTTCTCCCCATCTATTCCATATTTTATGTGTTTGATGTTAATGTGAATGTTGTATTCAAATTAAATAAGTGTATGACAAAGGGAAAAGTAAAGGTCAGTAAGCTACATTGACAACTTTCATTGAATGCTTGTGTTGTGTAAAAAGATATCTTGAAGTTAAGAGACAGCGTAAATCCTCTATGCCACCAATTTGTAGTTCTGTATGTTACAGAAAGATTTATAATCCCCTATAGAGTATGTTAAAGAATTAAGTTATTTGGCATACTAATAATAATCAGTAGCCTTTCAAAAATTGTCCTTATTGCTGAAGGCTTTCTCAGCTATCCACTTCTGCCAGCATTAAGTTGTACCTGCTGTACAGCAAACAGTGTTACCTCATGGGAAAGGACATTTTCTGTTTTGTTTAATCTGAAAGTTCAATAATTATAATATTTTCTACCAGTTTTCAGTATTGAAGAGCTGTAGCAATGAAAGGGCACTATTTTCTCTGTGTTCAAGTTCTATGCCTTAGATATAACCTGTGTTTTAAAAGTAGTTTTTTTCTAGACAGTCTGTATGAAAGAAAAATAATCTCTGTCAGTGACTCTTTCTGGCTTCATATTCAGTTTTCCTACAATTTCTCTTCCAGGAGAGACAGGTGCAGCAGGTATGGATTATACTATCATCCTCTGGATGTGAGGTTAACATTATTAGGAAAATGGTTTCTGAGTCTGTACCCTACATCATTATCCATCCTTCCTTGCCTGGTTTCTATTCAAGCCATTTCACAGTGTAGCATCTGCAGGAAATCAGCTATCCCATTCACAGTGTCCAGCTCACCCAAATGTCAGGTGGCTCTGGACAGAAGGATACTGTAATCACACTGTATTTCACACTTTGAAATGCACTGTTAAACAAAACTGTTCTGTGACTCTCACTGGCTGCTGTGAAGTCCTTGGTAAAAAGACTTGCTTTAGTAATAAAGGTAAGCTTTACATTGAGAACTAACATGCACCTGGTCTCCATTTATACACATCACTTTAGTGAATGAGTGGAATGCATCAGCCTAAGTGAACCTAACCCAAGGTGTATCTGAGATCACAGGCAGCTGCTGGGCTTCTGCATCAAGTGTGCCAGACAGCAGTTCCCTGGGTAATGTCGAGCAGATGTAGCTGGTGATGTGCTGTGACTTTGAAACAACATGTACATGTTTTCCTCATGTGCACTTATTCTTAGCTGTGTAGGGCTTTTCTTTGTGATTTGATCAATGACTTCTGGAAGTATTAGATGGCTATTTTCAGCATAATTTCCTTCTCCTTCATCCTCCTTTTCATTACTCATTATTTCCAGAAGATGCAAAATCACAGTTGGTAGTCTAGGAACCTTATTATCCAAGCTAAACAATCTTATTTCTGTCTATTGTTAGACTTCCTCCTCACAGCTGGAACATAAATCTTGAAAGGAATTTATTGAGGTCTAAAATTTGGACAACGTATACCTTTAAAAAATGTCACATACTAATCTTTGTCCCATCTTCCCTACAGAAAAGTGAGTAGTCTCCTACAGTGAACGGTCTTTTCCCAGGGCAAAGCCAAAAATAGGAAATCTTGGGTTAGAAAAGATGGGTTCCTATTTCAGCTAAAACTGAACATCTAAGCTGCTTTGGTTTTACCAGGGGGCATGTCAGTGTGAATAGCAGTTACCATGGCTAGATATCACCCTGTCAATTTGCATGTTCTTAGATTTTCCTCACAGTTGTTTATCTGAAATTTTAAATGCATATGTTTTCCTTTGGCAGTTAAAGTTCTAATCTTTCAAATCAAAGTGGAGCATTAAAAGATGCCTCTTACACTTCTCGATGCACCTGACTAGGCCCTAGAGCAGTTCTCTAGACCTCCATGGATTTACGCACAAGTGGATTGACATGATTAGCAGTTCTTTTTAACTGCCGGAGAGAACATTTTCAATTCAGAATTGGTAACAATACAATAATTAGGTTTTAATCTCTACACATTTTCAAGGATATGAAAACTTCAGGACGCATATAAAGGAAGAATTAAACACTTAAAGAAGCATTCAGGTGTACTTTAGGCCAATATAACTGTGATTCCAATGTGTCCCATGGCTTGAGCCCTGACAACTGCCCATGCGTCTAAACAGACTTCTGCTTCAGATTGCCACAGTCCCAAAGAGCTGCTTCTGGTACCCAGCAGTACCTTAGTCCGCACAGTGCAGAGCCACTCACATCTCTGCTGTTTGAGATGCAGAAGCTGGTCTGCTGCTGCTTTTCTCCAGGAAGGCATCCGAGGAACTGTGAAAGCCATGCTTCTCAAAAACCACTTTGACAGTCACTTTCTGGGCCTGGAGCAGAAATTCCAGATGTCAGTTGAGCAGACCTGGCTCTTTTAGCTTCTTCTGTGTACCAACAGGTCTCCCAAACAGTTTCAAAAACAGGAATAGAAAGCATAAATTACATCACCTTATTTCCTTACGGTATGATCTGTACATGTGAATGATTCCTAGATAAATAAAAGGAAGATAAGCAAGCAAACAACAACAAAAACACAGAAACACAAGTCTGTTCTAATTTTAAGAAAACAACTGCTTTCACGGCAGGTTTCTGGGCAGTTGTCCTGCTGATGTGTAGGAGAAGATTGGCATACTTCAAGATTCAGGTCTGCTTCCTGCTTTTGTCTAAATGCTCTTCCCCACATATTCAAAGTGCCATATTTTGTGTCACAAAGTCTTATCGGATGCTCTGGTCCATGCCAAAATTAGTTCATTAGGTTGCATATTTCCTCTCAGATTTTAGTCTTTAGAGCTTAGAAACTTCTCTGCAGGAAAATCCCTACTTTCTCCCATCTCCTCCATGTCCTAGATAAAGTTTTGGTTTCCCATTGCATGTCATAATACCAACATATCAATAACTTTTTCAGACACTGATTAATGATGCTAGTAGTCAACTTGAATCATGGCTCTGGAGGGGTGTGGCTACTACAGAGTTCTGAACATTTTCTTAAAATCAGATATCTCTCAGCTTCCAGCTGTATCTCTGGTTTGTTTTTTCCTATTTTTTCTTTTGGGGGGAGTGGTGGGGAGTGGAGAGGATTCAGCATAACTTGTCTGGCATAGATGAACTCCCAGACCCACCAGAGTCTGTGGCAGTTCTGCTCCTGATTTCAAATTGTCATATAAGTCTTTGTCATGAGCGTACAAAGCCTATAGAAATATGATGGAAATGTTACAAACTGGAATCTGCCTATCCAACAGACTTTCTACTTCTGCAATGAACAACCTAGTTTGATTCCATTTGATATTGAACTTGAAAATGAAGGGAATAAATTAGTGAAAAACTGTGAAAACTGGCAAGTGGGATGGAATCAGAGAGACTAATTTATCCCCAAAATGTAAGCAGCAAAATCATTTAACCTATTTTCACTGCAAGGTTTTTATAGTTTGCAGTTTAGAGTGTTTACCTACTATTTTCTATTTACTTTAAACTGACTGTTTTTCTAATTTAGCAGATTGCCTTGAAGTCTGCTACTGGCTTTCAAGTAAGCTTGATCTTTTATTAGTTGCAGCACTTTGTGATATTCATTATACATTCATTTACATTTACATTTTTTATATTTCAAAAGTACATTCCTATTAGCATTCTTTTGTTACTAACAAATGGCAGAATAATTAACATAGAGTATTTGATCTCATTAATAGAATTCATGTCTGGTCTTTTGAGTTCAAATAAGTAGTGGAAAAAATGGAGAAAGATTACTTTCTTAGTTCATTCAAGTTACTTTGGCCGATGCATCTTTTTATGTTGCTTTATGTTCATTCTGCCAGAAATGCATCATTACCTGCACACTCTGGAGAAGAGGAGGCTCAGGGGAGACCTCACTGCACTTTACAACTTCCTGAAGGGAGGTTGTGGTGAAGGGGGATTTGGCCTCTTCTCCCAGGCAACAAGCAGGACACGGGGCAATGGCCGCAAGTTGTATCAGAGGAGGTTTAGGTTGGACATAAGGAAGAATTTTTTCTCTCAGAGAGTGGTCAGGCACTGGAATGTCCTGCCCATAGAGGTGGTGGAGTCGCCGACCCTGACAGTGTTCAAGAGGCGTCTGGACGACGTGCTGCATGATATGGTTTAGTGCTTGTGGTGGCAGTGGTGATGAGGAGACAGTTGGACTAGATGATCTTATAGGTCATTTCTAACCTTGTGATTCTATGATTCTATGATTCTACGACTCACATTAATATGGTTTTTAATGCTATGGGAAACAATGCACGCTAAACTGCAATTGGTAGTTGGACTTAAAAGTGTTCTAAAGTTAAAAAAAAACAACCATCTTTTCCTTGCTTACATCACATCTTGTTAAATTCTCTTGGAGTCAAGAGAACAAGTTCTTCCACAAAGTAGCAGGGAAGTACACTGCGCCACTTTTACTTAAGACATGCAATTACATAAAGTGTACATGCAATGCCTCTTTCCCATGCATGGCATTACTTTTCATTTGAGTGTTTAGTGTTTGAATCCAATGTGGAAACAGACGGCATCCTCAGTTTCTCAGCAGCTGTTGGGGAGACACATAATGTTATGTCAGACAAGACAGACAAAGGAAATTCTCAGTTTGATTTCTAAACCTAATTTAAATGCAAATACTGATGCTAAGCACTCTTTGGGTGATTCCTCAAAAGAGTCCGAGGGCACTTCACCCAAGGAAGGGAGGAGGAAATACAACTAACTGTGCCTGGGATGGTGGTATTCTCACTAAGACGAGGCTGTGCATTTGCTGAAATGCAAATTTGCAGTTCCCTATGAGAGTCTGTAGGATTACCTAGTGACCCACAATGAGATATTTACTCCTCTACTGGATAGAATGCATGTACATCTCTCCGGTAGCTCTATGCCAAGCCTGGCAGTATAATTCAAACTGCTGTGGCAGGTTTTTGGATGAGATGCTAGGGAGTGCGTGGAGGAGCAGTTACATGATTGTATCCTGGCCACTTGGCTTTGAAGACAGTGAGCTCTGGCAGCAGACAGGGAGCTAGGAACTATGGAAGAAATAGCACCAGCTATCAGAGTTACTTTGGCTATGTACGCCTTCTGTGGTCTGACACGTTTAGTATTTGTTTAATTGTTCTTGTTCCTGTATTTTCAGAGAATCACAAAATCACAGAATCACAGAATGGCCAGGGTTGGAAGGGACCTCGAGGATCATGAAGCTCCAACCCCCTGCCACATGCAGGGCCACCAACCTCCCCATTTAATACTAGACCATTTTCTGAAAGGTAAATTTTCAAATAAAATGACAAGAAAAAATATCCTGAAGTTTTTAATACGGGGAAATAATTTGGTGAACACAATTTTCTAGCATTGTCTACATAAAGAGCTACCACAGCAGGAAAGCAGTTCTGAGAGGATCCTCTGGAGCAAATTAATGCAGCTTAAAATTGTCAGCTCCACTGGCTGTCAGCAACTGGGAGACAAACAGCAAAAGAAAGAGCATCACATATGCTTTAAGGAATGGGAACAGACTGATCTGCAGTGGAAAATGGAAGATTATCTTTGGTATGTGCAGCATCTCTGTCTCTCTCTGGACTAGTATGCTTAGCCAAATATGGATGGAAGGGGAATCAGTTTTCCCTTTGTTCCTGACTGAGAAATCATGTGTGGTAGTGTACAAGTATGAATTTATTAGGAGAAATATCTTCACAAAGTCCTCATGTGTTTAAGTAAGGAATAGATTATTCTCTTGTTGTATCAGCCATGCTGATTTGAAAGCTTTGAAATCACTGCTGAGTTTCAGTAAGAGTATGGGAAGGGGACAGCCCTGCAGAGATACCGCTCTGGGTATCCTAATTCTTCAAGCATACCACTGTGCAGTGAGATGCAGTGAGAAACCCTTATGCACTGTGAGATTCTCTGCTAGAAGTCACCATATCTGATAATTTTCATTAATAATAGAGTTTCCATGCATTTTATTATTTACAAGGAACGTGTCTGAAACACGATAGTCAAAAAAAAAACAAGTGCTTCTCGCAGTTAGATTTGTCAGTTCCCACTCACACTTATACAACAACAACAACAACAAAAAAAAAAAAGAATGAAGGCTGAAACAATAACTAAAACAAAAAAAAAAACCCAACACTCTGCTATCTTAGGAAGGCTATTTGAAAAAGAATATCTGACTCTACCCAAAACTGAAAAATGGTGCAAATGTGGAGCGAGTAACACAAACAGGAAGAGTTAGGTCTTCCCTGAAAGTCTTTCTGTAACATTTTTGTTTCATGTTTGCTTTCACCCGTGTGAAATACTCTTTCATGTCCTTATAAATCTTATATTTTAGATTAAAGGCTGAAAGTCATCTCAGATATATGCTGAAAATAAGCTCAGTTACACAGCTGTTTAACTAGCAAGTGGATGATACAGAAGAAAAGTACACTTGTGGCTTCGGTTCAGTATTCAAGGGTGGTTCAGGCTGGTGAAAAATGCTTCTGTTTTGTGACTCTATATTCCCCTCATACTGTGCCAGGAAGTGTCTTCCGACTGTGAAATGACAAGCAGATAGGATACTTCTGGATTTTTCCAGGTTTATAAGTGCATTGAATTTGATTGCTTCTAATCAGGATAGGCATACAAATGGAGGAGTTTTCCATGTGTTTCACCGTACCAGTTAGTACAATTCTCTTTTGAGCTTGCTGTAGTGGTCAGATGACATGTGTTCTTTAGAACACATTAAAATGCCTACTTCAGCAGCTAAACTGGATTTACCAGATGTGCTTTGAAATTTATAAGATGCAGGTTTTTTGACTGTTTAAATGAATAGGCATTTTCTCCATGAAAAATTATAAACACTTATCAGGGATATATTTTATTTTTTTAATGACGTTCAATGATTACTCTTTAATAAACAGCAGACTTGGTGCGAAATATATCTATTAGGAGCGTAGAGAAATTCTCTAAGTTAAATTAAATATACTCATAAATCCTGGGCAAAAATACTGGGGAGAAATTTCCCAAACAACAGACATTGTTTTTCACCATGCCTTAAAAATAAATTCATTACAAAAAGAAAAGAAGCATTTCTAGAGCTATGTAGCAAAAATGAAATTTTCAAGTTTACTTCAAATTAAGCATTACTTGCTTATTCTTCTGTTCCGGCATTTGCATAGATAATGTCTCATTTCAATCAAAAGCAAACTAGCTCTTATCTATCTCTACTACCAGATCTACTTCTAACTGTGACTGTAGTAACTATCTCTGAAGATGTATTTTCTTTCTTTTTAAACAAGTCTGACTGGAAAAATGCATGTGATACAGTTCCATATATTTATGTGGAAAAAGTATCACTATCACTTTCATTCCTATGGTGAGAGTATATTCCAAATTCGCTATATCTTTGTTTTCCTTCAACTTGTCATTGAACAATTACTTCAAAACAGTAATCAGCTGGGCATTTTTTGGTTGTTCTTTGATTTTTAAAAAAGAATTATTCCTCTTTTTAATAGCATACACTAGGTATCATATTTAAAGTGAAAATTTATGTTAAAAGAATACATGCAAGCCATTGGTTATACTGAACACTAGTAATTTAGACATCAACTCTTAGTCAGGGTGGATGGGATATACCAGTAATGAAGCTCCAAAATGATCATCAGAAATATTTTCTGAGGGTTGTCTGTCACCAAGCACAAAGGAAAGAGGATTTTTTAAACAAATAAAGAAAAATAAATTAATTAAAAAAAAAAAAACAATTTTTTTTTGCCTAAAGAAATAAATTTCTTCCCATAATTTAATGTAAGAATTTTAAACTCCCCAAAACAACTTCCCAGGAGTTTCACATCTCCACTACTCTCCCATTCACATTCAGTCAAAATATCTGTTAGCTTCTATTGGCAGATATCCAAGGGCAAGATCATGGCCTCTGGAAGTCTCCTGGAATGGAGTTTACAGCATCATAAAGTGCCTGCTATTCTCTTTCCTAGTAAGGACATGAAAAAGTCCAGCTCAAAAAGGTGGACAGAGTGTGCGACTAAAAGATTTCAAAGCATTGGAATATGAACAGAGATGCCTCTCCTGCAGAGCAACGCTAAGGTCACACTGAGCGGTGACCTTCCTCTTCATATAAGTTTGATGGAAAGTGTGTTGTAGTCTAACCAGATGAAAATCAAATTCAAGAGGTCATGTTAGGTACAAAGTGGAGATACTCATCTGTAATAGTTGAATATATTTTAGCTGTACAATATCTGTGCCAGGAGCACGTAGTGTAACTCACAAGTTTTTACTGGGTTCCTGGCAAAGGGCTAATGTTACATGACCTTAGCTGTATTTTAATCCCATAAATGGTTGTAACTAAGTTCAGTTGTTGTTGTTGTTATTATTATTATTATTATTATTATTATTATTATTATTATTATTATTATTATTACTATTATTTCTAGCTGGCAGGCCTTTTTCACTCTGTTATTACTGTACTTAAACCTCCTATAATAAACAACCTTCTCTACATGATTATTTTTTAATTGTATCTTATACTAGCTGCAGTATTTTACAACTTGGACAAATGTCACTAGCATTTAAATGACATGTGACATCTTCATAAGTAATACATTTTCCTATAAAGATTTTAAAGCTACTGTAAATTAAAAATTCACAGAGAAGCAAATTTATCATTCTGACATCTATTATGAGTACAGTTCAACTAGATGATCTTGGAGGACTTTTTCAACTTTAATGTTTCTATGATTCTTTCAGTTCTTGATAGTCACTTCAAAAATATCTCCTACCACTTTCCAGAGTATAACTCAGACAAGTTCCTCAATTTGGCAACAGCATTTTGTCCCATATTTACCTAGGTAACAAACACACATTCTCAAGTCAAGTCATTTAACTAAATACATATTTATTATTATTTGTTTGCTGATATTCTAATCTCATCTGAAGTCAGGGTACTACTGAATTAGCTGCTGAACAAAACTGGAGTAAATGATAATCCTTTCCTTTTAAAATCCAAGTCTGTAAATCAGAAATGCATTATCTATTTAAGTGGTTTTATCTCTTCAGAAAATAACTTAGGCAAATACTTTAAGTTATGCACAGATATAAGTATGTTCCCATTAAGGAATGATTTCTGGATTAAATCTCTTAGATTATAGCCTTATAGAAATTATTAATTTTGCATGCAGATTTGTGATAATTCCATTCAACCTTATATCTAAATCCATCTGTAAAATGTGTCGAGAGATATCTTTGAGAGAACTTCATGTGAGGTGTTGATGATATGACTGCCATGTTTCTTAATGGTGTGAAAACCCCTAACAATTAACAATACAGATTGTAAAGTTCAGATCACTTTACTTATATGCATTAATTTCTTCACCTTCTTGAGAAATAAAGTTGTGAAGGTACAGCTTTGACCATCTGAGCCTCAAAGAGTGGTTTTCATTGTTAATTAACAAGCTCTGCATTTTTAATGCTTTTTTCCTGTCAGTTAGGTCCATCTCTTGAAAAAGTGGATTCTTTTCAAAGAAGATTTAATTACTTTAATTCTTTCAAGGCATTATTCTGCTGAAGAACTTCAATGCACACTTGTATTTTTATGTGGCTACACATCTGCATTTACAGCTTTTGAAAGCCAAGTTCATGGCTACTCTAATTAATAGCAGTGATATAGTGTGGATTTTATAGCAAATTAACTGTCCAACAACAAGGCTGAACAACAATAACATAAAAGTTACGATGTATCATAGAATCATAGAATCACTAAGGTTGGAAAAGACCTAAAAGATCACCCAGTCCAACCGTTCACCTATTCCCAACAGCTCCTACTAAACCATGTCCCTCAACGCAACATCCAGCCTTTCCTTGAACACCCCCAGGGTTGGTGACTCCACCACCTCCCTGGGCAGTCCATTCCAGTGCCTGACCACCCTTTCTGAAAAGTAATACTTCCTCATGTCCAGCCTGAATCTCCCCTGCCGTAGCTTGAAGCCATTCCCTCTGGTCCTATCACTAATGACACGAGAGAAGAGGCCGACCCCCAGCTCACTACAACCTCCTTTCAGGAAGTTATAGAGAGCAATAAGGTCTCCCCTGAGCCTCCTCTTGTCCAGGCTGAACATTCCCAGCTCCTTCAGCCTCTCCTCATATGGCCTGTGTTCCAGACCCCTCACCAGCTTCGTTGCCCTTCTTTGAACACGTTTCAGGGCCTCAATATCTTTCTTGCAGTGAGGGGCCCAAAACTGAACACAGTACTCGAGGTGCGGCCTGACGAGTGCTGAATATAGGGGAACAATCACCTCTCTGCTCCTGCTTGCAACACTGTTTCTGATGCAAGCCAGGATGCCATTGGCCTTCTTGGCCACCTGGGCACACTGTCGGCTCATGTTCAGCCGAGCATCAATCAATACCCCCAGGTCCATTTCCTCTACGCAGTCCTCCAGCCACACCGCCCCAAGCCTGTAGTGTCGCCTGGGGTTGTTGTGGCCGAAGTGCAGGACCCAGCACAGGACCCGGTATGCTTCATTCCAAAACAAACTTACAGGGAATAAATGAAGTACAGAACATTAAATAATTCCTTCATAAATCATGCTTGCCCCTTATTTACAATTTTATATCAGAATTGTCTTAGTCAAAAACACTGTCTGTGTTAGTTAAAGAATACAGAGAAAGAATGATGGGTAGAATAATATTGGTTGCTTGCTTATTTCTATTTCCAAAATTACTGATCGTATCTGTTATTGCCACATTTTTTTGAAGCATATACCCATTAAACACCCATTGTTTTCACTTTCCTCAGAAGTGCTCACAACACCTACTAATCACTTTGCAGCACTTTTGCAAACTGGATGACTCTTACATTGACCAAACTAATTCAGTATCTTCCTGCTTGATTCTGCTTTATGTTGTTGTACTAGTCTCAAAGAGCTGGATGATATCAGGCTCTTCATAGTTATTAGGAGGATGGGTGAAGAATTCTTTGAAGATATGCAACCTCGAAGGCAGTGCCACGGTAATTGCTTGGGAATACAGTTTATTATTACCACCCTTATATGGACAGCCCTAACTGCTGATCAGGCCCTAAATCCAGGGTGGAGGTCAAATCATGGCATTGCCCAGTCCTCGTTAAAGCTCAGTGTAACTTCTCCTCTGATCAAAGGAACTGCCATTCTGAGTACACTGCTCAAAAGGCAGTAATCTCCTGGATGGGGAAATTGAGAATTTTTCTCTCATATGACTTTAAAACCTAAGTACATCTCTACTCATTTTAAATGAGTTATTTTTCTACACAAAAAGTAGGGTAGAAGAAGGTTCACCGTATGTGCTCTGTGACATAGATTAGGGAAACAATTACACTTTCACGTAGAATTGACTTTGAGATTGAAGTATGAAGTGATGAGCCTCAAGTCTGAAACTGGGATAGAAATCTTCACCAGTCTGAACCTAAACTCACCTATTGTCAGGACTGGCAAGACTTCTTCTTGCCTTGGTGCTGACTGATTTCTTTTGACAAATTCCACGGTTCTCTAATCTGCTATGCTGAAGTTTCTTCAGCATTTCTTTCTTTTTTCTTCTTCTGAATTTAAATGACATATTTCTGCCTATCCTTCTGCAATTCAGTTTTAAATATGAGTTTGCCAGTGGTTTCAGCCACAACTGATTATAACATACTCCAGGCAATCTGCAGATAAATGCAGGCTGCGATTATTTCATATTTGATACACATGTGGCACATATTTCCGTATTTTTAAATACAATTTGTCAACCATATACTTCAAAATCCTTACTCTGTTTACTACAATAATGCAGAATTCTGCTTTACATGATATACTGGGGAATCTTTGCTGTTTGCTGTTCTAAATTGATGAAACTCCTCATTAACCAATTTTATTATTACAGAGTATTGTGCCAGTGTAACACTAGGAGAAACACAACAGATTTAAGCTGTAAAGCTTTCTCTGTAACGTTTTTAACAGCTTTTTCTCCTTGAGGGCACAGGGAAAAGGTGTTGCATATGTATGCAACTTTGTGCAACAAATAATGCTGAAATAAAATTAGTTGAAAACCCAGAGAATTCGGAGTTTTATGGAACACTTTCACTGTTAAAAAAAAAAAAAAATCCTACAGTAATATCCTCATATTAATTGACTAACAGATTGTTTCATACAGCATCTTTAAAAGATTTATTTCTCAAAAAATCTTCCAAAATAAGAGAGGCAGATGGAACAAGCTATAACTGCGTGCTGCTCTGTCATTCAAAAACATTTTGTTTTCACAAACACAGTAGGAATAATTTAACTCTAAAATAAGCAGAGGCCCCATTGGACTGTAAGAAAAGGTTTTGGTGGATGGACCAAGTGATCTGTGATACAGCATCTTACCGCAGATCATCCAAGCAGTCTGTGGAAGAATCTAGATGCTCAGTGTCTTGGCTCTGTGTGACCGACACGGTTTTTGTTGTTTTCAAGGCCTGTTCTTCCAGTTCTCCCTCTGCAGTAGATGGAAAGAGAGTCTCCTTCCAAGGACTAAGCTCAACCATCCCCTTCTCCAAATCTTTTGGCTTCTGAGTCTTCAAGCTGGGGCTAGTATTAATTGTCTGCTGCCTGAGAAGTGTGTCATAATGATTTTCTTGTCTCTCTGACATTTAGGAAGGAAATGAGATAGAGCCATTTCAGAAGAAAATAACATCTGTGCTTAGATATGTTACTATCAAGTGCTTTGGCCCCTTAAGTCTTACTCTTATTAACTACACTTAGTATTCTTAGTGACTCCAGTGGTAGTACAGGTGTCATATTAAGTCATAGGTGTCATAAGCAGTTTTCTGCACCTTTGCTACACCATACATGGATAAGAGTATTTGTTAGTTATGCTATGCAGAGAGCAGTGCAAGAAATAGCAAATATTTATAAAATTCCAATAAAATTTTAAATTCATTTGTTATATTTTCAAATATTATGTGTGTATTTCCTTTCATTTTTTCTCCCTCTCACTTTCCTATCCATCTTTTTGTGGTAGAGTAGCAAAAACAGATGGTTAAGTTACAGCCTGTCAGAAAAGGTACACTCGTGGTAGTGCATGAAAGAATATAAGAGGCTGTTGTAAGAGTAACCTGACATCAATGCTGATATCACCCCTGAAATAAAAAAGGTAGCCACAGATCTAGTATCCAGGTGTAAGCAATGGTGTGAAAAATAAAAAGAATTCAAATGTGCAAAGAAAAATGTTCTCGTCTGCTGGGTTCTATGGCACAACAGCACATAACTCAAAAGCCTTGCTTGTCTGTAGATCAGCTCTATGGAAACATTTTAAGTTTTGTTTTGCATAATATTCTTAGCTACTTGATCCTAATTTTTAATTGGCAAAATACTTTTTAATGTACTAAAAATTTTCACAGGAGTAGCTGACCAACCTCCTGATTTTCAGAAGCTTCCTGTGAAAACAGAACACTTGCCTGGAAATTGATGTACTTTTTTTGAATAGGTTGCAGTTCCACTGGTTTTCCTTTTTTTTGTTTGTTTGTTTTTTTGTTTTTTTGTTTTTTTGTTTTTTGTTCCCTCAAAGTGTATCCTTTCATAAGTTATCTCTCTCTTTGTGGAATATGTAATGAGTAATGAACTCTAAGGGAAAAAACTGCAGATGAAATACTGCAGCTGCATAAATTGTTCACATATATTTTAAATCATCTATGCATTCATACATGAGTCTTCATAAAGAAAATACAGCAAAATTTTTCTTGACAAGGTACAATACATAGTTCAGCAAAGAATTCAGGATTTGTATGCTAAAAAAATGCCTAAAATTCACCTACTTAAATTAATCAATAATTAATTTCAACAATAATTTGACCTTCTTTTCTCTTAAAATGTGTCATTGTGCTGTGAAAGCAAAAACCCAAACAGACTGAAAAACAATGCAGCACACAGGGGCACTCTCAGATGAATACCTGGTGAAGAACCAGACGTGTTCAGAATTTTTCTGTGCATCAAGATTATCCATTTAAATGGTGTCTCTTTTACTATCTAAGAGCATGCATTTTCCAGCCTAGAAGATTTCACACATGAATGGGAGTAACACATTCTGTAATTATCTTTCATACTATGTCTTTGTCACAATATGTAACACTGCAGTTTTTCATCATTAGAAACAGGGCAGGAATTTAAAATACTTGAAATAAATTTTACTCATAACTGGTTTTTTGTGTGTGTGTGTGTTTTCCCCCCAGTATTCTTGCAGTGCATTTTAACCACAGGAATGTCTTTTTAGACACGGAAGGGGAGAACTTATTAATAACGCCACTAATTAATTACTATTTTGAAAAGGAATACAAGCAACAAAATTATTTGGTTTTCAGAATTATCTCTGAAATTTTTTGAACTGTATTCTTCAGATTCAGGGGATTAGTAGATAAAGTAGAGAATTCACTATTCTGAAAAATTAAGACAAGGTATCAAAAGCAATTAATATCAAATTAAATACCTAGCAATTCTTAATTAAAATCAGATGTTCTGATTGTCTAGTGGGTATAAACCAACTTCAGCAATGACAGAGGCATTTAGTAATCTTTGATCAATGGTATTTTCTACGTGCCACTTTGAGCCTGAATAGTTACAGCAAATCAATGAAAATATAATGCCAATTTCATCACCCCTGAAATTACAGCCTTTTCAGAAATATATGATGATATGAGCACTACATCTTTTCATTTAATCTTCCATGTATAGTCATTTCTGTGTTATTTCTCTGCAAAGCATGATCAGCTCATAATATTTTATAGCAACTCAAGGTTTCAAAACAGCTGTTCAAATGAAGAACTTTAACTTTTACTGCAGAAGATGCACAGACATACCTGTAAGCCCATCCTTGTGAGAATACAGAGCCACTGCAAATGTAACAGCAGAATTTTATGTGGGATGACTGCAGAAGTTTCCTGTTCATCACTTCCCTTATCCCCTCCACTTTTTAGTACCCCATCTGGTGAACATTAAACTTATGTGTATGTGTTTATTATGTCTGCATTATGTTGGGATGATTCTGAACCTACAAGTTTTGGGGTGCAGAGAGGTCCTGGGTCACAGAGAGCAGTGGTGCCTCCATGAAGCTGGGCAAAGCCACAAAGGCCATTAGTTTCCTTGGCCCAAGGACCCTGTAACCCCAGTCTGGCAAAGACGAGCCTGCCTGCCTCTGGGTGTTTCAGTGTGCATAATAAAGTACAGAGTATTTTCCAGCGACTCCAGTTGTAGCAGGAGAATGAATTAAGTGAGATGACCAAGTTTCTTATTGTCCAGTGTATTTAAAGCCAAGAGTGAGCAAGTGGCTGTAAAGTGCCTTCTCACACTTGGTGCATTCTTATACTAGGAACGAACACTAACACAAGTAGCATTTGAAGAACATGCTGAGCTCCTTTCATAATTTAACATCTTCCCTATATCTACTAGTAAAGGCCCTGTGCCTTACAAAAATGAGCACACACACACACAAACACACACACACACAAAAAAAAAAAAAAAAAAAAAAAAAAAAAAAAGTGGATTTCTTATCAGACTGCTTTCTTTAGAAGCTGAGGAAGAAATTATGTTTTTCATGTGGGAAGCATTATAAGCAGAAGCAATAAATAAAACTGTCCCAGTAAGAGAAGACCGTATCATGTAACAAGGCATATAGCAAGGATGGGACTGTGTACATGCCAACATCCTTCTTGTCTCAGTGAATTGAAAAGGTCATAAAGGAATGTAACGATTTTCAGGATACCTTCTTTCTTTTCTATGGGTCACTAAGGCAGCAGCTGCAAGAGGCTGTCATTGCACTGGCAATGATTCACCCTGCCTGAACCTCGATGCAAGAGGAAAAGAAAGAAAATTACATGTGCAAAGTTTGAGATAGGACACAAAAATCAAAAGAAGGGATTTTTAAAAGTGTCCTAAGCTATTACATTGAGGTAACTGATAGAGAGGAAAACATTGCTAGGATTATCTGAAAAAAAAAAAAAATATATATATATATATATATATAAACATATATATATAAACAACAGATATCAGAATAAATAGGGTTTGAGAGACTAAATTAAACAACATTTCAGCATGAGTACCACATATCTGATTGCTCTGGGGAGTGATAGAGAACCTGACCACAGGACATTATAATATCACAGGCTTGTTGTTTGGCAGAATACACGGAATTATCTGAACTTGCAGTTCAGAAATGGTTAGAGGTTACAGTCTCCTTGTGGCATTGGCAGCAGGTATTAAGATTTTTCTCCAGTTTTAAAACATTAAAAATATGTAAAACATGAGTGTGCCTCTGATTAGCACCCCACTTTATCCCATCTTTGGATAAGACATGTCAGAAGAAGGCTGCAGCAAAACATCACACATTTTGTACCAGCTCTGTAAATAGCAATAAAACCAAGGCTGTCATTTAGAGATTCTTCAGCAATTTACTTAGAAATCTTTTAGTAACTTATAAATTCACTTAGAAAGGAAATAATAAAAAAAAAAAAAATGGCTCAAGTGCAATAAGCCATGCCCTTCTTCATCATTCATAGATTCAAAATATTAATGCATTCTATGGAAAGCAGCTTGATGCTCCTCTTATAGTTCAATAACACAAAAGCTTTTCAGTGTTATTGTTCCTTAAGCCTGAAAACTAAGCTGCATGAAAAACCAGATGTGGTTGAGAACTAATGAAATATAGAATAGGGTGGGTAATTAAGAGAGACTTAAAAAAAAGCATTTACAGAACAGATATATTCTATTTAATAGAATATTATATATTCTATTCGCATTTTTAACTCTGCAATCCATGTAAGCTTCAGCAAATCAGAAGTGCAGAAGTCTGAAAAGAGCAAAGTTTGTTGTGCCAGCTAAGCAACAAATGATGTTCCTGAGTCCTTCCTTTGCATAAGTACTTATTAAGGAGAGAGCAAGGTTTCTGAAAGGGTTCATCTGCCAAGGAGTGTTTTGGCACTACTAATCTGAACAGCACATAGTATATGAAATTATGATAGACTTCTGCCATGTTCAGGATGTTCCTCTCTTTTTTTTCTTAGTTGATGGTATTTTAATTCATAAAACAATTGTTATCAACAATTAGATGAGTGTCCTACATTTGTAACACTCTTCAACTCATTGTTTCAGGTGAAAATTCATTTCCTTTCTTTTATGTCAAGAAAGATATATTTTCTAAAATCTGGTAACCATTGCAGTTGAGCATTTTGTGGTACTGTAGACAGATTTTGAAAAACATAGTGCGCAGCAAGTAATACTTTCTTATCTTTATTATGCCACCATCAACTCCACGGAAGGTGTGGAACTATGCCAGCATGAATCAGGCACGTTGGCTTTTAATTTTATCAAGTAAACAGGAACCAACTGACCTTTTCTGTGCCATCATTCTAATAATATCTTCTTTATTTATCTAAGATCTATCTCCATAGATTTTAATTGCAGTTGTACTGTATTTTTACAGACCACAGTGCTTTCCTTAATAATTTATGCTGTTATTGCACAATTAAATGAACTCCCCAGATTTCTGTAGCTTTCTGAGGGAGCAGGTTTTTTTTAGTGAAGAGATAGTGGAATGCACTGTGCATCTCTCACAAAGCAGTTATTTAAAAACAAACATTTTGCCACAACATGTTGTTTATTTCATAATTCTTTAGGTGGTTATGAATGTAATCTTTTTTACTGGGAGGAAGACATGTTCCAAAATATCACAGACAAGTTAAGAAATAAAAAGTAACTTGTATCCAAACCAATGAATTACTGTTTTTCAGGAGAAGTGAATGCATATCTATTTGCCATGGTAATTAGACCACTTTATATTTCACATCCAGCCTCTGCTTCCCATTGTTTCTGAATGTTTGAAAATATAATGAACCATTAGGTTCACAGATGCTAAAGTTTTGTAATGAAAGGCTTCTAAAAACGATTCTTGCAGTTTACAAATGTCACAATCTGAAGCTCCTCAAAAAAGAAGAATGCCTAGAAGCAATTAGTCTGAAACTATTCCCTAGTTTTGCATTTCAAATGAAAAAAGCCTGGATGCAGTAGAATATCAAGATTCACTTTGTTTCATCTCTACCTATGATGGCACTGGTCTTGAGCAGGTGTAATTGGTGGTGAGTGGGTGGGGAGCTGGTGGTGTAACATGCTCCATTTCAATGCTATATACTGGTTGGTTTTGTGCTTTGTTTTTTTTTTTTCTATATGGAGGGCATTGTCTAAAATAGCCTTCAGATGCCCAAAACAAGAAAGTTGTCAGTTCTTCCAAACTGTAAGTTTAGAAAGATGATGCACAATGAAATATGTCCCTACTGTCTTTACTGTAACCAGTATGTCTTAGGAAAAAAAAAAAAAAAAAAAAAAAGAAAAGAAAAAAAGTATCACATCATTACATCATTCAGAAGTACTGAGAAGTTTTAGTTTTGACTCCATGGATTAAATCAGCAATCCATATCAAACAGGATTCCATCTCCATCTTTTAGTGAGAGCATAATCCTTAATTTGTTAGCCATTTGTGTTGAACTGTCAATGCAATGAGCAGCTTTTCTGAATGGAGGAGCTTCCCCTTGGTTCCATTTAATGAAAATATGTCTAGCTGGATAAGTGCACATGTACTCTGTCAATGTGTACTATACTATATTTAAACGTTATTATAATTCCCACAAACTACTTTGAAATGATTACCATGATCTGGCTGTAGCTGGAGCAGGGTTTCCATCTCCACTCTTGTATACACAGCCTCTAACCTTACTGTCTTCACTGGTAGAAATATAATTTTTTTTTCTGCGACAGTTTCTATAATGAATCTATAATCTGTTTCAAAAATATTTAAATATGTTAAAGGTTCAACAGTGGGAGATTAAATTGAGAAATAAAAGAAACGGTGATTTCACCCATTTACAGTTATTGTTAAAATGTCTGCAAAGGTAATGAAGTTGTGAGTGATTTTTCTGCTGAAGATAATGGCCATGGGATTATACTTATGCAAATATAGTCACTATTTTGTCTGCATTCTATCCAATAATGACAATTGACACCTATCTACTGTTCTAATTCAGGCAGCCAATTGTGGATTTCAGATTCTTCCAGGTAATTTCCTTTAGAAAGAAAATTCAGTGATATATAGCTGGATGTTTTCTCACCTAACTTTTTTTATTCAACCTGTATAGACAGGAGGTCACAAATGGCAGACAGAATAACACTTCCCTGACCTTTCAGCTGTGACATTAGCCTCATTCCTTAATAAGCAGTCTTGGCTCAATACAAGGTTTTTGCTAAAAACGCAGGAGCAATGAGTGGATTCCTTTGATCTACCCTGAAGGAGACTGCATGACTGTACAAGCAACAATATTGTATTTCTTCAAAGATATATGCACCTCAAGGGTTCAAAAACACTTTGTAAGTTGATGCAAACTTTCATTCTTACTATCCTATTCCAAACACACATACATTTTTCTATTTGATGACACTCACCCATCTTTTACTAATTGATCAAATTTCTTCTGCTTAGCCTTCATTGATTGTCTGTTCTCTTTATTTTTGTTGGCTTCTCGGATGATATTTTTTGTTGTAGTTTGTTTAGCTCAGTAGATAAGTCTGTGCTACTCAGTTCCTCTACTACTTCATTCCCAAATCACAGCTAGGTCAGTTTGCAACAAGCATCAACATAACTTTGTCGTCCTTTAATTGTGCTCGCTGTAGCCCTGAAATCTGTGGACCAATTGAGGACTGTTTCAAATGACAAAGCAAGGGGCAAATCTGAATTTTCTATGGATTGAGTTCAATGCAACACCAGTGTAATCATGCCTCTTTTAGAGCAGTGTAAGAAAGTACTGACTCAGACTCATCATTAATAAATATAGCTCATAGCTTTGTTCTTGCTTGGGATTATGTAACGAAGCCCAAGGAAAAAGAATTATAAAAAAAGTGGCTACATTCCTCCCTCCATTGCCAGCTTCTTACCAGTTGTGTATTATAGAAATGAGAATACTTCTTGATCTTTACCACTGTAAGTGACAGCTAGATTGAATTTATAATTCTCATGATTCAACTTTCTTTCAGTAGGTGTTCTTTTTCTTAAATTTAGAATGAGATTTTAGTATTGGCATTATTTAAATTGAATTAGAGTGGATATCAACTTTGAGGAGAACATCTATTATTTTTTTATTAAGGGACTAAGGAGAGCAATTGCATAGAAAGGCACTTCCTATAGGAACTAGACAATTTCTTATTTTGCTTATGCTGTCTTTAAATCTCATGGATTTGTTTTTCTCTTGTAGAGTAAGGATGTAAAAAATGTGTGACCACAGCATAATCTTTGATTTCAGTTATGATTTACACCTCCTGCAGTAAGGAAGGAAAAATTATTTTCCTTTGTTAGTTGCCTTTCATTTTTATATGTTGGGAGTTACTGTCATCCTAAGGAAATGAAACCCACATTTGTGTAAAACACAAATCAGAAAAATGGCAAAGAATTTAATCTGGAAATTAAAAAAATAAGCAAACAAACAAAAAAAAAAAAAAAGCAGTTTTCATTGAAGGGATTATAATGCAAGTAAAAGTTATTAAAGAGATTCAGGCTTTGAGAGTAGTTTTACAGAAACAGTACGGAAGGTTTAACTTAAAAAGTTATTTTTCTAACATTGCCAAATATAAAATACAAAGGATGCTTAAAGACATATTTTACACAGGAACTTACTGAAATAGAGTATCAAGACATTGTAGATCTTCTTAAGGAAACCATTATAAGCTTAGTAATTTTTTTTTTTCTTTTTAACAGGACAATGTGTTTTATCTTGAAAGCCAAGAATAAGGCTAAAACATGCTTTTTGTGTTTCGCAAGCCTAAAAATGTTTTCTGTTACTGGTTATTTCAGTATCTTTTAACAAAAGACTCTATAATCAATTTGATATCTAGGAGCAACATCTGATTTCTGCAGGCTCTTTTAATTTGCACAGAGCAGTGCTACATTTTGAAGAAGTAGTTCTCTCACCACAAATCCAGCCTTTCATTTCCCCCCCTGCACCACTGCCACTATTATTCTGGTAAAAAACACTCAGGCAATCATGCACCAAATTGTTCAATAATCTGGTTTAAGCTAACTCCGGAAATCAAACGTTGGAATCTGAGTCCATTCTCTGAGTCGGCTCACTGTGTCTCCACTAAATTGCAGAATTAAAGCATAAGAGTAGAGCATCCACTTAAGCATCAGTACCAGAAGGGTAGGTGATTGAAGAGTCTGGAATGCAATGTATGTTAGAGAAACATGGGGAATACCTGTCAAGGTAAAGGTAAACATTTCAGTAAGATAGTTCAATGGGATGAAGTTCCACAAGACCAAGGTTCTGTAGTTTAGTCACAAGAACCATACACAATGCAACAGGCTTGGGGCAGAGTATCTGGAAAGCTAAGTGGAGGAAAAGGATCTGGGTGTGAACATGAGCCAGCAGTGTGCCCAGATGGCCAAGAAGGCCAATGGCATCCTGGCTTCTATCAGAAATTGTGTTGCCAGCAGGAGCAGGAAGTGATCATCTCTCTGTACTCAGCTCTGGTGAGGCTGCACCTCGAGTATTGTGTTTGGGCCCTTCACTACAACAAAAACACTGAGGCCCTGGAGCATGTCTAGAGAAGGACAACAAAACTGGTGAGAGGTCTGGAGCACAAATCTTATGGGTCTCAGTTGAGAGAACTGGGATTGTTCAGTCTGCAGGAAGGTCAGTAGAGACCTCATTGTTCTCTACAACTACCTGAAAAGAGTTTGAGGTGAGGTGGGGGTAAGTCTCTTCTTTCACAAAACTAATGATAGATGACTAGAGAGAATGGCTTCAAGTTGCACCGGGAGAGGCTCAGGCTGGATAATAGGAAGAATGCTTACAGAGTGGTGAGGTATTGGAATGGGCTTCCCAGGGAGGTGGGAGAGTCACTCTGCCTGGAAGTGATTAAGGAAAGGATAGATGTGGTACTGAGGGACATGGTTTAGTGTGGAAATATTGGTGGTAGGTAGACAATTGGACTAGATGATCTTGGAGGTCACTTCCAACCTTGATGATTCTACGATTCTGTGATTCTAATTAAAGAGATGGTATGGCTGTTCTTCAATTAGACATAAAGTTTCCTATCAATGCCGAGGTGATTTCTGTGGATCTATTTGTCATCTTCTGCATTGATATGCATAGCTCTATAAAATTTATTATGAGCTCTTTTGTAAGACCAGACCCAAGATGGCAAACAAGGTTCATATAATACTACTCAAATTGGAATGAGGTCCCTAGCAGCAGCACGTCTGCACACATTTAAGTAGAACTTCCTCAGCCCTCAGCTCATATTGTGCCTAGATGGGCCTTACAGGTTTTCCTGCCCATGTTGCAGTGGGCTGGGGATGTCTCTGTTCCTCTGTATGCACTCTCGCTAGGTCACTGTGAACCCTGTAAGACTGATGCAGCAACACTTCACAGCACTACATTTTCATGAGTAATCCTGATAGAACAGAGCTGGGCTGCCCAGCACTCCTGCATTTGTGACACAGTTAATCTGCCATCTGCCCTTGGATTACTGAGCACTGGCTGTGCACAGTTGAAAATGAACACACATGGCACACTATCTCTAGTGATAGTGTAAGGACAAGTGATGATTAACAAGTCTTCCAATCAGAGTAATTTATAAATATACTTGGTTTACACTGAAGGCAATCTTAGCTGAAAATGGTGGACAGCAATTGTTTCTCTATGCCTAAATTATGTTAGATAGTAGTTAATCACCTGTGTAACAGGGTCAGAAAATTCAAACTGCAGCCGTGTCCATTGTAGATGTAGTTTATTAACAAGTATAACCACAGTGCCTTCTGTAAGGGGCAAATTCATTTCTGTGCTTCTTAGGAGACCTGTGCCAGAAGTTCTGCAAAGGCTGCTGGAAATGCAGCTTGGTGCACTTTGAAATCCAGAGCCCATGTCCTCCCCTGAATGTCACTGAATGAGCTGCTCCAATTGCATTTTTTAGGGGACAGGAGAGCAGAGCTCATTACTTCCAGCTGGACTGTAAGAGATTCCTGGAGCAGAAGATTTGGTTTTCTGAAGCACTCTTGAAAGTGCAGCGATGTTTACCAAACAGGACATGCTCCAAAAGCAGGTGGCTTTGCAGTTGGCATAAAAAAGCCTCTGACGACAAACACACATAAGGGGCTATTTAGGTATGAACAGAAAAAAAACCACCTGCTGTGCTTCAAAGAACAATGAACTAAGTAAGGCAGGGGGTAAATAGTGTTCTCTGTTATTTGGATGACATGCTAATAACTGGGAAGAATTCAGAGGAACATTTACAAAACCTACAGGAGGCTTGATAGAAATTACAAACGTGATTCTAAGGATAACAAAGATAAGTGTTCATTCGTGTTGGATTTTTCCTTCCCAGTGCTTCCCCCAAGCCAGGTGACATAGCATATGGACAGAATATTAGGGCTACAGATCTTCCAAAAATTAAAACCTGATATACACAGAATATGAATAAGAATTGTAAGAGTTCTCCAGGGTTGAGCTTTTAGGCCATGTGAGGAACTAGATATGGGATGCTGAGGAGGATGGAGGGAAAAACTCTCTTTTGTAGGCATAAGATACATAATGTACTCTGTTATATGTCTTTTGGAAGTTTATTTTTTTAAATAATTTTTTAACATATAAATATAATCAAAGCATATATATATATTTATATATATACGTATATATATATAATATATATATATATACACATATATATGTAAACATAATTTTTGATTACTTTGTTAAGAGCGAGAGCTCTTCCAAGCTTTATCTCAGAATATTCTGCTGCTTAGATAGGACTATGGAATTCAATTCCAGACCTATCAACATGAATTGTCATTATATTTGTCCTCACAAAAAGAAACAAAACCTGTGAAATGTCTCTGGACAAAAAATAATGTGCTTGGAAGAATCAAGAAAAAAATCTGGTGGTTCCATTTACATCAAAATTACACTTGACCCCAATAATGTCTAATACCTCTATTCCAGGAACTGAGTTGTGACTTCAGACATACGTAAATTCAAGACTGAAAATGTTACATTTCCTTCCATAGCATCAGCAAAGAGGGGTAGAAATCACTAGAAAACAATTTAGATTGGAGATCATTAAATTCCACACTGAGAAAGTTATTTCCAACTCACAAGAAAAATCACAAAGGATTGGTAAAAATACTTCAGAGATGCACATTCCCTTCCCTAGATGGGGACAGTGAAGAGCCTGAATTTTACCAGATCATTTCAAAGATCATCAGAGAGAAATGCTAACGTGGAGTTTCTGTCCCGGCTGCCATTTCTTCGAGAAAAATGTTCATAGCAATGAAATTCTTCACTTCCTAAACAACGTCTGTATTATAGATAAAAATGCTGCTCTAAAAACAGAAAGAATTCTGTACCAGTTAAGATGATGACTTCTGTATTCTTTGGGTAAGTTATTTTTACAGCAAAATATAAATCTTTTTTTTTTTAATTCAGGTGACTGGGCTTACTATGGAAAGTGCTGCTGAGGAGTTAATGGAATAGTACCAAAATGTCCATAGAAAGTATGCAAAATAGGAGCCAACAGGAAATAAAAGTAAGAAGAAGATCAGAAGTTAATATGGGACACAAACATTGAATTTGTCCATAGAAGTGGCAAGGAGCAGATCTTACTAGCCATCAGAACATGCTACAGTATGAACAAATGACATCACATCACCCATGGTTGTAATTGGTTTGTTGAACAATGATTCTATCTAAAAGTAGATGAAGAATAATTAGAGAGTTCTACAAGTTGGCAACTCAAAACATTTGTGCTACCATATACAGAAGACTGTATATTCTTGATGTTATGCATTTGATTTCCTGAAAACAAAGACCAGCTAACACCACTTGAAAAATGGCAAAGCACAGTGTTTTTCTAAGTTTCACACTTCTAATTCTACATAGAGCAGTGTTGGAGGATGAGAGAATAGGTTTTAGGAACGTGTGTGGACGTCAATGATATATTAGGGAAAAAGGAGAAGACGAGGCTCAGAAAAGACCTTATCACTCTCTATAATTACCTGAAGGGAGGTTGTAGTGAGCTGTGGGTTGGCCACTTCTCTCGCGTAACTGTGATAGGATTAGAGGGAATGGCTTCAAGCTGCACCAGGGGAGATTCAGGCTGGACGTTAGGAAATACGACCTTTCCAAAGGAGTGTTCAGGCGCTGGAATGGGCTGCTCAGGGAGGTGGTGAAGTCATCGACCCCAGAGGTGTTTAAGGAACATTTAGATGTTGTACTGAGGGACATGGTTTAATGAGAACTACTGGTGATAGGTGGACGGTTGGACTGGATGATCTTGTAGGTCTTTTTCAACCCAAGTGATTCTACGATTCCATGATTCTATGATCATAAGGATAAGAAAGGCCAAACTAATAATTAAGCAGATAAGTCCTTAGAGGGCATAAGCCTAGAAGTGACTGAAATTATCAGTTTTCGTTGATCAGAGAAAGAGAAGATAATGCTAGTGTGTAAAACCAAAGAGTAAATCCTAATAAAAGAGCTGAGAATCTTTGATTTTAGTTGCTGTTATTAACCATACAACTTTAAACAAATTTTCAAACCTTGATAATACCAACCTTATATGCTGTGTTTGTTTTGTATTGTAGAATTTATTTATGACACTTACAAGTCTTTATGGAGCTTCCTCGTTGACTTTAGGAACTTAAAATCCAGTGCAATGGAGTCATTCTTTCTATAATACTGTGATATATCTCCTAGTTCCATGCATTTTTGTTTTGTTTTGTTTTTTTTTCCTCAGAATGAACCAGTTCCAAGTTTGTGATTAAGAAGATTTTAGTTTCAGCCATTATTTAGGCTTCCACAGTAACACTGGTCAAGTTTGTTTCTTCCTGTTGTTTTCCACTTTCTGGACGGTGTTTTGCAGATGGAAAATAAAGTGCAGTTCAGTCTTTGGGAAGGAGTGCTGATTGATTTCCTATCCCCACACATAGCTAAAATATAACACAAAACTAGAAGGAATACACACCTCCTCTTGCTGCAGCACCAACAGACCACAAACCTGTTTTGCTCCAAGTTACAAAGAAATAAGAGCCTTTAAATTACCCTTGACAGAGACCACATTCAAGGCCTTTGGGGAAAAGTGTTAGCCATACGGAGCTGTAGGCATGGAAAGCTACTACAACCTCTTTTTTTTTTTTTATGAGTCCATCTCATCCAGCATAAAAAGGAATAATTTGCAGCTGAGATTGTGGGAGGATCCATCATCCTTCATAGCTTTCTTCACAACTTCAAGCCTTTTCACTCTAAGGGTGATGAAACAATCCTTTCTCTCAATGCAAGGAATTGCACTCCCTCCTTACATGAAAAACTGGACAGGCTGGAGCAGATAAACATACATCGCACATCCTTGTACTCACCTTAGTGAACCTCAGCTGTTGTCTACAAGATCAATTTTCAGAAAGAAATGCCTGTCTGTAATCCAACAGCAATTGTTCTTTTTCCCCATAGAAACAGCTCCTGGTTCAAACAGCAGGCAAACATATGCATTCCTTTCACACTGAAAAGCATGCTCTCAGTAGTGCACAGCTAGGCAGGCAACCAGGCATGAAACTGAAAACACTCAAGCACAGACAAACAAGAGCAGGCAAATGCAGTCTGAAGCTACCAAAAAACAAAAACAACACCAACAAAAAAAAACAGGTTGAAAGACGAAGATCAGATCTCAGATCAACTCCTACCATTAGTTTTTGAGGTTTCTTTTTTTAATTTTCTCAAAGTGTTAACAGCAAAAGCGTGAAGGTAATTAAGTTGTCCCAGCACCAACTACCTTTCCATTGCTGGAGGAAGGAGTGGAAGCCACAGCATGTAACTCTGTTTAATCTCATACCCCTGTTCCACTAATGTGTATGCGCAGCGATGGGCTGCAATTCTTGCTGGCAGAGACTGGAGTAGCACTGGGTATCGACCTGGATCTCTTCAGAATTGAGAACCTCACAAAGGCAGCTGAATGAACACTCTGTCATCTGGACATTCATTAAAAAGGAACAATAGGGCATTCTTCTTTTAACAGAGAGCAGGCAGGGGATGATGAGAACACCTAGATGAATTGGACTAGATGATTCAGAAGAAAGGATCAGCAGAGAACGGGGTCAGGGCTGTGCCAGCTTGGGGTCTGCTCAGCCTTGAGAAGCAAGCAGTCCTGAGCCTTAAAGATCTCTGACAGGTAATGGCTTTTAGAGGTGAAAAGGAGCAGAGTGAACCATTAATTTTGGCACTATCCTTGCCACAAGGCAGTAAAGAGGCTGAATTATTTCATAATCTCATTTTCCTCAAGCATACATCCATGTTAAAAGAGATCTGTATAGACACTTGGGGCAAATTTTCATACACTTAAGGTTGGGAATTCAAGGAAGAATAAGGCATGCCTATTCATGGGCAGAAAAGCATAGCATCATCAAAGGTAAATATGACTGCAAAATGAGCTTATTCGCCAGCAAATTCACCAACACCTGACCAGGTGCTCTGACACCCTAGCTCTCCTCAGACTGATCTTCCAGTGTCTATATTTTTCTTTCCAATAAATATCTGGCTTCATGTCAAGTTAGCTCAGTTTATTGATCAAAAGAAGACATTTATTTCTGGGGAGTTAGAAATGCATTTTGGGATTTGAAATTCTATCTGAAATATCTCTGATTCATATAAAATATATATTACTTCCCTTTTTCTGTTTCCTTTTTTTTCTGTCTTGGTACTAAATGATTCTTATTTTCATAGAGTTTAGGCATTCCCCTGGTTTTCTGAATAGGAAGAACAATAGCTAAATGTCTTCTTTTTCCCCCTAGTCCAGGGATAAGATAGCTTGTTTCTGTTCATTTGCTTGTTTGTATGTATTTATATGATAAAGGGCAAATGTGTGTCTCTCGCATGTGTAAATAAATTATTGAGAGAAAATAAGCTAAGTGTTATCTTTTGTTCTGGAAGCTTTTAGAGTACTGTGGATATTCTTATCTTTTGCAGAGTAGAGCATGATAATGTCCATTATCCTCTGCAAGATTTGTTTGCAGCTCACACACCAGCCTGGTGTGGTTCCATTGTTTCAGTGGCCCATAAATGTTATCAGAGGCAGCGGTTAGCAAGGGGCATGCAGCTTCTCAGCAGGCAGGTTTTGATATTTAGAAATCTAGTCAAGCCTCCTGATGAGAATTAATGGGAAGTCAGAACACAGAACTGAGAAACACAGGAGCAGATTTGCAGACCAAAGGATAAAAACTTATGCATTCTCTGGACCTTCAGCTAAACTGGGAAATAATGGCTCATAGTCAGGACTGGAGTCCATTTCAGCAGGTTTATTTGTGGTAATATGATCAGTCGGTGACAGTTTACAGCATCTGTACTATTTAGTGAGAGCTAATTTAGAGCTGAGCTAGTAATGGGCTATTTTGTGATGAATGGTTATCGTCAGATGAAGTGCTGTCAATCAGTTAAGGCAAGCATCAGATCCTCTGAAAATGGCCAAGGCTTTTCTCCTGTCTTCCAGGTCTAGTCTGTGTGTGAATTGAATTGCGCAGAAGAAATTATATTTGTTATTCTGTTAGACTTCTCCAGGGATTGTCTGTGAGGCCACTGTGCATGTGGGTGTTGATCTCTGAGCTTTGTTCTCAGGGGCATGGAAATAACAAAGAGACAAGCAGTTCAGAAGAATTTGGCAAGCTGTTATTTAGCCAGCAGTTTCAGTCATGCTGATGAGCCCAAACATACTCTAGCCCACTCTCCTATAGCAAACATTGGCCTATTTTTTGCTTGTCTGAGCTTTCTCCATGAATGCTCACAGTACACCATTTCAAAACTGAATGGAGCACAATAACATTTAGTTCACTTGCCTTCAGCGCCTGTACTGCAGATCTAGGGTACCTTGGATGCAGAAATAATGTCTGTTCCAGGACTCTATTGGAGACAAGGAGTCCACAGTCTTTTGAAAGGTAACAAGAAAATTTGGTGCATCAGGAAGCCATTGGGCCAGGTGGGATGGTGGCATAATTCATGTGATGCAACTGAGTTTGGGTTTGGTTGTGTAGGTTCAAGCTGAGCCACTTCAAGGGGTCTTCACCAGGTTCCCCCATATTCTGGGTTCCAGTTGATACCTGGGCATATTTTTGGTAGGCCAGTTTATGTGTTACAAGCACAACTGTGTTGTACTCAAGGGGACATTAGAGGTGGAATTTAACTGCATTCAGGTGCTGCTGGGCCTAAGTTAGCCTTATCAGATTTATGTAGCCTGCAGATAGAGCCTGGATATTTCTAATACCTTTCACAAATTCAAATTCATTTTCCAAAAAGAGAGCTTGAACAGACTTTTTGCAAACACTTCCAACATCCAGTAGTGCAGAAATTGTTTAGCAGAAATACAATAAAGCTTTATAATGCACAAGGTAAATAAATGCAGTTATAAAAATGTATTGTGCTACACTAAAGCTGAAGAAGGCCTACAATTAAACAAGAAGTGTAATTAAGTGGAATCCAGTAATTCTTTTTTTTTAAAAGGCAGTCATTTGAGTACTAGATCACATCATCTGCTTCATTTTAAACTCTCACAAAGACAGCACAAAGCAAGAAAGAACATGCTCTTAGACCAGTCTGTATTTCCATAGTCTCCGAATACTAAATGGTAACTCATCAAAATTTGGGGGAAAATAGAGGGAAATTGATAATGACACTGAGCAGAAGTGAAGCTATAATATTGAAGCTAACTAGGCATTTTATCTGCCTTGGATTGGTTGGCATTAGACTTTCTATTCCAAAATTCTTTTTTGCAGTCTTATAGAATTTTTATTATTATTTGTGCAATGTCCCTAGGAGACTTAACTAAGTGCTCCATGTACACTCGATAAACATAAAACAGTCTCTCTGTGGGGATTTTTGGTACCTTATGCCTCACAGAAACTCAATGTACAAGAGAAGTAAAGGAAAGGGTGGGAAATGGAAGTGCAAAGAACTATATTCAGACTGCATATTTCGTGGTACTTCATCTCAAAGAAAGCTGTGAGAGTTCCCCTGCTGTTAAGAGCTGCTGGCTCATTGTGTAATCATAGAACTGCAGAAAAAAATATTGCTAGAGGTCATATAGTCTGGCCTACTCTAAACAGGACTAACTTTGAAGTTGGATCACATTGTTCATGCCCTTTTCCAGTCAAATTCTGAATATATCCAAGGACAGAGACTCCACAGTCTCTCTCTGATCAACCTGTTGCAGTGTCTGACCGCCCTCATAGTGACTTTTTTTTTCCTTTTATTCAATCATAATGTCCTGTCTTACAGTTATGTTTGTTAACAATTATCCCTGTGCCTTTGCACAGTCTGAATCTATCTCCTCTATAAAGGTCTATTTTGGAGCTGAGAACAGTAACTAGAGAGTAACTAGATTTTCCATAGTGAAAAGTGTGACTGTGGCCAAAAGAGTTCAAGAAACACACCTGAGCTTACTTAGTCACTAGCAGAGGTTGGAACAGCACTGTCTGCCCTCTCATCCCATACTTTCTCTCAAGTTTGGCATTTCATACGTTTTTACTTGGATTTGCTTAACTGAAAATGCCTTTGCAATGTGCCTCTGTCCAAGGGACATAAAAACCAATGTCAGTCGCAGCTTCACCTTCTGGCTTGCATACTCTGCAGGCCCCAGCAGTCACTGTGCCATTCCTTACATCAACATGGATAACACATCTATATTCCTGCTGGGTATGTGAGTAAGCCATTGTAGGTCTCCAGGAGCTTCATTTGGTGCCTTTCAGCTCACACCATAGTTTTTCATTTCTCAGGGGCTGGCTGTAGGTTCTTTTATGACATGAGTAGCAGTTACGGAGAGATGCATCTCAGAATCATGAAAGAAATCCCACTGCATACTGTTCTCAGCCTAGAATAATTGTTCTGAATGTTTAAGAAGCAGCATTGCTTCTCACTAAAGTATTGTGTGCCAAAGAAAATCATTTGAGCTGAGCACTGATGAGCACATAGGCTGTTTTGTAATTGAAGCTGTGTTTCATGTCTTTTTCTCTTGTAACTTTGGCAAGTAGAGGAATAACAAGAAACTATTTCATTCTGTGGGCAACAAATTATGAACATGTATCATTTTATGTTGACTATGCTAACATCAGTTTGCAGAACCTTTTTTTTCCCTTCCTTGGTAAGCAATCCAGTTTCGGATTTAACTACACTGTGAGATAGTTTATTCAGGCTAGTGGTGATTAGAATCCCTAGGAATGCCCAGTAAGATACTTCACGGTAAAAATTTCCAGTCCGGTGTGTTAAATAGGTTTGAACTGTTTCTCCTAAGAGTTAGCACATACTGATATGAAACTTGAGCATGATCTGATTTACAGATAATCCTTTATAGCAGCATCATAACAATGTATGAGCATGTAAACTGAAAAGAAAAGGTAGAAGAGCATACGTATCTTAATAGACTAAGTACAAGTAATACTGAACTACATATTCCATTTCTTAAGTCAGTATAATAATAAAAATTGCAATAAAGAGAAAAAAATTAGAATTTGTTTAGACTAGAAATGACCTGTCAACTTCAACTATAAACCAAAAATAAAGTCAGAAGTATCATTTCTAACACCAGGCACTGGGTACTCCAACCTCAAGTTTCAGACTTTTTTTATAAAAAGGCAAATATATTTATTAGAGTGACCAAAAGTCTGACCAAAGGTGTACAATATGCATGCACTTATAAATGCTCAAGTGCGTATATACTGTCATGTAAATAAAATAAAAATTGAAAAGAAAGGAACAACAATAACATTCTGTGCACCTTGGAGAAAGAAAGCAAGTTTTATTTATGCACTTACTGATCTTGTCAGTAGATATTTTTTTTGTACTGACAATTGGAAATGGAGTCTGAGGAACTACAAAGAAACACCATCATTGGCCACTGAGTATCCTGATCACTGCTTCTGAAAACAGGAATGTATGGACTGAGATTCATCTCTTTTAACTTTTAGCTGTCCACAGTCAAAACTCTTTAGTTTACTTATGCTTTCAGATGATGATGACAAAGAATAAGCTATCTTGAAATCTTTGGAGATGGCTCGATGATGCATTGAGAGATATCTGATCCAAATTCCCATCAGTTTATCGAAGTGACGTGAATCCAAGTGACAATCTATACAGTCACACATCATACATCCCACTATTCCAACAATAGAATTCCCATTACAAACCAGCATCTGCAGAAAACATCTAAGCCGCAATGTGTATTTAACTCTTATTCACATTTTTCCTCCATTCAGCTTGAACCCCTGTCCCCCTTCTGCTAACGTTTTTGGAGCATAGTTGTCACCTTCATCTCTGCCTAAAAGCACGCATTAGTATCACTGCACAAATAATAAATCTTCATCACTAGTATTAGGGAACTTATTTTCTATCTTATTTGAGAGACTCCTCATAGCAGGGGTTGACTTGCAGTTTTATACTCACTGCCCCTTTTTCTGCAGTAATGGCTCACTGATCCTAGTGGGTGTTCTCTGCATTAAATGAGGTTAGAATTCTGTCTACAGTGTTCATTTAAGGCTACATTACTTTCTTTCTAACTACCTTGACAGTTGTCTTCACTAAGGAGCCCTACTTTAGGTTCCCTGTCACTTTAATTTTAAAACTCTAATTAATATAGACCCTATATTTAAATTGAAAGTAAACAGAGAATTTATCTCCAAAGCTTAAGAACACACAACAGAAAGTTGCATTTGTTGATCACTATGGAATAATCTTCCCAGTAAATTTCAACTCAAAATTGGTTTTCATAGTTTCTGGTTTCTCATAGTGCTTACAGACATCTTTTGCGTTTAAATCCTGCAAATTCATGTGCAAATTGTTTTTGAAGAAAGCAGGTTATAAACAGTAGTTTTAGCCCTATCCCACCTCCTGCTGATTTGAAAGAGTATTATGGGTCTAATCCTCCTCTTGCTAATTCAATGAATAAGATCCAACAGTACACGTATGAACAGGCACATTGACTTTACCTTAGCTTCAGACAAGAAGCTAATTTCTTCGTAAGCTCTTTCTTCTTAAGCTGTTCTTGCCTTCCTCAAATACTGCGGATAGAATGTGGACTTAAGGTTTTAGGCTATTCTTTATAGAAGAAGGACAAAAAAAAATTGTGTTAAACTCCCTGACTGCTACCTTGAGACCTTGACAGACTAGGATAACAAAAATAGCTGCAACAGCAGCAAGGTAAAAATGATAGCCTGTAAATGGAAGACAAAGATTTTTGAATGCAGTACTCACTGAAAAATGAAGATTTTGTTGTCTTTGTTTGTTTGTTTGTTTGTTTTGCTTTGCTTTATGTGGTACCACTCAGCTTTTGGTGACATCTACCTCATAGCCCTCATGCACAACAGCTCAGATGAGTAAAAAGGGCTGGATACAGTGCAGAGATAACCTCCCACAAATTCAGCCTTTTTATTGGAATAGAATAAAATAAGTATCAAAGTAATTGCAATGGTTTCTGGAAAGAACAACAGTGTTTATCATACTGGTTGTTCTACATCACATTCTGATTTATTTTTCATTCAAATTATATAGGTTTATTTACTTATGAAGGCATTTAGTGATGCAGTTTTGCTTTTTTGCTTGTTCGTTTGTTTTCTTTTGAGGATTAAGTAAATCTGTTCGGTCTCTTAGCTACAAGTTAAAGTGCATCAATTACTTGTATTGTCACACAGTATTTTTTTGTTCTGAGCAAATATTTCCACGGGAAACTCTTCTCTTTTGCCCTTTGTACTTCATTCCCTCTGTGAGGTTTTCCTCATGTTGGTGACACAGATTTATATAAAAGCAGGATCCCAAAGGTTGTAGGCCATGGTCCTATAAACTGAAATCTGAGGTTGAAAGACTGGATAGTAGTTCTTGTGAAGGAGATGATCAAAGATTATGAGACTGATGGAGCATTTTTATTCTGGGGAGAGGACTAAGCAAAGTGTAGTAACATAAAATCAGAGTGAAGTAATATAATAATCAGAGCTGCTCAACTCTCCTCTGATTATTGATACAGATGGGAATTGCTGATAATTCCCAAAGCAGCTCCCATTAATTTGGTCTTTTATTTTCTCTCTTGTGAGAGTTGACCTCCTGTGGTTTTTCTGCATTCATTCCCACTCCTCCTGAACAGGAACAACCTGGTGATAAACCTGCATGACTACTTGTAGAAGACATAATTTTGGCAGTATGAAGTAAGGATGTTCTGTTTACTAAGGCAAATGCACTTAACAGTTAATACAGATGAGCACATTAGAGAAAGGGAGGCCCAGAGAGATTACTTGGTCAGCTATTATCTGACATAAGCTTGTGATAGAATAGTTTTAAGTAAAAAAGAAAAGAAAATTCTTAATATTTATAATCAAATTTGCCCTACTCTGGCAGCAATGAAAAATAGTTTATTGGCTACTTTGCTGTCTAATACCCAGAACTGATCTATTCTCCTTAGTACGAGCAACTCTTGAGTTCTAACAGTCTAAGTTCACCAGCAGGGTAAGGGGATTATCAAGAATGCACGAGAGGAAAAGCCAGTAAGTATGAAAGGAGTCCAGGTAATAAGACTGTGTGATTGTATAGTCTCAGATGCTTAAAATATTTTTACTGTATCTGTGGAAATTATTATTAATCCAGTTTTTGTAGTGCTATTATGAATCATGAGCATGGATCTGAAAAAGAAGATGAAGAAGTTTTTTGTCCACTGCTGTGTATTTTACCTGCAGCAGTGGAGTAAACTCTGTGCCCTAACTACATTCTCCCATTTTTCCCACTTGGCTCTAATCAACCTCTTACTTTTAAAAGAGTTCTTCTAATGCAGCTGTAGAGGAGGGTAGGGTACAATAAAGAAAGACACAGCAGAGAACCAAGGAAAACCTCTGCTGTGATACTGGATGGAGTTAAGCAGGGTGCATGAAACCAGTGCAATTTTGAGAGGAGATCATGTTCTGAAAACAGATAGGAGAAAATGGAGGGTCTCTTGTAGAAGGTAAATTAATAGTCATTATACAAATTACCTCACTAAGTAATGTACATCTTCATCACAAGAAACAGCATTAACACTGGCAACCATGTGTCAGCGGGGTTCTCCTCCACAGTCAGATGCAGGTTATGAGCCAAATCACAAAAATCAGATACTTACAGCTGAGAGGGAATGCTCATAAAAGAATCTCTATGGCAGTAAGTGAAACTGTTGTTAGCAGAAAGAGGCCAGAATCTCATCCTCATCAGATGCTATACTTCACTTGAAAAAATCGCTCTTGAAAAAAATTGAATGCTGCTTTTCAGACTACAGTGACCCATTGTGGTAAATCTCTGGGCTAAAAGCCAGTGTTAAGAGTTCTTTCAGAAACTCTCGTCTCTGATAGGAGAAAAGAAGTCACTTCTGGAGGTATGCATGGGTATTATGACATAATATCTACAGCAATGACATACAACCATGCCTGTCCCCCCTCTGTCTCTCATACCACACAACAGCTCAAGGCCAGTCAGTCATTTCTGCATCCATTACACTGACATGCAACTCTATACAGGCTGGAAAATCAGCGGGCAATCACCAGGCAACCCCATGCAGTCCATGAAACAGTATCTCACAGAATCATAGATTGGTTTGGATTGAAAGGGACCTTAAAGTTCCAATCTCCTTGCTATAAGCAGGGATACCTCCCATTAGACCAGGCTTCTCAAAGCCTCATCCAGCCTGGCCTTCAATGCTTCCAAGGAGAGAGCATCCACAACCTCTCTGGGCAACCTGTTCCATTGTCTTACCACCTTCACAGGTCCTGTCATTACACGCCCTTATAAAAAGTCCTCCCCAGATACCCTGTAGGCCCCTTCAGGTACTGGAAGGCTGCTATGAAGTCCTCCTGAAGCCTCCTCTTATCCAGACTGAAATCCCCAACTCTCTCAGTTTGTCCTCATAAGGGCAGTTCACCAGCCCTCTGATCATTTTTGTGACTCTCCTCTGGACCGACTCCAACAGTCCAATGTCCTTCTTGTGTTGGGGACCCCATAACTGGACTCAATACTCCAGGTGGGGTCTCATGAAAGCAGAGCAGAGGGGCAGAATCACCTCCCTCGACCTGCTGGTCACACTTCTCTTGATGCAACCCAGGATAGGGTTGGCCTTCTGGACTATAAGTGAAGTTCTCTGTGGTGTATCATCATTTTGTATCAGGACTGCTACACTGGCTCCCTCCTCTTTCAGATTCTGGCTTCATCCCCAAAGTTGTGCAGTTGTAACGTGGCCACGAAAAGAAAGAACCTGTAATAGTCAAGGAAAGTCAAGGAAAAAAGAAAGGAAATCAGTGTTCAACACACTGCAAACAAAACAGCAAAAAAGGACAGAAGAGCTGCTATATAAAAGTCTCTAGAAAGAGATTTATACTCAGTGAGAAGCAGAACTAATTTAAAATGCGTAAAAAGGAGAGGGTTTGGCAGTCCTCATTAAATTGTGCCTGTTGTTATAGAGATAAAAGAAACACAGTTTGAACCAAAAAAAGAAGAAATTTAAAATCCAAGGACAAAATTTTCAGTGAGTGGCAAAGGCAAAATTAAGTACAAGGACTGTCAGATATCAGTGAGAGCTTCTGATTGATTCTGACAAACAAAAAGATAAACACATTGAATACATTTGAACTTCAAGTGGAGACAGGTAGAAGCTGTTAGATTTTCCTTTGATGTTGCAGTGGAATTTGAGGTCAAGCTGGAGAGATCAGGAAATAATCTTTCAGCTATGGACAGAAGGCTGATCAGGAGAAGCTTTATTTGCGTAGTTATTATTTATATCAAGGGGTCCAAACACAGCCTGCAAGGCTAAGATAAATGATCTGCAGTATATTGCTTTTATAGCATTTTCAATTAAAAAATGGGCTTCTAAACATTCACAGTAGTCAGAGGAAGCCAGTTTGTGGTTCAAAATGCTCGGGAATCACTGGGGATAAGCAGAAGAAGCCCTTATTTGCAGCACAGAGATCATTCCTGGAAAGGTAATTTTTTTGGTGCTTTCATACCACAGCATTTCTCTGAGCATGACACACAACCTTAGGAAGGAGAAAGAATTACAGTGGAGGCACAATATTAATGATTCTAAAAGTCTTGTGTCATAACCCCGAGCAGTGCAGCATCTAATTATTAGGCATAATGATTTGCATGTAGACTGTGCCAAATAATGACAAGAGAATTAGATGCCTAAAAATGGAGTCTGCCCTCTGGGGAAGGTCAGTATAAACCAATTGGTGGGAAAAAAAATAGGTGTAGTGCTGTGGGACTGAATTTTTATTTGCTTGCAGAATCCAAATCCATGCTGTAAGGAGGTCTGTACTGACCAGGAATACACACTGAACTGTCATCTTAAATGAAACAGGTTTGCCTTCCAAAACCTGAAGAAGGGAGTGGATAGGGAAAGACTTTTCTTCCGAACCCCAGGGAAAAATCACAGAACCATCAAGGTTGGAAAAGACCTACAAGATCATCCAGTCCAACCATCCACCTATCACCAATAGTTCTCACTAAACCATATCCCTCAACACAACGTCCAAACATTCCTTGAACATCTACAGGGTCAGTGACTCCACCACCTGCCTGGGCAGCCCATTCCAGTGCCTAACCGCTCTTTCAGAGAAGTAGTATTTCCAAATGCCCAGCCTAAATCTCCCCTGGCGCAGCTTGAAGCCATTCCCTCTGGTCCTATCACCAGTTACATGAGAGAAGAGGCCGATCCCCACTTCACAACAACGTCCCTTCAGGAAGTTATAGAGAGCAATAAGGTTTCCCCTGAGCCTCCTCTTCTCCAGACTGAACATTCCCAGCTCCTTCAGCCGCTCCACACAAGCCCTGTGCTCCAGACCCCTCACCAGCTTTGTTGCCCTTCTTTGAACCCACTCCAGGGCCTGAATGTCTTTCTTGCAGTGAGGGGCCCAAAACTGGACACAGTACTTGAGGTGCAGCCTCACCAGAGCTGAGTACAGGGGGACAATCACTGCCCTGTTCCTGCTGGCAACACTGTTCCTGATGCAATACAGGATGCCATTGGCCTTCTTGGCCACCTGGACACACTGCTGGCTCATGTTCAGCCGAGCATCAATCAATACCCCCAGGTCCATTTTCACTACATAGTCTTCCAGCCACTCTGTCCCAAGCCTGTAGTGTTGCCTGGGGTTGTTGGGGCCAAAGTGCAGGACCCAGCATTTGGCCTTGTTGAAACTCATCCCATTGTCTTCAGCCCTGCTCTCCAGCCTGTCCAGATCCCTCTGTAGGGCCTCGCTACCCCCAGGCAGATCCACACTTCCAGCCAACTTGGCATCATCTGCAAACTTACTGAGGGTGCACTCAATGCCCTCATCCAGGTGATCAGTAAAGATATTGAAGAGGACAGGCCCCAGCACCAACCCCTGGGGAACACTATTCATGACCAGTCACCAACTGGATTTAGTTCCATTCAAAATGATGTGGGTGGTAACTCTAAATTTTAGCCTTGATGTTTAGTGCAAACCATGCTGGATGGCTAGGATCAGAGACATTTTCTGTCATGAAGGGTTTGACCATCTGTGAAAGTTCCAGTCTCCAAAAGCTTTACCTAATGTTGGCATTTCTCTCTGTCATCACTTGCTAATAAAAATTATTTAGTTAAAAGATTTGCAAGACTTCTTATAGCTGTAGTTTGATCATTTTAAACAGTATCAAATCTGAGACTTGACTTTCTGAATATTTGGATCTTTTATGAACACAGCCTACACAGGAAGCGATTGAGAAAATTCTCTCTTCAGCATTCTCCATAGCTTGATTTCTTGAGCATGGAAACTGCCATATCTCTCAGGGCAAAAAGTCTCACGTGACTTTCACAATTCCTAACTTTTACCATTGGCCATCTGATATATTGTCCACAGAGCTCGAGATATGTTTAAACGAATACTGAAAGTTAGTGCAAGTTATGTAGAGTAGAAATGGGTGTGCCCATCTCTGCCAGTTTTGATAATGCATTTTGTAATGTGACCTTCTGTGTGCTAGTAACTGGACTCATCACACCAATGAATCTCTAAACATTAGCAAACTGCAAAGACATAACAGTGACTTCCTGTCACCACTAATATTCTCCTTAGAACTTGTGTCCTGTAACTGAAAAATTCTGTATCTCATTACCAGTTCTCTTACTCATTCAGTCATAATGCTTGATAATGCTGAAATCTACTATTTTTAAATAGATACTAATGAAATCAATTTTCCATGTGTTTTCTCAATTTTTTTAAAATAATGTCTCTGTTCTATATAATGTTTAAAATTATTCTGCTAAAGTCTTTTCAAAAACACACATTTTAGAGATCACTGATAACCCTTGAATTTTCTCATGAATCCCTCAGAAATGGAGTTTCCAAGCTGCCACACATCCTTTCTATAATGCTTTTAAATGCAAACTCTGTAAAGTTTCTATATGAAAAGTTATCCATTAAAAGTCACATCAAGACTCAAAGCCAAAGTAGTGGTGAAACACTCCTTGACAAAGTCAATACTACACAATCTGACAAAGAGAGGATTTTAGTCTCCCAAATATTGATTCAATTCTTTTCATATGCAGTAAGTACATATGAAATTTTCCCTATATAAATCATATAAACTCAGCAGTGCCAAGCCTTTTCAACTTGCCAAGGTAGTTCATGGCAGCTGGGAGAGTGAGGGTTAAGCTGTTCATGTAGTGAGTAGCTCACACAGGCTTTTTGGTTTCTTTGCAAGGATATATAACTATGCTCAGCTGAAATGAATTACTCTATGAGGAAACTTCAAGAGGATTGAATGCTATAGCAATTCCTTCTTCTCTTAAGGTTTGGGGGAGGCGGGTGATGATTTAGCACTAATGGAAAGCTGATCTGCGAACAGTCTTGAGTGAGCTCAGGAAGGATTTTTGTTTTTCTAGACCTGACGTACATGAATTGTTTCATTTTTCCTGGAGAAAATCCCTAAAAATTAGGAAAGAATGAAAAAGACAGTTAGACCAAGGGGAAAAAAATAGCAAATATTTTGTTTTAGCTGATAGCTTCCACTGATGTGTTTTATCAAGTATTTTCTAAATAGTAAGGCACAAGGTTGTCATGAAAGAGAAAGGAGCTGAATTTCAGAGGGAAAAAAACAGTAGAAGCTTTCAGGAAAAATTACTCTCCTGACTATAAGCTTGAACGGGACACTAAGATCTTGGACTGTGATTAATCTTCTTGTGCACAGATGAAAGACATTTTTACTATCTTAAAGGGTAAGTTTAGGTTTAGCCTTACCAAAGTATTATATATTTATGTGTCTGTGAATGTGTGCATGAAAATATATGAGAGTAGCTTTTATTGTTTTAACAGATGTACTTTTAGCATTAAAGAACAATTAGCTAAAGCATTTGGTCTTTGCCCCAGAACCCTAAAGACTTAAGTCAATAGCAGTGTTGCACTGACACAAACTATTTTGTGTTTCTCAGCTTGTTTGATGGATTGTAAAAATAATAGTGGTCCATTGGTAGTTGTGTTGACCAGTGCTGAAGATGGTACAAAATACTTCTGAAATGAGGTGAAAATCTTTGAGATAAAACAGATGCAAGGATAAAGGAGAATTCTGATTACTTTTAAAGAGAAGAAAGTATTTCTGTTTATCGCCTCAAGAAAACGTTTGAAATATTTTGACTTTCAGAGTTTTTAATGTATTAAAGTCCAGCTAATGGGACTAAATGCATGGAAGTTAAACTAGCATATTTTTTTTTAAGTTACAAGCAAAAGTGTGACAGCAAGCCTGTGCTGAACACAGGGTACTGTTAGGAGTTTGCTGGGGGGGAGGAAAAAAAAAAAAGAAAAAAAAAAAAATACCAGGTTTGGTGGAAACCATCTGTAGATCTTGGTGTGCTCATTAGAGCACTGGACAGACCTAATGCTAGCAGTGGCTGAGCTCACCATTTCTTCCTTCGCATTCACTTGAGCAGCTGGGTTTGATTGCTAATTGAAATCAGCTCACAGATCCCTGCACTGTGCCCAGTAGCTGTCACAGAAAAAAGGCAAGGTTCTCCTTGCAGACTTCCACAGTGCGTTTCTAGTGTTAATGTGATTTATGCTTGGCATGCTGATGGCTAATATGTACTTGAGAAACTTGGGGATGGATTGGAAGATAAATGCTTTGTTTGGACTTTGCTGCTATTTAACACAAATACTGCATCTGAAAGAAAATCTATAGGATAAGTTAATTACATAACATTTTCAGCAATATTTCTGGGATGAAAGAAGAACACCGGACCCTGGTTGTACCTGAGCCTACCACTAATAGGACAATTCTCATTCACCTCCAGTGAGACAAGGCCACATATCAAAACATACCCTTGGGCACTGGAAACGTTCCATTGGAATATGAACCTAAAGCTGTGTTTCATGGTACAATCCTAATTTTAGTAACTATGCTGAGAAATGTTACTGAATGAAAGAATTGAATGTGCTGTTTTTTAAGTTTTCTGAAGTGTCTGGGGGAACAAAGAGCCTACATAAACCACGACAGGGGGAGATGATCAGTAGCTGCCTTTAGAATCATTTCCCAGGGAGGATGTTTCAAGCCATAGCCTGCCCTGCTGGGAATTAATGGAGCCTAGACTCTTTTTACAGACAAGTTGATGCAGTCAGTGAAGCCCACGTCGCTCTGGTTTAGTACTACTTGTAATGTGGGTTCTTTATTTGGTCTTTACAGTGTGCTATGGCCAGAGCCTCACTTGAAGATGTTGCCTATCATTCATTCCTAACTTTTAATGCAAAGAGTGGCTAGAGATGTTAGTGGTTTTAGAGGTGGAACTTTTTATGTTCTGATGTTAATGGCTCAAGTAGGGATTTCTGGAAACTCTTTCTACTCCATTGTATTTGTACCACTTTATTGAAGATGCTGATTATTCCATGTTGTTAATCCTGGTTTCTGTTTTTCCACAGCATGTAAAAAACTGCCTCTTAATTTTGTATTCTTTTTTAGTTCTGTTCTCCCAAAAAAGGTTTTCAGAAAGAATAAAGAAGGGGGGATAAAACAGAAGTGAATTCACAGGAAAAAATATATTTATTTTACGTAAGTGTTTGAACAAATCTAGGAGTACCTTTTCTTCTTCTGAGTAGCAGGGGGGCTGGGTGATGCCATTTCAATGGTTATTTTGTAAAGATTTTATCATGACAGGCATCACAACTCCCATGCTGTGCCAATAGCCTAGCAGCTCTGTTTTCTGTCAGTGATAGACATCTAGGATATAAAACAAAATACCAGCCCCAACAATATTAAGTTTTGGACAGATAGATAACAGGAATAAGAAATCACATATTAATGTCGTGAATAATAATGAATTATTGTCCAAGCTGGCACCTGAAAATAAGCTATTCTGAACTTCCTCATACCTCTTCTTTGAAAACTGCAGTTCTGGTCTTGTTTTCTTGTAAATAATATAGAAGAATTTGGAGGAGAAGAAGAAGGAAAAAAAAAAGGAAAGGGGAAAGAGTATGAGCAAAATAGGGAGTAGATTCTGCATAAGCAGAGCAGGACTTGCCTGTCTAGAAAAGACTTAAGGAAAAGAGGTGTGAAATCACAGGTACCAGGAGCACAGTGGCTGGAGATCACACACCAGCTGCTTTGTCAAATACAAAGATGTGCCTGGGGACATCACATGGAGCAAGGAATTGCCATCAGAAGAGTCAAAAGCAGGCCAAGGACAGCTGACAGAGCAACTGCCTGAATGCTAAAAATCTGCATGGATTCAAGGGGACAAAATAAATCGTATTGAAATGCATTAAGAATAACTAACTGTAAAGAAATTTCAAATAGCAGAAAAAGCACCAGAGGTGTAAATGTCTGGAGGCTGGAAGAGCACTCAGGGATATTATTGTGTATTTACTGTACTTTATCCATATATGTTTATTTGCTTAAGGTTAAGAGACTGAATGCTAGTCTAGATGAAGCTTTGATCTGATCTGCTAGTGGTGTTTTCTTTGTTCATCTCTGAACTTTGAAAGAGCTGGCTAATCCAACCTGACTAAATAAGTACTGTGTCATAGATTCTTAGGAGCAAAAACCTTGGAATATTTAGTTTTAAGTAAGTTGGAATTGTGGTAGTGAAGACTGTCTTTCAGATTTATTTTTTTTTACTGCTTTTTTTTATTACTGTTGGCAAAAAGAATTTTTACATTTGATCCCAGAAAATGCAAAGCAACTGACTGACAGAAGAAAAATATAATCTTCCTTTATCATTTTTGCCATCATCAGACCATCTGATGAATATTATTCCCAGTTCCTCTGTCAGCTATACTAAGTATGAATAATTACCCAGCAAAGGGTTTCTTCGCTGCTTATCACTGTGGGATCTTAAAAACTTGAAATTCTGAAGTAATACAACAAAGTCATAAATGAAACCTATGTTAATTAGAGAAACTATTCTTAGGACTCTAGATGGCTTTAGGAAATGAATACTTTTTATATACCTTCTCCTCTCCACTATGCTTTCTTAACCAAACAAAGCGTTTTGTCCTATTCTTCCAAATCAATCTCTGAATCATTTCAGATTCGCATGCAGCAGTGTTTTAAAAGTACTATTCACTTCTAAGCTGCAGTTTAGATACTTTTCAGATTGCAAATGAACAAGTTGATTCCTTAAGGCAACACAGCTGAAATCTTTATTTAGATATTCCACTTAAACTTATTGCCAGTAACATTTGAAATTATCTGTTGTTGCATGTAATGTTGAAATAAATGACTAATCTGAGTCAACTTGCCAGTGTTTAGTCACCAAGCAGCTTGGAAGCTCCAGGGAACAGCTTCAAAACAATTTTCAGCACCTCCCTAGACAAGGATGCCATTTTGCAATTGTAGGATATAATTTGACATCTCTATGATGTTACTTTCTGCTGCACTTCTTTTTCTACTCTCAAAACGGTTAGGTTCTGTTCTTGACTGATGGTCTTTTTCCCAACAGTCTCAGTGTTAAAATGCGTAACTAATATTTGCTCTCTGTCAAAGCCTATCTGCATAGTCCTAGAGTCTGTCGTGAAGCAGGATGAGATGTGTGCATAGAAGTAAAAGGGTGGGGTTAAACAGCTGCTCTTTTCCAAAGGAGACAGTGGCAGATCAACTGATGAGTACTATTCCTGCAGCAGAAGGCTTGGGCACTGTTCTCAGGTACAAATGGGATGACAAGGACACCAGCCCTTCCCACAGTAGCCCCATTATACCCTACAAGTGATGGCCAATGGACTGTAGGAACCACAGTAATTTAGGGCAGTCTGCAAATTTTGTGTTGCGAATAATTTTTCTATGTCACTCTTCTTCTTTGTGAAAACTGTCTGATCCATTCCAAAATATTCTCTTTCTCCTTTTAAAAACAAACAAACAAAAAAAAAATCATTTTTTTCTTCTGATAAGTGTAGGGAAAAATAAAATTCACTGCCAAAAAATCCTGTACCTCAGTTTTATGTCTGTTCAGGTGTAACAGACATATTGGAAGTCAGCTGAGCTGTAGCCCTCTGTAGCCCTAGTAATGTAAATAACTACCATACATCATTAAGCAGAGATTGCATTTCTGTGGTGCTTTGCAGCTGCTCACGGGCAGGTAGGATATTAGCTTTCCCCACGGAGTGAGGGAGACATGACAAAAAGGAAACACAAAGACTTTTTCTATCTTCTCGTATTTAATATTTTACAGTAAAGGAAAACAGAAGGATATTAGTCATCTGGATCTCGACTGCAAGAAGCTGAGATTGTTTCTATGGGCAGGTCTTTTAACTTTTCCATGCAAGAGGTTTTTTTTGTTTGTTTGTTTGTTTTTTATGACCTCTAAATACTCCCACCTCAGCAAATCTGCTTAAGCTTCTTGGATGAAAGCCCTAATGCACGTGCAAAAAATCCCTGTATTTCATTTGAAACCTTATATTTCAAAACCACAAACTCAGCCAGGAGCAGGGGCAGTACTGTGTTACCATCCAGAGGGACTCTGCTCCTGCAGTCTGGTAAGCCCAGGAGCATGACTGCTCTTCAAAAGCAGATGTGCTCCTCATCATTCATGAATGATCATTCTGGCTGGTGCTTGCAGCAGCATTCTGGACCCCATAGGAGACCATGTCCATCAGTACTGAGCAGAAGAGTGGGCTGTTACAACAGAGGGCCCTTCACAGCAGTAAAAGCAGCCCGAAAGATTATTTGTAATTCCATTCAGAATCTCCCCAGGTTGGAATAAAATTTGGAATAATGTGTGTAATGTTTCACATCTCATACCTAACAGCAATATTTTGTATTATTAGAAATTACTTTTCCAAAATCATTAGGCTATTTTAAGACCAAGGTAAGGCTGCAAATTCATCATGATTATTGTTAGTGTCAGAGAGGCTGGGAGTTAGTTTTCTTTCTTTCTCCCCTGTGCTGGAGCTTATGTGCATGCCTGATGGGGTGGCTGGCTGCCTAAATGCAAGGGCTGATGAGCAGCTGTGTGATCTTGGTGGAGAGTCCTACAGAGCATCCTCTGGGGTTCAGCCTGAGGCTGCTGGAGTGAAGTGCCATCAGCTGGGATGGGAAGCCAGAGAGCAGGTGCACAATTCCACAGCGATGAGTGGCCAACAGCCCTGTCAAACTGGAAGAGGAGAGAATATGCCCTGTCCTGGGAATGGGGGGGGAAGTGGAGAACAGGGCTGAAGGAAAATGCTCAGGTTGCCACGACTGTATTAATCACCTCCAGTGCCAAAAGCTGGAGCTCTACCTGCACAACATGCCAAACCCACTGGGAAACATGGCTGTCAGCCACACAGGTGGAATAATATGCAAGTCTGGCTTCTAATTAGATGGTTTCATTTCCATGGGTCTTCTACTGTTTTCATTGTTCTTTGACCATACTTTTGCTTGCTTTTAAAATAAATATTGCCAAGTTAATTTAACGACTTTTTGTTGGTGTTTCCTTTTTTTCTTTTTTTCTTTTTTTTTCTTTACAACTCCATTATTTTCCATTATTTTGTAATATGTTTTACATGCTTGGAAATAAAAATGTTACCAGCTTTCCCTCTTCAGCAAATAAGATGGGAGCAGACAGCGGCCCTCAATCAACGTAATGTTTGTAAAAGAATGTAAATGAATTCGAAAGAGGTGGGAGAGGGCAGAAGTATTTGCAACATGCATTAAAATTGGCTTTAGGCATTTGCATTTAATTTTAATGGTGTTTATGCCCCCTAGTGCCAGAAAGCGCTATTGCATCTCGATGTTCCGAATATTGACAAGTTTATTTTTCACGTCAGTTTAATTATTTGATCTTTGTAAAAGTGCACATCCTGGATTTATTTTTACTATATATCTCCTGCAGTTTGAGAATTTATCTGTCGAGATCATTGGATGTTTGGGAATATTCTGTCTATGGTAAATGATTGCAAATTTGCATTTCTAATCTCTGAAGCGCATATACAATAATCACTACATAGAAATATTCTTTTGATTATTTTATCCTCCAGAATACAGTTAATTTTCATTTGAAAAAGAATGACTCCTGAGTTCAAGCAAACAGACACTTAAAAAGCAGCATTGTCAATCTCATTGATAAAGATTGTTAAAGGAAAGACCTTTGCTCAGAGAAAAATGGCTGAAGGGTAAGAGTTGTTTCAAATAATCAGAGATGACAGATGATCTGTCTTACATTGAACAAGAAAAAAAAAGCAGTCGTCATTAGACTCAGTAATAAGACAAATATCTGAAGATGAGAGAAATACTGATTCAGATTTCTTGAATTCTCAGTATGCAACATTGGGTGTATTATGCTCAACAGTTAGAAAAGCAGTATCACTTTGGCAGGTGGGTGTCTGTAGGTTAGCTCTGACATAGTAATATTTTTGGGTACAGAATGGGCATTTGTAATTCTAAATACATCTGTTTTTCCCAAGCTCCTACAAAGCCCACCCTTATGTGTGTGGTTCAATCTGCATTTCAAGCCTCCACATCTGTCATGCAAAGCTGTAAGAAATCATGGCCCTGTTGCTCAGGTTAAAGATCCAGTGTTAATTCTCAAGACTTGCAGTCTTCACTTGCAGTATAGAATCAAATGTGCAGACATGTTCTGTTGCCCATTGAATACAAACAACTGGGACAAACATTCCATTAAATCCATCCATTTAGTCTATCCCTTAATAAACAGAGAGCCATGGACTGAAGCAGTAGCACATGTCTGACCTGTCTGGACTGTGTCCAGTAAAACCAATGCATTAATTTGATCACGTAGTTTCTGACTTGTGATTTGATAGAACTTGACTGACATATCTAGTTTGTCACATCCTTTTCACTTCCTTTTTTGGGTAATGTTGAACGCCTCTGACGGATAACACAGATAAACATGGCATCTCTTCTTCCTCACTTCATCCAGGGTTTACAATATTGTGATGACACTTTTGATGTTGCAAAATTAGATTGTCAGTAGAAATCATAAATGCCCAAAGACCAACGTGGGCTTTGGCCACAATGAGACATAAATGGAACAGACTATATATAAAGCTATGAAAAGATTGATTGAAAGTAGGAAAAAAAACCCAAAACACTTACAGGAGAATATGTTTGCAGTTACAGTCTAAATAGCAGGGAGACAAGCAGAGTACTACATAAAAACCTGAAATAATTCCCTTTTGAGAAGTCTATGAAAATTTCCTAATAAAATTCAATATTTGTTGTGTTTCCTTCACCAAAGAGATCAAATTCGCGGCAGAAATCAACATTTGTCTTAAAGATTCAAGCATAATTTTCCACTTTAAAATACAAGAACCACACAGCTAAGTCTAAAATCTGAGCTATTTTTAGTGCAGATTTTCCAAGGAAAGTTACAGATAAGGTGAAGGGAGAAATTCTCCCTTTGTTTTCTGTCATCCACTTCCATCGATGGTACTCACTGATATACGAAGTACAACTAAAGGTAAACTTTAACCAGCAGGAGGAATTTCAATAACATTTTTAGTCATGCCGATGCTAGACTAAAATCTGTGTCACTGTCCCAGAAGAGAACAAGGCTAGCCAGGGTACTAAAATCTCCTTTAGTGAGTGAACATATTTCTCATGCAGTACAGGTGGAGTAATGTCTTGGCAGTCATATTTTCTGAACGTAATTTTATCTAAACCTCCCGAAAACTGTTTATCAACAGGAGAAAAACAAATTATGTTAGGGTTATTAAAGATGTGAAAAGTATTATTAGCACTAAACAGTGGACAAACAGCATTACTTTTGGAAAATGTCACTGTAGTACAATTCACTCAAGCTGAAAAACAAATAAAAGCAAGTTATTTCAAAATAGGTAATATATCCATCCTTTCATTCTGCTCAGAAATGATTAAAAACATTGTAAAATACCTTCACATATCAAACATTAATTTTTTTGTTTAATTCCATATCACTGAAATACCATGAAAAGCTGTCTCCTCATATTCCTAGGTAGGTCACACATAAATAGTGAAATTTTGGAGATGTATCTGCTATGACTCCCATCACCACACCTAAAACATCAGTTTGTGGTTAACTCACCTACTTATGGTGTCACATATTGAGCAGGGTGGTATATCCCTGAGCAACTTCAAACCAAATTAGAGCTAGAAATGCCTTCAGTTCACAGCAGCTACTGGTGCCAATATAGGCTTATGACAGTTCAGCACTTTCACATTTCAAGTGATAATTTTAGTTATTTAAATATAGGCTTAGTAATCTAGTTTGATAGGTCTGTCCTAATAGTACTAGATGTGTATAAATTTTGTATTTCAAGTTCTGATTGTGTCAAGTGTGTGTAAATATATCCAGCCTTCTAAATAGCTTTCCGTTGATACACTTGAATTCAATTTCTGAAACTACTTGGGTCATAGCCTAAAGAAAGAAGCAAAACACTGACAGTCCCTGTAGCCAATAATGTTTACCACTGGTCTCATCCTAGGCCTTCCCTTTTGAGCAAACTTCTGGCCACCCATCACACCCAGGTGCTCACAGGGCAGCGTGGGGGTGCTGGGCAAACCCTCCAGCCCACAGCAGCCCAGTGCTTCCATTCATTCGCCATTGCTGAAAAAAGCTGGGTGCAGTAGTTAAGTGTCAGGGATCCCATTCAGCAAAGGGATCTCGAAAAGCTGATTATCCTCCCACATGCCCAACAGTTGTCTATGTATCACCTCTGACAACGGCTGGTTGGCTTAGGAAGAAAAGCACCAAAAAATACCCTTTGTTGTAAGGCACGAATGTTAGTAGCTTAGTAAAGCTCTCTTTCCAGTGTTCTTTATTTTATACATCCTGTAATTGAGACAACCTGTAGCATTAACTTAGAAGATGGTTTCTATTACATGGTGTCATTTTATCCACTCCTGCATGTCACAAAATCAGCAATTATTAACACTGAAATTCTGAGGGGGTGACTATTTTATTAGTGCAAATATTAGTATACTTTTTCCCTGTGAATGTTTTACACCTGGGCATGCCTTATAAAGCAGCTAAACATTTATTTTACACAACATAGTCACGGTCAATAAACTAAGACTTGGCCATCTATATTATGTCTGCCTGGATGAACCTTATTTGAATCTTTGAGTTAAATACCTTCTTCTTATCTTACAAAATTCAAGTCATTCATCTTCACCCACAAGGTGATATATGATCTCCTTCACACACAGGTTGAGCTCTCGTTGCTAGAAAGCATTCTCTAACCATGGTTAGACAGTCCCTCTTCTCATGATTATGGACACAATTTGGACCATGTAATTTGAAGACTCCACCCTAACTTCTCTATTTGTCTTTCTAGCTCCTGCTGAACTGCTTTTCTTTTCCAGATAGCACTCTCCAAATACTGTCCGTCCTGCAGTTTTATTTCTTACCTTTTTTCATATTGTTGTAAACTCTGCAGTAGAAAATATGCTGTGTTTCTGTACACAAGGACATGCTACAATCTATGTTTATTAATAGTTTAAAACTCACTTGAAACAGAATGGTACTTGCAGGTAATGTATCTCTTTATTAAACTCTGTAGTATGTAATTACATCCTTGTCCTATAGAATATGGCAGTCTACAAAGTGCAAATAGCTGATATCTCTTAATAAGCTGTCATGGGAATCCCTCTACATACTTCTCAGCAACGCTATGAGAAATATATAGTTGCTGGAAAAAAACAATATCCAGCATCATAAAGAAATGTGGTAAATTCCAGCCTGAGTAATTCTGAACGCTGCCAGTATTTGCAGATTTCTTTGACTGTTTGCATTTGTAGCTTGAGTTTCTGGGGTTTGCTTCTGGCTACATGGAAAAATGTTTAGACTACAGAAGGGACCTCTGAAGGTCAGATTTTCTAGCCTCTCACTCAAAGAAGTCCTATCAACAACAATAGATTAGGTCAGATGTATTTCTGTTCAGCCAAGTCTTGAAAATCTCCAAGGATAAAAAGTTCATGATCTCCTGGGGTTCCAAAATACACTGCCCTCCTAAATGAAAGCTCTATATCAGCTTAGTGAGAATATAGATTATTCAGCTTGGCATCTAACTTACCAAGTGATCTCCTGTGGTTCTCATCAGTGGAAAGCAGTGAGTTCTTCAATCAAACAGAGTAAAGACTTTGACCCTGAGAATTTTTCCATAGGCAGGTCTGTCTTCATTGCAATAGAGTCAGCTTGGGAAGACTTGAGCAGCTAAAACACAGATGCTCACAGTTGATCAACAGGATACCAAACGTTACCTTAAAATTTAAAAAAATGCATGCCCAGCACTAGGCTTGCTGTATGGACAAACATGGATGTGTGTAAAATATTATATCCATCAAGCATTATTTGCAAGAGAAGTGAAATCTATTGTGCAATTAATTTATCTTGAGATTCAATACTTAAAAGAGATTTTGTCTTTGCTAAGGGTTTTATTTTCTTTAACCCAGATATGGTGACATGGTGCCGAAGACAATAGCTGGCAAGATTTTTGGTTCAATATGCTCCTTGAGTGGAGTGTTAGTGATTGCTCTGCCAGTTCCTGTGATTGTCTCCAACTTCAGCCGTATCTACCACCAGAACCAACGAGCAGACAAGCGCAGGGCACAAAAGGTGAGCTTCTCAATTTTGTGCCTTTTGATACTGAGAACAGTTTAAAAGCAATTTTTTATGTATCTTGAAAGTGAGTATCATTTATTACAAAGATGACTGCTATGTGTATACATTACATGCCAAGCCAGAGTTCCAGATGTAAATACTGTGTTATTTTTAATTTAAATAAAAATGGTTCGTTTATCTTTCTCTGTCAAAATGTACAGATGTAATTAAAGATGTAATTCATCCTAATTGTTAGACCAGATCTACTGTTTTTAGGCAATACCTGTAGTACTGCCTACTGAAAGCATCATTTTTCAGGAAAACTTTCTTTCCTCGAGAGTGCTCTGAGAAGAAAAAAAGAAAAAAAGAAAAAAAAGAAAAAAAGGAAGAAAAAAAAAAACCAACAACACGTAAAAACCTAAGCATTACTTCTAATGTCTGTCTTAACAGCCAGTTTCACTAATCCATTAGTTTAATTCCCAGGTGAACTCTCTGGGGAATCTGACTATTGGGAACTTGTCTCCTTAGCACTTCTTTGCTTAAAAGGCTTCAGAAAAAGCTGAATCTGGAAAAGAGAAAAACAAAAGTCTTTTTTTTTTTCAGCTTTCTTGGTGACTGATATCACCAAAATATCAACTAGCTCTATGAAAAGGCATTTTTTCTCCCTGACCTACAAGCACAAGGCCAAGAATCAGGAAGACCTATTTACCAGGAAAGATGCAGCCAAGCCAGAGCAGCACCATTGTTTTCAGCCCACATCTAAAATGCCAGTCCCAATCCACTTTACTCAGCCTTCTGAATGAGAAATGTCTTGTATGGCCTCTCTTGACACCTGAAGCACTGATAAGAGATTGTAATTGTTCTGCTATTTACTCTATGGAAAAGGTTCATCACCCAGTGGGCCCAGAGATTCTGAAGGGTCCAGTGAGAGTGGGATCCCTGCCCACAAAAGTGTGCAGGCAGGTCATGGATGAAGAATATACATGTTGAATGAGGGAACAGAGGCTGCATCTGCCTCCTAAAGACAATAGCAATTAGTTTAGAGATTATAACATGAAAAACAAAAATTTGTTATTCCTGGCCACCTTTTTGACTGATGATTCAATAGAAAGGAAGTGAAATAAACAAACATAGTGATATAAGTCTTGGAAAATCTTCGAATCAGGAGAAACAGAGGTACATCGCCAAGAAAGTCAGTCATAGATCTGGGATGAAGATGTTGTATCCTTTAAATAGCCACATCTTGAGAGACTTGGGAAAATGGCTACCGAAGAGAACAGGGTATCCCAGAGACACTTAGAAACCTGATTTCAAATATAGGCTGTTTCAGTGCTCCAAGTATCATATCTCTCCTATCTACTAATTACACACATCCTTTTGCATCGTTTTGTCCTATGTCCCAGTCATATACTCCCTTCTCCCACAACTGGAAAACACGGAGAGTACATAACTTGTACATGGTTTTTGTAGAGAATTTTTCATTCCTATTATGTAATGGCAGTAAAGAGTGAAATAACTGTATGTACCAGCAGAACACAGTGCTTCATTACTATGCCTCAGAGCACTGTGCCAGTCATGGATAACAGACCTGCTTGATCCCAGCAATCAATGTGTTCTGAGCTTTCATGACTGCACAGACCAACCAGCCTTACTTCAGATACACACAGCCGCCTACCATATAATGTTGAATAAATTTTTCTATATCTGATTTGCACTTTACAGTGAAAAAGAGATGGAAATTGGGAAATACCTTACAAAAATCAGATCAGCAGACTGGCGGATAGTCCCTATAGTCTCTTCCTGAATAGAAACTGTTTAATAACTGACTTTCTCTCCTTGAAAAACAGTGAGCTCATTGTATGCCACAAACAGGAATGTGAAGTGATGAACAGCAAGTCCGCAAAATCTCGTTTCCTCTGCTCCCCAGAACAGTGCCAAGAGTAAGGATCACAGATTTACTCCGACCACATTTATATCCTTCTTGCTTTAGTAAAAAAATGGCTTTAAGGTCTGGTTAATGTAGCACTAGAAATGTTTCATTGATTTCTCCTATTGCAAAACTTATCTTCTCTCTCATTTTAAAATGACTGAGAGGATATGAACTGAATATTGCTCTGAGGGACTGAAAGAAAAGTCAGCAAAAAGAACTTACTGAATACTGCACTGTCTGTATTTATCAATATTTACCTATGAAGTATAGATTTGCATTTCACAGGAGAGCTCCACTACCTTTGTATAAGGTGTCCAGGCCACCAGGTTGGCTGCAAGCCATGATCATAGCACAGCAGGAGGCACTGAGGTGATGGCCCTGCCCAGCCTGCCATCCCTTACAAAGCTCCCTTCCATTTTGCCTCCCTCACTTGGCTATTGGCTGTGGCTCAGCAGAATGTCCTGGCAGTGAAGGGGCCTTGGTCTAGCAGGTAGAGATGAGCAACAGCAGTAGTAAGAGAGCATTACCAACAGCAGCACTGTGATTTAAACAAGACTACTTTAGAATTAAGAAAGATCCAGTGCTTTATACCTGTGCAGAACCCCTACCGTCTAATATCCCGACAACAAAGTGCCATTCAAGGAACCTGAAATGACTCCCTTTGAAGGTGGCTATTGTCATAGGAAATTAATATTCTCTAAAGAATTTCCTTTTAAACCTCTTAGTATGTATATGATTACACCTATTGAAAGGTTTGAGTGTAACAGAAGGCTGTGTCTTTCAATCACTGATTTCCACCATAACTCATGGAATCCAGCTTGGTCAGTTTCAACAATGTTGATGGGCTGTCTTAGTTTTACAGTAGAAAAGGACCTCACAGTGGGTAGCAGAGTCCACAAAAACTGCTGTTGCACAAAGTTTAGCATTCAGTGTTCCAGCAGCACCTGCCAACCATCCAGGCCTCCAGCAAGCCTGTCAAAAACATGGACTTAGGTGGAGCTTTGGCAGAGTTATTTGTTAGTTGGATTTGCAGTCTTTGCCATACAATCAAATATGTACTGAGAAATGTAGTTGCAAGAATGAGTGGAAAAGAAATCCAAGAGGTAGTTCCTGAGTAAGTGAGACTCTGAGCATCTGACTTTTGACACTAGGATAAACCATGTTTTTAATTTGTTTTGAGCCAAGAAACTACAGGCCTGTCAGTCTTACCTCCATCCCTGGGAAGGTGATGGACAACTTATGTTGTTCAAAGTACAGCATAAACCCTTGCAAGAGATGGTACTGCCTGTTTGCTACAACAGGCTTCCATCTAACTAAGAAAACTGGATATTGGAATTTGGAAATTCCTTTATCAGTATCTCATAGATAATTTCAAACAAAGTAGCCTTTATCATGGATAAATTCAATCAAAAAAGCCTTTAGAAATGACCAAACATTTGGGCAGTAAGGAAACTTGATAGAATTCAGTGAAGTGCTGAAAGCTAATCTTAGGAGACTTATTGAAAATCCATGTGACCACCAACACATGCATTTACTGAATTCCATGCTGTCCTTCAAGATTAAAAAAATAAAATAATGCTGCATATTAATGCTCGAGAGAAGGAAGTGAAATTTATAAATATATCATCTCATTTTGAATGCATTTTAAAGGAAAATCCTACTTCTAATTATGAAAATGCATTGTTGTAAAAGAGACCTCAATATAAACAGTAAATAAAAACTAAAAATAAAAAGGGAAAAGGAAAAAAAATTGTTATCAGAACATTTTCCTCTATCAGCTATTGATGTCCAAGAATCAGAACTTATCTGGCAATAGATAGATAAATAATACAACCTACATACAGGAGTTTGCACTCAGGGCTTAACTAATTGTTGTCTACAGTCTTATTTTGCTTTTTCCTCAAGCAGATTTATCAGAAGTGTAGACAGTTTTGAAGAACGCTGCTTTTCTCAGCTAGAGACAACTGCAGGAGGTCAAGTTATTTTCATTTCTCATCAGTGCCTTCAAGTGGCAAATCTAATGACAGATGTGTTGTGACTGGTCCATACGGAAACAAACAGACGGAAACACAAATGGAAACAGAAACAGAAACATGACAGCTAGCTCCAAAATCTGACAATGCATACGATTCAACTTGATTCTTTCATATTATTATGGCCTTCTATTTTCACATTGGAAAATACTTCATAAAGATTGGCTGGGCTCATATTTCATTATTTACTGGTTATACTTGATGTATTTATCAAGTTATAAATAATTAGGTACTAGATAAATATAAATAGCTTTAGGACAAATTACAATAACTGCTTAATAGCACCTAGAGCCAAGCTTTTGCAATAAGGAACCATGCTACGAATGCAATTTATTTTAGCTTAAATAGGGTATTAGCCTCAGTGAAGTTGTAGAGATAACCAGTGGAATAGCTTACCTAAGATCTTTGAAATTCAGCAAAAAAGCACTCAAGTTTACTGAGTTTGAATAGAGTGTGAAAGCAAGGTGCAACTCATGAGCCTTTTTAAATTGCATATCTACTAACATACAAAGTAAACAGCATTTTCCTCTCTACTGCATGCAGATGTTCTATAAATTATTTTCTGTAATTTGAAGTTAACTACTAGCAATTACTGAAAATGAGAAAAATCAGAGCCTGATTTTTCACTTGAAAGCAAATATATACAATGGATTTATGAAAGACCAAACAAACAAATGACTTAAACACAATGGGACTAGCCTTCAGATCATTTTGACCATTGCTGTAAGAGCCACAGAAAGGCTAGGAAGGAATTTTTACTTTCTAACTGTACAAGGTCATTAAAGAAATAACACCTGTAAGGTAAGTACGTTTTCAGTTTCTGATACCAAGACAATTAAGTAGTCTGGAGAGCAGCAGAAGGGAAACAAAAGGAGCTATGTAGCTATTAGTTTTAAAGGGGCAGGCTACCTCAGTTCTTGCATAGCAGACAGAAGAGAGGCTCTTGTCAAAAATGATTCCAGTACCATGATAAACTGTGCCCTGAAGTATTTCTGATAGAATCTCTCTTACCATCTTGAGGGTATCTTGAGTTCTTAAAGCTGGATACTGTAAATATCCCATGGCACAACATTTAGCGCTGTTTAAAACCTTGTGAAATTGTTCATTTCTAAACTTTCTAAAACTGACAGTCACCAAAGAAAAGTGTTTTCCTTTTGTATGATTCCAATTATTGCAGTCATAATCAGGACCCACCTTTAAGTTACAAAATTAGAAAATAGAAAGTGAAGCAAAGCATTCAAAAGAATTCAGGGCAATACAGGAGATGCTGTAAGAATTGAAGCTGATCATTAGTTCTGTTAGAAAGTTTCATGTTAGATTATGGTGGAATTTCATCCCAGTAAAAGAACTTTGTTTTAGCTCATGGTTTTTCCCCTAGACACTGTAAAAATTACCAAAATCAAGGTTTCACACTTAATGGGTAACACTGAAAACCTCATAGCAAAGCAGATAACCTATTGCAGGAGAATTTAATCCCTTCCTTTTTTGTCCAGATATTCCTATGAAAGGACAGTTAGAAAGGACACTGAGGTGACTGAAAGGGACAGTTATCACTTCTTTTCTGCTGTACATGACAGAAAAGACTGAAGACTAAAGAAAATTACAATTCTTCCATAGTCACAGTTTTTCTGATGTTATCACACAGTTTTGGTGTCCTTCCCGGGAATTCAGTCCCCAGTGTGCAGCTCTTAAAATCCTGTGGATGACATGAGCTTTTAATGATTCCTCGTTAGGAAACATGGGCAGACACTGGAATGCTCAAGCTATGGGCTCTGATCTGATCAGTCAGAAGAACTGAAAAGAAAATGCTGTAACATGTTTGTAAACACATCCAATTTCAGGGGTATTTTCTACATAGGTCACTCCAAAAGTAGTGCCTCCTATTTATTTCCATGGAAATTACAACAGATACAAAGAGCACATTAACACTGTTTGATAGAGAACATTTTCAGCTACAGAACACTATTTTTAAACGTTACCACCTCCATTAGCTGTGCACTTTTGCCACAATGAAAAAGAGCCTGCATGCTGCACTTGTAACAATCTGCACTAGCAGAGGTGACCCACTGTGACTGTTACTACTTCTGAATGGCACCACCACCACCTCACTGTGCTCACATCCACTGTTTGGTCTCCACAAATGTTCAGCAAGCAGCAATGAACAGGTGCAAGTTTTCCTGTATGGAGAAGTTCAATTCCACACCTTTGCTTCACATGCGCATCCATGTTAGACACCATTTGTCAGACTGCTCCTCTGCTGCCATCTGTCACACAGCAACAACATGTAATGGAATATTGGTGGGAAAGTTCAACCTCTACTGCAATACCACCAACACTGTTGTTGTGGGTCAACATCATAACATAGGAGCAGCCCTCATGTAATCTGAAGTGTAAGCAGGCAAGCTGCATGCAATACCTGGTTGCCTCCTTTGTAATAGATTTATTGTCTTCACTTTAATAAATTATGTAAATTCTGGCCATCTTAACGAGTTTCAGCTAAGAAGATGTAAGCTATTAGTTCCCACCTCAGAGAGGTCCTTGAGAGCAACCCTGTGGAGAGGGACCTGGGGATGAAAAGCTTAACATGAGCCAGCAGTGTGCCCTTGTGGCTCAGAAGGCAAATGGTATCCTGGGCTCCATCAGAAGAGGGGTGGCCAGCAAGGACAGGGAGGAGGTTCTCCCCCACTGCTCTGTTCTTGTGAGGCCCCATCTGGAGTACTGCATCCAGGTCTGAAGCCCCCAGTACAAGAAAGAGAGAGAGCTGCTGGAAAGGGTCCAGAGGAGAGCCACGAAGCCACAAAGACTGGAGCACCTCCCTTATGAGGACAGGCTGAGGGAGCTGGGCTTGTTCAGCCTGGAGAAAAGAAGGCTGCAGGGTGACCTCATTGCAGCCTTTCAGTACCTAAAGGGAGCCTACAAACAGGAGGGGAATCAACTCTTTAAAAGGGTAGATGACTGCAGGACAAAGGGAAATGGTTTTAAGTTGGAGGAGGGAAGATTTAGGTTGGATGCCCAGGGGAAGTTCTTTACAGAGAGAATGGTGAGGTGCTGGAACAGGTTGCCCAGAGAGGCTGTGGATGCCCCGTCCCTGGAGGTGTTCAGGACCAGATTGGATGGGACCCCAGGCAGCCTGGTCTAGCATTAAATGTGGAAGTTGATGGCCCTGCCTGTGGCAGGGGGTTGGAGCTTCATGATCCCTGAGGTCCCTTCCAACCCTGTGATTCTGTAATAAGTGGTGCAGTACCATAATTATTACTTCAGCCACTGGAAGAGGAAATGAACATACAAGCTAAAAGGAAAAGCAAGATTACTGTTAGTATGTTTGTTCTTAAAATTGAATGAATTTCCTTATAAAAGTCATAAAACTTTTGTGGCTGAAATCACTTACTTATAAGACTGCAAGTTGCACTCTGCAATAGCATCTCCAAAGCATCTCAAGATCCTAGTGAGGAACAGTGCTAAGAGATTTTTCGTATATTCTTGAACACAGCATGTGCACATTTCAGCCAGATTCTAGCCATGCTTGCTGTTAGCTGTCATGAATTTCTTCACTCACTGTTGAGAACTTCAGTGAGCTTGAGGCTGTGAGTGCAAAGAAGTATGATGTTGAGTCATTCCTTGCAGTGAATTATTAGTCCTACCAGAGGGACAATCTTGTGGCTGCAGTGACTGGGCTTCTTCCTGCTACGTTAAGCACTCAAGGATTCTTATTTTTCCAAGTTCTTCACCTTGTCACCTTCTGTGCTTCAACAGCCATTAAATTCCTGATGCTTTCAGAATCAGAAACCTAAGCTGGAAGGTAAGCCCAAACTCTCTGTTACACAAAAAGAACCACACACAAAAGTTACAGAACTAGGATACCATTCTAGAACTGTCACAAATGCTTCAATTTTACATAGCATTTGTCAAGAGGATCTTTTCTTTATGCTTTCCTCTGCACTGGGCGGAGAGGAACACAATGAGATTCAACAAAGGCAAGCATGGAGTCCTACACCTGAGGAAGAATAACCCCCGCATCAGAATAGATTAAGGGCTGACCTGCTGGAATTCTCTGTGGAGAAAGACTTGGGTTTCCCGGAGGGAGACAGGATGGCCATGAGCCAACAGTTTGCCATTGTGGCCAAGGAGACCAGTGGAATACTGGGGTATATTAAAAAGAGTACAGCCAGTAGGTCAATTGGAGGTGGCACTGCCCCTCTACTCTTCCCTGGTGAGGCCACACCTGGACCACTGTATCCGGATCTGAGCTTTTCAGTTCAAGAAAGACAGAGGACTCCAAGAAAGGATCCAGCAGAGAGCCACAAAGATGATGAGCGACCTGGAGCATCTCCTTTATGAGGAAAGGCTGAGAGACCTGGGACTGTTCAGCCTAGAGAAGAGAAATCTGGGAGAGAATCTTAACAAAACTTATAAACATCTAATGGATGGGAGTCCAGTGGATGGGACTAGGCTCTTTTCAGTGGTGCCTGGAGACAGGAGTCTCCTCCCCTGTAGACTTTCAAAACCTGCTTTCCTGTGTAACCTACTCTGGGAAGCCTGCAGCAGGGGATTGGACAAGATGATCTCCTGAGGTCCCCCTTCCCTATGATTCTCTGATTCTGAAATGTTGGCTTCTAACTGTTCTGTAAATCAGTGGATTCAAAGCATCCAACAAGATACTTTCTCGGGGATGAAAGTTGCCTACATAAACAAGAAGATTCACTTGAGTACTCTCAAACCAAATCTCTTTCTCAGCACTTGGATGACTGCTGTCTCTGAAAAACCAAATTATGGACAGATTACGATCAACAGTGATGACTATGAAGTCTCATTATAAAAATGCACATTAAAAAAAAAAAAAAAAAAAAAAAAGTGGTTTTAAAAGGCCTGGCAGGCATTTAGGAATTTAAATCAGAGACTAAAAACAGCCACTGCATTCCTGTATTCCAAAAACTCAGAAATCTCCAAGAAACCAGCTTATAGCAGTTGCAGTATTATGGTTCTACGAGTTATTTCTTCCTCTTTGAACAATCACTGCCAGAGCAGCCAAGATGAAAGCCATGCTCCTGATCTACAAGGCACAGACATACAGGAAAAAAAAAAAAAACAAAACAAGACTCACTTACATGCTGGTCTGTCTAATCCCCTCTCCAAAATCATTTTTCTTCTCAGCTGATGCATGCAAACAAATAAAAACTTGTTTCTTGCATTTCTATGAGGAGACATTTGTGATTGCTCCACCTGGAGGACAAATGCAGTGCAACCTTTCAGTGATTGTGACATTGGTATTCATAAACAGCTGGTTCCAATTAGTAGTTTTAGATAAACAGAATAATGGATACAAGTGCATGTGACGCTCTTTTATTTTGTCTGTTTATGCAGAAAGCAAGACTTGCTCGAATTCGTGCAGCAAAGAGTGGGAGTGCTAATGCCTACATGCAGAGCAAACGGAATGGCTTACTGAGTAACCAGCTGCAGCAGGTAATGTGTTTGTGTCCTCCACCTCCACAGTAACAGCTTAATAACAGCATAGCAGCAGTTTATTCTATTTCTCACTAGGGCACGTCAACTTGGGTCTTTAGGCAATGTTGTCTTTAGAGGTAGATTAAGGAAAGATAAGCTGAGCAATTATTACTGCTGAAGGTACTTTACAGGAGCTGATGATAAGGTAATTAAAACAAACAAACAAACAAAAAAAAAAACCCACGCACACACCAAGAGAGGAAATGGCCAGATCGAAACACTGTGCTCAATGTAAGCTGGGTTTTTAGATGCAGATCTTATAGAAAAATCTCTTCAGAAAGCTTAGTTCATTTGCCTTCTAGGATAAGCTTATCTCATTTGTCTTTATGCAACTAGAACACGGGTGACAGCCCCTTGTGCTGAGTTAGAGGTAGATGTAGGGTACTGTTGGCACAGTGCTGCAGAGTGGCAAATGTTCCCTGGAAGTGCCTACTTTGTTTTTCTTCTTGCAACAACCTCAGCCATTACTCCCAGGTGCAGCAGCGCCCACAGGACGGCAAGCGGCCGGAGGCAGCCCCTGGGCTGTGCAGAGCTGAGCACTGAGGGCTCAGTGTTTCTCAGTCCTTGCTACTTTCTGGCAGCTCCCTGAGGGATACAGGAAGGCTTTCATTCCTCTGTGCCCTTCCTGTTTAAGAAGCATTATAAAGGCTAACGTTTTAGCATATAGCCAGGAGAAGAGGAAGGTACTGTGATTTAGCATAAAGGGAAGCGGTCAGAGCTCTCGATTCCTCTTCTGCTCAGAAGAATTCAAATCACTGAAAGAGACACCAAATGGCTTCATTGCCATGCAGCTTTCAAATACCTCAAAGTTGAATTGTAATGTTTCCTATTATCCCACTTCCTCCCCTATTTAGTTTTCTGGCTTCCAGTGAATAATTACAAAAGCAATTAATAAACAGTGGATGCTTTCTACTTAATTCTTCATTCTGTGTCAGTAACATCTGTTGTACGCTCTCTGCAGTCAGCAGATTGGGATCACTGACATGACTTTTTGTGTAAGCAGCAATACCACGCATTCTTCAGTGCAGAGAAACGATCCCAAGAGGACAACTCTATTTAATTTCCTTCCAATAAGGCACATTCCTAAGCAAAAAATATTTTACTGTCACTGAAATTTATGTTAACTGTAAGTATGTACTAATGCGAAATTCAAGGCTTGCACATCAATTGCTCTTGGAAATCATCTTAGGCAACCTATATAGGTATTAAAAGACCTAAAATAGAAATATTTAAAAGGAGATGCAAGGGAAGGATAGGAATACTTTAATTTAAATAGAAAAAAAGTAAAAGAGTAATCGCATCCACGGTCATTTGGGTTATCCCATGTGGAGCAGGCTTTACAGTTATGCTACAGTATACAATCCAGATTAGTTCTGATCAAATACTTGGATAAGAGCCCTCTTGTTCACAAATGAGACTAATACGGAGTTCTTTGTATTAACAGTCCTCCAGTGAAGAAGAACAGGCCTTTGTTAGCAAATCTGGCTCTTCCTTTGAAACGCAGCACCACCACCTGCTTCACTGCCTGGAAAAAACTACGGTAAAAAAAAAAAAATGTTTTCCTGTAAATTTCAACATTAGCCTAATTCTGAATGTTTTCAGTATTTTGTTTAAGTAATAAATCTTTTGTGAATGTGATTAGTTGGGGAGAAAAGCCATTTAATTGTATTTTAATGCATGGTACCTTCTGCATTTGAACAGGAAAGAGAGAGGCAGATGAGCGCTTTGGCTAGTGTGAAAGGTAATGCGATATCAGCCTAGCCTAGCAGCATACATGGTCTTCAGTGTGCAGGTGATGGAGCACCAGCACGGTCTGCCCGGGGCTGTGCAGTCTCCTCCTTGGAGAATTTCTATAGCTGTCTAGACACCACCCTGGCATCCTGCTCTGGGTGTCCCTGCTGGAGAAGGGTTGGGCCTCCAGAGGTCCCTTTCGACCTCAACCATTCATCTATTTTGCAACTTCTCTTTAAGATCAGGATACGAAGTGGAACTTTGTTATTTCATCATAATGTTCCTTTCTATTTTATTTATTTATTTTTTAATTTTTAATTAAAAGACATAGCAATTCTTTCAGTACATTTAATGGAGAGTAATGTGAATGCCTTACTACTCCGTCTCAAAATAAAAATAAAAACATAAGGTTTTCCCTTTCCAGAGAGTGCTGAAATATTATGTATTCATGTATATAAATCAGTGTTCTCCTTTGGACAACTTTTTCTTGTAAATAAAATGGCCCATTTGTTATATCACTTAGCTAGTAATATGTCATCTCACAGTGCTTATGTTTTTCCTTGCTCACCTTTGGAATATTCATTTTTATATAATGGCTTGTAGGACACAATGTCTTATTTCCTATTCAGAGTATAATGTAGTTACTTTGCCAATATTCAGGCTGGGTCCTTTTGGAACATTTTTGAGACATTCTGTACTAGAACCTGATAATAGTAATCTGCCTTGAAATGTTCCACAGTTGAATATTACAAATGTATTTTGAAAACTTAGTAGTAGCCACAGGTCTTGTTAAATTCTCATAGTAGTCATCAAAAAAATCCATTTGGTGGAATTCAACCCCCAAACATTCACATTTCCTCTAATTATAATGATGGAATATGGAAGCTTTATGTAAGCAACTGTCTGGCCAGATTTTGCATTCTAAAAATTTAAGAGGCAAGTAGAAATTTCAGGCACCCAGATTGTGGAATCTGGAAAACAGCTGTTTCCTGGTGTACCAACAAGAACAAGATGCCTTCTTAGTCTCTCCTCCTTCAAAATAACTACTTTTGACTGTGGTTTATACCAATTGTTAGGCAAAGGAGTACTTTTTCTTTTCCAACAAATTAAAGCCAATATGATAAAATCTTTCATACTCTATGAAACGCAGCATGAGTAATGTCATGGAATTCTGTGAAAGTTACATTAATAATGAAAATAATTGTACCAAATGTTATATTTTATAGGCTACATTTAGCTGATGCAAGAAAAGTTAATTTATAAGTATAATCAAATAGATTAACTGGAGCCATTATATCATTTCAAAATGTTTCCAGTCTCTATTAAAAGTTCATTCAGCAGCCTTCTTTAATGGACCCTGCTAATTGAATTCTGTTGGTTGCTCCATAAAAGTTTTCAGAAGAACAAAATAACTTTCAATGGGAAAATGAGTACAACTATTGGCAAATAGAATCTAAACCCTCAAAGAGAACCTGAAGACAGTGATTAGGTCTTTTTTTCTCTCTGAATGTCCACTGTCCATTTGTGTGATAGTATTTAGAATCTTGTTTGTTGCTGACACGTGCTCTAGAGTAGTCGATTTTTCAAGATAATTCTTTCTTTCCGTATCACTTGAAATGGATATTCTTCAATATCAGTCAATTCCACACACATTTATGTTTGAGTGAAGGAAAAAAGAAACAGAAATGATAATAAGCCTATGAAGGTGTTTCCATTTTTAGCAATAGTTGGCTGCAGTTGATACACTATTTATTTTGCTCACATATTTCATATTTGCACTGTACCACAATTCTCCTGGAAAACATGAGCCCCTTTCCAATTAGTGTGTCCTTCTTTAAGGGAAAAATAGTTTTTCTGTTTCCAATAGATAAACATGCAGCAGGCTAACAAACCTGAAGTGAATGACACTGAGGAGAGTGTGAAACAAAGCATAAGCCCTAAACATTTCCAGGATATGCAGATAATTCCAGTGGTAACTTCAAAGAGTTTAGAAAAAAGGTGGCTTTCCCAAAGTGCATGTGAATGTGTCTTAATCTCTGTTTAGTTTGGACTGCTGCTTCAAAAATACGTACATATTCTTTATTTATTTAGTCTCCTCCTCCTATCAGCACCCCTACTTCACTATTTCAAGGTGTGGAAATCACAGCTTAGTGTGAAGCAATCCCCAGTCACTTACCTAGTCAACCTAAAATGCCATTTGCTTGAATTTGGATTCAGCTCTATGACAACCCAATGAAATTACTGAATTTCTGTCTCTGCTGGAAGTAAGCAAGGATTGCAAGAACAAAGACCGCTTTATTTACCAAACACTCTGTCTTCAGAACTGATTTTGATATATAGATCTGCAGTAATAAGGAATGTACTGAATGGTTTTATATGACTGTTTAATCATTTCCTGCAAACAAAAGGCTTATTTATTTGATTCTTTTTCTTTTACATAGATGCATACCTTGAAACAGCGCTTCAAATCCTGCTGTCTAATATGTAATCCCAACTGAAGTATTACAAAGTCATCTGAGAAATGTTTATTAGTTTTACTGTAGTTTTGTACAGTAAATCCTATTTCTAAATGGCATTTAGGGCATTTACATAAGCACCACTTTTATTTTTATAAATAAATATAATCCCCCATTTTATGGCACTCCACAGATGACACGGACATTTGTAGTGCAGCCTATGATATGGTCATACAAAAGAACTTGGATTATTTTTTCATAGCTGAGTACTTTGAGAGTTTTGTTCCAGTGTTTACATTTGTATTTATATTTGTATTGGTATTCAGCCCAGGCTAATAGGGGCTGAATGCCATAATCAAGACTAAGCTGTCTAACTTTAGTGATTTATTCAGTTGTACCAATTTAAGCCTTTAAGCAAGCATAATTAACACGTTCATTTTAATTAACTTTCTGCGTCTGCTTTGTCCCTTTGCTGGGTTCCTTCGTGCTAGAATCACGAGTTTGTGGATGAACAGCTCTATGAAGACAGCTGCATGGAAGTTTCTACAGTCAATAGACCCCCAAGCCACAGCCCCTCGCTGTCATCCCAACAAGGCGTCACTGGCACTTGCTGCTCACGAAGGCATAAAAAGACGTACCGCATCCCCAACACTGCCCTCACGGGCAGCCGCCACGGCAGCGTACAGGAGCTCAGCACCATCCAGATCAGATGTGTAGAGAGGACACCTCTGTCTAACAGGTACCTCTTAACATCAGCACACCTCTTTGTTCACTAGGGATACGCGTTGGCCTCCACAAGTAGGCTGGGAGGCTGCAGATAAAACTGAAACTGTCATCTGAAAATGGACAGTAGTCCTGAAATAGCCCGCACTCTCTTCTCTCCTAATGTAATTCTAAGATAAAAGAATAGGCAATCTCTTTTCATTTCTGCTCTCTTATGTCCTCCCCATAAACCGCTGTGTGTTCTTTGCAGAGAATAGCATCCAGGGACTCCAAATGATATAAAGCACCAAACAGTACTGCTCACAGACACAGAATAAGAAAAAGCACAGAAAAATGTGCAGTTCATATATTACAAGACAAGCAAATAGGAAGTAAAAGAAAAAGTTGTCACTGCTGTTCCTTGATTTAGTTCAGAAACATAGCACAAATGACACTTCCAAATAAGGTAGAGAAAAGGGAAATAAAACTAGATTGCCAGAGTCACAAGCGCTATAGTAATAAGAAAGTCTCTACCAAACAAAAGGCATGAAATAGATAAAAAAAAAATGTATTTTGTATTTCGAGGAGTTATTAAAAAAGTGAGGAAAGTACAGCTTAAGTCATTGAAAATCTCTGCACTCTCACAAATACACTGTTTTACTTTTCTGTGCTCTCACAAATACTCTGACTTTTAGGTGTATCTGAGCACCATCTGTGGGAAAATAGCAAAGGCGTCAGAGGACTCAGAAGTATTTTCCATTGAACTCAGACATGCTGCCATTTAAAAAAGAAGTGTTCTCAGCATGAGTTACTAGAAAGATTCACTTTTTAAGTGACATTTTGAGTAGCTTGCTTTAAGTAGTTGTTAGGTTTGGATTTCACTTCTATGCACAATTCAGCAGCTTGTGGCTAATGGAGTCTTCCAGCTTAACACAGAGCCCTAGTCTATTTCAGATTGACTGGATCCATCCTTTCTCTGCTGGCAGACTTTCCTGCACCACACCTCCCATCACAGAACAACTAACATAATAGAAAAAAAAAAAAAAAGCAACCCATAAAAAAATAAAGAAAACTAAATAACAAAGTTTGAAATGCCAGTCTCACCTTTTATGAGTTAGTGTTAAGTTTTTTATGATACTGTGATGATGAGGTTCATTAACTCAAACTTATTTTGTGTTCATATCACTCTGTCTTACTACTGAAGGTATATAACATACAAAGGCTCTTACATAAAGATGGCATGGGAGAGTTGGTAGGGTATTGGGAATTTCGTTTAGTCTCTGTTTCCCTGCAATGTAAGGCACTGGTCATGCTGTTTGCTCCCCACTGAGCAGCCTAAATGCTTCCCACGCTCAGAAACACTTAGGTGATGAGCTGAGAAACTTTTAGAAGCACAGAAGGTGGGAAAGAAGGGAGAAACGGACCATGGCCATGGGCTGCCTGCTCACGGGGTATGTGTTGGTAGGGGCCTGGTTTCACTTTGTTGTTCTGAGCTCTGTAACAAGGGAGGGCAGAGAGGATGGCACTAAGCACAATCAGGTGTTCAGGAATATGGGCTTGCTTTCATCATGGGTTCTTGTTTCTTCCTCCAGCCGATCCAGCTTAAATGCCAAAGTGGAAGAGTGCGTTAAACTAAACTGTGAGCAGCCTTACGTCACTACAGCAATAATTAGCATCCCAACACCTCCCGTCACCACACCTGAAGGAGATGATAGGCCAGAGTCTCCCGAGTATTCAGGAGGAAACATTGTCAGAGTATCCGCTTTATAAAATAAGGAATTATTTATAAATTAGAATAAAGACCACTTATAAGCTGAGCTCGAGCGGAGAGAAATGAGTCCTGAGGAATGAGAGAGCTGACAAAGACAACACCCCCTGATGTGTGCGCCAGCAGCAACGGAGTGAGACGTTCAGAACCACAACAATTTGTGGCTGTCGGTGTCGCAGCGTGGGAACCGGTGGAGTTTCTACATACTGTTGGAACTGACACATAGTGGAAGCTTCTGTGACCATCCTGACTTACTATAGAGCACAATGAAATGTCCCCATTGATGCTTCTTCTTATCATGAGAGCTCTTTTTAGAAAAAAAAAAAAAAGGAAAAAAAAAAGAAAAAATATACATAAAACAAAAAAATAGAAACCCGTGTTCCTGCTGAATGCAAAACAAGAAACGTTTTGATAACATGTCTTTTTTTCCTCCTGTTAATAAACCACAAACTTGTTGAGAAACTATTAAAAAAAAAAAAAGAAAGAAAAAATGCTCATAATGAAATATGTTTGTACTGACTGAAAGAAATACAACCGTAATGCATGCTGAAATTCTTTGGAGCTGTGATCTCAGTTTACTTTTGTTGTTTTTCAGATTAGGCATGATAAAATATTACTGTAGAAAGGGGCATTTCTGTGCACTTACAACAAGCTGATTGTTAATGTTCCATGGTAGTTGTACAAATAACTTCCCTTTGAAAAATGCAGTATTTCTTATTCAAACACTCATTAGTGTACTAAAGGTGTTCAGTTAGTTCAGTATTTACTATTGTTTTATCTTGCTTCCTAGGTACTGTTACAACTGCAATAAGTCATTGTACACCTGTTGTATCAGGAATCAGGATTTATTTTTCTTTAAAGTATTTTACACAACTTCATCTACACTATAAACTTCTGAATGGCTAATATCTACATAATCTTACATCCAAACTGTGCACCACAAATGTGCTATTCAGTCACTGTTCTTTTTGTCCTCTGTCCTCTATTTCTATGACAGTTCATTGTCTGCTCCAACACTACCGTGCTGTTTGGGACTTCAAGGCTACTAATGAACAGGCACAGTCCTTAGTTCTGTGGACATCTTGTCTCATTCTGTATTTTCAGAACAAACCTCTTGTCCCAGTGTACTGTTGCAGGATCACTCCCATTTGAATTGAGATTAGAACAAAGGTTGTTTGGGGATCATTTAACATTTCTCTCTAAACTTTCCCTGTGGATGTTCTGCAGCATCCAGAGTGTTGGCTGCAGCGGAAGACACTGAAGGACATTCAGTAAAAACAACGGTGAAATTATTCTTGCAATTATCTACAAACTTGAATCCTAAAATTTGTTTGAGAATTTATATTGTGTCAAGATATTTAATTACCTAAGAACACTGATAAATAATGGGTTGGGTCTCAAAGCTATAAAAATGTGACTGATTTCTATTGGGATTTGCCAGTGGGCAGGTCTAACAGATACTATGAAAGCTCTCTTAGTTAAGGTTTTTTGGCTTCGTTTTTAGAAGACATTGATGTTAGCAGAAACATTTCTGATAAAAAATGACATTTTTCTTCATGAGAGCGCATTCAAAGATGTATCATAATGCTTCCTATGTACACAAGCTACCATAAATCCTATACATCAAATATACATGGAATATTTGCATATCAGTATATACATATATACATCAAGAACACTGGATCAGAAATAATTGCATGTCTGCAAAATAAAATATGCATATAAATCAAAAGGCTCGGTACATTAGTGGCCATTACAATAAATGATTAACACAGTTATTTAATAGTTTGAGTAGTGTATATTTCAACGTAGTATTTGTTAGCATTCTACTGACCTTAAATTTTACATTAGGAGATGACACCCACTAAAAACTGAAACTTGCTGATAGTACACTTTTTACAGCACACAGATATTTCTCTGTACCTGTCAACAGAGACTGAAGAGTAGATGATGGACTATCATGCTACAGTATATGCACCAAAATGTAACAATGTCACCTATTAGAATTGAATTGCAATTAAAAGGAGCATATAATGTAACACATTATGCTTTTTTCTTACTGCTTACTCCTTCAGAAGCTTGGTTAATTTGCAATTATCAACTCGCTTTTTGTGCAAATCAGAACAACTTACTGTAAACCGAGCTTCTAAATTTCTTTCAGATTGTAACAGGTAGCAGAAACACAGATTGTCCTGTGACAGAGGAACACTCACTTTGAGTAATTCTGATGTCAACTATGTGGTGTTACACACCTCTCTTTTACCCTGGTAGAAAATTGCAGTAAATCTGCTGAAGCTGGTGGGATAACTAAGTTTTAAAGAGGTTAACATGAGAGGTAGAATGGACCTTGAGCTTTTACTTACATCCTCCATCTACCCATGGTCACTCATAAAAACTGGCTTGGTCCTCACCTCGTGCTGAAAGAACTATTGACATAAAACTGCCTTTACACTAGCAATCTGCAACAACAGCTTAATGCCATATGGTACTTCTTGAATAGGAACATCATTAAATAATGTTAAAAGGCAGTTACCAAACCCAATTCGGGACAGATTACATACAACTCAAGAAACCTACTGACTCCATCAGTTCATGTGTCTCTCAAAAACTCTTTTTTCTCCTTTTTGCATGGACTAAAACAATTGCACTAGAGCAATACACTTGCATAACGGTTATATCCCAGAAACAACCTGTACTTTCATTCTTAAATTACAGTTTAGGGAATAATTTAGTATGATTTTGCAGAATTCTAGTCTTGTCTCATATCTCTACATGTCACATGCAAAATCATTACATTATTCTGAATTTGGAAAATACACATTCTTTTGGTGTTTTAGGTGATTTAAATGCTGTTTTGGTAGTGAATGACTGTTGATGACTGTGTAAAATGCATCTGTACTGTACATGAAATGTAATTATTTCTGTGTATCATACAAAGAAACCGAAGTTGTTGTTTTTGACAATTTTGTTTGACAGTCATATATCGTATTTCGGAAGGCAGCATAATACATGTGTTATGCTGAATAAATAGACATTTGAGGAGTACTTAAATAAAACATCTGCATGCTTGAATGGGTCAACCTAGTTTTGAAATAACTTATTCATGGAACTTGTTTGGTTTGTTTTTTTTCTTTTCCTAACACAATGCAAGGAGCAATGAATCTTGAGGGCAGGGAATTTCCCCAATACTAGTTCCAGGCAACAACAGCTGAGCTCATCTAAACCATAACAGTCGCCAAGACCACTCTCCTGCAGCTCCACAGCACAGATCTGCCCTACTCAGTGTGGGCAGCCACCACAATTACCTTCCCCTCTCCCTTTGCTAGTACAGCTGCTAAAGGAGCCCTTTGCTATTTCCTACCCAGCCTCCAGCAGCAGAAAAAATTGTGGTACTGAATTCTTTCCAGTCTCTGGCTTTACCTTTTAGAAGATTTCTGCTAGGATTTGAACATATCCACTCACTGACTGGATGCATCTCCTAGGTGACAGAATCACCTCAAGACTGATATCAAATTCCCTTGTTGAAATATTAGTGCATGTATGTGATCAAACTCCTCTGGTAGCATGGAAGCAGCTGAAAACACACTGCAGATCATTTTGCAGAGGGCAACTGACAATACGGGTGATGCCACATGCCATAGCAAAGGGAGAAACAACAGCCAACTTTATCAGGAGCTGAACCATCCCAGGGCATTTTTTAACAAGAACCACAGCCCTCCCTCTTCTTTACCTACAGAAGATAAAGATTTTTGAGGGTTTGAATATGCTCACTGTGGAAACACACTCACTGCTGAGTGCCTCTGCAGTGAGAGCTGCACTTGCTCTGTGGGAAAGGGTGACATTCAAGGAGGAAATTGGTCTGAAGGAGGATAGACTAGTAAAGTGAAAGGATAATAAAGATTCGAAGAGGGAGGGTACTTAGGAAGTAATGTGCTCACTTGCCTGTATCTGGGGCCCACCACAGTTGCATTTTGCTATTGACCATGGAAATAGCCGAGGACGTTCAGGTATTCTGGAAAAGCAATTAGCAGTAACTACACAGCAAAATTGATTCTGGATATGTAAATGGAGAGCCAGAAGAGCAGTCAGCAGTGAACAACATCCACATATTTAAATTGACAAAGGCTGTAAGATATAACTAATTATCTAGTATTTTTAGTTTCTCACTTGCCTGCATTATGAATCAATTTACTTTTCAAGTACTCATTCTCATAGCATCAAGGTACAGGGAGCAAAGAAAAGGGGGGAGTAATGAACAAAAGCAAGCAGATGCATACATTTTTTTATGTACTTAGGACATCCCAAGCTTTTAAAGAAATGCAGTAAATTATACCTGAATTTTGAAGTTTTAGATACAATCTCATTTCACGTGAATTAAACATCATGCTTTAGTAGTAAAAGCTTTAAAAACTATTTTAAAATCTCTCCATGTATCATAATTTAACTATGTAGTTACTGTCATTAACAGTGTCTCTTTTTACTATTCATTCTTTATAATTTTCCCTTAGATTTACAGAGTACTATTACAAAATCCACACAGTTACAAAGAGAAAACAGTTATATTTCCTCAGAAAGCCTTGTCAGCAGATGAAACAAGATTTTGTCCAAAGACCAGGAGCAGCAAATTTTGTCTCCCAGTCACGCTGCAAACCACTCTCAATCTCACAGTCCCTCAAGTCAGCGTGACTTGCAGGGCTGAATGGAAGTGCCTGATGTGGGCAGGAGGTGACCCATCTCCTAACACAGCTGTTGGCCTTTACATTAAGTGATCTATGAAAAACATTAAGGAACAGTTCTGCAGTTGCTTCCTATAACAAGAAAGATTGGTTAATTAGTTTATGCTGAACAGAAAAAAGAACATCACCATTCTCTTCTAGATACCCCTCCAAAACTTAAAAAAAATGAAAGTTTGAATTAGTTCTACTACCACAAGTATTTCTAAACCTCTTGTCAAGCAGCCTCTCTCCTATGTAGATCCCGAAGCTCTAAAGTAAAAGAACAGACTTAAAGTCAGTCAATCCATTTTAAAGCTCTTTAATCAAGCCCTAGGAAAACAGAGACACCTAAAAGTCCAAGCAAAGAAAAATGGAAGTTTGAAAGCATTCCAATTTACAGCTGAGACCAAGATTGACAAATGGGGTTAGATACCCAGAATTGATGTTTTCTTTTGCATAATACCCATCGGTAGTCCTTACTAAGAAAAGGAATACTTTCATCAATCCTGATGTGTAGATCTTTCAGCGAACTAAGCTAACCCCATTCTGAATGTAGACTGGCACAGGATTTGGGTACCAAATTGAAGTAAAGTTACCCAGACTACTGACATTTGTCATCATGCAGGTCCAAAAACACTGTTCTGGGAGACTGATCCTGTATCAAAGGAGCCCTTCCCCAAATAATCCTAGAGTGAAGAAGCCCACACCAAATCATTTTTTCAGAAAGCACTATCTCACACCTCTAATCTTTGTGAGTACGGTATGAATTTACCACCTCCTGAACCTAGATGTTTCAACTGTGATTTGATAATTTACTTTCATCATTTGAACTGAACAAGAGGCACTGAGCTTGTTCACTGAAAAACTGAGCGGACCCAGGGACACCTGCAAACCCTGTCCTTGTCTGTGGATTCTTTGCTTGCATTCTGCTTCACAGGCAACTCTCACAAGGACATATGGGTACCTCTGCTATCTGTTACAACACTGTGGGAGTAATTCTGGTCTTCACCAATGATGGCATATCAACCTCTACCCTAAATTCACAAGCTTCCAAACTAGATGACCTCAGGAATAGATTTACCTCTGTGCAGTTCTGCTCTCTTCTGTAAAGCTAACACCTGGGTACATGAGTACATTCCCTTAGTCTCTAGGAAAGGGATCACTGGAAGTCAATGTCAAATCACTATTTATATATATATGTAATATAACTTCTAATGCTATACTTATATATGGAGAGAGAGTACACAGAAGCATAATTTAGGCAGAGCAACAATACAGATATCTCACAAACTCAGTTCAGGTGCCGTAATCCATATAAAAGGAGACCCTACAAGAGACAACCATATGCACATTTCTGAAGATGGAAGGAGCCTTTACCCCTAAAGCTACCCAATAAGCATGCTCTGGCTCATGTTTTTCAGGTAGCTGTACTCTTGACTTAATTATATCTACTGGCAGTGCTTCCTAAACATCTGGAAACCTAAAAACAAGTGGCCTGGACTGTCAGTATCCCTGATTCAAGCTGTGGACTCCTCTAATGCATCTCCGTAGCCTGGCCTGACAGACACAGAATTGCAAGGGAGATCATCAAGTCCAACCCCCCTGCTAAAGCAGGTTCCATACAGTAGGTTGCACAGGTAGTTGTGCAAATCATCTCCTGGAAAGCAACACCATAGCTGAAGCGTGTCAAAGTGAGCTTTACATACACTGCTTGAGTAAAACTTTGATTATTAGGATTTATTGGATGAATGAAGAAGTCTTGCCCTCTTTTAACTTTACTTAGAGTGAGATTCTCCACGTTTGGTTGTAATTACATTAGTGTTCAGCACTATAGTGGTATTTGCATGCAGTAGAAATGTGTGGACTGCAGTTAAGGTTACTTAAACCTTAAGATATTGGAAAGAACGGGCCTTTCATTTGATGGTGCTCCCCAAAGTCTATTCACAGCCTCTCTGACCTATTACTTAGGTAAGTACACAGCAGTTTTCCCAGCTGAGGGCTGGAGGTAGAGTGGTATTTAGAGAGGGCAGCAACTTAGAATTATCAGAGGGTCTATAGGCTTATGTGGCCTAGAGTTTAGTTTAGTAAATGGAATGTCCTACAAACTCATAAAACTTCCATATTAACAAAGGAGCTCCTCAAAATGAGCTTAGGGATCACAAATTAGTCTTACTACGGTGTTAGTGTTTTTATAGGGTCCTTGGCTGAACATGAGCCAGCAGTGTGCCCAGGTGGCCAGGAAGGCCAATGGCATCCTGGCTTGTATCAGAAATAGTGTTGCCAGCAGGAGTATGGAAGCGATCATCCCACTCAGCCCAGGTGAGGCCAGACCTCAAGTACTGTGTTCAGTTTTGGGCCCCTCACTACAAGAAAGACATCAAGGCCCGGCTGCATGTCCAGAGAAGGGCAACAAAGCTGATGAGGGGTCTGGAGCACAAGTCTTATGGGTTGCAGCTGAGGGAATTGGGATTGTTTAGGCTGGAGGAGGCAACTGCATGTAAGGAAGTTGTGGTGAGATGGGGGTCAGATACTCCTCCCACATAACTAGCACTAGAAGACTAGAGGGAATAGCCTCAAGTTGTGCCAGGAGAGATTCAAGCAGGACAACAGGAAAATTTTTTCCTCCAAAAGAGTGGTCAGGCACTGGAACAGGCTGCCCAGGGAGATGGTGGAGTCACCATCCTTGGAGGTGTTCAAAAAATGTTTAGATGTTGTAGGAAGGGACATGGTTTAGTGTAAAAATGTTGCTGGTATGTGAACAGTTGGACTGGATGATTTTGGACATCTTTTTCAACCGGAGTGATTCTATGGTTCTATGATTCCTCAACCACGACAGTGAGCTGCAAAAATACACAAAATCCCAATCGAACAAAATGCAATCTACCAGTTTGTGGCTTGACTTTTTTCCTTTTGTTTGATAAGATTTTGTTCATTTTGGTTTTGAGCAGGAATAAAAACCAAGCAGCACTGGTCCAATCCACTGAGTGACTGTAGGTCACCCTATCTTGGACACGTGGTTTTTCTTTCCTATACGAACCTTGTATGTAGCTACAGAAATGCCACCCTAGCTAACTGGAGGGAGAGGGGGGAATAGAAATCTGGATATGTGCAGTAATGTTGAGCATATGAATTTCTGAAAGGTGCATGAGAAAATATTTCTCAGAAAGTCATTCCAAGCAAAATATTTGGGAAGCTCTACTCTTTATCTTTTTCTGATCTCCCAAAATAAATATTAGCATCTCTATAGGGGAGGTACAAAAGCAAAAGGTAATCTTGCTTGCAACAGCACATGTGAAGTAATTACACCCACAGGTGGACTGCTGAAAAACAAACATCCCACACAACTGAAGAGCTTAATTTCACCATCCCTTGGAAGCTTTCGTAGAAGCAATAAAAAAGCCGCTGAAATTCACAGTTCAGTTTCTCCATGACAGAATAAGTGGAATGGTAAAGATGCATCAAATTAAATCACATTAGCAGGAGAACCTTCCCAAATGTCACCAAAGCACTCACACTCTATGTCTTCAAAATAAAAAAGCCATTATGGAATTTAAGACAATAGTAGTTTTATTGTCTATCAAATCACACCTATATTTCCTTTTCTTTTACAAATTTCAAAAACAAAGCAAGTATTTCTAAAATGCAGTATGTAAAAACCCATTTGCCACAAACTACTGTACTCAGTGGAACAAATATATATTTCAGGAGCGTGGCCGAATGTAAAAATAATCCTATGAAATAAACATTGTTCATAAAAATACAGTAAAATGCACTTTCCCCACCTCAATAAATACATTTTAATGTTGTTTCCAGTTGGCATCTTAAGCCACTAGAGATCTCTTAATGCAGTACAAGCCAAAGTATAATTTCTCCTTATGCACTTTTACAATTATTGCAATAGCATCCAGAATTGTAAGCATTTTCCTTGCAGTCTTTTGTTTCCATCTCCATGGGAATCACAGACAGGATAACAGATTTATTTATAAAAACTTGCTACTCCATATTGATTCCCATTTTGGAAAGAATGCTTAGGTTTCTTCTTTTTACTAAGAAGTAGTTCACAGAACAAAATGTTTTAAACGAGAATTCTGTAGCACTCAGAAAATTAAAGTCTATTGTCCAGAATCATATTTTTGCTTTTAATCCCTCTTTAACACATTTAAATTTAAAAATTAGTCACATAGTTACATAAAAATATAAGCTTTAGAGCATCTTTGACAATAATAGCTAAGATAAAGGTTTTGTTAGAAAAAGAAAATCTTGTCCTTTTTACAGACTTGCAATTTTTTTAATCCAAGTATTTACTTGAATTATAATTCCGTCATCCGTGCACACACAAGAACACACAATTATATATACATAGATCCCTGATTATTTTAACACGTTTTCTAAATGGCTTATTAAAAATGCAAAAAGTCAATTTCAGTAATGTCACATTTTGTTTGTCCAAAGCACAATCATCTCCTCAGAAGACAAATATCTTGATGCTTCCTCAGAGGTTCTGTCTATCTATGCGTGAATGAATCAGTATTTTACACATCTTGTAACAGTAAGTTACTGTTACTGTGCCCAGTGAATGAATGCCTTAAAAAGAAAACAAACAACAACAACAACAAGAAAACAAAAACAATTCTGTTTCATGGCTCTTCTAAGAGGCTGAAAGGCAGACACTTGCGTATTTGTCTTACTACAGAGGGCTCTTTATCAATCATTAATCAACCATGGTTTTGGAAGCATAGGAAGACTGGTCTATTTTGTACAATTAATGGAACAGAATAAAAAATTAAAACAAAAAAAACAATTAAAACCCTGGTAACTTTTTAGATTAATTGTATCACCTACAATTCTACAATTCTTCCATTTCAAAGTGTGTATTAAAGCTGTTTGCCATGGATGTATGTTCAAAGATTCCTGTCAGGCTTGGTTTCAGTAGCTCCATAGAATGGCATGACAGTTGCTGTGAGGTATCATTCTTCAGAGACATTATTTGATCTGCCCCAGGATCTCTTCTGTCATAGTACAGAGCCCACAGTAAAGTAATTGTGAGGATCATAGCCAGAATCTGTGTTACTCCGATAGAGATTCCAAGAAATCTCAGTACTTGCAATTGCTTCGTCCCCCTCAAAAAAGTGTACATTTTTTTACCGCATCCCTATGAAACAAAAAAAGATATAAAGGATTAGTCAATATTATTTGGCTTGCAGTCCCCAAGGCTTAACTCACCTTACCTAGTATTGGCTTATTCTGGCTCCCCAAAATTCAATTTCTCCAAACAACACTTTGAAAACTATTTCACCTACTTTTTAATCAATTCCACAATTCCACGATGCCATACTTCAGTTTTCTCATACACTGAGAATTTACTGCATATAGCAAACTCCTAGAGATCTGTACTACTTTTCAATTCAAAAATCATTCAAAGTTTATCTGAGTTCTTATCAACTGTCTTTTTTTTTTTTTTTTTTTTTTTTTTTTAAAGAAACTTGAGGGGTTTCAACAAATTTTAAAAGCAATTACATGCTGTTAATCATCACTAATACTGAGTAGTAATAATACCATATACATGTGCCATTATTCCTTCTAGTTACACTTTGGCAGTCTCCCATATTTGCAGACTATGCACTAAAAATTGTCTGGTATTATTTCCAATATGAACGTAGAAATTTCCACTATTTTTGTGACAGTTTTATACCAACAGCCAGTTTTATCTTGCCTTGTACAGGATCAAGCAACTTACAGCTACTGCTGCTTAAAACACAATAGTTTTACTACGTCTTTGAAAAGTCTGTTTGTTTGTTGTTGTTTTTTCTTGGGGGGGAGAGGGCCAGAGGATAGAAAAAAGGCATATTAACATCAAGTCATTGTGAACAGGAAGAAACAATGAAGCCAGTATTGTGGACACTGACAGAGAAATAGAGAAATTTGCCAGTTCAAAATGAACCCATACACTGTAGAATATCCACAAGGATCATCAAGTCCAAATCCTAGCTCTACACAGGACCACCCAAAATTCACCCCCTATGTCTGAGAGCACTGTCCAAATGCTTCTTGAACTCCAGCAGCTTGGTGCTGTGCACACAGCCCTGGGCAGCCTGTTCCAGTGCCCAACCACCCACTGATGAAGAACTTTTCCTAACCCCCAGCTGCCCTCCCCTGGCACAGCTCCATGCCGTTCCCTCGGGCCGGGTCGCTGTCACACAGAGCAGAGCTCAGCGCTGCCCTCCGCTCCCTGTGAGGAGCTGCAGCTGCCATCAGGCCTCCCCTCAGCTCCTCTGCTCTGTGCTGAGCAAACCAACGGAGTTCATACATCTTGCCATCTAGACCCTTCCTCATCTTTGCAGCCCTTCTTTACACTATATCCTTCTCATACTGTGGTGCCCCAAACCTGCACCTGGTGCAGGAGGTGAGGCCACACAGCGCAGAGCAGGACAAGCCTCCCCTCACCCAGTGGCCGTGCTGGGCCTGGTGCACTCCAGGATGCAGTTGGCCCTTTTGGCTGCCATGGCACACTGTGGCTCATGTTCAACTTGCTGCCAGCCAGATCCCACAGATTCCCTCTTGGCAAGTCTGCTCTCCAGCCTCTCGTTCACTATTCTGTACATATGTCCAGGGCTGCCCTGTCCCAGGTACAGAATCTAGTGCTTGTTCTTGTTAAATTTCATGTGGTTTGATACTGCCCAGTCTTCTAGTTTGTGCCCTCAAGGGAATCAATGGCTCCTCATAGTTTAGTGTCCTCTGCAAACTTACTATGTACATATTTGAGTCCTGCATCGAAGTTACTGATGAAAACATTAAAGAGAACTAGCACTAAAACTGAGCCCTGGAGAGCCCCACTAGAGAATGGCTGCCAGCCTGAGGTAGCCCCTTTAATGTAATCCATTAAGCCCAACCCACCAGATGCCAGTATATAACTATTATATTACTATCTGTCCATGCTAGATGTAGCAAGTACCAACACCTGTCTTGCTGACTTATTCCCATTGAGACTCTGCAGACATTTGAGCTTTAAAGTCACCGTGCTGCATTACTGCCTTGCTTTGTTTTGTTAGAGTGGCTACAACCATCCACTCTGCACGAACTCAAACAGGGAGGTCCAAAGATCTTACCATCTTCACAATCCATTGGGAAGATGGTCAAACCCACCTCCTTTCCCTACTGCTGGGCAGTTGCAAATCCAAAGCAATTATTTACAGAGTAATAATTATTTACACAGAAAATTCTGAAGAATAAAAATGAGCTTTAAAGACCACAAATTGATGTTTCCAAGAAACAGAAATTTAGAATAATTGCTCTTTCACTGCTCAGCTCTTTTCAAACCATCAGTACACACTCCAATTTGCTAATGGGGCCAACAGTTACTGCACAGGGCTTTGAGAAGTCTCTTAAGGCCTTCGAAGTCAGCAGTGATCCACAAAGACACTGGCTCTGAGGACTACTGAACAACAGTGCAAACAAGCTATGCTATTTGCTGATCAGAAAAGCCAGGGCCTTAAAAAGAATAAAAATCTGAAGAGTGAGCCCTTAGCTATTCTGGCCCGTGGTAAACCTTACAGGACTTCAAAGTACAGAAATGGAATACAGCCAGCAAGGGAAAAATATCAGAGTAATAATTAATCACGACAATAGTCATGATAGGATAACACTAAGGAGGGATTAGTCCCAGCAGAAGATCTCCTAAAACTATCTCAACAATTTTGTGTTTATATCCATCTTATAGTTTTTCTATGAAAAGAAAGCAATTGATCAAAGTGACAGAATCTGAAGACAGCATGTGGTAATTAATATTTTTCAATCACACTGACTCCCAAAAGCCAGTTGTTTCAAATGCTGCAGTCATTAATTTTTTTGGTGAAAGATCTGATTCTTGCCTGAAACACAAAATTCACATTGCAGTCAACAGATTCTCAGTTTGGATATATGTACTACATAATAATTGTACCTAAGATAAAGGATCTGAATGTCTTTCTACAGTTCATTTTTGATTGTTTTTTTTTATTTCAATTAACACAGTTTAGGCACAGAACAAGGAGATGACTTGGATTCTTTGAAATCTGTAAAGAAAAAAAGTGTAGCAAAAGCTATGTGACCGATGAAGAACAAAATTCATCATGCTCGTGTCTTTTGTCTTTTTTTCAAGGATAAAAGAGTGCTGTAATTATGTTAGTTTCCAAATTTGTTTTTAATTACAGAGAAACTGGCTGCATTTTAATACTTTGATAACTCTAAAGGATTAAGGTACAAGCTGGTCGCAGTTTAAAAATGTTCAACCACAGCAATATTCAAATTCAGTTCATTTGTTGCCTAGAGGAGACATCCATTAACAAACAGCAATAACATTAACGCTGGCATCTCCTGCAGAACAGACACATAACTGAGACAAATTATACTTAATCCAGATAGACTGTCTCCCTCCATTTAATGATGTTGTTACAGTTCTGCTCTAACACATGTTCAAAATCATCTTCAAAACTGAGAAATATCCAGTCACCCATTATCCTCACACGCGTGCATTTTATTTCTGCTTACACAACACATTCATAGTTGGTAGTCTGGAATTAAAGATTACATAAATATATTTCATTAGGCAGAAGCCAAAGTCTGTCACTAAGCTCAAAACTCTTGTTTACACCTCAAGAATACCATAAAATTTTGTAGTGAACATTCAGAGGAATATTAGTTGCAAACTCCTACAGAGCTACAGATTAAAGGCCTGATTCATGTTTACTCTAAAGATTATTTGATATTTTCAGTGTTAAAATGGACACAAAGCATGTTTTTATGATTTACTGAAACACCGTAACACCAATAGAATAATGACCAGATCTTAAATAAGCCACTTCTCAGAGCAAAAGAAAACAGAGAAATCATCAGTAGCATGTTCAACAGACCTGTTATATATTTGAATTTTGAGCAAACACAAAATTATGCTAGAAAACATGCAATTTTGAGTTTTTTTCTGAAGATATCAACTTCTACCAATTGTTTTATTTAAGCTACAGTTTCTTATCACAAAACTAGTACACATCCTCTTGCCCTCAGACAAATTGAACCTTCCAGGCTACGCTCTCATGCACTTCCCTCACAACTAAGGTCAGTTTCTTCTATGAATTAAAAAGAATCACAGAATCACAGAATGGCCTGGGTTGGAAGGGATCTCAAGGATCATGAATCTCCAATCCCCCTGCCACAGGCAGGACCACCAACCTCCACATTTAATACCAGACCAGGCTGCCCAGGGCCCCATCCAACCTGGCCTTGAACACCTCTGGGGATGGGGCTTCCACACCTCCCTGGGCAGCCTGTTCCAGCACCTCACCACTCTCTCTGTAAAGAACTTAAAGGTGGAGTTTACTTCACAAAGGTGAAGTTTATCAGAATAAAAACAGTTTAAGAAGAGTAGCATTTTTTAAAAATACCTTTCAAAATCCATCAGCAGAAACACAACTGTGGTCAGAAATACTCTCGGGCAGAACTAGAAGTAGGCCACCTTTCTTCCTTCAAGAATTTTACTTTAAAGGACTTCAATTTAGACCACAAAAAGCTCAGAAACCCTGGCAGAAAATTATAGCACAGATGCAACAATACAGTTTTATCCATCACAGGAAACAAAGCAAACTTTGGTTTCTTGAAATACTAAAATGACTCCACAGTATCATCTTTCACTATAAATCTTCACACATCTCCTCAGATCCTGGTAACTATTTGATTGCGATGAACTCATTGTCATTTTACTTCTACTGAATCTCTGATTCTCTTTCTGTAGGCGTTTTTTTACTGTAGGACTTCACATTGAATCTAACAGCTTTAATGTTTGGCAGTTTGAAACATGCTGGATGATTTCAGGACCTGAATGATCTGTATAGAATAATCTCTTCTTCCTTCCTCACAGCTAGCATCTCTTCTTTCCAAAACTGGCCAATTACTATATTATACATTCAAAAGTTGAACTATGTGGTCAGCAACTTCTTGGAAAAAATCATGAATGGTAACTTTGTCAACATCACAGAAGTCCATCTTCAAAGACTGGGCTTGTCCTACTATTAATCTCTATTCAGGTTTTGCAGGAAAAAATAAGCATGCTGTTCCAGGCAGGTTTGAGGACTCATTCTCAATTTTACACCCAAAAGAGCTGACTTGTGCACTGCCATTCATCTTCCATTCTCGAGTTAAAGAAAGAAAATGATCTCACAACATCTTTGGCACAGGAATTACGTAAGCTACACTGGTGGCACCCAAAGAATAAGTGAAGAGTGCTGGACTACCACCAAACTGCATGTTGATATGCCTGAGTCAGTCTGAACATTTGCATTCAGTTTGTCTTCTCTCTCATTACCCAGAAGTTGGGCAGCAACTTCTTCAATTACAGTAAGACTGTAATTGTTTTATGAGAAAGTTAACCCATTAGGTCATATATTCTTGCAGTCTGGTAGGCACGTAGATCATCTTCCTCCAGGTTTTATCATTACCAATAGCTAGAGTTTATTCACTAAACTAGAGAACTGACGTTTCCATTCACTACATTAAGGATCTTGTAGCAGTGTTTTCTCTTAATACAGACAGAGAAACTGCCAGGTTTTTTTCCCTCATCTTACTGTAGATTTTTAAGAGAGTTTGTTGAGTTTTCCTATAACAGAAAGGATTTTAAAAGTGCTGAGAAATATCCCATGTATTTTCTGACACAGAAGAATTGGTACAAAAAAACCATTCTGCTGTACTGCATAAGGTAAGTTTGACAAACAAGAGCATCAGAAGAATGCATAAAGCTTTCTGAAAAATCCTCATTTTAAATCTTACCTCCTGATAAAGGTCACTGAGATCCTCATGATGTGCCTGCTTAGAGCATCCTGGGAACTCTCTGACACAACAGGAGTCAGGCGGCCAGTCCATCTCTGTCATTTCCAGCCAGTCTGTGAAGTACACCACCCCACAACATTTAAACTGTAAAGGAAGGATTAGCCAAGATCAGCAATAATGATGCTACTTCTTCATAAAAGTAATTCATCAAGCAAGCTAAATAAATTCCTACTGAAATCTTTTGAAATATTTAAATAGGACCAAAATATGCACAAGAACTTCCTTATGTGTTCCTCCTTTGTACTTTGACAGAAAAATGGTGTGAAAGAAATAATGAAGTTACCATTGTGCATCTTAGAAACAGCCAGTGATACTGTTGTCCTTTACAACCCTACCGTTCCCTATAAGGACATTTCACAGAAATTGTCCTACTGCGTTTTGCTATTTACATATGATAATTTCATGCCAAAGAATGACTGCAATGAACAATGACATCTGTGGCCAATGTACATTGTAAGAAAACATTACTAAGGTTTTTGTAGTAAGGACAATTCCTGCCAGGCTACAGCTAGGGACATATTTGTTGAAAAACAGATGAGAAAAAACATACAGAAGATTTTATCTGAAAAAAGATATAAAAAGGGGGAGAAAGAAAAAAAAAGTACAGAAATCACAAATACTGAAAGGAAAAACAGAAGAAGAGGGTATCACACTAAAATAAACACTGCAACAGAATCAAGCATAAAAGGGGACTCTGGCTGTAAAGCAGATGAGCCATAATTGGCTATAAAAAACCACCAGGACTAACAACCTGTCATCTTCTCTGAAAAGCACACCAGGAGATTTAAAGCCAAATGACTGGCCTACCACATTCCCAGCTGCATTCACATAAAAAATGGCTGAAGCAGCTGTATCAGATTGTTTTTTTGGCATCAGATAGGGAGTTGATACAACTGAGAAAACGGCTTGCTGGAGAAACAAAATGGTGCTGTCTGTCTGAATGTCCTCCTCACCTCTTCTTTATTTGCACTTTGTCACCTGGTAATAAGCCACACAATCAATATTTTCCCACCTCAAAGTCAGACTCCTGTATATTACTTCACTTCTCAGTCACAATCAAACAGATCAGTGCCCAGACACGATGCTTGCACACCAGTCCTTTTACAAATCTCACTTCTTCCCTTTTCTGACTTTTACCACAGCTTCAGTGTCTGTTTTATCAGTTCTTTAGTCAGTCAAAATCCTCCCTGAATTCCAACACAGGACTTGTTAAATGAAAGCTCAGGCTTTGTCTCCTCACTGCAACTGTAAAGAGGACCTCACTGAACACTCTCTTATTCTTAAATCTCTTTTTTCCTCTGACAGTTCTTCCTTCCTGACTTGAAATAACCCTCTTCCTATCTTCCTTAGCATAGGTAAAACCGATATTAGACCAGTAAGGGAGGTGATGGTGGTGTGGGTGGGAAAATACAATTCCCATCTTTCTCAGATAGGAAAAAGGTGCAGAAGAAAAAAGACAGAGACTATCAGAGCTGATTCTTTATAACTCTAATTATAATGGTGACTAGAGAAGGACCTCATGCAGTGTGATCATTCAAGCATAAAAGATATATCATGCTCACACATTCAGTATCTGACTTATGAATAAACAAAACAAAAATTAGACTTCATCAGTTCATTAGGAGTGGTGGAGGAGCCTTTCCAGACCACTTCAAACTTTCTCAGAATCATTCCTCTTCTCACAGATGGAACAAAGGGAATTTAACTTCTAAAACCAGTTCTTCTCCCCCAGAAGAATTAAGGCACAGCTTCTTGGCAAAGAAGCAGAAGCTTTAATACTAGCATTCACTTCAAAACCAGCTGTTATGATGACACTACAGCAACCAGAAGCATAAAAAGCAGCTTTTTATTTAACAAACCTACACATTTAAAGCAAGATGCAGTACCCCAGGTACATAAACACCCTACCTGCATATGAAGGATTATTCTTTGACATAGCACTTGAATAACCAGGGCAGGGGATGGGGGTAGGGATGTTAAACTCGTGAAGTCCTCATTTTTTCTTTCAGGTTTTAATATAAATATAGACTAACCAAATGCAGCCAGGAAATGTTTAAATAAACAGGAAATCTGTGCTACAATGATAGATTTCAACAATTCACTAAGGCAGCACAATGACAGGCATTTAAAGAGTTCTCTTCCTGCATGTGAGTTGAATTTGGAGTTAATGGCTTTTACCTCAGGAAATTTCATGTTTTTGCAACATAATACTTTGTTCTTTAAAAATAGTCCTGAATTTTAGTAGGCTATCAGGCAAACCAGTGAATAAACAAGGCAGCTTTTTGGTGTGGTTTGTTTTAACCCACCATTGGTCAAACAAAATAAAAGTTCTGATCCCTTTCTCTGACCTCAGCCAAAGAGACAGTGCTGGCAGCTTTTAACAAACTTCCTTCCCTGCTCAATTGCAGGTAACCACATATCTTGGACATGGCTGCTCCATGAGAGGAAGCTAAAAGAGCATACAGGAAGACTGTTTAATATTACAATAGCATACTTTACCTGAAGAATTTCAATTCTATATATACCATATTTTTAATGTTTGCAATAACCCTAAAAGGTGTTGGTGTACCAATATTACTGGCAAAAGAGAAGACAGTGCTAGCAATTTAACTGAATTTAGCAACATTCTTATTTTTTGCATGTGCAAACAGAATGTTAATATCTTTTAAGTATTATTTTTAATTAGGCCTCACGATTATGTACAGTAACTAGATAGGCATTCTGACTCCTCTGACTTGTACTTGACTTGTACTCTGATGATATTAAGAATTAAATGTGTGACTGAACAGAAATAAGCTGTTTGGGTTGTCATGACAGTCCACTATTCCAGTACTAACAGTAGTCTTTTTTTGTGTGTGTGTGTGTGGCAGGCCTTTAAAACATACTGAACTTAAACACAAGGAAATCTATAACCACTTACCTGCATTAGGTAAAGCTACAGCATGTCCTGTGAATAATACATGTAATTTCTAAGAAAATGGGAAATCAAATTGTAAAAAATATATAATAGTGTCTTTAGGGCCTACAAAATTTCAGAAGCTGGATACCAAGTGACGTAAAAGACACTATCACTACATGTTTTTATTCAACTTGCGTTGTTGTACTCACTTAAAAAAAAATCAAACCTTTTCTTTTAGAAGATAAATAATAATTACTAGGTGTGTATTCTGTCACAAATTAACTGTCTTCTTACCTCCCTCTGAAAGAAATTCCAAGCGTGTGTCAGCCACTGGTACCTAGGTAGGCCATAGTTGGTCATCCTGGCTTTCAGAGTGATCATATCAGACCACTGTACTGGAGCCTGAAGCAAATAAAGAACAGAGATTGGCACAACAGAAAACTGATGAATGGCTCAATTGCGCTTCTGGCTCCAAACACAGAACTTCCATCTATTCTGTGGTCTTTCAAGTGCAATGACCAAAATAACTTTGTAATTAAATAAAACATGTAAATAAATGCTTCAATTTATGCAACACTGAATCTTTACAAGCCTTTATTACAACAGCAGGAAACAGATATTTGTATCTTTTGCTGTTAGTATAGTATATCGTGGAGAAGAAGCTGTTGTGTTTCAGAGAGATTCAGAGAGATTGAGTGCACAAAGTCTGACTATATAATTTCCAGATGTTATCTGGCATAAAATTTGAAGCAAGCTCCAACACAGTCATCAGGGACAGAATTCATCTGCCCCAATTTAGTTACCTCTACTATCATCTTAGTCAGTAGGAAGAAACAGGCAGCTGTCCAGCACAATTTATCTCAAGACAAATATTTTACTCTAGGCAGAAGTAGTGTCCCTTGAAGTCTCAGATCTAACTCACTGTCTAAGGTGGCAAACTCAGATTTAAATGTCTATCTTCTAAATATATGCAATTAATTTAGATGAATTTTACCCACAGAGCATTGCCAGCGGCTTTCAGGCTTTGACTGAAGTCCACCACACAATGAGGGCCTGTGAAACTTTTCTTCTCACATGCCCTTGTAAATCTTTGCCTCTAAAAGAATTCTTAAAATGCTTTTTAAAATCTGACTACTTAGAAGTGAGGAGCTGGTGCTCTCTTCTCAGCTGGTGATCCCAAACAGGCAATTTGTCAGAAATAAAGCAAATAAGTGTTCTGTCATTGGATATGGAGTGCAGTTAAGATGCAAGGTAAGAAACAGGCTTCTATTCAAGCACCATAAATTTCAGTTTGCGAGACTAAAATACAGAGCTGAAGACTTTGTAGCGCTCTTCCAGGCACGCATACCACTCATGTTGAGTAGTACCTTGTTCCCATTAGCCATAGTAGTCACGGTGAAAGTAATCACAATTGCAATATGGGCTTTCATTTGGATGGCTGAGGAGCCAAGCTATTCTAGTGGCTATGACTGAGGTCTGCGGTTCAATTTGGAGCAAACAGTAACAGCACTCTGTTAATAATAATGCAACCTGAGGAGAAAAAAAAAAATCAGAACGCTTCCCAAGAAGCCCAGACCTTGTTATGCCAGGTGCTCTACAGAAATACAGGAACACTCAGTGGCTGACAGACCCCATAAACCAAATAAGAGCATTTGAGAACTATTAAATTATGCTACAGTTTTGAATACAAATATATTGAAAAGGGGAGAAGTGAGCAAATGACTGTGTGGTACTTAGCCACCTGCCAGGTCAAATCACAACAATAACCCAGAAATTTAACACAATTCGATTTGCAAAATTTTTATTTCTTATGCTATAAAGCTTTGAACTCACAATTGTCCACATAAAAAAAAAAATACATTAGCAATACATTACTAAAAATACTTACGAAAAGAGTATCACAGAATATTTCCATTGCAAACATTTATACTGGTCACTATAATAATTTACTTTTGTACTCGATGAATTTCTTTTTACACTGCAATGGAAATCAGTACTCTGCTTTCTTTGGATAGTATTTGATATCACTGCAATTGAGTTAATATTTGCTAGGCTATTTTATTATCTTATTTGAGTTGAATACAGTCCAAGATTACGCATGTAACACAAGGCGTTCAACTTCTTTATGAAAACAATAAGAAATGGGGAAAAAAAAATCCAAAAGTGAGAGAAGAAAATTAAAAACAAAGCAATCTAAAACCCACTGCAGGAAGGCAATTTGAATTCTGGAACTAAGGAGAGACACTGGAAATCATGTGTTTGACTGCTACCACAACGTCAAAATGTCAAACTAGGGCCTTCAATGTATCTATTAAATAGTTTTCTGGCAACTCATGTGTGCAGTACTGCATAATAATTCAGAATCTTGAGATTCATTTGTTTGACTGTATACCATTTGTTTGATTTGTCCACCACTACCTTCATGCAGCGTGTAGATAAAGAGAAATTAGAGATATTGGCTTTGATTTAGCATCAGTTCTACAAAGCTCAGTTTGCTGTTCACATCTGCTTGTTCATTATTATTTTTCTAAATGAGTATCAAGGCTTGACCAATGCCCAAGTAAGTTGAGAACCCATACTGGCCTTCAATTTTGTGGGTGGGAAAATCAGTCATAAGGCATGCTTCATGCTGAGAGCTATCCTAAGTTGGAAGGAAAATTGTTTATGTAAGAGCTCTTAGAGCAGTCTTGACCACATGCCAAAGAAAGACCATTTTGGATAAGCAGATGTGGCTATTCCTCACTGACATTTTGACAACATCACACACCCACCTATACTAATGCTAACTGATTCTCTGAAATCCACAAGAGATTATTGAGACTTCATGCTATGCTGAAATCAACATGCCAATAAGTCACTCCTCTGGGATACAAGGGACTCTTCTTATCTCCGTGTAGTACAGGAATGTAAAAGAAAGCATGCTCCAGGGAAATGACATGAACAGGTATGAAAAAAATCACTGAGAAACTGCTGTGCTCTTCCAAGCCACCAAATTTCTTCTGCATGTGAGCAGCAGGAAACCTGAGTCTGGCCCACCTCATTACACAAGAAGAACCAGTGTTACAAAAAACAAGAAGGAAAGATAATCAGATGGAAAGAGAAAACACAGCAAAAGGTTTCAGAGGGTAAAGAGGAAAGGCATAAAAGGAAGGAAGAAGAGAAAAGGAAAAGCAATTTCTGAACTTTCTGTTCTGAATTTTTGGTTATATTCGCATGTTCAATGTTCACACTCTCTTTGGAGAGAGAGGAAGACCTGGAAAAGTATGGAATAACCGGGTTCACTGTGTCCACTACCAAAGGTGAAAACACTGACCTCAGTACTGCTTTCTTGGGGAGAAGGGCTGAGGGAAAGGTTTTTCTGAAAGCAGCATCACATTATTTATGAGCAGTGCCTTGACATATACAGTAAGCTTAACTGGGCTTTTATTACAATGTTCTGGGTTGAGGTTTCAATAGCATAGCAGACAACTGAAAGCTTGGAGGCTACACTAAAACCCATAACTTTAGGTTTTCTGAACAGTAAAGGTACATACTGGTGCACTGAAGGTTATTTCAGGCATCTTCTACTGACTAGCTTTCTTTAAAAAGATGCTAGTTATAACAGTAATCTTTAACAAAGCTCTGGAGAGGGCAGCTGTACTCGTAAGAGGAAGCATGCCTTCCATCTAGATTTCCAGTTTTAAAATACATCATTAAGGGCTAACATTTAAAGTAAAGAGACTCAATCATTAAAAGTAAAAGCCTCAATCATTATTACATTAGAGCATCCTGTTAAGATCTGTATAGCAAGGGAATGAATTCATATTTAAAATACTGCCACGTAACTTCAAACTTCAGATGTGTCAGAAATTCCTTAGTAGCGTGTAAGTACCAGAATGCTACCTCCCAACTTACTGCAATGTAATGCTACACACTGCTGAGAAGACCAGTCTGTTGGGCATATTTTGGGCAGCTCGGAGAAAAATACTCATTATTCTACTCATCCAAATGTACAAAATGAATACAAGAAAAAAAGGTACAAAAACAACCAGCATAATAACATTTTGTTTCAGTTTTTGCTCAACACCTACCCATTTTCTTGCATGATGGTTACAAGTCTTCAGTTTGAAAACTAGAGACAGGTACAGCTACAAAAACTAGACACAGATTAAAGCCTCTTCATGAGTTTATGGAAGTGTGTTTTATAGCTAAGACATGTTTAGCTTAAAACTGGCATTTATAGCTTGTGGAGGCAGTGCAAAAATTTCAGAAGGTAGCAAGTCCTTGAACACATTGTCTGCTTGCAGTATAGTACACTGCGTTACAGCTCTTTAAAACATGAAGAAGTTTTTGGAACCAAAGACCTACAAATTCTCACATCCCCTTCTCAAAATACTTATCTTTAAAACTGAAGTTCATATCTAATCCTTAAAATTTCCACTGGTTTCAATGACAACTCATCTAAGCAAGAGTTAATTAAAAGATACAGTTCTTAAGTAAATCAGGGGCTTTGGGATTTGGTTCTCAAATACATAGAGCACATCACGAAACCCAGGAAGGACCTTCTAGATAGATGTGCATTCGCAGAAGGATTCACTGTTTAAGAAAAAAACAAAACAAAACAAAACCAATCACATGGAAATAGAAACTTAGGTGGTCAGTAGAATGAAGAAAGATAAATATTACAGTAATTAGAAAACAGCTAGCTAATGGAAATCTTTTGTTTTCTTCCACTGAAAAAATGCAGCCTCCTTTTCTGACTCACCGTTATTTCCTGCTCATATGTCCAAACACCACAGGCCAGTTCAACACAGAATATTACAAGCAAGCTTCCAAAGTACTGCAGAAAACAGAATGGCCTCAGTTTAGAAATTCAGGTTAACTTTGAAAAAAGACCTAAATATTAAAAACAAAAACAAACTCAAAACATCACTAATATTTCACATGATTGCAGAGATGAAATCTGAAAAATATTTTTTGTGATCAAAATACATATTAAAGATTCATGACATAAACTTTCTAAACATTTAAATAATGCAATTTTTCTTACTGACTTAAACATGAAGCATATGCAATATTACCATGGGAAAACAAACTCATTTTCTTGTTGTTTAAAAACACGCTGGCTAGCTATCATGGCACACTATGACGAAACAGTCACAAAGAGGATAATCTTATTTCCTTACATATATGTAAAAAACTTTTTTTCCAGTTTTACCTATTTAAGCAATGTTCCTAGCCAAAAAGGAAGGAAATAAAATAAAAAAGATTGACAAGACAGAAAAAAACGGTTCTTGAAACTATATTCCTAATAAAGTAACTTAACAAATTAACTTGAGATCAGGCATAAATGTGCTAACAGTTATTAACATGGATTGACATTTTTTTTGTCTATTCCAAGATCTAACCCCTGAACTGTTTAAAAATAGAAAACATTTCTATAAATGAAGAAGCTGTACAGGTCTTGTTAAAAACAGTTAAGAAAAGTGGAATAAGATTGACTTTTTATATAGCATTAAGAAAGCCCTTCTGAACTGAAGGGTGAAGTAGCATGGAAACAAAGACCTTTCCTAAGAGTAACTCGTCACACATCTTTCATTTAAAGGCCCCATTCATTTTCACCTCCAAGCTTTCTTCCATGTCACTGGACGGAGTTCCCACTTGTACTCAGTGCACAGGTATTCATTAGTCTTGGTTTTACTTAAAATTTAAACAATAAAAAAAGCACCTATGATTTTAAATTTATCTGATGAGACTGAATATTAATATTGTTGAGACTGAATATTAATATTGTTTCTAATTTACACTTTTACTAGGTTTCTCTCTCTCTCCTCTATTATTTTGCTCAGAGTAGAGACAGAAGCGTAGAGACTTCAAACAGAGGGCTCTAGAAGTTCCAGTGTCCCATGTTAGCTCCCTCATCATCATTTTTGAGAGGTATGGAATTAGTACACGTACACCATGAAGTACCATCAAAATATAAAGCAGAATAGAATGTAATTTCTTTAGTAGGGTACGCGTCATTTCATCATGGAATATATTTAGGAAAGCATAAAAAAAACCCAAACCACAAATATTTACTGAGCTTAAGTATTATTGTGGTGTTTTTTTTTATTTCCCTATTAAAAGGTCAATATGCTGTATTACTTAAAATGGAGAACATAAATCCACAAGTGTTAGGATCTAACAGTCATCTACTAGGATCTTTTTCTTTCACCCAATTTGGAGCTATGTAATTCTGGAATAGTGTCTTAACTTTACTTCTACTTGCCAGTGAAATCTAACTACCTGAATTAGGTTGGTAGAAGCAAATAAATCGTTTATGCAAAAATATTCATGTGAATTTTCAAAACAATCTTACATTCAAATCCTCCACCTGCAAAGGAGATGGTGTTGAAAGAAGAAATCCTGTTTTACCATGCTCTGCCACGTTACTCTGCATTTTCATAGCTCTTAGAATTGAATAACACAATCATGCATATTTACAAATCAACACTACAAGCACAAGCAGAGCTCCAGTGTATGCCTTCATCAACTATTACGTCCATCCTCTAAAGATTCAGAAGACAAAAAAGTTTGAGCCACATCATGTAATAATGCTTTCTTAAAAAATTATATGTACATGTATTTGAGCTTTTAGTCAATCATGGAATCATAGAATCACTCAGGTTGGAAAAAGATGTTCAAGATCATCAAATCCAACCGCAACCACAACCTAACCATACTACCCTAACAACCCTCCACTAAATCATGTCCCTCAGCACCACATCCAAATGGTTTTTAAACACATTCAGGGATGGTGACTCAACCATCTCCCTGGGGAGCCTATTCCAGTGCTTTACAACCCTTTGTACGAAGAAGTATTTCCTGATATCCGACCTAAACTTACCCTGGCACAATTTGAGGCCATTTCCCCTTGCTCTGTCACCTGTCACCAGTGAGAAGAGAACAATCCCACTCTCGCTGCAAGCACATTTCAGATATTGGAAGAGAGCAATAAGGTCTCCCCTCAGCCTCCTTTTCCCCCACTAAACAGCCCCAGTTTCTCCAGTCTCTCCTCATAGGCCATATTCTCCAAGCATTTCACAAGCCTTGTTGCCCTTCTTTGGACCTGCTCCAGTACCACACTGTCCTTTCTGTACTGAGGTGCCCAAAACTGAACACAGTACTCGAGGTGAGGCCTCACCATTGCCGAGTGCAGGGACAGGATGACTTCCCTAGTCCTGCTCACCACACCATTCCCGATACAAGCCAGGATGCCGCTGCCCTTGGCCACATGGGCACACAGCTGGCTCATATTCAGCTGACTGTCCATCAGTACACTAAGGTCCCTTTCTGTCAGGCAGCTTCCTAGCCACTTCTCCTCAAGCCTGTAGGGTTGCTTGTTGTGACCAAAATGCAGGACTCAACACTTGGCCCTACTGAAACTCATACAGTTAACCTTGGCCCATTCATCCAGTCTATTGAGGTCCCTTTGTAGTGCCCTCCTCCCCTCAGGCAGATCAACACTGCCTCCCAACTTGGTGTTGTCTGCAAACTTACTGGGCACTCAGTCCATCCACTGCCACTCTAATGATTGCAATTTATGCAAATATGTTATTTTTTGTTTGTTTTTAAATGGAAAATCACTTTACAAAGTATTCTCTTTCAGAGAAGGAAACAATGCCACCTGCTTTAGCTCTCAGTTCATATGAAAAAGTGTTTAAGAGCATTATGGGCAATATCACATTTTTGAGAGGGAAAGCAACTAACTGAACGTTTAGGTGAAAAGTGAATTTGTGTTCTCATTTGTCAAAGAAAATTTCAGTAGTTTTATACTCTGAATTACGGGTCCGGGACTGCCAACAATCCCCAAATGTTATATAAAATTCACTGATCATAATGAAAATGACAGACCAGGGTGTAAGTGTGGAATACTCTGGAAAATTTTTAATTTTCAGTTCCTTGTAACATTTCATTCAGTCACAAACCTTAATATGTGATATTTCCTCATTTTTGTCAACATGTAGTTAAAAGAATTTCTAGTAGCAGTTAGAGATAGAAGAGCCAAAACACATGATTTTCTCCAGTTATTGAACATAATCTGGGATAGGACGCTGTTTGTCCCAGTTCACTCATAAAACATATCTGGGTCTGCCAGGAATTGAGACTCGTGACTCCAGCAACATTTGGACACATCACAGCACTGTAGAATGAAGCCTTCTGCTTTGAGAAAGCCCATCTTGTGTCCATAAAGAAAAAGACAACAGAAGATATAAAGATTTCATACGTATGAAAGCATACTCTAGGAAATTAGCAACTGCAAGCACACCAAGTTCTACATGAGCTTCAGTTTCACTCTGCTGTTGAAGGGGAATATTGTAACTCTCTGAATGTAATGGTTTGCAGAGTAATTCTTACAGAAGTTGTGTGGTATTAAAAAAAAGAAGCCTCTGGAGCCATTATATAAAGATATTACTCCAAATTTCCATCTTCCAAATACATAAATTATTGGCATCACTTCTTATTCCTCATCCCCAGTTGAATTCCCACAGGAGTCTGACTGTTAAATGCCTCTTCCTCCATTTACAGACTCCTACTCCGCCAGATGCACGGACTTGGTTTCAAACCAAGGTTTAATATTTCTTCCTTGTTTCTATGGGCTAAGCAGCTACACTCTGTAAAGACGACTAACCCACTGAAGAATGCTATTATGCTCTACACTCAAAACTGTATCGCACAACCCTGATACTCCTACACCCTACCTTCCTCATAGCACTCTCAACCACTGCCAACGTATTTTTTGTATTTCCTTTTTTTTCCTCATCTAGAAGATGGCGAGAAAGGAAGGCAAGGGCCTTCAGAAAACAAAGTACTCTGAAACAATTCATAAAAACTTAGCTCCTCCTCCCACTCTAGTTCCAATTTAAAATGTCCATCTCCAAAGTATTTCCAAGAACACTGAACTTTTTCAGGGATTACTGAAGTATTATCACATGGCATTTTGTTCTGTCACAGCTGGGTTTGGTAGTTTTTTTTTTTTGCCAATTACCTACATAATGCCTCAGCAACATTTAACTACTATGACCTGTAAAACTGATGGTCTATTATCCCAAGTACAGAGAGAATCAAGGACCTGAAAAAGTCCCCTTTCACACCATTAGATCCATCTTGTACCTGTCCATGATAACAATCATGTTGTTTGCAGCCTGGAAGTGTAATGCAGAAGCAGAAGTCTAGGCAACTCATGAAAACAGAGACAGGGTTATGTGACCACCTAAACCTCATCAGAAGTAGAAAGGCATAAGAGTGGCTTAATTCACTTCTTTCCTTTCTCAGACTTGTTGGGTTGCACATCACAAGAAGCCCCTTTTACAGGAACCAGGACCCTATTTCACCTTTTCTTAAAGCCTCCTGGCTAGCCACTGCTTTTCCAGAAAACCTGCAGAGGCTTCGCAGACTACTAAATTCTTCCCTGAAGAATGAATATATCCCATCACACAACATACTTCAAGTATTGGCTTCTTCTGAAGTCCTTTTCCAGACAGCGAGAAAGAAAGAGAGCATTCTGTATATGAAAGCAAATGGAAACTGCAGACAGACATTAACAACTGGAGTCAGAAATTGCAATACGGTAAAGAAAAATGAGAGCACAGGGGATATTCCAGTTACTGGCAAATCTGGTCTAGGATACTATAAAGTTTTTCAATTTTTGAGGAAATGTAGCTTTATTTGAAGAATCAGTGTACTCATTAATGAATCATCACTAACGTGCTTTTTTTATTTCATTTAATAAACATCTGTTTTAAAGATTTGCCCCTCTCCTCCCAAATGCTTTTCTTTTTTCCCCAGAAGACAGAACACTTTTTTTTTTCCAGACTCGAGAAAAACCACATCCCTCACGTCAGAGCAAACAAAAACTAACTGATCATCAAGTCCATCCTCAGTCTTGCTTACTGGGGTTCATACCATCTTTTTGGGCAATGTGGTCCAAATGGCAAGGGAGGCAAGGGAAGATCTGACAGAGAAAGGCAGGGGCTGAGGGAGATTTCAAGGGTAAGCATCTGCAGAATAAAATTGCATGGGAATCTCTGAAAGACTAGAGATAATGTATGTGAAAAAGATGCCAAAAGAATTTAGAAGGGTTATGCACAGCATTTCCCAATGGCTAACAAACAGCCTGAGAGGATCAGCAGTACTCTTTTGAGACACAAGACATCCAAACATCTGTCTGCACCCTAAGAAACATCAAAATGGCCACCATCATAGATCTTGATTACCAATGAAAATCAGACATTTTCCATAAAAAAAAAAAACTAAAAAAAACTAAGTCCTTCCTTCCTTCCTTAGTTACAAACTATAGTTCCCTCTACTTGGTAACTGGGGAAAAACGGATTGGATGGATGGACCACTTTCTGGCTAAGGAATTGGCTGGATGGTTGCACTCAGAAAGCTCCAGTCAACAGCTCGATGTCCAAGTGAAAACCAGTGACAAGTGGCGCTCCTCTGGAATCTGTGCTGGGCCTGGTGCTATTTAACACCTTTGTGACACAGACAGTGGGATTGAGTGCACCCTCAGCAAGTTTGCAGATGACACCAAGCTGAGCGGTGCAGTTGACACAGTAGAGAGAAGAGATGCTATCCAGAGTGACCTGGACATGCTGGAGAGGTGGGCCCAGGCCAACTTCATGAAGTTCAATATGCCAAGTGCAAGGTCCTGTATCTGGGTTGGGCACTCTCAAACACAGATACACGTTGGGCAGAGAATGGCTTGAGAGCAGCTCTGGGAGAAGGATTTGACAGTGCTGACTGATGAAAGATTCAACATGAGCTGGCAGTATGCACTCACAGACTAGAAGGCCAACTGCATCCTGTGCTGCATCAAGAGAAGTGTGACCAGCTGGTCAACAAAGGTGATTCTGCTCCTCTACTCTGCTCTCGTGAGACCCCACCTGGAGTACTGTGTCCAGTTCTGGAGTCCCCAACACAGGAAGGACGTGGAGTTGTTAGAGTAAATCCAGAAGAGGGCCACGAAAATTATTAGAGGGCTGGAGCACCTCTCCTATGAGGACAGGCTGAGAGAGCTGGAGCTCTTCAGCCTGGAGAAGAGAAGGCTGCGAGGAAGACCTTATAAGCGCCTTCCAGTACCTGAAGAGGCCTACAGGAAAGCTGGGGAGGGACTTTTAGTAAAGGCATGTAGTGACAGAACAAGGAGAAATGGCTGTAAACTGGAAGAGGGTAGACTTAGATGAGATATTAGGAAGAAATTATTTACTGTGAGGGTGATGAGACACTTGAACGGGTTGCTCAGTGAGGTTGGTTGTGAATGCCCCCTCCCTGAAAGCATTCAAGGCCGGATGGAACTCTGAGTAACCTAGAGGGAGGTGTCCCTGCTCACAGGAGGGGGATTGGAACTAGATGATCTTAAAAGTCCCTTCCAACCGAAATGATTCTATGATACCTTTGTCATAGTCTAAGAACTAACGAGTCTATTTTAATGATCAATCATAGAATGGCTTAGATTGGAAGGGACCTTAAAGACCATGCAGTTCCAAAGCCCCTGCTGTGAGCAGGGTTGTCAACCATTAGATCAGGCTGCCCACAGCCCTAGCTATACTTTTTAAAAAGGGAGCAAACAATGACTAAATAGAATCAGACAAGCTGCACAGAAACCTGAAATTCTTTGTCTATCCAAACCCTCAGTGCAAAAATTCATCCACTCTCCCTCTTCCTCAGCTCTCTCAGCCCTGCCCTGGAGGAATTAACAATTCATTTGTTATTTTAATTTAAAATACTGACTCAACAATGCTGAAATTTATAAGGGATGCAATCACAAGTCAGCAAGGAAATGGACTGAAGCCATCAACTTACATTAACTACCGAATGCCATACAGTCCTTCAAAATACATTCCACAGCTAATTGATCAAATGTTTTAAATTTCGGTATCCCAAATCATCCAATTTAAACAACCCGTACAAAGTATCTTAAAGCCTGTGACCTTTGCAAAGCCCAGGTTTTATACAAATATCCATCGCTTTTTTCCAAAATCTTTAGAACAAATTTTCTGAATCAAGCAATTGGCTTTTATATGTATGGAAATGAACTTTTTTTTTCTTTTTAAGGTATGTATTCAAATTCTCTCTTCAGGTTTGTGTGCCTTCTTAAAAACTGGACAATATTACTCATGAATACTAAGGATATTGTTCGCAGTCTACATTTTTCTATGAGATATTAATGAACTGTTATACATTATTTACTTTAACATCACCTTTGCTAATGTAAGGAAACGATATTGCCTTGACAATGAGCAAATGTGCATTTCAGACAAATATTAGAATTTATTTGCCTTAGGTTCAATCACATCAAGTCAACTCCAAGGAATAAGGTCATGGCAAATACTTAACAGGACATTGGTAAGAATACATTAGACAATAACTTCCTCATGGCTTAAAATATTCTCATCCCTCTTCCTCTCCCTGTAATTCATAGGATGTATATTAAGAAATAAAGTTTCCTGTTCTGTATGGATTTTTTTTTTTTTTAACAGCAGCCCCCTTCATCACTTTTTCCACTTTTTATTTCCTTTTTCCTTGTAAAGTGAAATCACAGAACCATAAAGGTTGGAAAAGACTACTAAGATCATCTAGTCCAACCATCAACCCAACAACAGCATGCCCACTAAACCACCTTCCTCAGTGCCACTTTTCTTGGAAAGGGTAGATGACTCCACAAAGTGTGGTCCATCACCTCCCTGGGCAGCTTGTTCCATTACCTCACCACTTTTCCTGAAAATAAGTTTTTCCTAACATCCAACCTAAATCTCCCCTGGAGCAACTTGAATCCATTACATCTTGTCCTATCACTGTTACCCGAGAAAAGAGATCCACCCCCACTTCACTACACCTCCTTTCAAGCAGTTACAGAGAGCAATGAGGTCTCCTCTGAGTCTCCTCAAGACTGAACAATCCCAGCTCCCTCAGCTGCTCCCCATAAGACTTGTGCTCCAGATCCCTCACCAGCTTCACTGTCCTTCTCTGGACATGCTCCAGGACATCAATGTCCTCCTTATAGTGAGAGGCTACTATTACAGTAAGTCTGACTCAGTAGGCCCAGAAAAACTTCTAACATTCACCATTCAGCAACAAGCTGCTTCTCATGTACAAAATCCATGCCACATGCAGCACAGAGCCTCTCTGGTTAATTAGTCAAAAGCTCAAGATTAGGCAGGAAAAAAGATGCATTTACACAACAGGACTTCCACTCCACATTCACTTTGTGACAAAAGCATGCAGCTGAACGACAACGTCATGCATGCTGCACTGTGAGGTTGGGCTGCAGTTCAGACAAGATACAGAAGTTTAGCTAAGCCTTGTGGATCTGTTTACTCATATATCAGCTCCTCTCTGGGACTCACTCGTTCCCCATTTCCTTCAGTGGAGGGGAAAAAAAAAAAAAAAAAAAGCTGGGCAAATAAGCAATCAGAGCAGAGGATCGGGAAAAGACAGAGGGGAAAAAAAGCCCCAGAGCAACAAGACCACTTTATCTCAGTAGTTCCCCAGCTTTTCAGTGAGGATATACCTCTGACTCTCATACTGTCAGGTTTCTTGCCTCAGCACCCCCAACCCACTGTACCTACTGTCATATTAGTCTTAGGCCTTACAACGTGCACACTTCCTTTATTCCAATTCAACTATTACTATCTTCCTTCTTCCCTTCAGAGAATAGCACTCAGAGCCCATTTCAGCTCTGGTGATATGTCAGTTTTTAATACTGCCTTGGAAATTAATGATTTCCAAGAACTGGGAAGAAGAAAACAGTGCTAACAGCATAATGAAAATGGGAACATGGAAGAAAAAAAAGATTTGCCCAAAAACTTTTAAATCATGATGCCAGTCACAGCGACAGCTAGTAAAATCACAGAGAGCAGGCAAAATATTCATGCTCGTCAGGCTACTCTACAAGTATAGCATGCAGAGCAAAATGTGACAGAGACATACAGGCAGCATGCCTCATGCTGAAAATACAGTGGAACCATAAAATGACTACTTTCAATAGATATTTGTTTACCTTTTAGCTTAGCACTATACTTATTTTTCCAAAAGGATGAGGAAGTGAGTCCTTGCTATTGCAGAATACATGAAAAAGTCCACTTTAACAGACAGTATCATAATCACGCTGTCAAACTTTACTGTTATAAATCCAAGACATTTTCCTGAATAGCCTTGAGTTTCTGGACAGTTCTTTTCAAGAACTTCAAGGTGCTGAGTAAATGCACTGAACTGCGCTGTGCTGTGCTTGGAGCTGTGAAGAACGAACCCCCTCCAGCAAAACTGAGCTTCATTCTACCAGTGCAGCCAATACCATTCTCAAAATCCAACAATTTATTTGAAACTTTAAACCCTGGTCAGAACAGGGAAGAAGCTTACCCTCTATCCAATTTCAAAAGATGTTTCTACACTGTTAGACATTTCCCGAAACAGCTCAGCTTGAGAGTGAAAATCAGAAATCTATAAAATAAAAAAGTCCTATTTTTACGTTCTTCACAAAGTTGCTCATATCAAACTTACTGGCCCATAATAAAAGCTGGTAAACTTAAAACTGACTTAAAACCATCTTTCAAAAAGGCAGGCTAACCTGTCTTCTGAACCTGCTTTCTCCCAAGTCTCACTATCTTTATAAAAAATTTGTTTATAAAGCACAAAAGGCAACAATGCCAAATTTTAGTCTCTGCTCTAATTTTAAACTGCATGGGATTACGGTAAATATGTTTGTCTTATTTCCTCCCTTTCAGTGCCTAGTAGTTTAATAATGATGAAATAGTTCTGGTTAGCACGTAATTCCAGTGCCAAAAGGTTGCACAAAACGCTGGAGTAGCTGTGCTGACACCTCACATGGGTCAGAACAAATATGCTGCAGAATTACAGAAATACATGCTGACACAAAAAAAGAAAAAGAGACAAATTTAATTACTACTAGATTCTTCCACTAATCCATGCTCATCGTAGTCAGATGCCTTCAAAACAGTTGATGCATAGTATTGTAGCGCAGCTACATTTAAAAGGGAATAGGGATCCCTTCTAGAAAGACATTGGCAGTTAGAATTGATATTTTACAGTGTACTGGACATCCAAATTTAATCATGTCTATCACCTGTGCATCCACATGTTTAAATGAGTACAGAATAATCTGTAACAAGTGGTGATACAGTCAGTGGTTCCCAATCATTTTTCATATGCATTTACTAAAACCACTTTCAAAAACACTGTGCATAGCCAGCTGAGAATTACTGACAAGAAACAAGCATATTCCTGTCACACTTGTTAAATGATTATACCCTACATTTGCATGTTCAACTGAAATGTGAATATACTGTAATTTTTTCCTCTTCACAACATATTGACGTACTTTTAAAGAAAAGGTCAGTTCAGTTTTATAATATTTACCTGGTTGTGTTTCAGCTCCATTAACAGACAATTCTGCCTGCCAAGTTCCAATTTGCAACCAGATTCTGCCATAACAGATTTAACAAACTGACCACATACCAGCAGGGTCTATGAATGCCTAGCTCTGAACAACATTAATTTAACTGACAATTTTATGATAAAAATCAGTAAAAAGATTTGACTTATTGACCAAATATTTCTAATAGCTTTTCTTTTTGTGAAAGCATATTCAGACAAATTTGAGTTCTGTACTGTTTGAATGCTGTAATTACAGAAAACCCATAGTTACAAATGCCAGAATTTGCAATACAAACTCCAGCCAGGAAAATATTTTCCAGTGGGATTTTCATGAAGAGCTTTCAGCCAAGCAACAGAGTTTACTCTTGTTGTCTTAATGCAACTAAAACCTCATCAAGTTCACACACTCCAAAGGTTACTATTCTATTCAGGGTAGTGATTGAGGAGATTGTGGCTTATTTTTTACTTATAGAAGTGGGCTATGATGACAGCCTAAACTGAAGCATCTGGATTCCTGAATTTCATCCCCAAACTTCCAACCACAAGCAACCCAGCTTTCCTCAGCTCCTCCCTGCATTACGTTACTGCATAATTTGCTGACACTCCCCACACTAAAGAGCCTGCCACTCAATCAGCAACAAAACAACTCTTTAATAGATGAGAATGTATTTGGTGCTACTGTATTCCACAGCTATAACAAAAAAATAAGCCACTCTCCCAGGTCAAGCTGAGCAAAGGGACATTCAATGAATCCACTTCAATGCTACAATTATGGGGGCTCAAGTTAACACGCTGGAAATAACAGAAGTCTAACTAAGAAGTGTTTCTGGTTTTGTAAAGCATCCCTATTGGTGAACTAGGACATTCTTGAGGAAAGTTTATAATAAATCTTAACTGGAACGAATAAGGCTCCAGTTCTAAATAGAAGTTTTTCCCAAAAGATTATTTTCATGGTTAATATTAAGAAAAGTCTGCTTTGGCTCAATGCTCTATAATTTTTTTTTTAAGCATATGGATGGAATCCCTAAAATTATTTAACTTGGTGTAGTTTTTTGCTGCGCTAGATGCATTGAATTTGCCTGTTAAATAGCTATCTCCTTCAGAAGAAAGTTACTGTTAGCTTAAAACTAACTTGAATGATGAAATGTTATTTTAGAAAAGACATCATTTCTAAAGGCAATTTTCTACATAAAAAAAATTCATGTTATACTGTTGTATATTGGTAGGCATCAACCATATCCATTTAGTAAACAGATCACTTACAAAACAAAATCCAAATATACTGAAAAGCATGTCACACAACATGCAACACATAACAACCCCCAAACCACCTCTCACTAAGCTTACAAAGTCTGCAACTTTAGTGACTTCATTTAGATCCTAAGTATGAAATATGTAAGCTGCAAACTATAGTTCTGAATCAAAATGACCAGCTGTACTTCACCCTATGTCTATTTTCTTTCTTTAAATATTCGTACAGTAAAGTTTTGTTGTTGTTTGGGTTGTTTTGTTATTTGATTGTTGTTTTTCTTTATTTAATATTTGTCAGTGGGTGCTCCATTGAACTTTTAAGCACAGGAAGCTGCAGATTTTGGGGTATGAAGTACTAGGATGGAAATTTATCATATGAACAATAATCAAACACACCCATCTTTGATGATTCATCCTATTACTTAAATTGTTAACACTGCAAAATGGAGCAAGACAACCACAGTAATTTAGTGCAAATCTTCCACACCTGAAATATTAACTTCTTTGTGAGGATAAGTGTCATTTGCAAGACATAAAAATTACATTACAGACACTGTACAGCCATGGGTTATTTATACCAACAGTCTTCAGGATTATGTATTCCTAAAGCAATTAAAATTCCATGATTAGAGATTAAAATTGCTTAGTTCTACAAACAATCCAGAGCGTAAACCTCAAAAGACTGAATTATTACACTTCCTTACTATTAAGCTGAGTAAACATTAACTCAACCACTATTTATGCCCCAAGTGACGTTGGAAAGGTTTAAACATTTTATTTCAAGGCAAAAGTAAAATGAATTCAATTGAATTTCAAAAGTAAATGAATATAATTGTGTATTCAGTTGTATTAAAAATGTCTACTAGCCAACCTTATGCTTTATTGGATTTTCCAAAAATCCAGTTCAATTAACATTAGCACTAGCAATTAGTACACTGCTAGAAACATCAGTATTTGGATCCAAGTATCTTTGTGCATGTCATTATGGTGGCTCATGGACTTCAAAAAGGTTAAAGGCATGACTGAAAAGGTTGTTAATGTTTTACATGAAGATTCTTTTGTTTGAGTTCATCCGGTTTTAAAAGCTCAGTTTGTTGATCCATCATTTTTCTGATTAGTCTGAAGAACAAAGCATTATTTTATGTCTGAATACATCTGCAGTAGAACAGGACTATACTAACTGAACAAATAATCAAAGACAATGATATCATTAAGATATCATTTACTTTTGCTTATCAGTTTGGTTAGCACAAGCAAATTCTATCACTCCTAAGAATGAAATATTGCAAGTTAAACTATAGAAATGTCTTGGTTTGATTTAGTATAATTTAACTGCCCAAACACAATTCAAATAACTTATTTCCAGACATCCATAAAACCTATGCATGATTTGATCTCTTTTATTGGGAGCTAAATAAAATGGGGCAAATAACAGTTTTAACTTCTTTCTCTTAGTGTTTCCTTATAATTAATTATGATTTTTTGAAGGCTTGTAGCAAACAACCACTCTTATTGGATAATATACAAAACTGGTATTTATTATGCAGTTGCTTTTGTCTTTTACTTCATTTTATGTTAAAAGCTATCACTATAAACAAAACTCGTAATAAAAGTAATCTTACAACCTTACAAAAAAATCTAAGAGCTTAATGCAGTTTACTATCTTTTAGTACTTTCACTATGTAAAACAGAAGTACGTGTAAGGCCCTGCTAAAATGTAGATGTTGCTAGATAAATAATTATGATGCACAAAATTACATGAACCTGCTATTTTTATGCAAAAGCTCATAACTAAGTCACAGAACTTGATGTCACTGATTTGCATGGTGAATATCCAGAAATGCACGACTTATATTACTATAAAGTTTTCAAATTTAAATTATACTTTTCCTTGTTACATAACTTTGAAACAATTATCATATTATGTTCCTTAATATACAAAAGGGAGAACAGTATTTGCCATGTAGCAGTTAAGGGACATTTGTGCCGCACACCTCCAGCTGGAAAACTCAAATAGAATTTATTCCAACTTTCTCTCAAAAAAGTAATTTTAGTACAGATCCTAATTAGAGTTTCCTTAACGTTTATACTATTTTCAATTAGATAAAAGCAAAGGTCACGTAAATCTCAGACAACTTCACACTTCCTTTTTGGTCATTTTGGGCAATGTTTGTGAGGTTTGGGTATCATGCACTTCAGCCTTAAGACATTAGAAAATTTAAACAACACATGCTTTGGGAGAACCCAACACAGGAAAAAAAAAAAATCAGCACAAGACCAACCCTACATCAGCAAGACTCCTGGATATTCACAAGAATTGAATGAGTTTACTAGTTCACTTCATCCCACACTGCAAAAACAATAGTCAAACCTAATACACTTCTTTCACATCCTTTGCTCAGGGCTACACTCTACTTGCATTTCCACTAATCCTTATGTTAAAAGGCAAAGACAAGATCTGCAGAGAGCAAACAGCTAGATTTCATAGAAGGCCGCAGGCACATGGAGACGTTGATCTCAGTGTTGCCAAGGGCCTAAATGTTTTAAAAATCTAAATATTTAAAATATGTTCAAGGGCTGTTTTTTATTTTTTTAAACAAACAGAAAAACACCACCATCACCCTCAAAGTCACTGAATTCCAAAAGAACTAGAAGGTATTTGATTCCCATTACAGTCAAAGCCTCACTCCAACAAGATTTTACGTAAGGCCTTGTACAGGAGAGGCTATTGTTAATTGGCTGCTCTTGTCTGAGTCTCCAAACAAAAGAAAAAAACTGATTACTTGTAATTTAGTTTTGAATTTGCTCTCACAAGCAAATGCAAGTGCAAAACTTCACATTCAAGTAAAAGAACGCAGAGGTTCTGAATGCACTCAGACTCAATTTTCATCAGGTACGAATACTATTCTTTTGCTTTATTCCTACAGTCAATTGTGAATGTAAAGTATAGTTTATCTAGCCATTGAAAGAGTGAGAAGGGTAGCATAAGGGTTTATTTCCAAGCACTCAAACTCATTTTCCTGTAATTAGTACTTAAGAGTGAGTTATTTTTCCCTTCAGCAGCTCCTTACTAAACGAAGTAGAATTTTAAAAATGAAACATTGCTTGTCTTTCAGCCATAGCATAATTCCATCTAAGCAATAAATTCTTTCCCACTGTGTGCTTAGCAATTACAATTCCTCACTGATAGCATAACTCAACATGCTAATAAAAAATAATCAGTATTTATCTAGTACCAGAGGAATAAAACTTTTCTTACATTGTTGAAGTGAAGCAGAAGTTAGAGTTTATGAAACATACCCAGACAAGGAGCAACAGATTTCTTTTCACTGTTCCACAGTAGCCCAACATTCCAACTAAGATAAGGAAACAGCAGACTGCAATCATGACTGGATGGACCACAGGAAAGTAAGTTAAAATGACAGCCTCCTCCACCCTGAAACCAATCATAATGAAAATGGTATAATTACACAAAACCTATACAGTAGAAAAATGTAAGATAGCCACTAAAATGAAAAGCACAGATTGAAAGATGTGTAATTCCCAGGACCTCTTCTGCATGGTTTTGAATTCAAATGCTGTATTCAAGGTAATGTGTAATCTGAAATTTCTTTGGGACAAAGGCAGTGTACCTGTCTGGCACTTGCAGAGGGTGCAGCACAGAGGTCCTGTTCCTCAAACAGGGCACGTAAACATTGCAGCAATAAAACTAACAGCATTCTTAAATCTCTGGACAGAATAAAGTATTTGAAACAAAAATGGTTACACTTTGGCAAATGGCCAAAATCGATCCCTGTCAAAAGAAAGGCACAGGAACAAACGAGATGAAATTCTGATCTCCCCTGTCTCTAATTACAATCGATGCCAGGAAAGTTTACAGAAATACACCTTTCAACAAGACAATAATTACTTTAACCAAAGTTCCTAGAAATCCTAATTAGGAAATTCTCTGTACAGAACAAACGACATACACTACAATCATTCACAGATTAATACTTTTAAGGAAAGCTTTACCTTGTTTCTGCAGTTAAAGTGAGAACATTATTCAGGTAGTCTCTGATCCAAGCAGAAACACCTAATACACTGATGGACATCAACTAGAAAGAAAAGATTAGAAAAGAAAGGTTATTTATCACGTAATTTAACAAGCTGCAATATCATTTTTAGTTAAGTAAAGGATTAATCATCAATAACATTTCTCATACAATCATTTACCTATCATGGCAAAGTGCTGAACATCACAATGTCCCCAATATTGTACTTCTACATGCTTGGAGTTGGTTTGTTGCCCACTCTTAAGCAGCTACTGACAGTGATCTTCTCCACCAATATGGATAATTAATGCCTAGAATACCTTCTCTTAAACCCTGTGAAGTAATGCCAGCGCTGGCTCAAGTCCTACCACTGCACAAGGTACAACAGAAACAAAAAGGGAGGATTTATGCTGCTAAAACCAGTGATTATTTCAGGGCTCAGAGATGACATCCATCTGTTTGTACAACACCACGAAGATGCCTTCATGTAAAGCCAGTAAAGAATCATTTGAAGCAACATTCAGGATATAAGAGTACTGATAAGGAGAAGAGACAAATCCCGTGATTAAATTTAGAAGAATCCAGTTCTCTTGTTCAGGTAAAGCCATACTATGATCACTGTGTTTAGTCTCCTGAGCTGTAAAATGACAATACAGTTCACTGCTTTTGGCTTATATTATAAAACCTGGGTCAGTTAAAAGTTCAGTACCTGACTGTCACATTCTTCAGAGCCATAAAGCCACAACACATCATCAGTACTGCTCCTAAAGGGAAGACTGAATCTGCCCAGAACAGCCACCACCTTGACAGCACTGGGTTTCTGTCAGACGATGCCATCCTGTACCCAGCACATTCTGAATCTACAGTAGAGGCTCCTGCCTCTTATTTTTGTTCAGCAACCACACCTAAAGGATGTGGTTGGAGCACACCTTGCCAGCACTGTTGCTTGTGTTCTGTTCTCAAAGCAGAGATCCTGCTGGAAGACAACACAGCATTCTTCACCATGCATGCCCCTATATTTTGCACTGGATAATACTATTGTAGGTCTGTAAACAGCAGCTAGATAAGTCAGTGCATCTTTCCTTCTAGATGCGAGACACCACAGCAGCATTTGTGTTTATGAGCACCCTCTGGTCCTAAGAGCACTGCATTTGCTCCTTCATGCACCAAACACACACAGCACTGCTCTCCAAATGGAGAGATGCTGCTGTGAACCCTTTCAAGGAAAGGAGGGATCCACTAAGCTTTTCTACAAAACTGAGCTAATTCAGAATTACTAATAATAATAATGTCTACTTTTCAAACCATTTCAGAGAATTCTGCTGGTTTATTACACTCAAAGTAGAATCTGGACACAGAAGGCACCAATACCACTCTCACATTGGCACTTAAATCTGAACAGTAGTCTAGTAGTAAGTCCTGCACAGGGACTGAACCTGGCAGACTCAAGATTTCACTGCCTAGCTGAGTGATGGAGATCTGAGCATGCTGGCTCTCCTTAATGCTGCTTTCAGGTACTGTACAGTGAACACTGAACACTTGGAACACACGCCTCAGCAGTGTGTCCAGGTGGCCAAAATGGCCAATGGCATCCTGGCTTGTACCAGAAATAGCATTGCCAGCAGGAGCAGGGAGTGACCATCCCTCTGTACTCCTCACACATCCTGGTGAGGCCACACCTTGAGTACTGTGTTCAGTTTTGGGCTCCTCACTGTAAGAAAGACTCTGGGGCTCTAGAGCATGTTCAGAGAAGGGCAATGAAGCCGGTGAGGAGCACATGTCTTATGAGAAACAGCTAAGGGAGCTGGGATTATTTAGTCTGGAGAAGAGGAGCCTAAGGGGTAACCTTACATACAATCAATAAACATACAGATGGTATATGTACAATCAATGAATATACAGATGGTATGGTATACCCAGAAGTTTGGCTGATGTAACTAGAGTAAGGAAAAAAGGACACTCACCCTATCCTGGGCTCACATAATAAACTCCAGTGGAATAGATCTCCAGAAGAGATCCTTCCCCCCGGCAGTCAGCTCTTAAATGGGTCTAGGAGAGGTGCAGCCAGGCTCCACCCCTTCCTGCAGCACAGGTGAACTGCCTTCACCCGTGCTCCCGTGGCTGACTTATTGCTCACCTCAGGTGATCAGTCAGAGGTTCAGGCCGTGATTCAGCAGCCCCATACACCTTATTGCTCTCTACAACTACCTGAAGGGAGGTTGTGGTGAGCTGGGGGTCAGCCTCTTCTCCCATGTAACTAGCAATAGGACTAGAAAGAATGGCCTCAAGTTGTGCCAGGAGAGATTCAAGTTGAACATTAGGAAATGCTTCTCTGAGAGATTGGTCACACACTGAAATGGGCTGCCCAGGGATGTGGTGGAGTCACTGCTCCTGGAGGAGTTCAAGAATAATTTAGACACTGTGCTGAGGGACTGGTTTAGTGAGAAATATCGGTGATAGGTAGGACAGTTGGATTGAATACTCTTAGAGGTCTTTTCCAACCTTTGTCATTCTATGATTACTGGGCTTACTTAATGCTTCTACAATCAGTGAGAAGTGCCAGTCTCCTCTGTTACCTTCAATGGTTACAGCTAGCTTTCCACATGCCTTTAAACTTCCTTAACATTGTCACAAAGAACTAGCTAGCTGGCACAAGGCTAATGAATAAGAAAAGTTCTTCTGCATCCTTACAGGCTCTTTGCAATGCTTTGCCTTTGCCTGCAGCATGCTCACAGCAGACTACTTCTGCCTTGAATATTTCATGAGAAGTCCCACTTGCTATTGCACACTGCCTCATCCCACAATATGGAACTGATGCACGAAGTACAGGCACTGCCAGTGAGAACCCCAGCTGCTCAGTGTGCTTCAAGCACAGTCAGAGAAGCTTGCTGCAAATCTACTACATAGATGTGCGTCAGGGTCCATTTCCTTTAAGCTTTGTAGAATCTATTTTGGTTGTTAAAACAGTAGGAGTAAAGAGCATTTTCTGTTCTGTTTAATTGATAAAGCAGGAAGCTGCAAGAGGAGATAAACAATGACCATCATTCCCTTCTAGCTGAACTCCTAGACAACTACCTCCTTGGAAGAAAGCAACAAGCAAGTATTATACAAGCAATACAGATCATGTTTCTGACACATAGAGAGGTAAGGAAAACCACAAGCATACAGCACACCTTCTTGTGGTTACAAAGCAATAGAAAACATTTTATACCCTCCCTAAGAAGTCAGCCAATACTTCCACAGAAAGATGCAATTAATTTGGTACAAAGCAACACCAGCCAAATTAAACTGTTGGATGTAAATTACACACAAGAAAATTTCTCCTATAACCACAGCAGGAACCAAGCTATAGGTCACCTTTCCTATGCTTGGAAAAATCCCTGCTTCTTCAGGCATTACTGACTTCTGCTACTCTTACAATGTGTGTGTGGTATTAACGCTTTAGCTAGTTCAGCATCACTCAAAATGCCTTACCACACAGCTACACTGATGTTACACATGCATTTCCTGACCAGCATCCTTCTGACAAACTGACACAGTCCATGAGGCAGATCTTTGAACCTTCTTCAAAGCAAGGTACAAGTTGCCTTACTACTCTGAATAACCTGAAAGGCAGACTTCTTGGATACATTGAATTCACATCCATGAAAGTCAGTACCACTGTCAAATTGGGGTAACAAATTGACGTGGCTCAGAAACAGCATGCAAATACTCAGGAAGCTTCTATTTAAAAAAGGAGTCACGCCATTGTGTAAACCATGAGAAACATAAAAGCAGTTCAGCCATACAGACATTACAAAAGGCATGTTTTACTGTACATAATCCAGCAAGTGCTTGGTAGCCTGTTACTACAAGAAGGAAAAAAGTCACATCCTTTCTAATCAGCTAAGTCAGCTCTAAGGGCAGGAAAACCATGCAGTATGAAAGGTGTGTTTGCAACACCAAACTGCCCCACAGTACTGACTGATGTTGTTGTTTAATTAAAGGACAAAAGCTTATCAAGCATTAGCTCATACTCATCAATCGACTTGACAGCTCACTTGCTCCACAGGCAGGCAAATCACAACAGAAGCATGACATACAGCCCCAAATCCCACAGCCTTCTACTTGTGACTCAACATGCTGCCTCACAGCATGGATGTTGCCCTGTAAAGATGCATAGCATCTTCAAGTGCCATCTGAAATCAGCAAGGCTCAAAGCACCACCTACTTTAAAGCAACTAAGCCAGAGACAGATCTTCAGCTGAAAACACAGGGAATGCATGGACATCAGCAGTGCAACTCAGCCCATGTGCTTAACACAAGGAGGAACAATACCACTGCCCTGAGCGAGCATCCAAACCTACCAGGAATGACTAATTCTCTGCAACACTGCTTTCAAGGAGTCATGGGCAGAGGCAAGGTCCTCATTATAGCTTTCGTTGGTTCATCCGGAGGCAGAACAAAAGGTGGCCTATAAAACTGGCAGCTGCTTCATAACTAATTTAGAAGCAAAATACAGACCAGTTAGAAAGTTGTAGCAAGCTATCAGATAAAAGGACAAAAGTTTACAAGAAACAGAACTACCAAAACAATTTTCACCACAGTAACAGCAGCTACATCATTTAATCAAAAAGTTCATCTGAGCTTCTCTGATGACAGCCAGTCTGCCATGGCGTAAACACAATACGCAAGTAGGCAATAAAACATTTTTATTTGTTGCAGCTGGCTGTACAGGTCACTAGGGGTTTCATTCTAAACCATCACAATATGTTACATAGCCATCAGCATGACACCAAAGGGTTTAAGAAATTATCTGTTGTCATATTCTATTTTAAATATATTTTCACCGAGTAAACAAAGGTAATAAATTATACTTTAATATATGTGTAATATGAAGATCACACAATAAAATATTACATTTCCAAACCAGTTCACAGTCTAAAGTTTTCAAAGCAACTAAATGTTTCTCAGAAAACTTGAAGCACTACAAATGGTCATTTCCAGGCACAGTTTAAGTTACTTTTGAAAGTGTTCTACATCAGTTATGTATTAAAATAACAATTTATTATTCATTAAGTATATACTTTAATCCCTTATTGTAACTAACCTACTTGCAATTATCAATTGTCTTTGGGGAAGCAAGACATTGCTGTAGCTATTTGCACACCTGTTTGCATTCTCTCATCACCTTTTCACATTCAAACATTCTAACACTGTAGTTTTTGCCAAAGGAACTTGCTGAGCTCATTGGACAGCAGGGTTTTTCTCTCACATTATTAAACCGGAGGAAAGGTTAAAATTATCTTCCTCAATAAACATCACACGGTTCTTTGTATCAAAACAGATGGGGTAAACAACTTCAGGCCAAGCTCTGGGATCCGTACAAAATGCTGAACAGTGGCACTATGAAGAAATTTCTTCTGCATTAAAAGATTTGCACCTCCAAGGAAATTAATTCCCAGATACAGCAGCATTAGTCTTCTAATTTTAGTGAAGGAGCAACTCTAGAGAAATCTTTCCAGTCAGAATTGATTTGGGTAACCTGAGCTGTGACTTTTACCCATGGGGGCAGGGAGGAATCGCTACAAGGTCATGAACAGAACATGTTGCAATGTTTTCACAGGATTTTCACAATTAAGTTCAATATTCAGATCCCTGGACAAACACAGATGACTCAGATCCCTGGACAAGCAAGCAACCACATTTTTCAGGGAGGGAAGGGTGTAAGAGTGGGGGACAGAGGGACAAGAGGTCTCGTTTTTTCCTGTATTACCTGGCAAAAGCATTCAAATGTTTACAGAAAGAATCATGGCCTATAAAGAAGGAAAAAATCCCAATTCCCCACTAATGCACCTTTTATTTTAAGGATACGCCAATATTTAGTTTTAGCCAAGGTCCCTGCAGAGGGTTTTGCCATGGTCCCCTCCCACTTGCAAACAGCTGAAGCATGTGCTTATTTGCACTTTGAATGCAGGTTTGCTTGCACAGCTGCAGCTGTGAGTTAACAACCTGATCCAGGCTTGGCATGAGCTGGAACTTGCACACTTCACAATCAGGCAACTGCTGGAACACAGACAGCCTGCTAAAGGGTTGCTCTCCCAAGGAAAGCAGGAGAGCTCTCCAACAACTGACTGCATGAGGATCCTACAGCAGCATAGCAAAAACAAATGTGAAATAGAAGCTCAAATATGTGAACAGGTTTAGGTACAGTTAATCTAAAAGCAGGCTATCCCACCATCAAAATGATGTGCCTTCACACATATACAACACACTCTTAATTTTATTTCTGTAAGTGCTTGCTGCTGTTCATGGACAACAGTCCATCTCTCTTGGGCAATCAATTTTTAAATTCAGAGTATATAAAAAGAAAACTAATATATCAATGACCATACATATTTCCCACAATCCATAAGACCTGTTTGTCAGTTGGTTGCAGGAACATCACTTAATTTCTTTGTTTTGTATAAAAATACCCACCAGCACAAGAATTACTCAAATGAGCCCGTATTTTTTTACTTAAATCACAGATTCCTATAACACTACCTGAAATTAAATTGTTCCTTATACCTTGCGATCCCCCTGCTGATTCCTGAATGTCCATAAAGAAACATTAACGTCATTTCTAACATTAGGGTGAAGTCCGTGTGTATTTTTTCCTTTCCATCATCATGACAAGCCATTCTCTTTTAAGGGACTGTATTGCTGAAACTCATCCACTGACTCATAGTGTTCATGAAGAATGAGCCCTCTCACCTATGTATGAAAACAGGTGGGATGAAGGGTTACTCAGAGGCAGATACAAGTTGACCAGCAGCTCAACTCCGCTTCACTTGGTTAGAACACAGACTGGTAATGTATTGCCCTGTTGGCCCTTCTGCCAAACTCCAGACCTTTAGAAACACACTCTGGCCATCAAAATCCACAGTCTCTCCCTGGACTACATTTGTCACCTTTTATCCACTCAACTTCCTTTACTGTCCCTCACTTAAAAACATTTCTTACAGCTCTTCCCCTAAGTAGAAAAGCTCAGATAGCAGCTGATGAAAAACAAAAAAAGCAGTTCAAAAAAAAGAAATTTATTTATATGTGTATCTCCTCAAATTTGTTTAGTGCCCTTTCCAGAGACAGCACTTGACTTTTCTCTGATTTATATTTGTTCAGCACCTTAAAGAGAACTTTGACATATGCTTTTGTGCACTTCCAGAATCTACGGATGTTATATAAATAATACAGCTCAAAGACACCAAAAAGTAAAAGATTTCTCAAAGACCAATATTAAAAGCATTTCTGTTCTTTTCAAATCTCCTCCTATAGCTTGCTCTGCCATTAAAAGACACCAAACTCCCACAGAAGTGGGAGTTATTCTTGAATGGCCTTCTAAGTATTTTCTTTACGTAAGAATGCTAAGAAAATCAGGTTTCAGTTATTATGTCTACAGAACAGTCTCTAAAAGCAGACCATAATGGTTCAGCATGAACACCATATTTACACTGGTAAACACAGGTACCCAGCTCGGCAGTGTTCATTTCAGTGGATATTACCAGTCACATAAACTCCCTGAAAATGTGACCCTTAGTCTATTCACTCCAAGCATCTTCAGATACCACTCACAGGAGAGGCAGTTGGACAGCAGCAGAAACACAACCAACACTCAGAATCTGGATCTGAGGAAGGGAAGATGGAACAATGTCTTTGTTGTGTCACAGTAAATGCAAAACATAAAGTAAAAATAACTACAAGGTTGAACACATACATTTGAGGTTGGAAAAAGATGCATCTGAGGTTAGAAAAAGAAGCAAACAATACCTCTGCTTCCAATCATTTTTAATGCTTCAATGCACGGTGTTAATATTCCCTTGCTATATTTTCTCAGGTGAAACACAGAACCAGAACTAGATAATACAAGCGTGCAAAATATTCGCATTAAAGGGAAAACTAACTGAAAGCTTGCTTCTCTTTCATGTTACCTGATTTCTGGTTCACAAGCACAAATTCAAGGAGTCGGCCAGGAGGGTTGACTGGCTGCAATCATATAGCCTAAATTAGATGGTACTGCTACATAGTAGGAGCTAGCAGCATGAAGGAAAGTTCAGGTACGGTTCAACAGAAACAGCATTTCCTCAGGCAGATAAACCTCATCAGGTGAAGAACGTGGCAACATTTCTGACTCTGCTCAACACGCAGTGACACTGTGAATCACCTGCTAAAGAGAAGCCTACCACTGTGATACAGTCACCCACAGCTTACAACCTTGATTTGCCCAAGCCATGGTCACTCTCAATTACAATGGACACAACAGCAGCTGCTCCTTCTTGCCACACACACTCACCAGTGAATTAAAAAAAAAAAGTTTTCTCAAGACAGAAAGTTCATACAGACGTATTACAGATATATTTGGCTCTTTTAACATACAAGAAAACATGAGAAATTTGACAAAACAATTGTGCTGCTTTTATTTGCATTTAGTAGCATTACCTAGTTCACCAATCTAGAACTATACTTTTTCAAAGGAACCTGTGTGTCTGAGCTACCAAGAGAAGTATAACAAGTCTGTACCTCTCCAAACTGTTGCTTTGCTTAATCTTCTACTACTTTAGACAGTCAGGACACTGAATTTTTCTAGTACTGAGCACTGTTTTCTATTTCTTATTCTAGCACAACCATGAAGGCCACTGCCCATAGACAATCTCCAGTGTTAACTGGCTGGCCATTTTCTGTGACTGATGACTGCCTTTAATGCCAAGCTAAGGTCTCCCTACCTTAAAGGACTGCAAAGAAAGCTGAAGGGGGAAGAAACTGTAGCAAAGTCCAGAACAACTGGCATTATTACAAAACACGGTGAGGAGGATTTACAACAAGACAAGTTATGAAGCTATCAAAGCAAACAAGGATGCTGACATTAAATCCATGACTGCTACTAAGCTGGAATGGTGTCAGGAGTTTGCTGATCTAGGAAAGCCCCAGAAGCACAGAGCCTTATAGTCTCATAGAATGCATAAAACATATTTGTAGAACCATTAAATCTTTCCAAATAAACTAAAATCTCAGTAAAAACTAAATCTCACACACATGTTACCTAGAGATAAAGACTAGTACTGTCTCTAAAAACTGAAAACTAAGAAGCAGTAGAAGCCTGGTTTCTCTCAAGCACCAGCAAGATAATTTGCTTAAGTAAAAAGTCTTGACTGAAAAATGCTAAATAGCGCATTTCTGGAGATGCTAATATGCTGCAAATAGCAACGTTACAGAAACAAGCCATCTGCAGAAATCAACTTGCATCTGTCAGTCTAAACTCCTTGAAGTGATGCTCTTGACACATGCATATGACAGAAGAATCAAACCCAATGTTAAATGCAGGCTTTGTCCAAAGGATATTCCTGTCCAAAGTGCTATTTAAAAAAAAAAACAAAAAACAAACAAACAAACAAAAAAAAACAAAGCAAAACAAGAAAACAATGATTCAAAGAGAGAGAAGCTCCTAAAACCACAATTCTCATTACTTTGAAAAAGACATGTTGCAGTCAGATGCATGATTCAATTGACCTTAAGATCATCTTCCAGAAGAATCATAGATCCACAACCACATTCAGTCACTTAGCCAACAATAATTAGGACACTGACAACATTTTTATTCCCACTTCAGAAGAAAATGCCTACTGCAAGTTGCAGCTTAAGAAATACCAATCTATTCACATCCAGACAACACTCCTTTCATCCCACTCATGCACACGTGCATCACCCTGTTGACTCTTCCAAATCACTGCTCATTAGGTAAACCCTATAAAAATCACTCTTTCCAAATACAAAGCATGCAGTTGTACACCAGTAAGTTGCACTCTGGAGAAGCTACAAGTGTCACAGTGCAGTGACTGACAAAGTTCTCTTGCCTCACAGCTTGTAGAGGGCTTTGACAGTAATCAAATTATGAAGACACCAGCCATCCACACAGCAGCCATTCACACAGAAAGATTTTCTGCAAGAATGATGGTCAGACTAGGCAGTTCTATTATGCATTAACACTTCCTCAAGGAGCTATACCTGCACTTGTCAGCCCTCACCAGACTGGTGAGGTCAAAAGCTGGAATCCCTTACACAAGTGCTGCAACAGTTGCACACACGACATATTTGAAAATTACTCTAAAATTTTTCTCCTCACAGGCAGATACTCAGACTGCACCAGACACAGCAGCTACAAGGTGGCTTACAGCTTTTTTCAGGGCTTCCAATGTTAGAGGTCAACACAGCTGAGTCTATTTTCTTCTTGGGGGAGAACCCAAGCCTGTTTGCACAATACGTGGTTGGACTGGCCACTGGACTACACCAGAAAGAAACAAGGAGAGAAGGTCACTGTATTCTGGTTAGGAGCCTTGATCAAGCCATGATTTTAAAGTCAACACAAGCTGTTTGTACATCTTCAATGTTTTCAGCCAGAGACTGATAAGTAACACAGCAAACAAACACAGTAACAACTGCTTGCTGTTTGGAGGCCACAGCCCTACACAAAGAATGATGCAGGAGTTGTTGTAAAACCCTCCAAGAACAAGTTTAAGGAGTATAATATAAATGCTCCCAAAATTGTGAGCTCTCTGCACACTCCAGAAACACACATTGCTCTCATCCATTTTAAGTATGCTGCTATTGCATTTATCTGTTAAGGCAGAGCATAATACCACACTCACAGCTCAGGAGGAATGCAGCTGCATTTCCAGGAGCTGATCTAATCTAAACTCCCTGCCATCCAGTCCATAGTCTGAGCTGGTATTTATCAAACTAAATGCTAACATAAGCAACATTACAAGCTGAAGCTTTCCAAATGGAAGACTGGTGGTGAAGAGAAACAGCTCCCACCCCACACACAGGCAAGTAAGCACCTGCTGCCCGCAGAACTTTTCCATGAGAACTTTTTGCCCAGCAGGGTCATACTCTTACACTCAGAAAAGTCAATGGTAGCACTCCCACTGACCCCAACGGGAGAAAACTCAGCTCTGACAGAGAAAGAGATACGAGACATTTCACTACAATAAGCAGTGAGTAGCAGATCTGTATTTACGTGTTAAGTACACATCCAAACAGGATCAGATAGGAAGCAAAAAGAGGTTTTTAAATGAGCATGCCTCCAAAGAATCCGATTTAACCACCTACCATTCATCCTATGTCTCACTACACAATTATGGCGACCACTTTTCGTTTGTTTGTTTTATTCTGAGTCAAACAGTTGCATACAATTACTTTTTAAAATTCAGGGAACCAGCTCCAAACAGATTGGCCAATTTTTCTCTTTAGTTCTAACACCTTTAATTCTATACACATTACAGAAAACAGCTTTATTCTACTTAACATCTGTAATGCAAGTTACCTGCTGAAACTGGCATTTACTATTCAGTTACATATTCACATCCTTTGACACACATTTTGTGAATACAGATCTTGCTTAGCTGCTTGGGTGTTACTTAAAGCATTCTGCCATCAGATATGAAGATTTAGATATTTTTCACATTGTTGTCTTGAAGATGATTATGAAAAGTTGCTGTTTTCTTCTCTAGGACTTCTTGTCATATTGGTATACACCCAAAAGATCCCTTTTCCTATATGAGTATGAAAGAAAAAAAAGTCACACTTCCTACTCAGCAGTGACCTGAGACACCAGTATTCAAAAGGCAAACAAAAAAAAAATCTAAAGAATGGGAAATAATTTCTAGCAAATGCTTTTAAGAAAATACTGAAAGATGAATTACGGATGGATGAGGCTAGCAGCAGCATAATATAGATGCACGTGCTGTCCACTGCCAAGCTGCAAAGTGCTCTGCAGCTCTGTGCCTTAGCTCCACAACAGAAAAACACAAGAACAAAACAGTGAAAAGCTGGAAGGAGCAATCTGACATGGAACATGGAACAGAACTTAATTCAAGCAAAGAGGGCAAACACTTAAATCTCCCAAGTGAGGCAGCATACACCCTCCCACACAAATATACCTACATGCATCTCCCATCTCCACACCTGCTTGTTTCTCTCTACACCTGTTCCCTGCTCACTGCCTCTTCATTTGTTCAACCTCAGCCTCCTTACACGTATGACATTTATCAATCCTTGATCTCCCTAGAGAGGAGCTGTGATGCAATGCACCAGTCCCCTCCAAAGATACGGGCAAACTTCCCTACACAAGGAGCATCACTCAGGAGGAGAAATGGAGCACTCAGGTCCAGCACCAAGGCCCTCACCACCAAAAAATGGGGGCATTACCTCGTGAGGTTATCACCTAGGGACCACATGAAGGGTTGCACAAAGATGCCCCTAAATATTGTCTGAAGAAACACGGTAAGCACAGAGCAGGGAGGGAAAGAGAGAAAAGTGGAGTAAGCTTAAGGTTACAGGCTGCTTTAGGGGGTGGATTAAGAGCGTGAATGAAAACTGACAAGAACTGCTCAAGGAAACAATCTGGAACCAAGATGAAGATAATGAGAATGCACACTGGAGGACAGGATGTTCCCAGCCACATGGATGTACGCTCACTCAACTCCAGCAGCATATGCCTAAAAGAACAGGAATAAGATCCAGGCAGCCCTCGCCTTAACGAAATACAAGTTCCACGATTTTGTATGACATCCAATGAAAAACATGCATAATGTGATAAATAATTACATGTTATTGAAAAAGAAAAAAAAAAAAGGAGAAGATTTCCTCATCTTCTGTTTACAGGGCTTTAGTCCTACATTTGCTGGAAGAGTGAAATACTTATGTTTCACCTCTGTCAAACACAAAACTTTCAATAGGATCTTATTTTGCCCCAATGGACTCTAATAATTCTCTCAATCTTATTCTGGTCCACACTTAATCTTCAGTAATCTTCATTTTTACTTCAATATAAAATACAGTTGGTGTTAGCCTATGTATGCTGCCTGCATCACACAATCAGGCAGCACCTCTCAAATCAGTACTTACCAATGGGTGTGGGATGTCATGCCTTTTACTCGTTCTTTTTGCTATAATTAGCCAGCATAAATCTCAACTATGCGGGTCAAGCAAGCTTCATTTGGTGTGAATTTGTTCTGTGTGAAATCTGCATCACACAGTTTGTGTGGAGACACAAAATGTTTAGGAGCCAGAGCTGATCACACCTATTTCACACTTGAGAGCTGTAAGCCCTACTACTGTAATTACAGCTTTGACTGAAATGCTGAAAGCAAAAGAAAGAAATCACTTCAAGCCCTGTCTGCCAGCTTGGATCCAGTCCCCAAAAGCACAACGATGAGCTGGATAAGGCCTCCACAGGGCAGCTCAGCACTCAGATACTTCTGAGAGCTGAGTTCAGTCGGGGTCATGGGATGCTTTGACACTCATACAGTGAGGAAGCCACCACACCCCTGAGAATTTCCCTCTCTGCACGCGTACATTATGGGTGCACACATCCACACGTGTATTTGTAACACGAAGCCAGTACCACACTAATTTCACTCAAAACAAGTTTCCAAACGCTTTTCTTTAAGGCATGTCACGACGAGCCCCGCCTGCCCAAGGGTGCACACCAGAGACACTCAGGGGGCCGCTTTCCCTCCCCGGTTCCCGTAGCCCCTGACGCGGAGGCACCACCGGGGTCGTGACGCGCGCCGCGGCCGCCACTTGCTCGGACTCACCCAGAAGAGGAGGTTGAGGGCGTAGAGCAGGCAGCGCAGGCACCTCACCGAGTCCTCCCTGGCCATGGCGAGCCCCCGCGGGAGACAGCCCCATTCCCTCACCACATCCTCGCTGCCGAGGCCGGGCAGCCAGCGCTCTGCGGAGAAAGGCAGATAGGGCCGGGGCAGCCCGGTGAGCCGCGCCTCGAGGCGCAGGTGGCGGCACGGTTTCCTCCGCCCAGCCTGACCCGGCCCGGCCCGGCCCGTTCGCGCGGAGCGGCGGCGGCTCCGTAGGGGCAGGGCCGGCTCACGGCCGCAGGCAGCACTTCCCCTCCACAAGCCGCTCTCGGAAACAGCGTTTAAAATTAACAACTAGAATCGCTCCGAAAGGCGACAACCCGCGCGGCGCCCCGGGCTGCCCCGCGGGACCAGCGGCGCTGAAAGAGCGAGGCGGGCGCCGGCCCCCTCCCCTCCCGGGAGGGACGCGCTGTCCCGAGGAGAGCAGGCAGGCGAGGACGGCGGCGCTCAGCGCCTCTCACTCACTTGCTCCGGCGAGGATTCATCGGGGCCGGACAGCGCAGCACCGAGCCGCGGCGCCCATCCACGCCGGGCGCTGACGGAAAGCTCCCGGCGGCCGCCCCCCACCTCTCCGTCCCTGCCCGCAGCGCTCCGCAGAGCCCGGCGGCGGCCAGCGCCACCGCGCACGCGCGCACGCCCGTTCCTGCGCCCGCAGGGTCCTAGCGCCGCCGCCAGCTGCGGACCGCTTGGGGAGCGCGGCCGGAGGTCCTGAGAGCGGTTCCTCAGACTCAGGATTGCCGTGCGCCCACACGAAGGGCAGCAGAGGACAAACTGAGCTGTCACCGAGCATACGCGCTGTGGAAACCTACCGTGGGCCAAAATGGAAGAGGCAGTTCGGAGCGCGTCCAAATTTCCGTGGGAAAGAGCTTGGGTTTCGCTCGGCGGATTGCTGCCCGCCTGGGTGGGTTTGGCTCTCAGGCTGCCAGAAGGTGCATACCCAAAATGCCCTCCTTTTGGCTGGCCCCTGCTGGAAGCCCAAATTTGCCGGGCCTGGGGCTGCCTCCCTTCCTCAGGAGAGAGGAGAGATTTTGAGCAATTGCCTTAGGAGAGCTGGAATACACCAAAACCTCCTCCTGTGGTATTTTGGACCAGAGTGGAAGATCCGCTCAAGAAACAGCTGTGGCTTTTCTTCGTAGGGTTTTGGTGGTTTGGGTTTTTTTGTTTTGTTTTTGCTTTTGTTTAATTTTTATTATTTTATTTTGTTTGGGGTTATTTTGTAAGCTTTAACAGATTTCAGCACTGTTACGTCTGAAATGAAACTTTGCTGAAATCAAACCCGAATGTAAGCCGGGTTTTTTTGCAGCCCGGTGCCCCTTCCCCATCCCCATGCAGCAGAAAGCTCTCTGGGCTGAGAAGGGAGAACCGCCCTTGGCACAGCTCTTGTGCTTCTCCATTGGTTATAAAGACACTGCCTTAATGTTAACGATCCCAGTGGCCATCTGAATCACAACACTCAGATTGTGTGGAGTAAAGGAGTAAAGAAGCAAATTTAGAAATGCAGCAGTGTTGAAGATAACTTTTGCCTGAAGTTTTCAGGCAAAACTGCTATTGATTGGTTCCATAATCTCTGTAGTGTTTACAGATCCCACAACTAAGCTGGAAAAAGTCATTCTCTGAAGCCTGCTAAAGTACGTGCACATTTTGTAGTTATTGTGGTGATTTCCTACTAAGGTCCATACTGTTTCAACACATATATAGCCCCATAAAATAAAGGAATATTTACAGTTGGATACACAGTTGAAAACAGACTTGCAAATAATTTTCCACAAAGTTTTGCAGTGCCACCCACACAAAAACTGCAAGAAAGTACACTGAGAAATGTATCTTAACTAGCAGAGGAAAATTGTCTTCTATCCACTGCATAAAAACTGATAGAATGGCTGCTAGTGAAAACTGGAAAAGAGGAAAAAACGCTTAATAAGCAAAATCTAACTGCTGTGAGACCGAAGAAAAATCTGCTTCCTCAAGCACTGGAAACATGATTCGAGAAAATCCATAAATTCCAGACAGTTCAGTGCTTATCACTGGGGCTGCCTGTGTAATCCTACTTAAGCTTCACCAATTTCATTTCATTAGTATTGAATCAGGGTGAAGAGCATCTTCATGTGTGTTCATCCCTCCTTAAAGCAGAATGGACATGGATGCTTACCAGAAAGCAGTGATTTTATGCCAGATTTGTAGAAGTGAACACAACCAGTTGAAAGTTGAAAGTACTAACATGCATTGCATAAATGCAATCTGTAAAGATTATTTTTCCTTCAACTGTGACAAGCTGTGAGCTTTTGCTGTTAGTTTGATCCTTTTTTCTGGAACCAAGACCCCTCCAGGAAGTGCATTGTGTCACAGTGTTAGTCTTCAGTGGATGTTACTAGTTCTATACCTAAATAAGGCAAGCAGAGCTAAGATAATTTTTAAAGGTGACACTGTACATTCGTTGTGCTATTTACATACCATTCATTCCTTTTATTGCCAAGGACTTTTCATGAACAGTCTGTGAGACAGATCTTGAGCAGGTATGGTCTTTCCAGTGAACCAAAGCTGAAATACAGAAATAGTGTCAGCTTACAACTGATCTCCAGCCTTGGTTGGGGACAATGCAGTCTGCTATAAGGCAGATTAGAAATAATTAAGGTAACGTTTGCATTCTTGGTTGTTTCATGAGAAAAAATGTATTATACGAGCCACCAGGTTTTATAAAAAGTGCACTTCAAAAACATTTGATTTTCTTACACTCAGTGTTTTTTCTTTAAACATGTCTGAAATACTCAATGAGAAGTTGTCTTACTTGTCTCTGATACCTTTGGCTTCCAGTGGAATTACTCCCAGTGCATAAGGAATTCAGGAAAAGGAAGAAGATCAGTCTGTGAGATCCCTTATTAAAAATCCTGCTAAAACGATGCTTCAGCAGTTTCTCTCTAAATTAACTTTTGGGGAGGAGGGGAGGTATTTGGTCATATGATGCTCCCAGACTACCTTTGCGTCTATTAAAATTCTATGACAATAAATCCATCACAAAAATAAGGAGGAGCACATGGTTAAGGAAATATTCTATCTTCTAGTTGTTAACAAGATCATCATTTGACCAGCAGAGATGGTACTGAAAACCTAAATAAAATAGGTCCTACTTAGGAATGCCTGCCAAATGCTAAGAGGAAGGTCCCTTTGGAACAGTGCTTTTTCCAGTTTGTCATACTTTGTGAACTTTCCATGATGTCAACACTGGGAAAGAAATACACTGAAAGTTCCCATGCATTCAAACAGTAACTAAACTAGAAGTATTAGCTGACCACCTAAAAAAATCTAGGAAGCTACTATGCTAATTCGGTACATGCTTTCTTTACCCTTTAAACCGATCACTTCAGATTTTATTTAGGACAAGAAATATGATGGTTTTTACAAACGTAAGTGTAATGCCAAAGCTCTTTGTAATGTTTTTTGAAGTGAGTGTTTGATGTTATCAAGTAATCACAGAATCACAGAATTGTAGGGGTTGGAAGGGACCTCTAGAGATCATTGAGACCAACCCCCCTGCCAAAGCAGGTTCCCTACACCAGGTTGCACAGGTAGGCATCCAGGCGAGACTTGAACATCTCCAGAGAAGGAGACTCCACCACCTCCCTGGGCAGCCTGTTCCAGTGAATGGTTCTTTAATGTGTAGCAAAGAGATAAGCAAGGGGACTGCTAAAGCTTTGCAGTTTGGGATTGACGACTTGGATTCTCCACTGTCTAATAAACTATAAATTCTAAAGCTTCTTCTGTGACAAAGCATTCTCAATAGCTTTCTAATATGAATTCTCTAGACTCAAATAAAGTATTCATGGTACAGTCTTTCAGTGGTAGAGGAGGGGTATGGAAATGACAGTGAATCTAATAACCTCATCTTCCCATGCTTAACTACTTATTTTAATTTAACTTATGTAAATTTAGTATCTGTAAGCTAGCTCTTCTCTTCCTAATTTGAAATTGTTGAAATTGTCCTACAGGTTCAAAAGCTATTAAAAGAATCATTGAGAGACAGATGTCTGCACAGATACTCCAGTATGATCTCATAAGCCCTTCTTCATCAGAAAAACAGACTGAAAGTGTAGATATTAAGACACCCATTCAGCACATAGTTGCAAGTGTCTTTAATTTGAACTACACAAAAAGCCTGATCAAGTGGAATAGCATTGCACATGCATGTAAATCTATAGGTGATAATTGCCTGATACTAGATGGCAAGAAACTTTATCACTGAAAACTAAATGAGTTACAGTGATATCCTTTCATATGCTGCCATAATATTTAAAATTACTCAGATGAGTTCCAGAGTGAGGAACATAGGCATACATGTACTTTGAACTGTGCAATTTAATTCTGTGCTGTATTTACTCATGTTATGCTACTCAGATGGGAAAACTGTTCATGTACAGATTTATGTATAAGAAGTCTAAAATAGAATTGTCTTTGACAGCACCAGGGCAGTTTTTATTAATTAATTTTAATATATTTCTTCCAGCCACACTCTGACCCAAATAGTCTCTTGCACAAGGACTTCCTCATTTTCTAGTTCAGCAACTTTCAATGGCTTCCTCAATTGAAATAACACTTCAGCAGGTTGGTTCTGGGGGGAAAAAATCAGAGGCTTCACTGCAAATATGCTTTCCTCCCCTCAAGCTCCTCTCCCTGTTAGAGCTCAAGCTGAATAAATCATTGAGCCATTTGGTTGGACCTCCCAGCTAACCCTGCTCAAAGCAGGTACAGACTAAAGAACTCCTGAGGTTCCTTCTAGCCTGATTTATCACCTAGGCCTAGATTTCTACTTCTTTCCTCTCTGTCTCCTGTCCTGACCAACAGTGTCATTCTAGAAGCAAACCCTAAGCCACTCTTTGGCTGTGCAGTAACCTCCTCTTCCCTCCTTCCAGTGGCAACAGTGACAAGGCAAACAATCTTTCTCTTCACTACAGCAAAACTCTTCTTAAAGAAACATGCAAGATAAAATTCATACGCAGTACATTTTGAGAAGCAACTGAAGAGTTACAGCAACAATCACAATGTCTTTCAGGATCCATGAGCATAGATTCTGCAGAGATGGGTTATCTGGAACAAAAAAAAAAAGAGCAGAAGGAAAATATGCGAACTACATACCATACAGCAGCTGGAAAAATGAAAAATGAGATTCAAAGTTGCTTTTAATACTATATAAGTGAAAAAAACCTCACATTTTTCAGTCCTTATTTACTTTATACATTTTATGAACAAGCATAAAAAATGCATAGAAATCTGCATGTCAGACAAATTATATGAGAACCAAATTCAGCTGGAAAAATATGTCCTTGATATCAAAAGTAACATGTTAGAAATAACAAAAATGACCAGTAACCAGAAACAGATGAATCTTGCTCTGTGATTTCAAGGTCAAGAATCTTGAGATGTATTCCAAAAGCCAAAAGGCCAGAATCCTTGGAAGAGATGTTTATCAACTCATTAAGAGTTAACTCCCTATTAGGACAGTTTAAAAATCACACCCATTGAGAAAACATGCATAGCCAGTGAGAGATGGAAGGCTGTTACCAGAGCAAATCACTGAAAGTTTTTAAGAAAGCATTAAAAATTATTAGATGCAAGCAAAAAAAAAATACCATATGGTCATTAAGCTATGTGTCACAGAGATTGGAAAGAAGAATATACATTAAAAAAAAAAAAAAAAGAAAAAAAAAAGCACTTTAAAAGAACTCTCCAATAAAATACAGAGCTGGATTGTTTTATCTTTGCCACAGAAGGAATTCCATAGGTGGATCCCAAGAGTCCTCCCAGTGTCAATTCTTCATTGTCTTACTCCTCTCTCTGCAGGGAGTGGATTTCTGTTTAACAGAAGGATCTTGCTTGCATTCCAAGACATAGTTTGAAAACTATATTGCTTTCTAGTGGCTTTTCTTCAATATATGGTGTTTGGTGTTATAATGGGAGTCACAGAGCTTTCTGCTGAAGGGTTTTTCTGTTCTAGTTAAATTCCATGAGAAGTTCAACATCTGTAGCTTCTCCAGCAACAAGAAAAGGCACAGTGATCTTCACAGTCCTGTTCATCATAGTCTATCGTTCCTCTTCAGGCACAGCATGAGATTTTACACTAGCAAAGAACACATTTTAATATCTGTGATACACCAGTAGCATGTTGTGGTTATAAGCAATATAGTTATAATTATAGTTGCCAGTTATGGATGTTGCATGATATTTCTTATCAGAAAGTACTGTTGGGGAAGAGTAATATAAGGACAATGTCATCAAACTACAGGGAACTGCCCCTTGAAAATATGAAATGTTACCCATTGTAAGCTGCTTGCATCAGCAGAAAATCTCAGATACTGTTATTTTAGAGCCTGAGTTTCCCAGCTGGAGGGTGGGGATGATAGCATTTATTTCAGAGAAATGTGGATAGGATTGCTTGGGAAGCATACACGTGCTATGAAAGCCACAGAACAGGCCAGTAGGAAATTTATGGCTGTCCTCACAGCTGAGACTGAATACTAGAAAATTAATAGACCACATGCTGAGTGAAGTTGGATGAATAGCTAAACTGTTCATTTTTTGCACATAAAGAAGCAGAGGTCAAGGGGAAAAAAAAATGTATACGTTCGTGTAACTAAGGGAATGTACTAGAGCCAACAAAGTGAAATCTGGTGTTGCAAAGTAGAGGAATAGCACTTCAGTAATGAACAATTTCCTTATGGATTTATAGGGAAGGGAGAAGTCTGTCCCTTCTTCCTGTTTGTTTCACCTTCTTTGTTTTTCTTTTTTTTTTTCTTTATTATAATGAAGTTTTTTTGTGTGTTAGAAGACAGGTTTTTATGATGTGTTTTTAACTCTGTCATGTTATAATTGGATCTGTATAGCCAATATACTTTTTTATCTAAATTGAAAAAAAAATAGAAAAAGACATGCAAATCTTCATAGTGCCTTTCAAAGTATCATTTATTTTACTGAATAAATGGGATTGCTCGGTGGCAGGTTTAAATTGCTTACATTTTGCAAATGTGACCAATTCTCCATGTAAGGAAATGATCGTGAGAATCAGCATCCAACTAGCTTTCTTTAAAGGGTCAGAAATGATCTCTCACGAGAGAGAGGATGGTTATGACGTCCTGACAAATTTTTCTATTTTCTGTCTATTATCTGAAGTAGGTTGCTTGTGCCCCAAATAAGAACTGTCTCTGTGCTAACTGTTTGTAGGTAGTACTCAGCATGGGTTCTGATTTTTCCCTAGATTCTCTATATGCTTGCTTCAAGACAAGCCGCCACGCTATATAAATATGCAGCAGAATTGTTGCAGTTTCCTCAGAGCACAAAACAAGTATTTTCTTCAATTATTGAAACAAGTATTTCAAATTCTAAAAGTTGGAGGATGAGAATGTATGTCATTTATTTGCTAAAATTCCCCCATAAAGAGACTCTTCATAATAACTTTGATTAACATAGCCTGTTTTTCAAGTGGGTTAATTGGCTGCTCATCATGTAAACAACGTGCTATTTGTATGTTAATGTATTACTCCCATGGACTAAACACAAAGGTGAGTGCAAGGTGTGCAGTCTAGACAGAAGCATGCAGAACTGGACTGCCATTCGCTGGTGTGGAGATTATCATTTCTTCTGCCATTACCACTGGCACTGACATGACAGGGCAATATCATCAGCCTGACAAGATAAAGTAACATGGGTCTAGAAATGCTATACGGCTTTAGTATAACATCCTTGGAATGCCAGAGTGATCATAAATAGATTCTGTAAGCAATTCTGAAAAGGACAATAGGAACTGAAATGCCACGAAGCTTAATTTTGTCAAACAGTAAAATACCATTATTAAAGAAAACTGTCAGCCTTGCTTTATCACATTAGTGATTTGAAGACTTACCACCTATTATTCATCCACGATTTCCCATGAAATGTGTCAAAATGACATCACAGTCCTTGTGGATAGTTGTTCATCAAAGAACTTGTACTTCAGCACTACAGCACTGGGATGTTTTTTGATAACTATGGCATAATTTAGATTAAATAATCTTCCCTAGTTGCATCACACAAGTATGTGTAGATGACCAACTCTTCTTTTTTAGGACCCAAGGACATTTTACTGTACTTCAGGAACTCACTAAATCTGTGTTTGTAAATAAAGCATTTGTTCCAACAGTACCAGTTGTCCTTCAACCACTACAATGAACAGCTCTGCAGGCCATGTCCTAAATGTACTCAAGGCTCCACTGAATGACAGAAATGTGACTTGCCTGTTAAATGTCCTGGGAACAACTTGTTATGGCCTATAAAGCAGTAGAAACAGTGCACACACTGGTATTTTCAAAGGTGAAACACAAATCTAATTATGCTCCCATCAGATGGCTTATCTGAATCCCAAAAGATTGCTTGACTGACTGCAAAGTTTGTTTTGTAGATTAATTGACTAGCTTAATATTCATAGTCCTAACTGTGTACGAACTACTGCTTTGTGCACTTTGCTGTACAAATACTAATTGGCTTTTATATTATATATGTGTATATTGCTGCTACTTTTGCAAATGAGACCTGTCTTGGGTGACCTTACTAGCCTGTGATTGCCATTGTTTTGTTTTCTTTGCTTTTACTACAAATGAAAAATAAATCAATTTGTTTTCCAAGTGGGAATTCTTCTTCAGGTTTATCAGCAGCTGAAACCCAATCTGGCATTCATGCTTCACAATTATTGAAAAAATATTTAATCCAGTCCAGTAGTAGTTTAAAAACAGAAGCAGAACAAATTAGACACAGTGCCATTTTATTCACAAAACCAATTAAACTGCAACAGTAATAAGCCTTCCAGGAGGTAACTTGCATTTATGAGGAGCTACTGGATTAGGAGATGAGCAAAAAAGATATTCTGTCAATGTCACATCGTGACAACAACTCCTTGGTATTGACGCTAAATTTATTAGCGTCACCGTCAGTATCACACTGCTCACAGCTACCAAACAGCAAGACCATGCTTTCATCCAGTACCAGTTCCTTGTACTTGAGATGGCAATTTTCACAGCAGTGGATTCTACTGTGCTTTCACAAAAAATATTTATAGCCTATAAAATCCCTATGTTAATTAGTAACTAATTTTACCATGAGGATTACATTTTCTTGTATTTCCATCTTTTTATTTATACAGCCGTACCAACTAACAAGTCAAAAACTAATGCTAGATATTACTTTTACTTTTAAAGAAATTAAGCCGAATGAAGGACAGAACATTTTTTGATGGAGAAATAAGCTCTAATAACTTATTTTGAGAAGACTAGAGATAAAGAGTAGTGATTGGGTGGAAGTACAATTTCAAGACTGGAACAAGATGTACAAGGAACTAAGAGATATCTCTAGATCAGTTTGCCCTTATCCTTATGGGTGACTTCAAATTGCCACATGTTAACTGTGTTCAGTTCTAGGCTCCTCAGTTCAAGAAAGACAGGGAACTTCTAGAGAGTCCAGCGGAGTGATACAAAGATGATGGTGGGCCTGAAGCATCTCCATTATGAGGAAAGGCTGAGAAACCTGGGGCTGTTCAGCCTGGAAAAGAGAAGACTGAGAGGAGATCTTGTAAATGCTTATAAATATCTAAAGAGTGGAAGTCAAATGGATGGGTACAGGCTCTTCTCAGTAGTGCCCAGTGACAGAACAACTGCAACACAGAAAGTTCCACACAAACAGAAACAAAAAGCCCTTTACTTTGAGGATGACACAGCACTGGAACAGGCTGCACAGAGAGGTTGTGGAATCTCCTTCTTTTGAGATATTCAGAGTCCACCTGTATGACCCCTATATGCAGGGAACCTCTTAGTAGGTGAGTTGTACTAAATGATCTCCACAGGGCCGTTCGAGCCCCTATGATTCTGTGATTTCTGTGAATGCTACACAGCTGACACTGGTGGAGAGCAACCTCATGAAAAGGGATCTGGAGGCTCTGGTGGATGACAAGTTGAACACAATTAAGCAGTGTGCCCTGGCAGCCAAAAGGGCCAAACATACGCTGGTGTGCAACCAGGCCCAGCACTGCCGCTGGGAAGAGGGAAGGAGTTGTCCCTTCTGCTCTGCGCTGTGCAACCTCACCTCCTGCCCTGGGTGCAGTTTGGGGCACCACAAAATGAGAAGGATTTGAAACTATTAGAGTGTCCATTAGCAGGGTTATGAAGATGGCGAAGCGTTTAGGAGGAAAGCATTTAGGAGCAGCTGAGGACTCTGTGTGCTCAGCCCAGAGCAGAGGAGCTTAGGGGAGGCCTCATGGCAGCTCCAGCTCCTCACAGGGAGCACTGAGCTCTGCTCTGTGTGACAGCAACAGGGCCCGAGGGTCAGGAGAGGTCAGGGTGGGAATTGAGGAAAAGGTTTTTCACCACAGGGTGGTCAGGCACTGAAACAGGCTCCCTGAGGCAGTGGTAATGGCACTGAGCCTTCTGGAGTTCAAGAAGCATTTGGACTGCTCTCTCAGACATATGGTTTGAATTTTGGATGATCTTTTGTGGAGCCAGGATTTGGACTTGATGACCCTTGTGGGTCCCTTCCAACTTGAGATACTCCATGATACTATGACTATATGATTCTCATTTCTTAGGTATGAAGGAAACTGTATTTTAGAGTTTGGGCACTGATTTGACCTCTTCTCTCCTAGTTCTGACAATATCTTTCTGATTTTCTCTTCCTGAGTGATTATTCTTCTTACCAAAGTGTCCATTCAGCTGAGCTTTCTCTTCATTAAATACTGATCCATCTAGGAGATTGCCTTCTACATTATTTTTGTCCATCCACCGTTGTTTTTTACCTGCTTACACTGGCTATTTGTTGGTCTTCCATGCATGACGGTGACTTTGCAGTCTCTCAGCTTCTGCTTGTGTTACGTATCTGCCCTGCTCCATCTTCTCTTTTTCCTACCTTTAAATCTCTCTGTTTTATATTGTGCAGTCTGTATTGTGCTGTACAAATCTTATGACTACTTGGAGGTCTTCACAGGAAGGTTTTTCATTCTTCCTTTATTTCTCGTATTAGCACTTTTCATGCACTCTCACTACTTCAGCAGATTGTTTAGTTCCTTCACTTGTCTTATTTCTCAGTAAAAATTTGCTTCTACAAGCTGATACAAATTTAATCTATCTCTTGAAAAAAGTCCTCCTTTTCGGTATCTTAGTCTCTTTCCAGACTGCACTGACTTCTTCCTCCTCTGAAGTCACAAGATGATGCATGTGCAGTTCTGCCCAAGTGGGATTTCTCATGTCATCATAGTTATTGTGTTAAGAACTTACTTCACTTAGCTGTACAGGAAAAGAAAAATAATTCTCCATCCATCCAAATAAGGAAACAAAACTTTAGGTAGCTGAATGGTAATGATGGAGTTATATGTGATAATCATCCTTAAATATGTGTCTTTATACTTAAAGTTGTGCTGATGATTTTTCATGCAACTGTTGGTTTTAAATGTAATGTTTATATTTAACAAATATCATCTGTATTCTTAAACCTTGACATACATTTCACCATTGTTATTCTTTCCTAAATCTGAGAATATAAAGCTTGAAAAGTGTTTTGTTAATACTGTTACTGTCAATAAACATATGACAAAAAGAATCACTGACCTGATGTTTCCCATATGTGTATATTTGAAACATTTGCCTGAGGTTCAGTATTATCAAAGAAGAGTTCTTATTCTTGTACATATTATGTCATGTATACTTTTCGTTCCCTTATAATATAATACAAAGAATCAAATAAAAGCTCTTTGTATGTGATGAAAAATATATTCAAAGGAGGAAGCGTTGTTTGATAGCAGTCTTCAACTAAGCAGTGGCACAGGTTGCCCACAGAGGCTGTGGAGTCTCCCTCCTTGGAGATCTTCAGAAGCTGTCCAGAAATGGTCCTGGTTTCCCTGCTCTGGGTGTCCCTATTTGATCTGGGGGTAGGACAAGATGCCTCCAGGAAGTTCCTTCAACCTCAACAATTCTGTGATTCTGTGATGTTAAAGTGGCAGAGGCTATGCTCAATTGGCAAATATCCACCGGGTACAGGATTTGTATCTCAGTTCCTTCTCAAATCAACCATGTTACTTTTCTTGGAAAATACAGTGCAGCACCAACAGCAGACTTTTTATGAGATCCCTATTTCTTAAGGAGTGCTTAAAGCATGGAAGTCTCAGTTGGAGATGCCTGCCATACAATGTCTTCTACAGACATGCACACAAAGTACACTCATGGTTTGTCTATTATTTGTTTGCCTTAAGCACATATTAGTAGGAACAAAAGTAATAAAAAAGTCACTAAAATCAAACAGCAATCCCTGAAAATTTGTGAAAGTAGAACATATCATGCTTCAGTCTACAAATCTGTTATGCTCCATGTTCATGTTCCATGTTCACTCCATGTTGGACAGAGACAAATACTTGTAATGTGGAAAAAAATAAGGCAATTAAGATAAAGCCTGATGCCTAATTTTGCTATTCAGTAGTGTTGTTTCCATGGTAACTCCTCTATCACACAGCACCTGTGTTACATGATGCAAAGACATCTCTTAAATTACACAAATACTAACAGGAAGGGCAAACTTCTGTTTTTTTTAGTCTGAAGTATTTTATTTTCATGATAAATTTTCCATAATTCAGTGGGAATTGTGATTGTGAATTTGTAAACAAACTGTAATTCATAAGTGAAAAACAGATAGCATCTAAAGTGAAAATATGAAAGTTATATCAGGAAAATATGAAAATTATATCAGGAAGGAGGAGACTAGTGGGTTAAAGGGACAGCTGGTGCTTGTGTGTTATCCAATATGGGACTTCTGCTCCCTGTTACTATTTTGTTAGTACTGTGGCAAGACAGCAAATGATAGCAACCAATAACTCACTGAATGAGGCACGTGTGTACTCCAGCTGTACCCATGCCTTCATTCTATCTGTGAACAGCCTGAAGAATAGAGTCTCTATGTAATTTTTTTAGAACTTAACGGAGATGAGACTGGTAGGATTCTATGCAAATTACTTTAAAACTTACAGATTTCATCTGAGCAGGTATTCTTTTAATATTTGAAATCATCTTACAAGATTCTGTAATGAGATGATTACTTCCTAATTAAATTTGTAGGGTAAAAAAATGTAGCAAAGTCGCACCATTCCATTACAGGCTTACTTTCATTATTTTCTCTTTGTCCATTTTCACTTCAGTCTTTCTTATCAAAATCTTACATAAAACCATGCACATGCCTTCACTGAAAATATGAATTCTTTACATATCTCCTCAAATTCTGAATCTTTAAGTGTAGATTGCACCAAGTGAAATGAGATATGCAAAGAAAGAGCGTGGAAAATAGGATTATTAACAAGACCCGAATACCATTGCTGAAATAACACATGTATGTATACACATGCATTCTCAGACATTCACTTGTACATATGTGGAAGGGATATATGTTTGGAAGGAAGTGATTTAAGTTGAAATCTCCATTAGATGACAACATTACAACATTTCTATTTGATTCAAATATACCAGTTCAGAATTAACATTCTCTATAATGAACAAATGTCTAAGTCACAGAGCACCTTCATAGTATTCCTTAATCATTTGAGATGCTAGATGTAAACACATCTAGCTCTAGCCGCTACTAATTTTACAGATCTTGCAGTTTCACCCCGAATACTTGCCTGACCTATATCTGTTGTCTTTTTAACAGTTGGATGTGATCATATCAACTGCTGCCTATGTTATGCAAAAAGTGCCTGTGTTTTTGAAAGCAAGAACCAAAGTATTACTACACATTTTTCTTTATGCAGTTAACACTGATTGAAAATAGAAAAGGAAGAACATACACAGTAGATAAATGCACACATAGGTGTATTTTGTTTTTACATAGCAGGTTTCAGTCTTTGTGTGACAATTTAACCTTCTCTCCATTCTGTTCTAGTTGTTTCCAAACACTGTCCTATTTGGCACAGAAAACTCCACTTCTCAGTTGGAAACCAAATATTTTTCTTTCCAGGGCAGATATTCTTCAGTCAAGTTCAACTCAGTGGTCCACAGGGGAGCTGTCTTTGTTGTCCAAGCTGTTAAGATACATTTATGAGCCAGCATCAATAAATAAAGCAAGCAAGCTGCATCTGTCCCCCAGCACTTGAGGTCACTGAGCAATTCCAGAACCGTAAGTTACCAATTTAGTGGAAATTCCCATTCAAATGATTACGGCACATTAGAGCACATCTCATGCCAAATTGTTGGATTCCTAGAAAAAAAAAGCCATGAATCAGGTTTCTCTGTCTGACATCTCTAGTGTAAATTTACTGTAATTCTGTGAAAATATATAGAAATGTTAAGAGAAATTCCCTGAATATGAAACATTGTGTACCTTTTAATGAACTGCAGTTTCCAGTGAGCCACTTACATGGTATGAGGCTAAAAAGATCCAAGGCTAGATAGAGAATTCATTCATTGTTTAAAGTAGTGAAATATAGCAGGGGAGCAGGGGCAAGAAATACCGGGTGGGAGCCATGAGAAGGCATGTAAGTAGAAAATCAATGCATGCTCATGACTAAGCAGCTGGAATGGTCCCTGACAATTGAGACCAACTGGCTATGAAATAAACAAGGACTTCAGGTCACCTGACACATCTGGGACTATTTGTGTCTGACTTCCTCAACTCGCCAAAATTAAAGCAGTCCTGTCCAGATTCTTGGGAATGGGTCCTGCCAGGCTGTAAGTCCTAAGTTATGAAGGGCTGATGCTAGCTGAGATAGGCCAAAACTGTGTTAAGTACTATGATAATAATTAAATGGCATGTGATTTTGTTGTTACAGTCCTGGCATCGTTTTTCACTGACACTGACTTACCACTGCCTGAAAATGCTGGATACAGTCTCAGAACCCCACGTGGACAACCAGTAGGAAAACATCCTTAGGGAAAAAATGCTGCTTTGGATGAAAGCACAGCCCATTGATGGCTCTGGTAACCAGCCCATAACATCACCTCTTCAAAAATCTCCTGTACAGGGAGAAAGAAGGAACTCCATGGAGAATTCCCTCAGTCATGAGGAGGACAGTAGGAAAATACAGTTAGGGAGATACTGGTTACTCTTGAATTGCTGCTCTAGTTCTATTGTCACTGAAAAAGTTAACACAGCTCCCTCCTTTTTAGCTTGATAACGATGAAATGGTTTGCATATTTGATCTTTCTACTTCTTACAGTTTCAACCCTATTTTCTGAAGCTTAGGTTGACTTTCCAAAGTGAAGGCTGACATAAGATCCAATGGGGAACTGGTGAACTCTTTTACCCAAAAATGGAGAAGATGGAAATCTCCTCACATAAGTCTCTTTATAGAATCCTATGATCCTACTACTACATCATGTGTTAACTCATTGCACTCTGCAATGCTATTTGCAGGGCACCACACTGTGTAAGAAATATGATAGTAGTCATTTTAGCTAAATAATTGTATAATCGATTATCTGGCCATTGCATGTCACTACACAGAAAATAAATGCATTGCTCTGAGAGCTAACATTTATACAAGCGTAAGACCACATGATTTAAAAAAAAAAAAAAAAAAGCAATTATCAAATGCCATAATCTATTCTTGTAAATTACCTGTGTTAATTTTAGCTCTAGACAACAATGACAAATTACAGTCCTAATTTCACGGATATGAGATGCATTACATAATGCAAATCTGTAGTGTACAGAATCATTAATCATCATCTTCTGGCAGAACTTTCTGTGTTAACTGTGTTTACAAAAGAAGAGACTTACTAAGACACACTATTTCAGGCTTTCCTTCTCCGTAAATATTCTTTAGCGCAAATATTTTTAATCTGCATTTATCTTTTCTCTCAAAATGAAAAAATAGGCCAGATATAATTCCAATAACAAAACGCTGACATCCATGATAAAAAGGAATTATGACTGTTTCTATTTTTTCCATGTATTTATCTGTTGCTATGTTAATTATCAGATAAATATTATTATAAAACTACAACACTGTGTTATCTGTTTTAAGATTATACCTTACACAGACAATTTAGTGGCCACTGTTTTTTTTTCTCAACAACAGCTCTCTTGGAAGCTACGTGAAGTTCCTCAAGCTTTCTGTCAAATGAAAGTCTCCCATTCTATATACAGTTCAATGTCAATCACAGAGTACCAGATTTCACTGCTAGCAAAAGTCAACATTAATGGCATCAGAATATAAATACAGCTGTATTTGAACTGAAACATAACCAGGCTTGTGTATACATAAATAATTTTGATTAAATCTGTCCCACATTGATGAAAGATGCTCAGCATCACGAGACCATGAAACGGTTTTCTGATCCTGTAAAATTTTTAGGGTTTCTTAATTAGACTTCTTCATTAAATGGCAAAAAACTTTTCAATTTTATAGATGCACAGATAACAGCCTGACAGTGGATACAGAAGATTCAGGTTCAGTCCCCAAGTCTACCATTCCTTCCTGTCCCAGACCTAGAGATCAATTAGGATGTTTTGTATTTGTATATTTTGAATAATTTCTCACCAACAGAGTCATGAGGCTGAGTTCCTGGTATCTCAGATACAGTAATCACTGGACTGTCACCACTGTGACACACACCTAGCTATCTGTGAACTATGTTAAAATCAAGAAAAGGAAAGTTCAAGCCCAACACCTAAGTAAGAGAAGAATCCCAAGCTTCCTTTGCATCTCAAAGGAAAGTTTCATTACCATTGGGCTAATTTATTATCCTGTCTATCCCTCTTGTTGTCTTTAGTTTTAGTTTTCTGTAAAGCTATGTTGAAGCATCAGTGTACTCGCAAATGCCTTAATATATAGTGAATGAATATTTTCCAAATACAGGAAAAAAAATTTAAAAAAAAAAGTTGCTTTGAAGAATTCCCAGTTAGCTGCATTCCCAAGTGTTCTGCATTAATGTTTAAGAGCAGAGACACATCAGGAGATTTGAGATTATAACTGAGTGGAATGCAGGATTTCTAGTTAATGGCGAGAAATATTTTATTTTAAAATTGGGATTTAAAGTGTAGCAATTTCATTACTTTCTTATAAACAATTGACAGTTAATTAACAGCAAGGACCTTCTGCTTAATAAAGAGGGGTCCTCCTGCCTCATTAGCTTAGAGTTGGTGATACATCATACATTCTTACTGCACCCTCACATGAAATAGCTCAATTTTTATGTTGAAATCCTTAATTTTTATAACTTTTCTGTGATATCAACAAATGTAATGGGCAAAATTCATGGTCACCACACATGGGACTATGAATTTGCATTTCTGAACAAAAATGATAATGATATCCTTAAAGGTAGCTGATGCTAGTCACTAGAGTATAACAAATTCAGTTGTAAGTTAAGCAAATATATTTTTTATTATGTTGCAGATTTGACCAAGGATATATAAAACAGGAATGTTCAGGTGAAGTGAAATATTGGTACACTGTGCATGAAAAATGTAAATAGAACAGCTGAAGAAGAGCTTATGAGCTCCCCAAACTGGCTGTGTTTTCATCCATTTCATACATCTCTACTAACATTATTACCCTGTACATTAGCTTTCCCAGAAATATCACTTCATTTTATCTTAGAGCAATGCAGCTACAATACTACTACCATCTTGAACACATCTAGCAGTAATATTTTCCTTTTTCTCTTTCTCCAAATTTTGTCTAACATAAGCACAGGGTGGTTTTGGAAAAGGGGCAGGTTTGCACTTTGTGCTCAATTGCAGTAGGTCATCTCCCCTGGTAGGAAGTTACAGTGTTTGCAGTCTGTCACAAAGATGTGTCCTCTCTTACAGCTCATCTGAATCTAAACTCCAGATTCTTGGATGTCCTAATTTCTGCACAGCTCATTTAATGATCATGAAGGAGGTGATTTCTGTGTTGTCCTCACAGACCTGATGATATATGCCCAGGAGCAGTGAAGATTCATGCCTGCCCTCAAAGTCTGTGTCCTTTCCTGCAGCAGCTGTACTCCTTCAGTCAATCACAATGTCACTTTCTTGGCAAGTTTCTCAGAGTATTTCCTTCCCCTTCTGCTACTTTTACCTTCTCTGAATTTGCTCCAGGGACAAAGAAGGCCACAAGTACATGAATTTGGGAAGAAGGCAATAACTGCACTGTCACCACCAAATTTTCATCTCTTCTCTTTTTATTTTAACCTGCTCTGTCTGCAGGGCCAAAATCTCAGAGGCCATGTCTTTTGAGCAGTATGGGAGGTAGATCGTGTCAGCCCATGCTCTCTATGCTTTTAATGTAGTAGCAGCCACTTATATCATTTCTTGGTGAAAAAGTTACCAGCTATGGACCTCTTCCAGCCACAAGAATTTGCTGATCTCAGGGGAAAAGGTATGACTGTAAATCTGACAGGCATAAAACGGTAGGATAAATCCTTCATTATAGATAATCAGTTACAGGCATTTCAAAATTAAACTTTTATTAGAAGTGTTTAAATATTCAATAAAATGTAATTTTTAAACTTTATTCACATGCACACCATGTAATCCAGCATTAAGGATTTTAATAAATAAAAATCAAGCAAATAAAACCAGATATTCTTTGAACAGCAGAACCACTTAAATTGGTGCCTTGTGCATTTGTGGCTCATACCAGTGCCTCACAAGTCACATCCAATGACTGAAGCTTTTTCTGCGTTTGGGTCACTCTCATGACATTGCTCTCCTGTAGATTTTCTAGAGCCTAATAGGGTAGCAGGTCTACACTGCAACATTTTCCTCAATGAAAGGAAGAAAATGAAAATATACTGGGGACAACACAGCATTTAAGGCATATACAATCTCTTAGAAGGACTATTTTTCTTTCAGATTGGTTGATTAGTCAATTAATTCCAAAGAGACAAGGCAGAGAGAAAGGACAAAGTGTGCACACAGGCATGCAGAATGCCTGTGTAAGCTTTATTTCCTAAGGAAGTCAGGATAAAAACATCTCAGTGATTAATACACAAACAGCGATCGCTCATATCCTGCAGACTTTCAGGAAATAACAGAAATCTGCAAGTAAATTTAACTGAGTCTGTAGCAGACAAAATTAACTAAAAGATGGAGATGTAATTGCCTGAGTCTGTATACAAAGTCAAGCTGAAAGATAAATGGCAGATCCATTTTCCTGTTGACTGTTGAAGTAAATTAATTATCTGAGGTCATGGATTTGTTTCCAGAAATAAGAATGTGAATCTGAAGAATTTGAAAGAGTTTGTAACAAGTAGAAAATCAGTGTGATTTCTCAGTCAGATAACCATGCAGCCACAATACTGCCGGGCCAAATTTGCCCTTTTGAGGATCATTTCACAGAAGTGTGAAGTTTCTGCATAGTGCTGTCCTAGACAAGGGTAACATTATTTATCTGATAGCCTCATCCTGCTTTTTCCTAGGATCTGGCTTCGAACGAAGTTTCCCATTACATGAAGTTGATTGTCCAGAACAAATACGATCATGCTGTAACTCTTACATGGCACTCAGTCTCAAGACAGTTTAGTTATTTAACAAATGTCCTCCAACAGCCATGGTGTGCAGTACAACAGGAATGACAGTTATTTCCTGCAGTGAGTACGCGGCTGTGGGTGATGCCCCTGTATCTGTAGCAGTGGAATATGGGCAGTGATGGGCTGAGCGGCAGCTGGGAGGGACAGCTGGACTGTGAGACAGAGAACTGAAGAGAATGGAAAAACAACAGCAGCAGAAGAAAAATAGCATGTACTAAACAGGAAAAGGGAGAATGATAATAAAATAAGTGAGGAGACCAACCAGCCTGATACTGGTTTCGGCAGACAAAACAGCTATGAATGCTGCCACAACTTATCCTTGCAGAAGTGCACTGCAGTGAATGGATTCTGGCCCACCAGCCAGGACTTCTGCAGCACAGCACTGGCAGTTGCCAAAGAAAAGCAAACACACTGCCCAGGCTGGTATGTTGGCACTGCTGCACCCTTGTCTGGTGCTGCTCAGTTGTCACTGTATCCTAAAGTTCTGTGCAAAAAGACAAGTTGTCAGCAACAAATGGGTTTGGCTTTCTACCCTCCATGTCAGCAATCCCTGTACGGCTGAGAGGCTTTCTTGTGAGAGCACAGGAGCCTAGCAGCAGGAGCTGAGACCTGGAGTGTCAGCCAGGGCTGGGCTGGCTAGCTCTTTGCCAATTCCTTCAAATCAAGCCACCAGCAATCAGTTCTTGAAAACAAAGGAAAGAAACAAACCACAGGGATTACAAGATTGAAAACGCTGGATTAGACAACAGTTACAAAGTATTGAAGAAACTATGCAGTGAGACCCTAGAAGGATACAAAAAAGCCCTTGAAAACATCTACAGGATAGGATAGATCTGGAAGAAACACGGAAAGGGAAAGACCAACTCATTGACAGCAGACGGAATACAAAGGTGGAAAAGATGGAGTTCAGAGATGTGGAAGACAAATAACAAAGTAAGTGGGTAGAGGAGAAATTGTAATATCAGAAAAAGGATATTAGAGAGACTTGGAGAGAACAGAAGAGTGGGAGAAGATTTAACACTGCCTGAGATGTACATCAGAACATACAACCATGTTATTAATCAGTTTCTTCCCTGACAGTTGAAAAGTAATGGAGCCTATGCAAGCAATTAGCTTTAGGTAGATCACAGGACAACTGTAATATTCCTTTATACAATCACTCTGTCACAGGTGATTATATGTTATTTATGTGAAACATTTATGGGAGATACGCCATCAACATAATCATATCAGCAGGAAAAGAAAAAGCAACTCCAGTGGCCTCCCTTCCCTTCTCTGTGCTAAGCAGTTCTGTTGCTGTAAAGAAGTTTTCTAAGTAATGTCCATTGCAATTTAAAAATTGAATTTATTTTTATCTCGAGTTTACAGTTGGTATTTAGTTCTTTTTAAACTGTATTTGCACCCCCCCAAAATACTGTCATTTATCCATGTTTCTTTGTCAGGAGCTGTTCTAATTATGCTGCTCTAAAAGTCAGATTAATCAATAGAGTTAATTCTTTTCATCTATTCTCAACATGAAGCTTTCAACTCTAAAAACAGCCCCTTTTGTATGGCTGCAGTGGCTGATCACTGCTAAAAAAGCCCAGTTTAAACTGAGTTACATCATTCTGTTGATGAACAGCACTCATACACACTACCCTACTGAATTTAGCGTGGTTACTCATTTAACTATGCAATATGAGTTAATATTGGAAGAAATGGAAAATGTTACATTTTTCTACTTGTTAAAAAAATAAATAAATACCAATGAAGACTACAGGAGACTACAGAGAGATAAATTAAGTACCTGTTTGACTCTACTCAGGTACTGGGCAAAGTTAAATAGTATTTTCACTTGCATTCAACTGCATAATTCCCCTCTGATCCCTTGTTTTAAAACACTACAATGAAGAGTTAACAAACAAGCTTTCAATTTTTTAAAGGTCTCTCACATGTAACAGTGAACTACGAACCATAAACAGGCACAGTCAGGTGCCAGCCCCACTGGAATTTTGTCAGCCATTCTGTTGGCAAGCCTAAGTCTCATTTTCCCCTTCCATTAATGTTATCCGGGCATGCACTGTTACTAAAGGGAATGACTGAGACACAGCCACTAGAGTGGAGGTTCTTAGACCCGGGCAGCACAACTCACAGGAGCTTGATGAAAATATCCCTGCACAATAGCCCCCGGGGATGATTTTACTGGTTATTCCCAAATCTTGCCAAGATGAGCATGTGGCAAAGCCAGGCATGAGAACCGGGGCATACAAGCAATCACAAGGGTGAGTCTAGTATTAAATGTGGAGGTTGGTAGCCCTGCCTGTGGTGGGGGCTTGGAGCTTCATGATCCTTGAGGTCCCTTCCAACCTGGGCCATTCTGTGATTCTCTGACAAGGTCCCAATTCCCTGGCTGTCCCAAAGTCTTCTGTCACAAAACAAATGCAGGTTTTTACTTGGACATGGTTTAAGCACACACGTCCTTCTCTTGCTCATAAGCATGCGACAGATGACAACTCGTAAACAAGAACGTACGGAAATCTTCTCTGTTCTGCTACAGCAGCTCCTGCACTCCCCCTCCCCACACCTGACATGGCATGGTCCACAGAGATTCCCCCTCCCAGCGGAAAATCTGCTGAAAATCGAGTTGTATTGTAAGCAGGTCCGGATAAAAGCAATCATTGTCTTCTTCTATGTGCTTATCCGTAACTAAACCATAAATAAACAATGCTAAAGCAGTAATGAAGTACTTCAGCAATTCAAAGCGCATGAAAATCTTCAGCCCTCAACATTTTAAAACCAACTACAGGACCCACTGTAACCGGGCTGCAGTCAGTGCCACGTGCCTGCAATGCATTCTCTACTCTTAGCAATAGCTCTGAGCCCAAACCGAAGTCGGACTGTCGCCTGGTGCCTGCGTCGCTGTGCGCGCTACAGCGGCTCTCCTCACAGCGCCTCACACACCACAAGGCATTACAGCTACACATTAACTCCTTTCATGGCGTTTCTTTTCCATTTCACTTTTCCCACGCAACTCTCCCCACCTCACACCCCTCACAACGCCACAGCAGCGCTGGGACGGGACGCACCGCCCTCCCGCTCCCGCCCCCGCCCCCGCCCCCGCCGCAGGAGGCGCACGGCGGCACGCGCAGCTCCCCGGCCGGCCCCCGCGGAACTCCATTTCCCGTCATGCCGTGAGAGCAGCGCGAGCCGCGGGCGCGTCACGGGCGCGGGCAGCCAATCGCGGCGCGGCCGAGGCGGGCGCCGTCAGCCGCCAATGTTGTTTTCGCTGAGTCGAGCCGCCGGTGTTGTTGGCGGCGGCGCCATATTGGAAGGGACGAGCCCGCGTTAGCGAGAAGCCCCTTGGCGCTGGCCCGGCCGCCGCCATGCTGTATCTGGAGGACTATCTGGAGAGTGAGTGTGTGCGGGACGGGGACGCCGGGCGGCCGGGCACGGCCGGCGGAGGGGAGCCGGGGAGAGGGCGCGGCGACGTGGCGGCGCCCCCTCCCCCACGGCGGTGAGCGACTGACACCCCCCCCTCTCTCCCCCGCCCCTCCCTCCGTGTGCCCGCAGTGATCGAGCAGCTTCCCATGGATCTGCGCGACAGGTTCACCGAGATGCGCGAGATGGACCTGCAGGTGCAGAGTACGTGAGTCCCGCCCCCTCCTCTGCCCGCCCCCTCCCCTCCGCCTCCCGCCGCTGCCCTCCGCCTCCCGTTCCTCGCCCGCCCCGCCAGCAGGGGGCGCTCGCTCCCCGCCTCTCCCGGCGCCCCGCCGTGGGGCAGGAAGTCGGCCGACAGTCGGCGGTGCGGGGAATGGGGAGCGAAGCGCCACCGCTGAAGGCGCTCTGATTTCTGCGGGTCCCTCCGCTCCCCGCGGCTCTCCGTCGCCCGACTCGGGCCGCTCGCACCCCGCCGCCACCCCGCGCTCCGGCAGCTCCGCTCCGCTCCACCGCGGGGAACGGCGTCCCGTCGCCCCGTCCCGGCCGCCGGCCGCCCGGCGTCTTCTCCGGCTTGGCGGCGGCGGGAGGCGGCGCTGCGGAGGCCCGGCCCGCGGCGGGGAGCTGCCGGCACGCAGCGAGGGGCGGGGCGCGCTCGCCCCGTGTGCTGACAGTGAGCGGCGCCCCGGCCCCCATCCGCGCGGCGCTGGTCGGCTGCTGCGCTTGTGCTGCTCCCTGGGGCTTATCGGTGGCACGTCCCAAACTCTCCAGGTTTTTGGTCCCTAAGAGCAGTGATGGTGGTTTGGATCAGGAGCTGCACCCCACTCTTTCAGCAGATTGTGCTGGTTCTGAGACCTTCCAGCCAGCTCCACTCACCACAGTGTACAAGAATGAGATTTTTGCCTGTGCTTTTATGCTTTAGCTGACACTTAACCACATACACGTTTCCTTCATTTTGTATGAGCTTAGCACCTGCAGCTGTTTCCAGGATGCGTTCCCCTTTGATCCTCTCCAGCAATCCCCTCTGGGACTCATGTCCCATAGCACCCGGTGAGATGTTGCTCTGTTAACACGCAATAAATATGTTCGTCTGCAAGTGAGAGGCAAAGGTCTTTGTTAATGTAACTTAGACAAGAGATGAGAGGATTCCTCAGTGCCAGAGGAGTTAGAGTATGTCAAAGAAAGATGAGAGAGAGCAAATGTTGAAATAACAACTGAGTGTTATACAGTAATATAAAAGTCTACACCATGCTTTTAGTATCTTACAGTGTAGGAGCACAGCTCTGGGACGTATCAGCCTGGAGAAGAGAAGACAGGAAGAAGATGGCATCACTGTTGATAAATATCTGAAATGCAGGAGTCAAATGGATGGGGTTGCCTTTTTTCAGTGGTGCCCAGCAACAGGACAAGGGGCAACAGGTGCAGACAGGAACACAGGAAGTTCCATACAAACATGAGGAAAATTTCCTTGCTGTGAGGGTGACAGCATTGGAACAGGCAGCCCAGAGGTTGTGGTGTCTCCTCTGAAGATACTCAAGACTCACCAGGATGCTTTCCTTTGTAACCTATTCTAGAGGACCTGCTTTAGCAAGGGATTGGACTGGATAATCCTCAGGGCTTCCTTCCAAGCCCTGTGATTCTGTGATTCTTTAAACCTGTACTAGTTTGATGTGAGACCTCAGACTTTCTCTTAGATATTTATTAGTGCCAGCCAGTACTGCCAAGGTTGCAGTGGTGTCATTTCCCTTGCTTTAACTGGAAGTTGTGAAAAACACTGAATATTTGTATGCAAACACCAACCTTATGGCCAGAGTAAGATTTTTGGTTCTTTGAGGATTCTTTCAATGAGTGACAAGGCATCTTAATGCAACTTCTGGACTCACATCAGCTGTCAGCTCACAGTTTGATAGCTCATGCTGAATACTTCATGTGAACCCATGGACTGTTGTGATGCTGTGACCCAGGAGTTGATGTGAGGGATCAGTGTCTCTGACCTGTATCAGAAGAGTGTTTTGGCAGGTGCTGCTGGCCCAGAAACCTGTACAAGACTTCATTTAGATTTAACACAATTGTTATGTTCGAGAGTTAATGATGTTTGGATGATTCAGACTTCGAATGGGGCAGGTTTCATCATCATCATCATCTTCATCATCAGAAGAATCAGCAGATAGGTGTATGCTGTGTGCCTTGGTAAGGCTCCTGTGGGAAAAGTGAGGAACATCAGAATTGAAAGTCAGTCATGAGCTCTGAGATGTTTGCATGTGGAGTACGGAATGTTTTCCCTCTACATAGGTTCAAATCATGGATTACCAGCCACGCTCTAGAAAAAAAGCCTGTCTTCTAATAGAATTTCTGTCAGCTCTCTTTGAGAATCTGTTCTAGGAAATTAGCATGTCTGAATGAAGTAGCACAGATGGAAGAGAGGTGAGAGGGGAGAGAAGCTGAAGAGACTGGAGTATATTATGGAGGACCTTCCATATGATGTAGTAGAGCTGCCCTGCATTCCTGTTTGCCAGTTCTTCTCTTTCAGGAGAGACCAAGTTTCTGTGGAAGTTTTCACTTAAGCAGTTTCACACAGACTGATACCTGTTTAAGACTTTTAAGACTAAAAAAGACTTTTATAATTATTTTTATTCCTCAGTCTATGGAGCTGTATAATAATAATAATCTCTCAGTTGTTTTCAGGCTGGGAATAGGAGGTAGAACCTTTTGTCCTTTAGCTTTATGGACCAAATTATAGTCATTTGATGGAAGAACAAACCTTTTGGAAGCCTCACTTGTTGCTCAGTCATTATTCTCCCAAAGCATAACACAGTGCAAATGGAAAATGTTCATTTGACTGCTTTGTCTGTCTGGATCTGAGTCATTTTGAGCATTGGCAACGACTATTTTGGTTTGGGATAAATTCTTATCATTCCTGTCTAAAGTTGTTAGTTTCCTGTTGGTTTTGATTCTGGAGATTACCTGCATAGGTAGCATCAAAAATTCTTTGCTCACTTACTATGCTTGATTTCTCATCATTTGTTCACACAACTAGTTCTGATTGTTCTTGCAGATTTGCAAAATGAAAAGACTTCAGGCTCTGTTGGATTTAAGGACTTAACTATACTTGCAGATTCATTGGTTTCTTTACCTCACCCCCACCCAATCATACGGCACAGTTTCAGTGCTGGCTTCTGAAAAGTGTCTTTACTGTTTTACACTGAGAGCCCGAAGTCTGTAGGTAGGTGCTGCATTGTCATGTTTAACTCGAAACTTGTCTGGGATGTATTGCTGAAAGTTCTGTTTAAAACATAATATTAAATGCAGTACTGTCCCTTATCTTGAGACTAGCCAAGCTGTCAGGGTTAGTTTGACTGAAGCAGCTGTTTGGTTTGGATGTATGCAAGTTGTTGCATGCACGAATGTCCAGCTGTTGAAATATTAAACTTGATGCTTTTTATAAAGGATGGTGGAAGGGAAGGAAAGTAAATCTGCCTTCCTGCTTCAATAAATAACCAGACAAGTAACGTTTGGTTGACATTTTCCTTTCTTATAACATGTTGAGTAATTGTTTTACTTCTTCCCGTTGAGATATTTCTCAGCTGCATGTAAGAAAGAATCCTGTCTGTGGTTTCCCATCAGTGCATTTACCTCTTTGTTCTACAACGTGGGAGTTAGGGGGTGGGAATAAACTTGTGAGTGTTTTCAATTGCTCTTGTTCTTCATAGCATACTGCGGAAGGGCCTTGAGTTAAGAGTTGATTCTTCTTTTGAGGCACTTATTTTTCCAATTACTTGGTTTTGTATTTGACTGTTTCTCTTAGAGAACATTTTGTTACCTGCTCAGTTTGTAACTGGCTAGAATGTTCCAAAGTCAGTGGTCTAGAGCCCTGGGTGAGGAGTTTGGGTCATGCTTTAAGTCACCACCACTGCTCTTAGGGGCAAAAAATCTTTAGAACTTGGAGTGCTGCCTTTCCCATATGGAGAGCACAAGAACCTTGATGAGAATCCTACCAGAATGCAATTCTGCTTCTTGGAAATTAAGGTAAATATTTCCCTCTGCTGTCACTTGTTTCATTCTTTTTATTTACTTATTTGTTTTCGCTATAATAATTTACACTTCAGTGCTGTCAACTTCGTTTCAAGAAAAAAATCCACCTTGTTTTGTAATGTTTACGTATGTGAGAAGATAATATTTATCTTAATATTTCCCCATGCAGATGCAATGGATCAGCTCGAGCAGAGGGTCAATGAATTTTTTATGAACGCAAAGAAAAACAAACCTGAATGGAGAGAAGAACAGATGACATCAATCAAAAAAGTAAGGATATCACAGGAGTGGGCTGCATTTGTTCTTTTAAAAGAAGATAACCTTAGGAAAAAAACAGTTTATAATTGAGTGAAGTCTTAAGTGTTCAGAACTGTGACTTCCTCTGGGCTTTCACGGAGATGCATACAACTACCTTAGAGGAGAAAAATGACTGGAAAGTTTCTTTGATAAAGCATTTCTTTTAAGTTTCGCCGAGTATTTGCTGCTATTATTACATTTTTTAAAAAGAGAATATTGGAGTGATGAAACCAGGTACTAGCATTGATGAAACCAGCTACTAGCATTTCAGCTTGGATATTTTCTTCTTGCTTATATGACTTGAAGCTTTGTAAGTTAATTGGCATTCTTTTAAAGCATATTTTTCCAGCTTAACTTCAGCATCCCCTCTGATTCTGCACCTGTCTTTGTATATAGTATGTATGTGGTGTATCTTCCATTAGAGAGAGAAGACTAAGAAGACAGCTGTGTTTTCTGTTTTGTTTTATCATTTGACACTTGGCGTTGTTGGTATTGTTAGCAGGGTAGTCCATCATTTTGTCAGGACAAAAATCCTTTGTAGTCCTCATACACTTGTAACTTCAGCCCCTTAGGCAACCAAGGTTTATTCTTTCCTTAATTAAAACAAATAAATTATCTTAAAAAAAAACCAAACACCAAAATCAACAAAACACAATGAAAGTCAAAACTCTGACTTCACTGGAGTAAATTAAAAAAAAATAAATTAAAAAAAAAAAAAGACTTTAATGGAATTAGGATCTGAGTTTTTACCTGAGCGAAGTATTCTTCAGCGGAAATTGAAATAAAAAGGCACTTAAACTTGTTTGAACCTAGAGATAAATATGCCTACACTAACTTTAAAAGGGGACTTATTTATGGTTTTTCATTATTTAGAGCAGATTTTAAAATTGCATCTTGTGTAAATTCATTTTATAATAGTGTATTTTAAAAATACTTTAATAAATTAATTTAAATTATATACTTCTTTTTCTATATGTTTAACTACAGTGCTGAAAAGACCTCCAGTCACAGTAGCATCATTTGAAGGACAGTAGTTTCTTCAGTGGTCTTAAAGATCCACATCAAGTAAAAGACATCATTTCATGTTGAGTCTATAATGCTGCGTAGTATAAAACACATTGAAGGGTATTTCTTTTCTTGCAGTGAACCACACTGTGACATGTAAGTGTCACTATAGGAGGAAGTGTCCATGTCTTGTAGTTTTGCTTTTTCTAAGCAATAAATAGCTGGTATAGCTCTCGTCTAATATTTAGCTTACTGCTGTTTACAACAGTTTCACAGTCTTTCTGAAAACTGATTTCGGTTTCTACTATTAATGTACACTTTGTGCTAGGTTAAAATAGCTTAAAACAGCTGAAATTAATTCAGTTACATTTGTGACTTAAAAGCTTATTCTTTTTATACCAGGATTATTACAAGGCTTTGGAAGATGCAGATGAGAAAGTACAGCTGGCTAATCAAATATATGATTTGGTAAGTAGACAAAAGGCTTGTTGTGCATTATCTGAGTTTATGTCTTCAGGAGTTCAGAACATTTTGATAAGTGCTATAGTTGTGTTAATTGCACTCTTACATCAGCTTCAAACAGATTATTTTTTTTCTTTTAGAAAGACGCTTAATGTTTTACTGACTCCTAGGAATTTGGTTGCTTGTACACTGTTGTAAAATATCAAGAAATAATTTGAGAAATTGTAAGCTTTTAATGTATTCTCTTTCTGGTTGCATTTGGTTTTGAAAAGGGACCACAGGCAAGCTATTCCACCTTGTAACACATGCGTTTTGGGTTTTAAGTATATTTACTTTACACTTTCTCAGAGAACAGAAGTTGCAACTTATTGCTCTGAAATACAGTAGACATAAAACAAATATTTCTTGTTTGGTTGATTCTCCTTCCATCCACTAGTGAATGTTGTAACATTCCCTCTCTCAGTGCAAAAGTTGTTCGTTTTGCAGTAAAAATAAGTACATGATTCTACTGCATGACTGCAGATGAAGAAAGCATTTTGAACATGGTGGTTCTTTGTTTAGTTTTTTTTTTTCTTTTGTGAGTTTTTGGCACACCAGAGTATGTCATACTTTACTCAAAAGCACGTCAGTCTTTACGTGTTCAGTACAGACACCATTCTTTCTGTGCACGTTGGCAGATGTACAAGTATTGAACAAGAAACCTGTAATTTCTTCTTACAGCATAACCACTGTTTTTAAAGGGCATTTCATTTACTGTTCTTTGTCTTCTAGTTTCTATACCCATACTCACAACAACCCTAAATGCTGTTAGCCCCTTTTCTCATAGGAAACACATAACATATTGTTTTGGAACATCACCTGTAATGAGAGGAAGGCTTCTAGCTGCTGAGCCAACGTGCAGTTTTGGTGAATCCTGTGATTCACTGGGCAGCTGAGGAGCAGCAGCCCATTTTAGTGCTAGTTCTAGTATTTCTGCTGAGTGGGAAGTGTAGGAGGCCAAGAAGTTAGGACTCTGTGTTCTTATACATGCTTAGTACTGAAAACTCCTGGAAGAGCAATTCTTGGCAGACCAGATAAAAAGGTGTAGCTCGTGGTTGTGCAACTGTTTGGCTTGTCTGGGCTGCATTCAGCAAACAGGAATTGCCACGGGCCACATATAAAATACATAATAAATGTAATGCTTATAAGTAACAGAACTTTTTTAAACATGTTTTTATTAAAACCTAAAAAACAGGGAGCAACAAAAACATAAAACTGATGTGATGTTTGACCTCGTTTTTGTGAAACTTATGCTTCATGCTGGTTCTATGGCAGTGGTTGCCACTCCTCGTGAGTTCTCAGGGTATTCATCTGAGATTTTTGATGAAACATTTCTTTTCCTGTGCTTCATCCTTGACAATAATTGTTCACAAATGTATATATTGTCAAAAACTGATGACATGAATAAATGTGACCGTGAAGGGAAGGGTATTTTTCTCTGGAAAGAGGGCTTATGAAAGTCTGGCAAAGAGACATGACAGAATTTTTCTTTGAGTTGAATCCTGGTTGCAACTCTATACATTCTGTATGAAGTTTGCAAATAATGGATTTCTGTTGACGGAAAATGGAGTTGCAAATATATATAAAAAAAAAAAAGATCTTTTTTCTTTTTTTTTTTAAATATTGAAACCTATTCTCAAACTTCTTTATCAAAATGAAAAGCACAGCTGCATATTTTTCACTCTTTACGGTACTGCGTTTAGCCAGTGTATCAGAATGCATACAACTATTTTCCATTACTTCAGCTTGCCATAATTTAACTTTCATTTCAAATGCTGTTAATGTCTGAAGCACAGAAAAGTGATTTTTCACTTTGAAGAAGCACGTTTAACTCTTTAAATGAACAATCAAATCCTCCAAAAATACTCAGTCTGTGAGCCGTCTTTAATCTTCGTGTTCTGGCACCAGTTTTCCTTTTGATTCTGTAAAGAACTAGATTTCACTTTGCAGAGTGTTTTTAGTATTTTGCCTTGACTTAGCCATCAGGAAGATAAATGATGACCCCATAAATGCATCCATACATTTAATGAACTTCTGGAATTGGCGACATTTCGGTCCTTTGGAATTGTTGAAATTCACAGCTTTGATGATTTGCATGACATCATCCAATTTTGAAGCTTTTACACGTATATTTTCTTGATGTCTGATGCAGTGAGATACAGATGGTAACTGAATCATCTTCTATTAGTTTTATAAGTCCATCTTTTTTTACCAGCCATCACTGGGTCATCCTCAGTAGCTGTATTAGATATGGTGACAAAAGTTAAAAAAGATTGCTTTCACGTGTTCTTTTACTGATTCAAATAAGTCAGGAGGTTTAGCTGTGTCTTTCAGGGATGCCAAAGAAGCTATTTCTTCAGTGACATATTTGTTATAAATACTCTGGTGAAAATGGCAAGTAGAGCTGTATCTGTAGTATTAATATTTTCATCACCAAAGCGTAAAATTTGAGATCAACAGCTTTACTTTCCAGACTTCTCTTCGTGTACTTTCTTATTTTATTTCTATTCACCTAACTGCAGTCTGGTGAGACAAATTGGAGAGGTATAAAAAAAAAAATAAAAAAAAAAAAAGCTTTTTTTTCTTTTTTAATTAATCAGGACATACAGTATCTGTTGTGCTTTTCATATATTGCTTAACAAACTCACCATCAGGAAGTGGTTTTGATTTTTTTTGCAGTAAGATGTGCTATCATGTAAGTAGCTTTTATAACAGAGTCATAGAATCGTGAAGGTTGGAAAAGACCTCTAAGATCATCTAGTGCAGCAGCCCACCTACCATTAATATTGCCCACTTAACCAGATTCTTCATTACCATTTGAGTTTTAACTTTTTTTTTTTAAGTATTTTGTTGAGGTGACAGACTTTTTTAGTTCTGCTGTTTTGTCTTTGCAAAGCGTTCCTTGATATGCACCAAATTTGGCAGCATGTTTCTGCATAGAATGTCTCCTCAAATTGTAGTCTTTGAAAAGTGACGTGGTTTGTTTGCAAATCAAGCATAGTGCCGTGTTACCTATGAGCACTGCACTGTGAGCTGAGTTGGGTCACGTGCATCCTGTGGGTTGGACGTGCCTGGTGTAGTCATTCATGTTCCAGAACTGGACACTTCTTACTGTTGCATTGTCTCCAAAACAGGTAGATCGTCACTTGAGAAAACTGGATCAGGAACTTGCGAAATTTAAAATGGAACTTGAAGCAGACAATGCTGGAATCACAGAAATATTAGAGAGACGTAAGTATGCATAATTTTCTTAAAATACTTGACAGATTTTCTGTCACTTTACAAAAGTAAGACACGATAAAGTTGTTGGGCTACTGTGTTTCCACTCATTTTGCAATTTTGCTTGGATCTACATGCCTTTTATCAGTCAGTGATTCTTAAATTTTAGTTCAAACTTGATTTTTACCAGTGGAATCAAAAGGCACCTGAGAAGTTAGAATAATTTCTCTTTTTAGTAGGGCTGTTGTACATATGAATAGTTAAACTAACGTACAGAATTCTTCAAAACTGTTACTAATACTGTAGGCATTCAGGAAAGTGTTGTAATCTATGCTTAACCTACTAGACCAGTTGACTGCTATCAAATAGAGGAGAGTGGATATTCCAATTACAGGCATGGAAAGTCAAGTAAAGATACCTACTTTGTAGACCTCTTTTTAAAGAGAAGAGAATGGATGATTTTATCAAAAGGTGGTGAGAGAGGAGCATTTCAAGGAAGAAACCTGCAAGCTTAACAAATACTGCAGCACTGCACAGCTAGTATTCAGAATGTAAATGGGATGTAATGTGATGGTTTTAAAGCAAACTTAATGTGGAAAAAATCCAGCCCTCTATACCTGTTAGTATTTAGGTGTCAAGTTCAAACGTGGTTGTGATGAATTTCAAAATTGCTACAGCATGTGTTATTATGAAGCTAATAGTCAGTGACTGTTCTTCATGACCAAGGCTAGTGAAAAGTAACCCAAGTCACCTGAAGAAATAAGGGGTAAATAGTTTTTCTTTGAACTTTGTCATAAAAGCTAATTTTCCTCAAAGTTTTGTTTCTAATTGCTTGTTTGATTGTTTGTTTTTAAATAAGAGGCACAAAAAGAAAACTGCTGAGTAGGTGTTATTAATGAAGTACTGCAAAAGAGGGCAACTAGTTTATTTTTGAGTTCAACCTGCAGTTTTAAGATCTGATGCTAACTTTATTTGGGCCATTTGTTTGGCAAGGTAGGTGGAATTTTGAAAACTGAAAACACAAATGAACCAGGCTGTGTTTAAGATATTTATTACTTAATAACATGTAAGGTAGAATGAAAAGCTTCTTAACATCTTTAGCTATCGGAGTAAAAACATGTTTTTGAGGTTCCTCCAGAGGGCAGCCTTTGGACTAAATCACAGCATGATTAAAGTTAGTTCAGCCTTTCCTTTCCTCCCTCCTTTTTGATTTCCACTCTGGGTATTTTCAACATCTGTGATTTTGAATACAGATGTATGACAGAATGTTGGGTCAACTTGAAACATATTTCTGGTCTTGGTATGTTTTGAGTCAGTATGATGAGATGGGAGATGGCATCATTAGTATAGTTTACCTTTTAACTGCATTTTAACATTTATGTTCATAAATGCATCTACATTCTTCAGTTCAAATAAGCACATGTTGTCAGTACTTCTAGTGCAGCTTTACTGGCCTGTATGCAACTTATTGGAAGTGGCATATTGCAAGTAGTGTTGTTTTTGGTTCCCAATATTGACCTTGATTTTAACTTTTCTTTGAAAGTTGCATAGCAGTAGTCAGCGATTTCTATTTGAAAACTTTCCTGTTAAAAGTGTTAACAAGACTAAAGTCCTGTTTAACCTTGTGTGACAAGGCTGGGGTGCAGCAGGCACTGCCAGCTGGGCAGGGAAAGAGATTGTCCCCCTTACTCAGCGCTGTGTGGCCTCAAAGAATCACAGAATGGCCTGGGTTGGAAGGGACCTCAAGGATCATGAATCTCCAACCCCCCTGCCACAGGCAGGGCCACCAACCTCCCCATTTAATACTACACCAGGCTGCCCAGAGCCCCATCCAACCTGGCCTTGAACACCTCCAGGGACAGGGCATCCACAAACTCTCTGGGCAGCCTGTTCCAGCACCTCACCACTCTCTCTGTAAAGAATTTCCCCCTGACATCCAACCTAAATCTTCCCTCCCTCAACTTAAAACCATTTCCCCTTGTCCTGCACTTATCTACCCTTTCAAAGAGTTGATTCCCCTCCTGTTTGTAGGCTCCCTTTAGGTATTGAAAGGCTGCAGTGAGTCACCCTGCAGCCTTCTTTTCTCCAGGCTGAACAAGCCCAGCTCCCTCAGCCTATCCTCATAAGGGAGGTGCTCCAGTCCCCTGATCATCCTAGTGGCTCTCATCAGGACCCTCTCCAACAGCTCCCTTTCTTTCTTGTACTGGCAGCTCCAGTCCAGGACACAGTACTCCAGATGGGGCCTCACAAGAGCAGAGTAGAGGGGGACAATCACCTCCCTGTCCCTGCTGGCCACCCCTCTTCTGATGGAGCCCAGGATACCATTTGCTTTCTGAGCTGCAAGAGCGCACTGCTGGCTCATGTCAAGCTTTTCATCTATCAGGACCCCCAGGTCCTTCTGTGCAGGGCTGCTCTCAAGCACTGCTCCTTCCAGTCTGTATGGATGCCTGGGATTCCTCCGGCCCAAGTGCAGAACTCTGCACTTTGCTTTGTTGAACCTCATCAGGTTCCCCCGGACCCACCTTTCAAGCCTGTTGAGGTCCCTCTGAATGGCATCCCTTCCTTCCACCGTGTTAACTGCACCACTCAGCTTGGTGTCACCTCACCTCAAGCACAGTGTGTACTTTTGGTAACATGGTATAAGAAGAACATAAAGCTGTTAGCATCCAGGAGTGGGCTATGAAGATGGGAAAGGCGTCTGAGGAGCAGCAGAGATCGCTTGGTTTGTTCAGCCCAGCAAACAGAAGGCTGAGAGGAGGCCTCCTGGCGGCCTCCCTCTCTTGTGACAGTAACAGGACTGGAGGGAACGGCATGGAGCTGTGTCAGGGAAGGGTCAGATGGGTGTTAGGCAAAGGTTTTTCACCAGGGGGTGGTCGTGCACTGGAGCAGGCTGCCCAGGGCAGTGGTCTTGGCTACAGGCTGCTGGAGTTCAAGAAACATTTGGACAATATTTTCAGATATATGGTCTGAATTTTGTGCGGTCTTGAGAGAAGAAAGGGATTCAATTCAGTAAACCTTGGAGTTCCCTTCCAACGTGGGATAGACAGTGATTCAACTTAGTTGTTCCTGGGAACTTATTTTGGGAAAGATTCTAACTCTAAAATCCTTCCAATTAATATAAGTGTAATTGCATAGTGTTTTGGCTAATATTGTAAAAACTCAGTGTCAGAAAAATTAAAGGCATTACATTATCGACTTTAAAATTTTCTGGTCTTTTTATCTCCCATTTTTAGGATCCCTGGAGCTGGATACACCATCTCAGCCTGTGAATAACCATCACGCCCATTCACACACTCCAGTAGAGAGTGAGTATTTGATAGATAAAAGCATATTCACTTTTAAGATATATTTGTCGTCAAGTACATTTATTATATTTTCTTCCAAATGCTGGAAAAATTGGGATAATTAAATGGTGATCATGCCTATTTGGAAAAACTGCAAGTGTGAAATAAAAAGGTTTTGCTGGTGGCAGTTAGATGAAAGTGCTATTTTAGTATCTGTAGTTGTTAACAGTTTTACTTTTAAAGTGAAAAGGCTTTTCCATTTAAGTTCACTTCATTTGTTTTTCTCAGAAAGGAAACACAATCCATCGTCTCACCACGGTGCAGCAGATCATGTTCCCGAGAAGAAGTTTAAATCTGAAGCTCTTCTATCTACCCTTACTTCAGATGCCTCTAAAGAAAATACACCAGGTAGTCTTAATTGTTTTACATTTTATTACTTTTAATAGAGGGAAAAGAAATCCAATTGTATGTGTGGATTTTTTTTTACTTTTTTTTTTTTTTAATATGTATCAGAGACCCATACACTTTGCTCTGGGATTTTCAGTCATTTTAAAAATGAGAAATTGCAGACATTGTTACTCACCTGTGTTGTGCATGAAGCTCATTGGCTTTGTTGTCATTTGACAGCTGTGTGTTGGCTGTTTCTTTTTATTTTCACGGTTCGGAAGAGGGTAGGAGTATGGTTTTCATTCATCCAGTGGTAGAAATACAAGAGATCCATGCATTATTTTGAGGAAAAGAAGCCCATGCAGTAATTTCCAAAGTAGGAAAAGAATATTCATTCATCTTATAAGGGTTGCTCTGACCTAGCATTCAGCTATGATCAGATTCTTCTGAGTCTTGTGTGAAATGAGGCCAGATAAGAAGGCCCTTTGATTAGTGAATAAAAACACAGCACAGCTTCCTGTCAGTTTTCAAAATAAGGATATTTTGTAGAATCTGCTCAAAAAATGAAAGATTATGAGAAGGTATTAGTAAGTAAAGTACTTTGGCAATTTAATGCTGTTCACTAATTTTAAGTAGGCTTTTTCATAGTCATTTATCTATAAGGAACTTCGCACGAGTTGGCAAATTAAACAGAACTACTTTTGAACAGCTGTCAGGAAATCTGGTGCATTCAAATTGTGATTTTTAGCTTTTAGTGTAAGACTGTTTTAAATGGTATTGTAGGGAAAATTTAGTTGTACAGTCAAATTCTTAATTTCTTCTCAATTGTCACAGTAGTCAATATAATTTCAACTGAGGTTGGGCTTATATAGACATAACAGCTGTGTTATGTCTATATATAGCAGAGTGTGATAGTGAGGACTGCCTTTCTGAAAGGATTCCTTACACGTGAGGGTAGATGCTTAAGTAGAAAACCAGCAGTGTCAAAAAATTTTCTTAGAACTTTTTTCCAAATGATCAGACTACTCTGCATAAATGGAGTTCCTAGTCTTTCACTGGTTGTCATATATAACTCTTCTTAAAATGCAAAGGAATTTAGTTTCATTTTGAATTTCATGAATGTGTTCTGTTCATCAAGGGTGTCGAAACAATAATTCATCATCCTCTTCAAACAATGCATACAATACAAACTCTTCTCAACCATTGGCATCATATAACCTCGGCTCATTATCTTCAGGATCTGGGGCCGGTGCTATTACCATGGCAGCAGCTCAAGCAGTGCAAGCCACAGCACAGGTAACGTCAAAACATTCTCACATTCTCGTCAGCCTGCCACCAGCTATTGATTAAGAAGGAATACTAGTGGTTTTTTTGATCACTTTCAGCTGGTGTGGTGTTGTTCTCATCATTATTGTGTACATGCTACAGTTTCATCCTTTGAAACTTCCATAAAAGGACAACTCATTTTGTACCTTTTCTTGTGGGATATTCTTACTCATTCTTATCACTTACTATGCATCACTTTATTAAAAGAATAACTGATGAATCCGTGGCAATAATAGCAGCCCAGTGTGTCTTAAGTAAGAACTCTGCTGTATAATCTGATACAATATCAGTATTCTTTTTTAGATGAAGGAAGGAAGAAGAACATCCAGTTTAAAAGCCAGCTACGAAGCATTTAAGAACAATGATTTTCAACTTGGAAGAGAGTTTTCATTATCTAGAGATTCAACTGGGTATTCATCATCAGCTCTGGCATCTACATTAACACAAACATTAAGTTCATCAAGCACAGATTCACGAAGTGGCAGAAAAAGCAAGTAGGTTTTTTTTTTGTTGACTGCAGTTGACAACTAAACTTTCACTTAAAGGTCATAGGCCATATTAGAAATACTTTGCATTTAATATGTTGGGAATATAAAACATGAGTGGAAAGTTATTATTCCATACTGGCATTTTTTGTACGGGACTTTCTTTTCTCCACTGCTTTCTTTTTCCTTACACAAATTCAATCCAAGGTTTTAAAGAAATACTTTGATTAATTTTTTTATCTGTTATATTGTCTAGTTTCTTTCCTCATTTTTTCTCTCTACAGGAGAGAAGACTTGGCCTAAATGTAAATGTTGGAAATCCTGTGCAGTACTTTGTAGATGGTTTTGAAGTAGATCTGGAGATTTGCTTCATGCCACTTTATAAATAAGCAGAACATATTGTGATGTGTGACCACCTAGGACAGGAAGCAGAATGAAATTTACTTCTGATAAAAAGTGATTTTCATCAAAAGTAAATTTGAGGACTCAAAAGTTTTGTTTGAAGGATCTTGTCCCAGATTGCTTGTATTTTAAACTGACTTGCTCTTTTTTCTTTCTTCATACATATTTGTTTTCATTCACAGCTCACTTAAAAAGTTTGTTTTAGAATCATTTCTCATCTACATGTGTCTTGGGTGTCAGATCTGACCTATAAGCAAAAATATAGAATTTGCATATTGACATTGTTCCAGGGCAGTGACAGCTGATGCTTCAGTGGAGATTAGCATAGAGAAGCAGTCATCTTAACAGTAATCTACTGTACGTGACAACGTAACATTATTACATGCAAATGCCTGTTATACCATTTACATATTCTTAATGGAGGCTTGACACTAAGGGAAAAAAAAAAAACATGATGTAAAACATTCAGTAAAGCCATTTGACAATTTAGAGTTGTTCAATTCCATAGATTAGAATAGCCTGACTATAAACTGTTCAGACTGATTTCCAGAGAGTTTTGCTATCGGAGTTCTTGAATGAAATGTGTTATGGAATACACATTTCAGGATTTACATACTGTAGTATTTCAGTCAACAAAGAAGTGCTTCTACTTGCCAGTAAATGAACTTAAATTATGATATGTTTTCTTTTTCTTTCTTTCTTTCAGAAACAACAACAAATCCTCAAGTCAACAGTCGTCATCATCTTCCTCTTCATCCTCTCTGTCATCATGTTCTTCCTCATCTGCACTGGCACAAGAATTGTCCCAGCAAACAGCAGTAATACCAGAGTCTGATTCCAATAGCCAGGTTGACTGGACCTATGATCCAAATGAGCCACGTTACTGCATCTGTAATCAGGTAAAAACATTGTTCAACCTGAAATACAACCAGATACGCTGTTTCACTGCAGGTGACCTTCTTGCTCTGATTGCTCATTTAAAAACAGATCAGAATTTCAACACTGCAAATAGGATGCTTTTATTTCTTTAGTGGTAATATGACAGGACTCTGGAAAATGGTTTTAAATTGAAGGAGGGAAGATTTAGGTTGGATGTCAGGGGAATTTATTTACGAAGAGAGTGGTGAGGTGCTGGAACAGGCTGCCCAGAGAGGTTGTGGATGCCCCATCCCCAGAGGTGTTCAAGGCCAGGTTGGATGGGGCCCTGGGCAGCCTGGTCTAGTATTGGATGGGAGGTTGGTGGCCCTGCCTGTGGCAAGGGGTTGGAGATTCATGATCCTTGAGGTCCCTTCCAACCCTGGCCATTCTATGATTTTATGAATAATGAAGTCAAAGGCCCAAGCAACAAGCAAACCAATTTTCCTGCTATGTGCCACATCTGGAGAGTTCTAAGTCTCTTACTGAAGAATTTAGGAATAATTCAGAGTTGAATATGATCACAGTGAATTTTCTTAGAATTTCAAGCTAGAGTAATACTTCTTCTCTCATACTTTCCTCCTTTTGCAAAATAAATTAATAATGGAGAAGATACTGTTTTTGTAAAAGCCACTCAGAAAATTGAAAGACTGAATGAGAGCACGAGTTTTTAAAAATGCCTGCTCTGATTTTATAGTTTTATGTGCTAAATTTATTTTTTTTTTTTAGAGTTTACAGAATTCTTTGGTTCTTTTGAAAGTATGTGATTGTTTCTTTGGAATAGTTCTTGAAGTTGTCATGCGTGCGAGGGAAATGCTAGACATAAATACATTTGAAAAGTGGGCTGATGGTGTCCAAACCTCAGTGCTGAGGACCGAAATGTACTTAGTTTGAGTTTTGAATGCTGGATTTTTTTATCCAACCTGGAACATACATGTGAACACAATTATGGAACAACAAAAAAATGTATTGTTGCCACTGCTGACAGAACAACTTCTTTAATGTAAAAGAAAAAAGAAACAAAAACCTTGAATTTCACCCCTCTGAAAATTTTGTTTTTATTAATAAAGTTGGCTTTTTTTCCTTCTTTTTCAATAGGTGTCCTATGGTGAGATGGTTGGCTGTGATAACCAAGATGTAAGTAATAAAGTTCAGAATGCTCATAAGAGAAGCCTCGTGCATGTAACTATTGCTTACAGGAGTTACTTCTCTGTAGTGCTTGTTACATTTTCAGTTTTAGTGAAAACAGGGACAAGTGCAGCTCTTTGTTGTTTACATATACACAGCAAAAAAAGTAATCATTTTTCCTTTTTCTATTCAAATCACCTACCTCACTTCAGACTTAAACATATAGGATGTGTGGGAACAGAGATAAAAAAAAAAATGTTTTTAATATTAATCTTTCCAATCACATAGGAGTTCCATGTATTTCTCCTTGCTTAATCACAATAAGGTTACACAACACTGTGTATAAGAAGAGTATTCAGAAACTGCAAACCTTGCTGTTAAGGACTTTTAGGTGTGTGTAGGGCTTCCATTCTAAACAGAATTGCCCCTTGCTAACTTGTTTGTGCTCGAAAGGCTTTTTTTTTTTTTGTTTAGGTAGAAATCCTAGACAAAAATTGAAATTGCATTAAACAAACTTGTATATTTCATCCCTGATCACTGTCTTAAACATCATAAATACATACTTACAATTTTCTCTTTCTCTATGAGTAGCTGCAAATTTAAAAAGATACGTTCTGACCTGGAAAATTTAAAAAGATACGTTCTGACCTGGAAAATTTAAGTATTGGAAATGTACCATTATGCTGAGATTCACAGATTTCACTGCTACTGCCTTGAATTTTTTGTTCTTATTTCATCTTTCATGACTTGCGATGAGACTGAAGGAATCATGCAGAAAATCAATCAAAGAGTAAAGAAGAGAAAGCAAGAAGTTAGCAGTTGACATTAGAAATAGTAGTAGTGCCAGGATCATAGAAGATTTCATGGAAAACTTCAAACAGAAGTAGAACTTAAACATTTGTGTGAGAAGTACGATGGGAATTAATGTGCACATGAGTTGAAGCATTCTTCAAGAAACTTCTCCTCATCTGCCCCGCAGTTCAGATTCTTTCAGAAGTCGTCTCTTTCCTGAGGAAGTTTGACATCTTTGAAATACCCTTTATTTCTGGGAACGTTTAGCTATGTCAGTATTAATCCCAATTGTCTGATTCAAATGCTGCAAGTTTTAAAAGAGCAAGTGAATGTAATTATGTACTTACTGAGATTATCCTGCATTCAGCCCGAAGTGAGTGATGAAGGTTACTGTTGTGTCACTTAAAATGTTGTCAAGCTAGATTTATCATTAGCACAGTATACTTATTTTGTTTTCTATATAAATGAGTCAGTCTATGACTCGTAGAATTTTTGTTGCTTTCCTTATTCTGTTGGGTGTATGGGGTATGGATTTCTCCTCTTTTTTCATTTTATCCCATTATTTGCTTGGTATGAAAGGCAGAACCTACACTTTCTACTTGCGCTTCTTTTCATAGAATTGTATGTAATCACAATTCAAGAAGAAAAGAAAAATCCCAAACCCTCTCTAAACTCTGTTTTTATAGTGTCCCATTGAATGGTTCCATTATGGATGTGTTGGACTGACAGAAGCACCAAAAGGGAAATGGTACTGTCCACAGTGTACAGCTGCAATGAAGAGGAGAGGCAGCAGACATAAATAAATATCTTCATCTGGAAAACAAATTGCTTACTAAAGGTTTTATGGGGGACTTACGTGGGGGGAGGAACCCTCACCACACTTCCTCGCAACCACTTAAAGAAGGGTTAACATAGCAGTCATAAGATCTTGAGCTATTGGTTGGTTTTGCTGGTCGTGTTTTAATATTGTATGTAAGCTGTTTATGCACATTGATGTGCTGCAGATACTATTCCAGCAAGCCTTGGATTGTTCCAGTGGCCAACATATGCAGATATTTGTACTATCAAACCATTTTCTCTAAGCAGTGGGCATTCTACAATTATTCAGTCTTCAGAAAATTCTGATAAGTCAAGATTTTAAATGTATGTTTTATATTCAACAGATATATTCTGCTGCATGTACTGTATTCAAGAGCTGTTATGTAACACTATGTATATAAATGGTGCAAAAAGTCAGTGCTTCTTAAAAAAAAAAATGATTTTTAAAATGCCTTTATAGCTTTGGTTCTTTATGAAAATTAATTCAGCAGGCTGAAGAAAATGGTTCTTGTATACAGCGGGCTGTTGTCCTCTAGGGTACTTGAGTATGTAAAAACAAAAAAAAAAAAGCTGTAGAATAAAACAAACTTGTGCCATTAGTCTATGTTTCTGCTCCAGACAAGGTGCAGACCATAAGAAAGAAAAAGGTGTTAAAGTGATGATAAATTTTTATACCAAATGTGTTTATTTTTTTGTGCAAGTAATCCTTTAAATTTGAATTGTATTAGGTGTTAAAATAAAACAACCTCAACTCCTTGATTTGATGTTTTCTGCACATCTGTCAAAATAGTTTCTGAAGAACATAGCTGAGTTTCCATGAGAAATTCCTGCCATATTCCTTCTTGAAGAGTAGCTTTCATGTAAAAGTTAACACATGGATCAGAAAAGATGTAGAAGGATAAATAGTTCATCCAGCTGTGGAGGCCCTGGAGGTACCTAACAGGGACAGTCATGTTATGGAGCTTAAAGGGAAGCCACTACCTGTGCAGATCCTTTAAGACCTGCTAAGTCAGAGCTGCATTGCTGTAGCACAGGATCAGGAATCTTGATTTTCAGATGGCAGCCCCTTAAAAGGTACTTCTTTGGGCCATGAATATAATGGAAAACTTTTTTTTTCCTCCAGCTTGTTTATTTTGGATGTAGTTTGTAGATTTCCTTTCACAGAAAGTTTTCTTGTGTTGTTTTCATATGGCTTTTTGGTATGGCAGCGGCACTGAACAGAAACAAGAGCATTACTCTTTTTTTTTCCTCCTCCTTTCTACCACTAAAAAAAAAAAAAAAAAAATACACTTTCCATTTGGAGTAAAGATTTTATTGTAGCATTGGAATTCTCTTTGGGCTATGTGCTTTCCATGGACCTTCATAGTAGCTTTCCTTGAAATGTTGCCAAACGCCATCTTGCACCAAAACATTCCAATGTCAAGGAAATAAAGAGTTAGACTTACTCATATTAGGAGTATGCGCAGAAAGTGCAGGCTTAAACTAAAGTGAAACCAGACTTCTATCACAACATTTATGGATGCCCCATCCCTGCAGGCATTCAAGACCGGGCTGGATGTGGCTCTGGGCAGCCTGGTCTGGTGGTTGGTGACCCTGCACATAGCAGGGGGTTGAAATTCAATGATCATTGTGGTCCTTTACAACCCAGGCCATTCTATGATTTATTCTGAAAAAGTGAAATTGGTTATTTTAAGTCCTTATACTGAGGAAAAATAGATGAAAAGAACACATGACTGTAGTAAAATAGGATATGAGTTGATTTAAAAAAAAAAAAAAGCAAAGGGCAGTGTAATTAAGATTCCATTAAAAGTGGGGAATTCGCCCACTGTATGTGTGCTTCTGTAGACATCTCAGCTAAAAAAAAAAAATAATAATACTTAAGAACTTGTATATCTGGTTTTGAGGGAGGCTATTGAGACCACAGAGATAAGAGAAACTATTTGTTCTGTTAGAAATTGGTGCTAATCTGTGAATGGAAGTTAAAGAGGCAGTAGGTAATCTGGACTCCCCTTGGACTGAAGGGCTCAGTCTCTTGAGCTGAGGACTAAATGTAATAAGAACTTGTGTATTCTGTAACAAATTCCTTCACTGGTGGTGGTAATACTTAAGATGGTGCAGAGACTGCAAATCTAAATAAATGAGTCAGTTTTTAGCAAAACAGTTTACTGAAAAAAGCCTTCATCCTCATTAGTATCTAAGAAAATAGGGAAGGACAAAAGTGCAAAACAATGCAACGTACGAGGTAAACATGCAGAACAGTCAAAATTGTAGCATTTGAACACCTCAGTACAATAGAAAATGCACAACCATAAAGGTGTGATGATGGAAGGACTAACACAACACAGAGGTGCAATACAGGAAAGGAAGGGGATTGCTCACCTGTATATGAAGATTCCAAAGGAAAACAGAATCTGCAGAGGAAAGGTCTACCAAGGAGGGATCTCCACATAGAAATCCTCCCCTGCTACCACTCAGGTCTTGGAGAAGTGCAGCCAGGCTCCACCCCTTCTGCTCTCACAGGTGAACTGCCTTCACCTGCGCCCCCAGGGCTGACCCAGTCCCTTCCCCAGGTGCTCAATCAGTCGTTCAGGCTGTGACTCAACAGTTCCCATACACCTGTACATACATATGCTTTTTGTTTTCTTCTATGCAGGAAGCCTGTCAGAAGCTAATGGGTCAGTGGGTGGTTAAAGTGCAAAAAGAACTGATTTTTTACACGATTGTGATAGGCAAGCTAAGTTATTTCTTCACCGTGTGAGAGGTTAGGCAGATTTGAATACTGGGGTCTTTGCTGCAGGATGCTTGAAGGTTGCTCTAAAAATAAGGTACGTGTAGAAGTGAGTCTGCAACATACTGCAAACATTCATGGGAGTCCCAGAAAGACTCATGTAGGGAGTATCTGAGCTGCTGTTAGAGCATTTGAAAAATACCAAAAGGGCTGACAAGTGATAAAAATTAAGCTTCAAGTTGGATTTACAAACCTAGTTCTCAGTTCCTTGTGCATTGGTAGAGATTAGAATTAGTGCATGAGTGAGTAAATACATACTGGGAGAGTCGTTGCCTCATGTTCATTAGAGCTGTGGGAAAGCTTCTCTTAGTAGAAGGCGGCCAGCTTAATGCAGTTTCCATTAAGGCAGTTAGACAGGGTGTTTCATTAATGCAGTAAGTGAGGAGAGGAGGCCTCTTCACATTACGAAATGTGCAAAATAGAATAAAGAGTAAAGAAGTTACCAATATTGCCAGTAAGGGGAGGCTGCTAAGGGAGTCCTGTGGGTCTCTACTACTCATTGGTTATGTAAAAGATAGTTAAAGAAGGGTTAATAGTGACAAAATGTTTGCACTTGTGTTGAGTTCTTAAAGCAATGAAAATGAAGTGTTGAAGTTGCAAAACAATCTCATGATACTGTATCTCATCAAACAGGAGATGCAGTTTAATGTTTGTTAATTTAATGTGAAATAAGATAAAAATAACAATTCTCTGTTTACCTACATCTACATCCTCTGAATTAGCTATTGCCGAGTAGGGAAATAAATGATTTTGGAATTACCTATTGAATTCTGTGGGAACATTGTTTCTCTGCTCAGCAGCAGGTCAGACAGGTGCTAAGGATGACTTAGTAGGAAATAAAGAATGAAACAGAGGAGAGTTCTACGCTGTGTAAATTGATGGCACCGTTAGGTTTTACCGTAGTGTAAAATTCTGATCCACCCTTCCAGAAAAATGTAGTAAAATGGGGAAAGTCTCACATAGGAGGATGAAAGTACATTTGAGAAACAGCTGAGTTAGTTGGGGCTTCTGTCTGGAAAAGAGGCAGCTTAGTAAAGATAAAACGTGTCTGTAAGTTCATGAGTTCTGTGGAAAAGGCTTGTCTTTTGATAGGAGTAACAAGCAGGTAGTCCAGGATGGAGAAAAAGAGCAGCTTTTTTGCATCTACTGCATGCTTACATTGCAAAACTTGCCATATAGCTCACATGAATGTAAAATGTGACTTAAAAACAAACTGGAGCGAGATCAGCAAGGGCATAAAATGAGGAAGTTATACATCTGGAAAAAAAACTCACTAAAGACTGATTGCTAGAAATTACATATAGCAAGGGGAATTGTTCCTGTATGGCTGTGATAGTCCTACTGGCTGGAAGAGACAGGTCAAAGCAAGTGTACCTCCTTTGGTAAATGTAAAAGGAGAATTTGCTTCAGTGGATGAAGAGAAGGCTGAGGTACTGAATGAGTTCTTTGCCTCGGTCTTCACTGGTAGCCAGGATTCCAGTACTTCTCACATCCCTGAGCCCTGAAGCCCTAAACTTCTAGATGGGGACCAGGGTGGTAAATTCTCCCCCCTCTCCCCACCCCGTATGGGCAGAGCAGGTCCAAGACCACCTCATTAGACTGAATGTGTATAAGTCTATGAGGCCAGAGGGCCTGCATCCCATGGTTGTGAAGGAGCTGGCTGAGGTGGTTGCCGAGCCGCTCTCCATCATATTTGAAAAGTCGTGGCTGTCAGGTGAGGTCCTCGATGACTGGAGGAAGGGTCACGTCACTCCCATTTACAAGAAAGGGAGCAAGGAGGACCTGAGGAACTACAGGCCAGTGAGTCTTACCTCTGTGCCTGGGAACATCATGGAACAGATCGCCCCCACCACATCCTTATCTCCATATTGGAGGATTGTGGATTCGATCGGTGGACCGGACGATGGATAAGAAATTGGTTGAAAGGCCACAGACAGAAGGTGGTCATCAATGGCTCTGTGTCCAGGTGGAGGCCGGTAATGAGTGGCGTTCCCCAGGGGTCTGTTTTGGGACCGGTGCTCTGTAACATCTTTATCAAGTGCACCCTCAACAAGTTTGCTGACAACACCAAGCTGAGTGGTGCAGTTAACACGGTGGAAGGAAGGGATGCCATTCAGAGGGACCTCAACAGGCTTGAAAGGTGGGTCCGGGGGAACCTGATGAGGTTCAACATGGCAAAGTGCAGAGTTTTAAACTTGGGAAAAGGGATCCCAGGCATCCATACAGACTGGAAAGAGCAATACTTGAGAGCAGCCTTGCAGAGAAGGACCTGGGGGTCCTGATAGATGAAAAGCTTGACATGAGCCAGCAGGGTGCTCTTGCAGCTCAGAAAGCAAATGGTATCCTGGGCTCCATCAGAAGAGGGGTGGCCAGCAGCAACAGGGAGGTGATTGTCCCCCTCTACTCTGCTCTTGTGAGGCCCCATCTGGAGTACTGTGTCCTGGACTGGAGCTGCCAGTACAAGAAAGAAAGGGAGCTGTTGGAGAGGGTCCTGATGAGAGCCACTAGAATGATCAGGGGACTGGAGCACCTCCCCTATGAGGATAGGCTGAGGGAGCTGGGCTTGTTCAGCCTGGAGTAAAGAAGGCTGCAGGGTGACCTCATTGCAGCCTTTCAATACCTAAAGGGAGCCTACAAACAGCAGGGGAATCAACTCTTTGAAAGGGTAGATAACTGCAGGACAAGGGGAAATGGTTTTAAGTTGAGGGAGGGAAGATTTGGGTTGGATGTCAGGGGGAAGTTCTTTACAGAGAGAGTGGTGAGGTGCTGGAACAGGCTGCCCAGAGAGTTTGTGGATGCCTCATCCCTGGAGGTGTTCAAGGCCAGGCTGGATGGGTTCCTGAGCAGCCTGGTCTAGTATTAAATGGGGAGGTTGGTGGCCCTGAGTATGTCAGGGGGGTTGGAGCTTCATGATCCTTGAGGTCCCTTCCAACTCAGGCCATTCTGTGATTCTGATTCTGTGATACTGTCTTTTGGCATCCAAAGTGGGGCATGAAGGGTTCAAGATGAGAGATTTGTTTGGAATGTGGGGTATATTAGACCAAATTCATAGATGTTATAGCTGTTTAGCTGCTACTTGGCAGATTCCTGTGCTTGTGCCGAGGCTTGCTTCCCTTACCGTATTTTAGACCGCAGTGCTTGTTAGTGGCTGCTTTTGCTTGTGCTGTTTGCTCCATTCCTTATCATCTTGTTTTACTGTGCTTGGAAACATTTTGATAATAGCTATGGCTGTAAGCCTGGGCTGGCAGATGGCCAGGGCATTGCTGCTGTCCCTGTGCTGCTTACCAGACTGGCTGGAACTCAGACTGAACTCAAGCCAGAGGAAATGTGACCTGTGGATGAGTCCATATGAGAGCACGTACACTCCAAAATGTTTGTGGCCACAGAGTTCACCCCAGAGTAGTTACACCTCAAAGCACCTATGGCCATGGAGAAGTGCATGCTGCAGGAAGTAACCTTGCAACATCCATGTATGTGGATAAAGCCATGCCTGAGTACTGTGCCTGTGGGTGTGGATAAGACCATGGCACAGCAAGTATCTGAGGAGATCTCTGAAGGGTCTGAGGCAAAAGGAACAGGCCATGCCACAGCAGGTACACCTCAATGTGATTGTGGCCGTGGCCATTAGTAAATGCACATCAGAACAAGAAGACCTCATAGCATCTACAGCTGGTGACACAGTAGGTACAACTCTGAAGGGACTGTGGCTCATGGATAAGGCCATGCTGAAGGAGGGATTGTGGAACTGTGGCCAATGGATGTGCCCAGGCTGGAAGCAAGGGCAAAGAGAGGAGTTCATTGCAATATAAAACCTTATGACCTAGTCTAATAGGACAAGAGGTGGAGATTGTAATGCACATGCCCTTAAATTGTTGTAAATTATGACCTAAGTTGCATATTTTAGCAAGTTCTTCAGCAGGAACCACTCAAACCAACAGATGAGTCTCACAAGAACCAGTGCAAGTGCAGTGATGACCTGACCCAAGCTGTCTCTAGCATTCAGTAACTCCACAGAACACACTGCCTCCCCTGTCCCAAGCCACTACTAAGTCATAGGTTGAAAGAACTCGGTGGACATTCTGTGTGCATTTTATGGATGTGGTCAATTGAGTAAGGGATTGTGTATTAATCAAAGGGTGGTGATCAATGAGTATGTCTCAGATAGTGTGTGACCTGAGCACGACATACGCAGTATGATGTAAAGGGTGGATATTATTGTGGTTTTAGCCGGGATGAAATTTTCTTCATAGAGGCTTGTATGATGCTATGTTTTGGATTTTTAATGAAAAGATTGCTGGTAACACAGATGTTCAGTTATTGCAGGGCAGTGCTTACACAAAGCCAAGGGCATTTCTTATGCAGCCCTGCCAGTGAGGAGCTGGGAATGAACATAACCAGGACAACTGACCCAAATTGGCCAAAGGGACATCCCATACCATATGTTGCAAGGCACAGCAATGAAAGCTGGGGTAGAGAAGGAGGAGGCAGGGAACGCTGAGAGTGATGGCATTTGTCTTCCCAAGAAACCATTACCATGAGGAGAGCTGCTTTCCTGGAAATGGATGAACATCTGCCTGCTGATGGAAGTAACAAATGAATTCCTTGTTTGCTTTGTTTGTGCCTGCAGCTTTTGCTCTACTAGTAATCTGTCTTTACTTCAACCTGTAAGTTCTCACACTTTTACCTTCACAATTCTGTCCTCCATTCTACCTGGGGAGAGTGAGTGAACATGGGTTTGATGCCAAGATTGGTTAAACCACTACCATTAGTGAGAGCTCTTGGGTACAATCACTATGTTAGGTAAGCCTTTGGCATCAGGCAGTGCAGCTGTTTTCAGTTTCATCTCAGTGCTCGGGCCTTTGGGTGAATTTTCAGGATTAGGAGGTATTTGTAGTATCACAAACTGGGAACCAGTGTGCTGAGCACTGGAATAGAACAAAAAAGTGATCTGTGCTTTCTAGATGGTATTTGTGCTTTTAAGAAGCTGTTAAGTAACAGCACTTTTACCTCAGCTCTCAGTTTAATTTATTCTAAGACTGAAGTGATACAGAGAAAATATATTTATGCTTCCTGCTCTGAAAATGCTGCTCAGTTATCTTTCTGAATAGCACAAAATAATTTGCATTCTTTTCGTCGTTATTGAGCTTTCAAAATGTTGTTCAACTGCACACAATAAAGATGAGAAATTCTGGGGTTTGTTTTCCCTCTTCTGTTCCTTCTCACCAGAGAGGTATTTTCAATGTGATCTGGCTTTACTTAGCTAAGTTTTTCATCTCCCACCTCACTCTGCTGGAATGTCTGGACCACACACTGTTTTGTTCAACAGAAGTGACAAGGGACAGAAGTAGGACCCTGTTGGTATTAGCATTGGCAGCAGAGGGTTCTGTTTTGCAGATTCATTAACAGTCTCTGAGGTGGAGAACTGCAAAAGGGATCCAGGTGTGACTTTATGAATAACTGAATTTAGGCCACTCTGAATGAACAGTGCCTCTGCCATTTGGTTACTCTTTCTAGGATTGCCTAAAATTCTTTGATTGAAACAGGAAAAAAAATGCCATACTCCAGTTTCTCCATGCTGATTTACAGTAACATTCTTCATGCACTTTCAAATGCATCTCTTGTGTTTGTAATCATTTGATGCTCTATAAAGACATGCAGCAGCTCTTTCCAAAAGATCTATCTCATGTCAGGAGCTGCTAAACATGCTAACATTGTTAACAAGTTGTGTGATTAGAGAATCATAGAATCATAGAATGGCCCGGGTTGGAACAGACCTCAAGGAATCTCCAACCCCCCTGCCACAGGCAGAACTGCCAACCTCCATATATCTAATACTAGACCAGGCTGCCCAGGGCCCCATCCAATCTGGCCTTGGACACCTCCAGGGACAGGACATCCACAACCTCTCTGGGCAGCCTGTTCCACCACCTCACCATTCTCTCTGTAAAGAATTGGTAAAGACTTGTGCTTGCATATATCACATCTTATATTTCAGTATAAGCAATAGTCTCCGATCTTATATCACGTTATATATAAATTATTTATTATAAACATTACATTATTTGCTAACTAACTGTACTTGTGAAGGTACTAGAAAAAAAAAGTGAGAAAGACTTGCCTCATGTTTGGGCAAGAAATCTACCAAATGCATTAGAAAATAAAGAGCAATGCTAGGATACACAGCAGTTTTAACATCCTTAAAGCCCCTATCACTCATCTGCACTTTGTACTGTATTATCAGACTTTCTATGCTTTGTGACTGCTCTGAGCCTTCCTGAAAGTTATTCCGTGATATCATATACATTAAATAGAACAAGTATGTCCACATTGATGAAAAGGGCTACTTCCTGTCAAGAGAAGTTTTGCTGAAGTTTAAGGGTACAATGATGGGATTCTTAACATCAAGTACACTCAGTTGTTCAGCTACAATTACGTCTGCTGCTCCTAAAAATAAAAAGAATTGGAAGAATTCTAAGTATATTTTGTTGCTGAACACAAACTTATTTCTGTTAATTTCCTTTTCCTAATTAAGATTACACTAAGCCTTTCTTTACAGCAGAATAAATAATGGTTGTATGGTATTTTTACACACAGCAGTGAGTGAAACAGAAATAGGGTGGCAAAACGAATATAATTTAATATTGTTTCCACCTGCAAAATCGTGGCCTTCAAAGCAAGTTTTACTGTGTCTTTTTAGAAGAATACATGTGGGACAGATGGCTGGAAAAAGTTTGCAAACCTGACTGCTGGAAGGGCTCAGTCAGGGAAGTGCTATAGAATTAGGGAATCTTTTCTTCTCAGAAGCACAGGGATGTTTTTTCCTGTCATGGTGACATTTTTAAATCCAGTGTATAAATTTTCTTAGGCACTGACCAAGAGCATATTTTGCCCGAGGAGGTGCTGGTTTCAGAAGTAATAATTACCTCATAGAGAGTCACTTACACCAGAACGGTTTTGAACAGTTTTGCCATTCTTCTCTAACACTGTTGGCTTTTCTTGTAATACAATGTAAAATATGCACTGGGAAAACATCTCAGTTAAGTTTTAGCCCAGAACAGGAAGACTAAAGATGATTCTCAATAAAAAAAAAAAAAAAAAAAAGAGAAAAAAAAGCAATCTGAAGGTGTTTTGACTAGTAGCTACATTAACGTTCAAGATTTGCCAACTCAAAAGTGCTTTTCATCTTGAAATTGCTTTCCAAACACTCAGGTACTGCTATTTACTTAAAGACTTCTGTTAAGAGGAGGGAGGGAAAGAATGTATTGGGAATTTCTCTTTATGAAGGCTCACGAGCATGTTAATGGCAAAGATTGTAAAGTTTCTTTTTAACTATTGTTTAAATAAAGTACCAACATCTACATTAATGAAGGAAGGAATCATGTAAACACTTGCATATTCTTCATAATCACAGGAACACATTATAAAGCCATGACTTGATTTCATATTTAGCTAATTACGGTATGATTTTAAACCAACTCTATAATCATCTTTCTAAAGTTTGTTAGCTATCCGCTTTGTATTTATTTTATACCTCATACTTTTCTGTTCTGGCAAACAGTCCCTTTGATATGCTTTAGTTCCAAACTGAAACACAGCTGTATGGAAATGGTGACTGATACAAACACCGTGCTTACTCAATGTCTTTGTACTGGGATTCTGATTTGGTTACACTTTTGGGCCCCTCACTACAAGAAAGACATTGAGGCCCTGGAACGTGTCCAGAGAAGGGCAACGAAAGTGGTGAGGGGTCTGGAGCACAAGTCTTATGAGGAGAGGCTGAGGGAGCTGGGATTGTTCAGTCTGGAGAAGAGGAGGCTCAGGGGAGACCTCATTGCACTCTACAACTTCCTGAAGGGAGGTTGTGATGAGGAGGGATTTGGCCTCTTCTCCCAGGCAACGAGAAGGACACGGGGCAATGGCCGCAAGTTGTATCAGAGGAGGTTTAGGTTGGACATAAGGAAGAATTTTTTCTCTCAGAGTGGTCAGGCACTGCAATGGCTGCCCAGGGAGGTGGTGGAGTCACCGTCCCTGGCAGTGTTCAAGAGGCGCCTGGATGACGTGCTGCGTGATGTGGTTTAGTGCTTGTGGTAGTAATGATAATGGGAGGATGGTTGGACTAGATGATCTTGCAGGTCGTTTCCAACCTTGAGATTCTATGATTCTATGATTTGATTATTTTGTAATTTTTGCAAAATCAAAAACTAAGAGCAATGGCTTTAGTGTAGAAGAATTTATTCAATAAATTGCTTGGTCTATTTATGGCATTCAGGGGTTCCTCTGTAATTAAAAAGAACAAAACAGCCCACAAAAGAGACAACCACCACCAACTCATTAACCAGAAGATGAACAAAAATACTTTCTATTTACTTTTCAGCCCCTCTGCACTATTCAAATTATGTACAAAGTATAAAAAAAAAAAAAGGCAACAAAACTATTGAAATCTATCAGACCTGAGAAATGTCTTGTTTTTTTCAACTGACTCTTTTTGGAATGCTAACTTTACACATGACCCATTCAATCAAAAATAGTTCAGATCATGCACACCGGCAGTAAGGTGTTCAGCTTCCTCCTAGCCTTATTACAGCAATGCAGCATGATGTTACTCTCTCCCTCAGTTTTACCTTTCAAGCCACTTTCTCCCAGCCCACAGAACAGAACTATCAGGTGTGTTCTGAGCAAGCTGTGTAGGGCTGAGGGGCAGAGTTGTGACTCTATATGGGGCAGGACACAAAGGACTCACCCATCTGTACCAGCTGCAATGGAGACATTCCGTGTGGCCTTCTTCACTGTATCTATTCTGCCCACTTTGATTTCATTAACTGTAAGAGTGGTTAAACTTAATTTTCAGCTTTGTTTTTTGAAATATGAAAAGTCAGTGCTTAAAAGTTGTTTTGCACTTAAGGGTAGTTCCTTTCCAACATAACTTCTGTGCCACATTGGTAGCTATTCTCTTGTTCTGCTGTAATCATGATACTGTCACCAGACTCATGAAATAATATGAACTGTTGGATCAGTAAGTTCAGAAGAAGTACACTTTATTTCTTTTCTAGCATTGGCTGCCCAGAGAAGCTGCGGATGCCCCATCCCTGGAGGTGCTCAAGGTCAGGCTGGGTAGGGCCCTGGGTGAAGTCGAGTGGGGATGGGGTGGCAGCCCTGCCTATGGCAGGGATGGGTGGAACTAGATGGTCTTTGATGTCCCTTCCAAACCAAGACAATGTATGATTCTTTGCTGGCTACTCAAGGAGGCTCGAAATACCAAAAAGTTATTATAGTAAGTCTGGAAACATCTTCCCCACGGGAGAAGAAAGGGGAAGGTGTCGTTCTTTATTTTCTCGAACACTTGGCCCTTGGAAGAGAATAGGGAAACAGTGTGATTGTGAACTGTCTCCAAGACAAGCAATGCAGGGCCTCAGTAATAGATTAGGCTCAGGGCTAGTGCTTTTACCATAATTCTCCATGGCACAATGTAAGAACAAAGTGCTACACAGCACTGCAAACTGCAGAAGCCAAAACCAGCCTTTAACAAGGTCTCATACTTGATGTACAGCAAAAAAGGAGCATGGCATGAATCACAAACAACACTAAGAACAAATAAGTCAGTATCACAACCACCAGCAGTTTAATAGATATAAAAATTCTAAGTTTCCTCTAACATGTTCTGGTCAAATCTCTTGCTAACTCAAAACCTTTTACTGCCTCACATTGGGCACTAGAAAGAACTGTTGTGTGTTAACCCTCATAGGCTGCTAAAAACTACATAGCTGCTTGCTTACTTCTTAATTGTCCCCTGGAGAGAATCAGAGAGGTAAAAGTTAGAAAACTCATGTGTTTACATAAAGACAGTTTAATATGTAAGAAAGAAAGAAAGGAATAAAGGAAAGAAAGAAGGAAGAAATGAAAGAAAGAAGGGAGGAAGGGAGAGTGAGAGAAAGAGAAATAGAAAGAGAGAAAGAGAAAAAAGAGAAAGAGAAAAAGAGAGGAAGACAGAGAGAGAGAGAAAGTAAGAAAGAAACCAGTTAAAAACAAATGATGCAAAAATTGCTCACCACCAGCTAACTGATGTCCAGCCAGACCCCAAGCAATGGCAGCTCTAGCAAGCTTCCTCCCCAGCATTTTTTATTGCTGACCATATTGTCATGGTGTGTGGGACATCCCTTCAGTCAGTTTGGGTCAGCTGTCAGGTTCTGTCCTCTCCCAGCTCCTTATGCACCCCTGTTCTTACAGCCTATTTGAACATTCTTTTGATTATCACTGATCATTGTGCTGCTCTCAGCAGTAGCCAGTGAGTCTGAGCAATCAAACTGGCTATAAAATCCATAGATCTATGTGTAACCAGAATAACTGCTTCAAGAGGTGTGTGTGTAGACAGTCAGTAACAATGAGAAGGAAAAAGCAAGGAATTAGCTGATCTATTTCTTCCCTGACATGTTAATTTTTTTATTCTTCAAAAGACTTTGGCCTTTGGCTGCTTCTCACTGCCCACACCTCAAGCAGCCTTCTGTGCTATTAAAATAAATAAAGAAAGAAAGAAACAGAACCACGTGTTTCAGTGTCCACATTGTACCAAAAGGCAGTAGTAAAGAACATGGCTGAGATACAAAGAAAAATCTCTGGGCTAATAACTAAGTAGACCCAGATCCTACCTAAATCTTTAGATTAACTGGGATGAAGACAGTGGTCTGATGAGCTGCCTGTTCCCCTCCTCTGCTGACATCTCCCCTCATTTGCCCTCTCCTGCTGGTTGCCTTGTACCAGCACCAGGGACCACAGGACCTCTCCAAGGGTTGATTCAACACTCTTTTTTGGAAAACCAACCACGCTGCACACTTATTTTTCTCACGTAAGGATCAAAGGACTTAATGAGCACCACCACAAGGCAGGAAGAGCTGGAACAGATGCTAAAGTCAGGGGAAAGGGCAACAAATAAGGTTTCCGTGGCAGGGAATTCCTGGACTGGGCAATCTGTCTGTAGAACTGGAGATCTAACAGCATCTTGCTTGAGGTTCAACATTCAGCTACAACAGCTTTTTACACAATTAAAGAAAAGGAACAACAAACCATCAGACTAAAGAGCTAAAATGGACTATACATAGAATGTACATATAAAGGAGCTGCAAACCATCTGGCCAGAGAAGCATACACTGCTTGTGTAGTCCAGTTCATTTGCTTCCTTTTACATAAAAACAAAAGATTAAATCAATGGAGCAATAATGAAAAGCAAAGCCAAATGGGGAGTTTCCCCTAATACTCATGTCCTGTTAACATCAGCTTTTTTGCCTTCCAAGAATTTGCAGAATCTTCTCTACTGGGCTCTTTTCTGTGAGCCAGGATCAGAGTGCTGGGCCAAAGCAGGAAGAAGACGTGAAAACTTGTCTCTGGAGTGTTCTGTGGAACAAAATTACAACATCATTGAGGCCTGCAGTGGTCTATGAATGGAAAAAGGGGAAAGAGCCTATTTTTTTTTTTCCATGCTGGAATTAATTTAAACTTCGATTCTTGTATCACATCTTCCAACTTGCAAAGCAGTAATGAAATATATTTTCTTGACTCTATTCCTCTGTGCCAGTATTCTTCATTCACTGTTCATAATGGGACCACACACAGGACTGAAGACACATGCAAATCCAATTGCAATCTGGATTGAATTCGGGGTGAAGTCAAGAACCCTGAAGGGCTGCAGCTCATTGCTCTCTCTCCAATACGGTTTACTTGATTTACTTATTCACAGTGCTATTAATCCAGCATTTGAAGTTAGTGTGAATCTGTCGCCTTTGGTGTAGTTTTTATCATGGAAATTGGGATTTTTATCATGGAAGATGACCATAAACAACAAAAAATACATATAGGTCTGCACTGTGAAGATGACAAATGCAATTGCAAGGACTTGATGATCAGCCCAGTTAGAAATGATCTCTTTGAGCTCATTCATCATTAAAACGGTTTCTAGGATGTTATGCTTTGAACTCTGTATCTTGCTTTAAAAAACAGCAATAGTTTTTAAACATATCTTCTCCTTGGAAAACTCTATATGGTGAAATTGTTGACGCAAAATGGTTTTATTACATCAAGTCCTGATCTTACAATCACATTTATCTACACATAAATTTACTTAGAGTTGTAGGATGAGTCACATTAGATCTCTGATTCAAGTTAAGCATGCATAAAAAGGATATATTCAACTGGCCTTAAATTCCTTCTATCTTTCCACACCTCATATTTCCTCCTTGCTTAGCTCTTGGCAGTTACGTGTCCAGGTCACTACCAAGACCACTGAAATCATTCCTCATTGGTCACTAGCTTTCATCACTGCACAAACAGAGATTAATGTCAAATGAAAGCTGCAAGAATAGGAGCTGGATTGCTTAAAACCACAGCAAGATGATGAACGGTGCCTGTGTGGTATATTGGCTAAATCCTTTCAAATCCTAGTCTCTTGCAATTTTTATCAAGTCTTATTTTCCTCTTGTCTTTTCTGTGCCAGTGTTTCATTCAACACCGCCTGTTCCAGGTGATGGGGATGAGCTGGGATTCTGGCTGCAAGCATAGGAGATCACTTGTGATATTCATGTCTGGTTGGTTTTTACAGAAATGATCCCTACAGGACTTTGCCTCATGCAGAGCTGGACTGCAGCTGACTTCTTTCTGCAGGGAGCATCCATGTGTGCAGTCTAGTGTGAGTGGAAGGAGCAGGGAGAGGTGAGCCAGACAGGTCCAGCAATACTGAATAGCAAATCAATCCCTAAATTGTTTGGGATGCCAGAAAAAGATTTGTGGCTTTCTGTGAAGTCTGAAATATATACATATATCTGTGGGTACAAAGAATTATATATTTCTGATCCTACAGATAATTGTGTTCTGTGGCTGTTTGAACGCTATGCACTGAAGGCCTAGTTCTTTATTAGTCAATGCTAGTCCCTGTCAGCCTCCATTTTCAAAAGTCCTAGCTTAATTCTCAGTGTTGAAATGTGGCCGAATAAGTCAGTAGACATAGGCTGAGAGATGTGATGAAATCCTAATTAGAAGACGACAAATCATGTTCACTGCATGCTAGCTGTGAATGAGGGAAGTATTTACAGCTCAGGAAAATTGCATTGCATGTTCTTGTGATGAAAAGAAACCACAAAACATAGGGGAAAAGCCAGCTCCCTCCTTGGAACATCTGGGAAAATCAGAGGAACAGAATGCAGATCCCAAGAAGTACACAAAGAGATCTGCTTGCCCTCTGCTGACCTCCCATCCTCTATGTGTTTGCAGTATCAGCCTTGGTGCAATAAATGAGAAAAACCTGCCAGCTTGCCCTGAAAACCTGGAGCCTTTCAGTAATCTAGGAGTTGCAGGATGGATGAAGTGCCTCTGAGATGCTGGGGAAAACGTGGGCTTAAAGCCTCCAGTTATTAACTGAACAGGGGGAAATTAGGTCAGGCTGGAGGGAGCACACAGTTATCTGCCAGGCTGCTGAGGGAGCAGAGGGAGAAGAGACAATTACTTTGTTCTCATGCAGGACTGCTGCAAGGGACTGTGGGGTCCATGCCATTAAGCAGCCTTTAATCTTTATCAAGCTATTTTTGTCAAGTCTTCTAGCAATAGCATGGAAAACTCTGACAAATCCCCTCACTAGAAAGCTGGGAGAAGCTCACAACTGTGCAAATGCCACCTACACAGCTGAGGGTTCTAGTCCCAGAAAGCAGAGCGCGCCACAGGGCAAACTCTTACGAGAGTAAAGCAACAGTAAAGCAACTCTGCTGTGCTTCTCCTCCACAAATGGGGTCCTGTGATTCCCAGACTGCCTGCAGTGTCTCTGCAGAGCTCCTCTGAGTGCACCAGCTCCCCGGGTGCCTCTCCATTGTATGGCATGGATGCAGCCACTGGCCCAGTTTGCTGGCTCATCATAGGCTCTGCAGCACAGGCTGGCAGCAGCAGGGCCAGAGGGTGGGAGCTGGTGTGCTGGGAGAAGAAGCACAAGCAGGGGATTCCTACAGAGCTGAAATGGCATCTTCTGGGTGGATGGAAAGCATCTATCACTGGAGGGTACCAGCAGGTTTTGTACCCCTTTCCTGCCCAGGATAACCTAAAAACCTTGTAATTTATACAAGACAGCCCCAGACAGAATGCTAAAATGCAATGCCTGTGCCAGCTGAGGTTCTGCGTGAGGTACTGAATCACTTCTGTGGCACTTTTATATATGCAAATTGACAGTTTTAGCTTGGAAGAAGAGAAGATAAGAAAGATGAATAAATAGCAGCACTTCAAACAAATCCGTGCTCTGCTCTCATTGCTGTATATAGACCTCTGACTTGCTAATGCTGCTGCTCTTACTTTGTGTAGATTGGCCCAGGGATATCACAATTTAGCATCTGCCATTTCTTATACATGAGGCAGTGTAGGAAGAACTCTTCAAAAATAACTAAGGATGGAGGATAGCAGAGATGACGTGCACACAGATATTTTTAGCTAAAGGAACTCGATTGTTTGAGAAGTTTAGGTCTGTAAAGATAACAGAGTTGTTCAACTGTTCCCATCTGTCTCGTCCCTGTCCCATGTCAGCAGGGGGAAGTAGTAACTAAGACCTTCTGCAGCTTAGACACAAAGTGCTCTCATTGGATTATTTTTGCCTGCCTTCCTTTCTTTCCCTCCTTAACATTAGTAAGAAGTTTTATTTATACTCTGCTACGAGCTAGCGTATCTACTATGGAAAAGTACTGACAACTTCTTCGCCAGTGACACATCCAAGCAAACCTGCTTCCTTTTGCAACATTTTGGTTAATTTGGAGTAAAATACTGCAGGTGCTGCTCAGATTTCTTCTGCCTTGGAGATATTTTTCTGGTTTCAATTAGCCCGACTGCTGTAACAGCAGTTTTCTAAAAATTGCAGTGCCGGTATTTTGGAGGCACACAGCAAGCAGGACACCTCTGGTTCCCCACCCGCTGCAGGGCTGCGTCTCCAGCCCCGAGCCTGCCCCGAGCTGAGCTCGCTTAGCCCCACCCTCCAAGCAGTCCAGCCTTTATTTATATGAAGTCTGTGGTCCAACTGGCTTCAGATGGTGTGTGTATGTGCGTGTGCCTGCCTCGGAGTGTGTGAGACGAGCTGGGATCGTGAGCCAGGCTCCAACCAAGTGGTTTTAATCAGCAGCCCATTAGAGGGGAATGGAAAACTTCTAACGGGATAAGAGCTGAGTAAGTAAGCGTAACTTTGAACTCGCAATCTGGATGAAACAAAATGCAAGGGAAAATCTTTGTAGTCTGTCAGTTTTTAGATAATTGATCGCTTTTAGAGTGAGGTCTGTGCGTACTGACAGGAAAGAGGCAATTTAAAGGGACCGGACCGAAAGGAACTATAAAAACAAAGTGGGAATTGAGAATGCGAGAGAGAAAAAACAGCAAACGATTGTTCAAGAGGTTGGTACACTCTCTTACTCTTTTTGGCCGTGGACAGACCATGTTAAGCTTTAACCTCTTGCATTCTTAGATGCTATCTGGCTGAGCAGTTCCTGCCGCGAGGCTGGAGCTGCGGATCCCCTCTGCCCACCTGCCTGCTACCAGGTCTGTCCTCCTGGTGCATGGAGGTCGGCACAGCTCCAAGCAGAGCACCCCATGCGCCATGGCATGCTGCTTCTCACTTTTGTTCTTTCCCACAGGTTGTTCCCACAGCCCCATGGGATGGCAGTTCACAGGACCCTGTTCTTCTGGACGCGGTGACTTCTTGCCAGGCACCAAGAAAGCTCTCAGCAGCGGGAATGGGGAAAGCCCTCCGTAGCTTTGGATAAAGCCCGCTTTGGCATTTTTACCCTGTCAGGACATGGCTACTGCATCTGCAATGTGGCCAAGGGTGGAGTGAGGACAGCACACTGGCCATGGTTTGTGGGCACGGCCCCAGGTGCCGCAGGCTCTGTCGCCCTCGCCCCTTCCTCCTGGCCCTGGTGGTGGCCGTCTGCCTGTTCTGCCAGACCCTGACTCCCCTCATGACCAACAGCTTCCTTTCAGCAGTTGTTAATGGGATCTCCCCGAACAAACAGAGTAAAACACGGCAAGGAAGATACAAGGAGGTTGCAGCCAGCGACACACGCTGCTTCTTCCCCATCAGTGATTCACATACATTGAAAAAGGTAAGTCAGCTGGCAGAGAGTGCTGAGCAATAATTAACACAGTGAGGGATGAGGGGTCTGATAGGATCATCCGAGTCCAGCTAAAATTAACCTGAGCTTGGAAGTCTGAGCTCTGTGTACAAACAAATGTGTGATATGACAGCGACATATGTGCAAGCACGTCTCCATTACCAGCTCCTCGGTGTGGTGTTGCAATCATGAATCCCGAGTCTTTGACTGAAGCACGGCGTTACTCTGTGGCTCCAGGGAGATTCCAGTTTGCTGCACAGGCCATACTTTATTTTGGCTTTAGGAATCGGGTCAGAGGCTTTCTAGCATGCGCACATAAATCACAAGCCAGTGGGATTTCATGAAAGGGTCTGCGGCTACTAGCTGCAAAGCAGTAGTTGCCTCATGTTAAAGTTATCTGCCAGTCAGTTTTGAACTTGACTGCAATTATGCTGGAAAGCTACTTTTAACTGATTTTATTTATTTTTTTTTAAGCTCTTGCCACATTTTCAAATCACGCAATTTACTTTGGAATCATCCCACAAATTCTCCTCTGTCCTTAGGTTGCCTGGCCTCCTGTTTAACTTACACAGAGTTCCTAGGATGGGTATTAAGCCTAACAAATTCAGATGCTGTTATTTTAGTTGGAAAATGTGGTTTGTTAAATGTTCCAGACCAAGGCAGTTATTTTTACTCTGGAATCTGTGATCAGCATTAGCACAAATGTTTCAGGTTTTCTTCAGTCCTACAGAGTGTTGCTAATCGTGCAGCAGAGACCTCCCTGTAACATCATCATTGACGCTGGCATCAGGACTATAAACATAAATCTGTGACATCCCAGATTATAGACAGTTTCCATATAAAGAAGTTAAAGTTTCTAAGAATACAGGCAGATTGAGAAGGCTGATAGGGTTCAAGGTCAGCAATATTCATTTTAGGAGAGCATCTTCTGCAACAGTGAAAAGCAGATCTACAAAATAACTTTGGCATGTACTCTTTAACCTTAAGTCTTAAAAAATGGATTTTTTTTCATGTAAAGGTCAAAGAGATTTTTCTTTTGAGTAGCAGAAATCTACTCTCTATTGCATCTGTCATAATTTCATGTTAATGACCCTTTAGTACTCCAGGTCAAGACACATATTTATTCAGTGTGACATGAAGTACAAAACCTTAGAGGGAAGTAAGCATATATGACAGCATGAATTTCATCATAATGCCACTTTTGACACAGTCCATTCCTCTTCACTTGTGTCACGGCAAAGAGAATTTCTAGACTCTGTAAGAACTGGTGGATAAATGACAAAACTTTGCTTGTATGTTTTTTTAGCTGAAACTATCTGTAACACCTATTTTCCAATTGGTCTGAAGGGAAATGCAGATTGACTTGAACTAGGTTTGCTGGCTGTTTGAAGTGAGAAGAAAGCTTATGTTCATGCAGCGCGCTGTGCTTACTGCCCTCCAGCATGCCTGGTTGGATGTCACTCACACACATGTTGAATCTGGAGCACAGATTTAAACGCGTATGTTAGCCCTTATAGGTATGTTTTCCAAGCCTGTACTACACTGAAACATTCCTCTTCACATTCCAAAGACCACCCATAGCTGGCTCCCTGTTTGTCTTGAAAGTTTCCTCTAGAGCATTATGAACAAAATGCTTTGCACATGTTGGGATGTTACTCTGAGTTGCTCTCTGTTTTCAGAGAATACTCCATTGGTTGTGTGGGCTGAATAATCATCTCAGGGAACAGAAAAGACAAACATCTCCCAAAATCTCTTCCACTTTGTTTTGACACTGTGTCCTTGAACTGTGTATTTTCACCAACTGCTTATTCAAACAGCCAAAATGTTATCTTGCTTGATTTTACTGGATATCCAGCCCACATTTAGGACAGATGGAATGGTTGAAGCTTCTCAGTGTTTTATTTTATAGTCATGTGGCTACCCGCAGTAGCTAGCTGGAAACAAGTTTTCATTGCAGCCCTGGTTTAAATCTTCATCTTTGAATCAGGAGAAGTACTCTAAAATATAGTCTAAAAATTATTCACATTTTTAGTTAACGAGTCACATTTGTATTGTTGTTCAGTGAGTAGCCCAAAGTTACTCACTGAAAATTATCTTTTGTACATTTATACAATAACTTAAAGGAAATACTGAAACATGTTTTATGAAATAGATTTTCATTAATAAGAAGTTCTAAGGAATAGAAGACCCTGCTGAAGATAATACTGCTTAGATAATATGCAGTGCTCCTGGATTTTGAGCCATAGCATCTTACGACTGAATCTCCTCTGACTGGGGAAGAGCAGGTTTAATTCCTGCTTCCTTCAGAGAAGCAGTCAGGATTGTATGGAGGCTGATGTGAGAATTTGGTGATGATTGTTACTGCCTGTGCAAAATCCCTTCCAAAATCTGATAATATCTCCCTTTAGGGTACGCACTGCACAACTGTTTCAAAAAGGGAAAAGAAAAAGCTGGCACCTTTTATGAGCCACTGCAGGAAGATGAAGAAAACTGCAGCTTTGCAGATTTTCAACTGAAAATTGCCAATTTGGTCTGTAAATATGTTTTTAACTACGTGCAAGATACCCTGGGATGGAGCCATTACCGTTAGGTACATATTGCAAACCTTTATTAAACTGCAAAAATGTAGATTTCATTTATGGTCTGGAAAACCTGAATGAGCTCACGGTACTTCTCTGTTAAGTATCACACATTACAGGATTTTAAAAAGCTGCTAGAGAGCTGATTTCACAGCCTTGTTTTCTCATGAACAAAGATCAACATCTACTACTATAAAATTAATTGCTAATATGTGTATCATGAGGAACAGAATTATCGTGGTGACCCTTAAGTAGTAAAGGTGCGACAGGAAGCCAGCACATCCAGCTTCAAGCCGTCCTTAGGTTCAGCCAGTGACTCTTACCTCCTACATCACAACATATTTACCAGCAATGAGGAGAACTGATGCTGGAGTGTCTAAACTGCTATCAGCAAAAAAAACCAAACAAAAAGCCTAGAGTATAGGTTTGTGTGATGCAGTACCATATCAGAAATACCTCTGGTAGCAAACAGATGTAAAATTCATTACAGTGCTCTAGCTCTCCTTCTCAGCTACTTCTCACTTCTAATTAACTGGTCACAGCTGCATTTCCACTCTCTGAATTAAATCAGCCTAGGCCAACTAAGGTGTCTCTGCGCAGCAGTATGTTTTGCCTAGTTAGACATAGTACCTCTGCTATTACAAGGAGGCAGTGAAACAGCATTGCTCATGTCCTAGGCACATTTTCAGCATGCTAGTTCTCTAAACACCCCAGCATATAAAAGAGAGTGAAGATTTTAAGATGGGTCTTGGAGATTATTTCGTGGATACTCACATCATTGCATCACATTTCCTGTCTGTTTAGGACCACCTAAGGAATAAAAGTAAACAAATGAGAAGCAGCTGATTAAATGAGAATTTAATGAGCGGATAAGGCTGGCTTCTCAACCAATGAAAGATAAGAAGCAGATTGAAAAAAAGCTGTCTCTACATTTCTGTTAGGGTATAATTTGCTGTGAGTGAGTGTTATGAAAGCTAATGTGACTGTATCTCTGAGGTACTTTGTTGGGGAGTGAGAAATACAAATAGTGAGATCTACAGGAGGATTCTGTTGAGCATCTTACCCAGGTTATCAGGCTAGGTATCTAAAAGGTACAATCAGGACTGAGGAACTAGAGTGGAATATTCTTCTTTCCTTGAGTGGTACTCTTCCTAGTCAGAGTCAGGAGTCCCGACTTTCTAGTTAATGTAAATAAAGGTATAATTCCATAGGCCTTAATGCAAGCATTTGAAAACAAATCTGACAAATTTCATTCTCTAAAGGCATTAGAGTCTCTTTTTCTATTGTTATTCTGCATGGAATATACTTCAGTCAGTGTGATTAGTAAGGAAGGGGACAGGGGAGGGATGTTGTGGAACAAAGCACAGGGAAAGAAGGCATTGGTTGGGGCAAGTGAGGGAAGTGGAGTGAAGAACTGTAGCTGTGAATTACAAGCATCCTTGGAGGGCAGGTTGTGCATGGAAGAAACTTGCACTGGGGAGGAGAAAGGGAAGGAGGTACAGAAGTGGTGAGAAAAGAAGACAAAGCTGGTAGGAACTTCTGAATTGTAAATGTGAAGAAGTTAAGCTAGGTAATAAAATGAGTAGGGGTGATTTCTGTTGTTATGCAGAAGTTGAGTGTCTTGAGAGCTCTGAACAGAAAATATTACGTTATACATAATAATGTTTTACATATTTTAGAAATAAATTTTATCTTTAAAAGGACATCCATTTTTTAGAATGCAGTAAGTGAAAAATAATCCTTTCAAGAAAAACTTTCAAAAAGAACTCTTTACAAAAGAGAAAATGAAGTGGAAAACTTTGCTAGTATGAACCTCAGTTAGCAGAAAGCAATTGACAGATGGTACTGTATCAGCAAGTGGTTTCCTTGGAGTGATACCACATTGCACACTAAGAAAGCAGTACATTTTTCCCTCCCTTTTCAGTGTAAAATTGCAAGAGGCACTGAGGAAATGGCTATTTTTTTACTGTGCAAATAGCAAGAGATATTTTGGTAATAAAGGGCAAATCTATTGTGGTAGCAGTCAGGAAGGAGGGGCAGGGTGGAGACTTTACAGGAAGAAAACTTTGAGAAAGATGCATCAGCAGCAAGTGGAGGGAGGAAATGGAGGGAATCTCACTCATGTGCTTCGTTGGACTCCTGTCCTTAAAATCATCTGTTTTGCTGTGTTGGTAGGATTTGGCTCATCATTTGTTCCCAGCACAAAGTAGTTGGTGCCAGTCTACATGCAATCATAAGCAAAGACATTCTTAAAACTGAGTTCTGTACTTCTAGCCCAGAGTGCTGTGATGACTGTACAAATAACTCCAGTTTTTCTCCTAGATTTCTGAAGTCATCAGACACCAGCCGTCATCGTGCCAATGATTTAGTTGCTTGTTCTGTATTTTCTCAGCAAACAATTGGAAGGAGAATAACATTCCAATCATTTTATTCTACAACCCAGTCCTTTCTTATTAGGAAATCTAACAGAATAATAAAGGCAACACATATAAGTGTCCTCCAGGCAGGAAATTAACTTCTTTGGGAATTCCTGATAAAGGGGCTATATGCACTCCAAATACAACAGTAGTATGAACGAGCTTACTATTTCTGTAAGCTTTCATGCAAACATGAAAAAGAATTTAAAAGTCACATTTGGAATTAATAAAGGTCTGCACAGTTTTGTAAATGAACCACTTAGGGCATTAGAACCACATGCTAAGTTACTATCATTCTTATTGTTAGCTAATATTAGCATGATTGTGCCTCTGGAGTACTACTCATGGAAATTTATGGAAATGAAGTTGTGCCTGGCAGTATTTAGCAATGAAGGTGCCTTTGCTAGCTAAGTAGAAATTTGAGCTCTACCTGTAAATATATACTAATAATGCTGGTGTTTCTTATGGAAGACTGGTTCTCTTTCGTAGTATTTCTTCTGTACTCGCTTTTCTTGTTAAGGGCCTTCATTCTGCATAGTTGGTCATGTATATTTTTGGAGAATCACAGAATCATAGAGTGGTTTGGGTTGGAAGGGATCTTTAAGATCATCTAGTTCCAGCATCCCTGCTGTAGGGTAGGAATACCTCCCACTGGACAGGGTTGTTCGAAGCCCCACATCCAGCCTGGCCTTGAATGCTTCCAGGGAGGGGGCACTACCTGTAGAAAGCAGTAGGGTAAAAGTAAATTGAAGTCAAAATGTTTGAAGCTGTTGGACAAAGCCATCACAGCAGTAGCAAGCTTGTTGTAAGAAAGGCTGCCTGTCACTGACACAGGGGCTAACCCCATCAGAACTGGGCAGCTGAGATGTTTCACAGTTTTTAAGGTGAACATGAGATGAACCCTTATTTTAGGAAGAAGAATTTTGTTTCTGCAGTTGAAGCGATGGTCAATTACATTATATGGCAAGATTTCAGACTGTATATTTGCTTCCTTGCCAGGCAGAGAAAATGCATCAATATTTATGTAATTATGCAACCTTTTTGGAATCTGAAAAAAAAAATGCCAAGAAACTGCTTTTCTCCCCTCAATTTGAAATATCTTTGCTATTTTCTTCTTGGCCAAAACAACAGTAATTACATATTGTAGGACTCAATTACTTACCAAATTCTGGATTTTTAGAGCAAACCAGAAATTCTGTAAAATACAGGAATGATTCAAAGACTAATAAAACTTATTCTGTCTTTTTACATTTGTAACCTAGAAGTGGATAAACTTGTTTAAAGGAACATGTCAAAACATTTTCTCTTCAACAGAGAACGTCATAGTGATGTGAAACTTGCAGGTAGACAAAACTAGGAAGTATAGCTCAGGTAGTAGATGTCTGTTTTCAGTCCAAGAAGAATAGTCAAGTAACTCTTGAACATTTTCATTATGTAAATTTAGCAATTTAGCTGCTGATCTAGTTTGTTAAGACCTCAGAGGAATCTGCATTTATATAGATAGGTTTTTGTAAAAAAAGTTTGCTTTTTTTTTTTTTTTTTTAAGTTATTCTGTAAACTGAAAAAAAAATTAAAACATTCATTTTCATGCATTTTTATATGCTCCAGAGAGTCCATCATGTTTCCTTAGACGAGTTGCTAAGGCTGTAGGTCATCTGTGTAACAGCCAATTGCACTAAAATGAGGTCAGCCACTTAGCTAAGGACAATGGTTTGCAAGCTGTTGTAACAGCACTTATATCATGTCAAAGTGGACGAACATCTTATCCTGTATCATATGGCAAATCTCATCTTTGCTGTAAAGCGTCATTAATTTCAGTGAAGACAGCCACATTTTTCTTTTGGTAATGTGAAGAGCATAGGAATTCATCACCAATCCCTTCCACATAGGTGTACTGACTGTTGTAAACTGAAATGATAACAAATAGTTTGAAATTTCAAACTGAAGAAGAGGAAACAAAATGGTTTGAGTATTAAAGCATTTGCCATTTAACACCTAAATATTTAAAATGTTATCAAACATTTTTTTTCTAAGCCTGATGCACATTAAAGTTATATGAATTAAAAAAAAATAATAATCAGGACCATAAAATGTGAAAATATGGGAATAACTTATTTTCCTCTTTTGTACTCTGCCTCTGTTACACAAACCCTCTACCCAGACTGCATTTTTATGACTGAGAAACATCTTATAAAAACCAGCAGACTCCTTAAGTGCAGAAGCATGACTGCTGTTGCTTTGGTATTGGAAATGTAACTAGATCAGCATGGCTAGCGGTGTAATACAATTCATGTACAGCTTTGGAAAAAAAATACGGAATCATCTGCTACAAGTGTGAAGTTGGCCAAAATGTTTTAAATTCGATGTCTCTAATGAGGAGCTGAAAAACAACGAAAACCTTCCCTACATTGCACTGTCTCGGGAAGAAAATAGAACACAGTGAATCTTTTAACCTGGACTGCAAATAGCTCTGAAAGGAAAGGAGAGGGCAGAGGAAATAAATTTGGCAACGCTATGCGTGGATCTCAAGCAAGCACCGTAAAAGGCAGTGAGCTACTTCATACTGTTTAGCAGTGGTAGGTTAGACAGCAGGTGACGATTTTAACTTGAGGGCTCCAAGTTGTCTCAGCGTCCCAAAGATCCCATCGTGTCTTTTGGAGAGCCAGCAGCTAGAAGTGGTGAATCTCTTGGCCAATGTCTGAGGCATAGGAAACTCTGTCCCCAGCTAGGCCTTCCCCCTCCTCTCAGGCCTGCATCAGGCAGATTCAGACACCCATGGCCTGAGGCTCTGACTGGCCTATCCCCTCCGTGGGACAAGTGAGAGCGACACAACAAGGCTTCCGTGGGCTCACAGGGCCTCCATGCATCATTTGTCCTCCCCCAGCCTCATGGTTGGGAAAGTGGAGAGGGGGACTTCAGTGCTGGAAAGCAAAGGAACACTAAGGAAGGATTTGCAGCTGCTAAACGAGAGAAAAGAACACATTTCGGTGGGAAGGGGAGGAGCTGCTCACGCAACGTCACATGGCACCGAGGCCTGGCACCACAGGTGTGGTCTGCAAGGCAGCAGCCATGTTGGCACGGAGCCTGAGGAATGTTGCTTGTGTTGTTACTCACAATAAAAGCTATTACCATTTGTTTTAAGCAGATATGTTTTCATAGCAGCTTTTATTAGCTGAATGAAAGAAAAAAAAAAAAAAAAAGTGCTAACAGAGAGTGAAGGGAGATGCACATAGAGTACAATAAAGCCTGAGGTGGGACTCATTCCAGAAAGCAGACAGTCTCAGCTGCATGGGGAGGGGTGTCGGTGGGGCGAGCTGCAAACACATGCCAGAAACCAGACACAAATGTGTCTTGGGTTGCATCTCCTTAGTGCTCCTCATGTGTCCTTGGTTCACCCTGCAGTGCTGGCCATTGCAGCACGCGTGGGATGGAAAAGTGAATTTGTTTGCAAAATAAAGCTGGAGGTGGCTCTCTTCATTGATTTTCTTCCATGTTGCAAGTGAAATGGAAAGTGGGAAACATCTGGTCACGCAGCATGTGATGTTATGCAGCAGTAATGCTGTGGAGAAGGCAACAGGGGAGTGGTGTGGGGGGGGCAGGGACAAGGGCTGGGTTTAGGAACAGGGGGGGAGAGAGGAGGAAGTGGAGGGGAACCGCTGCCAGCAGCTTCTGGAGTTACCCAAGGGACAGAAAGGAGAGAAAAGGAGAGGAATAATAGGTGAAGGAGTGCATGAGAAAGAAGTGGAGCATGTCAAGGTAGGGAAACTGCAGTGTGCTAACTGCAGGACTGACGCATTTTAAAAATACTGCAAGGACAGGAGAGGACAGTTGACAGGGTTACGTAACATAATTCCTGTGACTTCAGCATGTGCTATTTGTGCTTCCTCTGACTAGCATGTGATCATCATTTATTTATCTCAATGACTGAGAAGTTTGGGGTTGCACATTTAGCAATTATTATGTACAAGACTTAGCATTGTATCTAGTTGTATTTCAGGATCCTCTAATCAATTACATCAGTCTTTTCCACAGCGGATGTTGGCTCTGGAAAACGCAAACAGATTAGAGGCATTAAGGCTCAGCACTCTAAAATAGTTTGTAGCTCTCTCTGCCATAGAGGAGCTTGAAGCAAGGCAAAACTTAAAACTGCATCCTGTAACTCATGGGTGTCCAACCTTTTGGCTTGCCTGGGCCACACCGAGTGAAGAGGAATTGTCTTGGGCTGCATGTACAAAGATTGCTCCAAAATAATGCCTCCTAACTGTTTCAATGAAAACTCTAATTGATACAGAGAACATAATAACAATAATAGAGCAAATGCTCAAACACTTTTTCAACTTTGTCACCACCATTTGTTATGCATTTTCACCAGCAATGAACAAGAAGCTTCATGCTGTACTCATAAAAATCATCACCAGCAGAGAGGACCCACTGTTGTCATTGCTGAAATGCACCACACACCCCTCACTGTGTGTACATCCACTGTTTGGTCTCCATTAAAGTTCAGCAAGCGTTGATGAATGTCAGTGGGTACCATTTTTTCCACATGGAAGAATTCAGTGACAAATTTTTGCTTCATATGCTCTTCCATGTCAGGCACCATTTTGTCCACCATTTTGTCAGATTGCCCCTGTGCTGTCATCTGTCACATGGCAACAACATGTAATGGTGGGAAGGTTCATCCTCTATGCCATACCACCAACATCCATCTCTGATGTTGTGAGCCAACACTGTAAAACAGGTGCATTACTTTTCGAGGAACCCTCATAAAATATATTATATAGTTAATGTATATAAGTAACAACACATATTTCAGTTTTTAATGTTTTTATTAAAATATATGAAAGAGAGAGCAACAAAACTCTAAAGCTAGTGGAAGCTATGTGACCCTGTTTTTGTGGAAATACTGCATGAGGATGGTTCTGTGGCAGTAGTTGCAGCTTTTAGTGAGCTCTTAAGGTGTTCATTAGAGATTTCTGATAGAATTTTACTCTTCATAGAATCATAGAATGGTTTGGGTTGGAAGGGATCTCAAGGATCTTTAAGTTCCAACCCTCCTGCCACAGGAATACTCAAGTACTCGATTGCCCAGGGTCCCATCCAACCTGGCCTTAAACAACTCCAGAGATGGAACATCCACAGCATCTCTAGGCAACCTGTCCCTGCATCTTACCACTGTCTCAGTAAAAAACTTCCTTCTGAAATCAAATCTAAATCTCCCCTCCTGTAATTTTAAACCCTTCCCCCTTGTCCTATCTACCCTTTTAAAAAAAGTTGATTTCCCTCACGATTAAAAACTCCCTTTAAATATTCAGACATCCCAATGCGGTCTCCCTGCAGCGTTATCTTTTCCAGGACGAACAAGCCCAGTTCCTTTTGCCTAATTCCATAGAAGAGGTGCTCCAACTCTTTAACACAGCCTTCCTCTGCACCCTTTTCTAAAGTGTCACATCTTTACTGTGTTGGGAGCCCCAGACTTGGACTCAGCACTCCAGCTGCAGCCTCACAAGGGCAGAGTAGAGGGGAACAGTCATGTCCCTTGCCCTGCTGGCCACCCCTCTTCTGATGGAACCCAGGATGTCATTAGCCTTCTGGGCTGCAAGCCTACAGTGCTGGCTCGTGTTAAGTTTTTCATAAACCAGGCCCCCTAAGTCCTTCTCAGCAGGGCTACTCTCAAGGACTTCTTCTCTCAGTTTGTATACATGTCTGGGATTACCTCGACCCAAGTGCAAAACCTTCCTGTACTGCTTCCTTGAAAATAATTGTTCACAAATGTATGTACTGCCAAAAACACTAACATGAGTAAAGAGTGTGTGAAATTTCTCCCTGGTAAGAGAAGTCTTACGAAACTTTGGTAAAGAGATATGATCAATTTTTTGATTGCAACTCTGTACATTCAATTTGAATATTCATGAATAATTATGTTCAATGAAAATGGACTTGCAAATAAATAAAAGACTGATGATTTTTTTTATGAATCTTGAAAACTGTCTTCAAATTCTTTTATCAAAATGGAAAGCACAGCTGCATATTTTTTGCTGTTCAGAGTACAGTGCTTAGCTGATGTATCAAATCCATAAACTTATTTGCCATCATTTGAGTTAGTGCTGCACTGCGTGCTAACTGGTTTCCTGCTGAGGTGGGGTAAAGCAGCACACTGATGTTCAGTTGATGCTGAGTGACAGCTGTATTCCTGGCCTGAGGGGCAGAGGTGCTGCTATGATGGCATGGAGCACGAGGCATCTGCAGTGTGAGCTGGGCCGGGCTGCACGCAGCCTGTGGGCTGCCAGTTAGACGTGCCTGCTAGCTGGTGAACATACTGCTGAGTGACTTGAACACTACATCTCAGGCACATAAACAACTGGACACATCTTGAATGCTTTTGTTTATATTAAAACATCTGTCTCTTTTTTTCAGTGTGGTCTTCTGTGCAAAAATGGTGGTGCCTTGTTTGTGTAACATTTCCTGTGTCCAGAGATAACTTTAGCTTACTAAAATTAGAATTCATGGAATAACTTCGTTTTTGGAGGAGATAGTTTTGACTACTTTTTGGTTAAAATTCACAAACTTGCCAAGAACTAACAGTGTCCTGAATTAAATCTCTTAAATGTTGGTATGTTTCAATCCCAAAGACAAATACTTTTCACAAAAGAAAATCTCATCCGTTAATGGTGTTTTTACTGCAGAAGAGCAACTAGACTGTTACGTATGTTAGTGACCTGTTTCCCACAAGGAGCATCCTGTTTTTATGCCTCATGTAAGGCAGAAGTTCTTTATTACACCAAAAATACTTCCCAGATTGTCACTGTAATTTGCTACTGTATTTTTGCTAAAAACAACAGCTATGTATTATGCTCCTGAAAGACGCTGTCTTAGAACCACTGTCTTTGCATTGTTTGCTGTAGATCGAAGACACTGTTCTCCAGTACTTTGGAAACCGTATGAGAAGAGCAGTTCTGTATGCACCTCCTGCCCACAGCAAAACTGAGCATCAGCTCTGTCAGCGCATCCTGGCAAAGCATGGATATTCAGTCACAGTCCTTGAAAACAGGAGATTGGTGGAAGACCTGAGACATGGGGGCCCTTACCACAGTAAGAATAAACTTGACTTAGTTAATGAGTTCATTGCTAAATGTTAGCTATTGTTCCAACGTTTTTAAGCAGAGGTAAAGCTTATACGCTATTGGTGTGATTAAGGCCAAGTTCTAACTCTTTACAGCTATGCAGATAATTTTTCACAATTTGATGATTCTTCCATTAGAAACTTCTTCTATAAAAATGCAACAGTGATTCATTATAGTCTCGGGAACCAGGTTAGGTCATTTCAGTTCCTGATGAGTTCTCATATTGACTCCACCAATAACTGTGTTTCACTAGAGGATTTTATTATATGTAACAAATATCTGCAACATTTCCCTCTTTCTCATTTTCTCTCTTAAAGGAAAGTTGCATGCATTAAGGTGTGATTTTACCTGAGGAAATATTTTGATAGTTTTGTAATGTATGCAGTAAGCTTGTTAAAGAACATGATGCATGAGTTCATTTTGAACTTGTACCAGAAGCTGAAGGAAATTCCTGTTAGTTATTTCTTAGTTCCTGTAGAAATTTGATCTGTTGTTAAAAGGCTACTGAAGAAGCTTCATGTCTTGCACAAAGAACTGTGACTTGGTGATGTGGAGTTATATTTTGCCTGATAGAAGAGCTTTGGTCACAAGTTATATATGCTGACTGTGGTTAAGTGATCTTGGACTCTTTAGAGATATGAAGTCAAACTGTGATCTTAATTTGGTATTCTGGAAGTCAATTTTGGAATGGGAAGGCTTTGAAAAACACACACAGGCTGCTATTCTGTTAGTAGTAAAATAGAATCATAGAATAATCCAAGTTGGAAGGGACCCATAAGGATCATGGAGTCCAACCTCTCAAATAATGTAGTTGGTTGTTTCTCATGCTAAAGGGAGTGGCATTTGTATCATTCAGATCTGCAATAAATTCCTGGGGCTACCAGAGAGCTCAGCTTTGCTTTGTGCTTTAGCTGATCTAAATAGTTTAATAGATGAAAAACATAATTATTCAGCATGTTTGAGGCTGCTCAAGATTCCACCATAAATTTCAACTGTCTCCAAGAAACTTTCTTGAAAATGAGATACATATACTTATCTTGGCAGGCTGCATTGGGTACTAATAAATTATCTGTGCCTTGCTCTCTTTTACTGTAATCACTTTCACAGTCACCTTTCATCTACTCCTTGCCTTGTGTACTTTCCATCTTAAAGTGACAAGACACAGTGTGCTTACAGTCTTTTCTAGTGTCAGGCTGCAAAGACAAGGCAGCATCTCTGGGGGCCATTTGTATTTCACCATCTGTGTGAAATATTTTGGTTTCAAATGGCTGAAGAACTGGGCACGCCAAGTTCAGTTAGGCCTTGGAAAAAAAATCACTGTACTAGATTTTGCTACAGTGATCAAATCAGATTCAGGTTCTTCAGTACAGGTTTTTACCCTGTAAACACCACCTCTGCAGAAATGAACTTGATTGTGGACATTTATGTTTTACAGTCTGTCTAGTACCTATAGTTCCAGCAGTGTTTTTCCAGTAATCAAGAAACAGACTAACACAATTTTAATTATTTTCCAAAAAAACACTTTGCAGCTTCCAGAATTTAGATGGATTAAAAAAAAAGTAATTTTTTTCGGATTAAGGTAAAGAGTAAGATGTCACTAATTCCATTTCATGACAACAGAAGCATGCTGTTAAGTTTTCCATTGGTTATGTAAGTGCCTAGCTTTAAAGTCACATTTTAAAAGCAAAAGTAAAAGAACATGTCTGCATACCAAAACAATGATCTTTATTTAGAATGAAACAAGTTCAGCTTGAAGTTATTTTTCTTTGCCAGCAAATGATGGGTTTTACTGTTCTGGATGGGAGAGTGCTTTATAGACCACGTTTTGGAGGATATTTTGAGCTATGTTTTGTCATAACATTTTTCAAATGGGAGCACTATAATTGATTTAAAGTGTATTCCTTGGAGCCTCTATTAAAAAGATAAAGGTAATGGACTGAGAATCAAGGATCACGAATGCTGTGAAAAAAATCTGTTAAATGTCATTCATTTTTACTTGATATTATGTAGCAGCTCTTGTCTGGTGCCTTTGTTTTTGCGCACTTTCAGTGCGGTCTGTCTTACCCATCTATCTCTGAATGTTCAGTTTAATTTCAAAAGGAATTTTTGTTTAGAATGGCAGTGAGCCAAGAGTCTAGCAGAAGTCATATATGGAAAAAAAATTCACCACAAAACATTCCTAACTATTTTGCGCTGGCCCATTATGAGTTTTGGGACCAGTTTGGCTCTTGTTTTGAAACCCAGTGTGACAGCTCTGCACACTGATCTGCCATAGAGATGCCACACACCTGGGCTGCAGCGTTGTTTTGAATTCCTTACTGCCGGGGAGAAATGCTATGAGAATGTTTTTCTTCCTCTACCCCATGACCTGGAAGTCTTGGATGGGGAGCAGAATAAATTCCCCATTATTAAAATGGAAACGGTTAGAGACTACTACTCCATCTGGGCTGCCACAAGTCCATGGGGCTGGACGGGATCCACCTGAGGGTGCTGAGGAAGCTGGCAGAGGTGACAGCCAAGCCACTTTCCATCATCTGTCAGTGTTCCTGGTCAACCAGAGAGGTACCATAAGATTGGAGGCTTGTCAGTGTAACTCTCATCTACAAGAATGGTTGCAGAGAGGATCCAGGGAACATCATCTTGAGGGAGATCACATGGCATGTGCAAGACAACCAGGGGATCAAGCCACCTATGATTGAGTGATCTTCCAGGTGGATGAGGGGAAGGCTGTTGATGTGGTCTACCTGGATTTCAGCAAAGCCTTTGACACTGTCTCCTGCAGTATTCTGGAGGAGCTGGCAGCCCATGGCTTGGACAGGTGCACTCTTTGCTTAAAGAACTGCCTGGATGGCTGGGCCCAGAGAGTGGTGGTGAATGGAGTCAAATCCAGTTGGTGATTGGTCACGAATGGTGTTCCCCAGGGGACGGAATTGGGCCTGTCTTGTTCAGTATCTTTATTGATGACCTGGATGAGGGCACTGAGTGCACCCTAAGTTTGCAGATGATGCCAACTTGGCAGGAAGTGTCAATCTGCCTGGGGGTAGGAAAGCCCTACAAGGGGTCTGGACAGCCTGGATCACTGGGCCAAAGCCAATGGGATGGAGACAAGACCAGGTGACAAGTCATGCATTTTGGCCACAACAATTCCAGGAAACACTACAGGCTAGGACAGAGTGACTGGAAGACTATGTAGAAGATCCAGACATGGGGGTATTGGTCAGTGCTTGGGTGAATATGAACCATCAGTGTGCCCGGGTGGCCTAAGAAGGCCAATGGCATCCTGGCTGGTATCAGAAATAGTGTTGCCAGCCAGAGCAGGGGAGTGATCACCTCTCTGTACTCAGCTCTGGTGAGTCTTCTCCAACCTTGATCACTCCATCTGCAGCACCTGTAATAACTCCTTAACAATACAGGCAGTTCAAATGAGATTGGATAACCACTGATCATAAAGATACCAGGTTGTCTAGGCCATCTATAAATGACACAGCTGCGTGGTTTTTTTTTGCCACTTACGCAGAAGAAGGCATGCTTAGTGTCTTGCTTCTTCCTGAAATGTGACAATACAGGCATAGACTCTGGGACAGGTTCTGTCTTTAACATAGCCTCGGGGGGGGGGGGGGGGGGGGGGGGGGTTGAAACTGGTGTCACACAGCCTCACAGAATTTAGGATCAAAAGAAGGATTAAGAAAGTCCCACATATCTGGGCTTTCTCCTGAGGGTTATTTCCTTCCCTCAACCCAGAACAGAGTTGTTTTGCTTTGTCAGAGGTGAGTGGGATGAACTGTTTTGCTTCAGACACTCTTCAGATATTCTTAAGTCCTCCCTAAGAAAGAAAGGCAAATGCTAGAGAACCTTCAAAATATCTTCCAGAGTCTTCTGCCTTCTCCCTTGTCCTTTCAGCCTAAGAAACCCTCACCTCCGGGGCCACAGCAGACTGAGAGGGTTCGTGAGTCCCGATGACTCTGTGATGGCCTGCTAATATATCCATAGTGTTTTTCCCTAAGAAAAGTTAATTTCAGAATGAAACCACAGGCACCAAAATGCATTTCTGCCTTCCAAAAATAATGTTCTGTAATTGCTGTCTGCTTTCTACGTTTTCCTTGAATTCCATACTTTTCTCACATTACATCTAAGAAATACACTGGAAGAAAGAATTAAATGAACTACTTATATCTTTCTTTTTGAAACTGTCAGCATTTCTGCCCTTTGCTCCATATGCCTGATTCATTTGGCAATGGTGACTCTCCCTTAATAGTCATATGCTTCTTTTCTCAGATCTTCACCTTTACTAATAATTATGCAAAGCCCAGAAAGTTGAAGGCTCTAAAAAACATGTGCAGTTGTACACTACAAATCTGACCAGACAGTTTGAAATTCATTCTGCAGTTACATGGAAAATTCTGTTACAGCTAGCCTTTGGAGCTGGAAAGTTTCTACACAGCCTTAATGGTAGTTGGTTAGTTTGGCCATAGAAAAAAGCAACTGTGCAGCAGGCAAACTGAATGCACTGTAATGTCATATGCTCCCTGCTATCTTTGAATAGTAATTCTAATACTTTGGTGGAAGTTTGTGCATCAGCAGTGGATAACTTTAAAAAAGAATCATAAACCATTTCCATTCTATTGATTTCACATTGTTTCCTATTTTTAGAATACTGTGGTGAACGATTTAAACTTCACTCTGACTTCTAGAAAGACTGTTAGAGTACATATATTGATTTGGTTTTGAGGTTTTTTGTTGCTGTTTTTTTGTTTGATTTATTTTTATTTTTTTATTTATTTGTGATGTATTGTTCCATAAAACAACCCATTTTGGCTTTGGTCAATACTTGCCTCCTGGCTTAATAAATATTGATTTTTTTTTTCAACTGAAACCAATACCGTGATATTTCATGTCTGTCATATTCATTTGCCTGAAATTGTTCAGTGGAAATCATATACTGTAAGTATCTTTAAATTTTAATATATTGCAAAGAATATTAGATCTGAAGTTATTTCCCCTGTCTTAACTTTATCAGTATGATTGCACTGAACTCTCTTCTGTTTTCTGCCATTTTAACAGCACGCTGTAATTCATACAGCTTGGCTGTGTAGAGTAATCCTAAGTTCCAGCAATTGACTTTGAGATTATCTGAATTTTTGCAGCTGTGGGAGCAGTGCTTGGGTGGAGCTGCTCAGGAAGGGATGAGTGAGGCAACAGATCACAGTGAGCAAATCCAAGGGAATCTCGGCTCTTCTCTCCATGCACTAGGCTCTGAAGATCTGTGTGGCATTTAAGGTGGCATCCCATACCATTACTTAGATATTTCAGCAAGGAGAGTATAATCCCTCATTGCTAAAGCATCCTGAATACATTCAAATATGACATATTCTGCTGTAAAATGCTGATTTAAAGACTGACGAACAGACATTGTTTATGCTTCCATTCTCAGCTCTACATGGAGTGTCTGCTGCTTCCCTGCACTCAGTGGCTGCTGCCTGAGAAGCTGCTGTTAGGGGAATATCAGGAGGCACAAGCCTCCAGGAGCAAGCACAGGTGCTCAGCAGATGGAGAATGATGATAGCTGCGGGTTTCTGGCCCTCTCTGGGTGCTGTTTGACAGTAGAAGCAATTGGGGACAGAGGAAGGAAAATTCTGCCTCTATGAAAAAGCATCCTTCCAAATCATACTTTGTCATTTCTTTTTTATTCTGATTTATTGGGTGGCTTTTGGAAAAAAACTGCTGTTTAAAGAAAATCTCTGCAGGAAGTTAATGTCTATGTCTGCCCACTTCTATTTACGTTAGGCCTCAGAAGTGGAGAAACGTGACCACATGGATCTTAAGAGATGAAGAAACAAGGGTAAAAACCATATAAGTCACTGTCAAAAACAGGATGAAAATACACGGCTCTTGCTTCATATATTTATGTTATTCTCTTAATGTATTGTATCATCTCTAGTTCTCACTTTTGTACAGAGGCTTAATTGCTGACATCTGGCCAGCAGCAAGGTGGGAACTTACAGAAGTGCTACTTCATAAGTGCACCCAGTAATATTGTCATTAGTGCTGCTAATTAGTCTAGAGAATTAAGTACAGCCATAAGTTTCAGAGGCCCCTAAGGCCATGTCTGGTGACTGTCAGACATTCAGTTCTTATTTTTCAGGACATTCTATATCAGCAAAAGTAGTGAGAATTAGAGGACAGACTGGAGACAGGAGGAAAGAGCAAAAGTGCTCTTTCTTAAATAAATGTGAGGACTGAGATGACTTGGGGAATGTATTTGTTAACATAAAACATAGAAAATGGTTACCGCCAGGGAAAGAAGAGTAGTCTGTACTTTGTGTCCTAGTAAATAGGTCTTGATGCAAAAAATAGTTTCAATATTAAGAGATGCTGAGGTGTAAAACTAGTAATCATATGCATTACCTGGATTTGTGGGGCATCCCTTGTAAGAGGCCATTAGAAAAAAAAAAACAAAAACAAAAACAAAGTAAGGACATTTTATTGGCTCTACTGTATTCCACTGTGGGGGAATGATGTGGACTCACAGATCTCCTGAAATTTATTGGCTAGTCAGAAGGAAATGAGGCAAGTAAGGAACTGAACAGGGAAACAGCTATTTCTAAAGCAGATGGAGAGACTCCATGTACAAATCACCTGTAGGTCAGGGCTTTAAGTGAGGCCCCAGCAGTACGTAGTTTGCAACATCTTCTGCATCTTCTTAAAATACAAAACCTTCTCAAAAAGAAAAAAAAGAAAAAAAAAAATCTATGAAGAAGAATGTTCGTGACAGGAGTAGGGAAAGGGGAAGGACCACAAAATCAGAGATGCATTGAGTACAGACAGCTGAAGTTGAAGAAGGTAGAAAGTAAACTATATGATCTGAAATTAAATGATTTTTATGAACTGGTATGAATTCCTATGAGAGCTAAATTTCTTCCTTAAGTAAGAGGTTATGTATGGAGTTTGGGATGTATTGACAGGAATATGTAGCATTATTTCTAACTTCTTTTTAGCTTTTTATTTTTAATTATTTGGAGGATAGTCAGGAAGAGATCGGTTTTGCTCAGACAAGGACTACAGCCTCAGACAAGTTTCCATGAAATCCAACTAACTTCAGCAAACAATTATAAAGAGCAAAGGCCTCAAGGAAAATTGCTGGTGTGTTCTGTAAACATCTGGTTGCCATTTTCAATTACAAAGACCAACCCACTGAAGGAAGCAGTTTAGTTTTTTTGGAACAGAAATGAGACACTGGGGTTTTTGTTCTTTTTCATAGTGGAGAGTAAAGGAAATGTCAGGAATAGAGAGGTCACTAGATGCTCAGCTTTTATAAATACAAAAGTCTCTGAGAAAATTAAAGTAAATTGAAATCAGGTTCTGCAAGTGTAAACAACCCTGTGGAGTTGAGGTTAAGTAAGCAGGGCTGGAGATCTGAGTATGCCAGCAAAAGCACAAGATCATTCTATCTCAAATAAGTAATTTGAAATGTTGTCTAAAATAATAATGCTGAGGCGAGACGCAGAATTATATTGTGGGTTACAACACAAATGCACACATATATATAAGAGTAGCAGATATAACTTTTTAACCAAAAATCATTTTGGTTAACTCTCGATAAAAAGTATATTGCTGACAGAATGCAAAGCTGGTCTGTTTCTTAATGCAAAATATATGTTATGTGAGTCACATGAAAGGTTTTGGCAAGTAATACATAAATTTCAGAAGCATTCTTTTTGTATGTTGTTAAGCAAGGAATTTCTTAAACAAGCTAAATTCTTAGGAATGTTGTGATCCTCAGAGCATGCTCTATTACAAGCATATTTAATGCTTGTTAAATTTCTTCTGCTTTCATCAAATGTTAGTTCATATAGGTTCAGGGAAAAAATGTATACCAGAACCATACTCTGTTGTGGTCACATTTTAACTTTGCATTTTTCAATTATGCCTGGCTATTTGCCAAGGGGTTGAAAGCGGATGCCACAGGCATCCTTGGTTGCAATACAAAACAGATCAGTTTCTGGCATACCCAAGTAAATGCCTCTCTATAATGTGATGCTGTGGTTTCTTGTTAGACGATGTAAGTGCACTGTATATTTTTGTGAACAATGTGTATCCTCCTTCTTAATTACTAGCAGAACGTATCTGTGTTTTCTAGCAGAAGAGCAAACAGTTTCTTTGCACCACTAAAACAAACCCGCTGCAGATTTGTACCAAAAACCCCATTTCAAATGCCCTCTTTTCCTTGAGGAAGACAAATTCTTTATTTGTCCATAACAAAAGTGTAAGGACATTGAACTTTGTAAAGTTATAAACAAAAGATGGTATTTAGCCATAAAGTAACTAAACATGCCTTTCTTTGAATGTTTTTTTTTAGTCATGTAAACAGAACATACAGTCCAATGCAGAGTGGTATTCATTAGGCTGACTTAGAATTTACAATAATTAAAATATTGCACGGTGATTACACAGTGAGCTAAAATTAAAACTTTCCTGGAATAAATTATGTCATGTTAATAGAATCTGAAAAACACCAGTGTCTGAGCAGATAAACACGTTGGCCAAGGGAAAGCAGCAATGTGCAGGTCCACTGAAATAAAAGAAATATGAGGTGAAGGTATACAAGACTTATAATATGTGAGTAATATGCAAATCCTTTTAGACAGTTCCAGGCAGTGTTTCTTAAATGTAGTCTACAGGAGAAGAAGGTAACAACAGATAATTGTTTATTCAAGTATTTTTAAAATGCTTCCCTCATTCAAATTATGGAATGAATCCTGGCTCTGATAGGGTTCAAGCAGAGACTAGTTTATAAATATGTGTATCTATTCTCAAATGTCATATGATTGTCCACTAAAGTAGAGCCGGGACGATGACAGTCAGTCCTGCCAGAAGCCTGTCCCCAGAGCAGTCTGTCTAAGGGACTGTTGCATTAGTGTTGCCCAGCATTCTGGCTGCTGGAAGCTGTGCACCCTTTCTGAGACATTTGCTGGCTCTGAGCCCTGGTCAGCTGTGAGAAGTATGGTGTCTGCCACCACTGTGCTCCCATTTTAGGTAGAGGCACTCATATACTTCTGAAATAAAACAAATATATTTTTTAATTTTTATTTTTTATGTTATTTTCCATGATGTTGGTTCAGATAGCAAAGAGCTTTTACACTGTGTGGGCCTTCATTGTGATCTGCCACCAACCTACTACATTCCTACATACAGATTCCAACCTTCTTCAGCTGCATCCAATTTCAGTTGACAGTTCTTTTGACTGCTGCATCTCCCAAATGCTCCAGACATTACAAGTGCTACCCACAGGTTGGGTTACCTTTCTGAAAAGGTAACATACTGTATTGTTGATGCAGTGGCTTATTTTTAGTAAAATTGGAACCTTCCCTTCATGAAGGAAATGATAATTCTACCATTTTGATGTTCACTATACTCTGTCAAAGCTGATTCTCATTCGGATATTGAATACTCCTTTACTCAGCCCCTGAAGCTGTCTGTTTGGATGCAGTCCTGCTTTGCACAGATGTTGCAGTGGAAGGAAGCTTCTCTGACCTATTCAGAAACCAAAACTACCCACCGACACCTCCTCTTTGATTAGAAAGGAACTAATTATCACTATTTTATATCATTTGTGGCGGACTTGTTTCCTTATAACATGATGCCCATTTTTGACAGTGGAGGGAAAAAATATGGAGGGGGCTTGGATTAAAGAGAAGCAAAGGAATAGAGTTTGAAATAAGGATGAGCAACCTTAACTGGCAGGAAGATTAAAAAATGGGTGTTTCCTCAGTGGTGCTTCACTAAGCAAAATATATTCAGAATTTGACAGAGGGAAGGATGGAAGAGCTCATTGCTATGCATTTTGGAAAGTGACTCAAGGCAGAAAGTGTTTCTGTAACAAGCTCATTGTTGTAATGACTTTCTTTCTGACTTTTGCGATAATGCTATCCAAAATAAATATTCAGCTATAAGAAGGAGTTCCAGTTTTAACTAACAGCAACTACTCAAATGTATTTGAACATCAAATACTTTCTCATGCACTGTATAAGTGCAAGATAAATCTGGCATTACCACAGTTATTTTACATCTGACAGTAGGGCTACAGACTTATTAAATATGTCTTTTTTAAGACTTTTCATATAAAATGATAAAATGAGTCTAAACCATTTTTTTAATTTGGAATAAAACCACTGCTACAAGTTTGTTTGTTTGTTTTTTGTTGTTTTTGTTTTTTAAGAGGAGAGAAAATAAAAAACCTATTGACATACCTTAGTATTTTGTTGAACAGGTAAACAAAAAAATAAGAACAAGATCTAGCTATTATCTACCTGAATGGAGCTTAGGCATTTAAAAATATATTCTCCACCTGGCTTCAGCATCTCTCCCACTCTTTCTCACTCCCTCTCTCTCTCTCAATAGATAAATAAATAAATAAATAAATAAATAAATAAATATCTTCAGCTTACAAAACTTTAGTGACACTAATTTACACTGGCAGCTTTTTCTTTCTTGTTTTTTAAGTCAGTCTTAAACAAAAAGTAATGGAGGTAATGTTTTCAAAGAGTAAGCTGAAGACAAGGACTTTCAATATTCAGAATCCAGCACATGTTAAGCCCGTTTTCACTTGGAGTGAAGTGTTGCAGCCTTAGAAAAAGTTTAGAAAACCTTTGGAGAAAGCACTAAAAATAGAAAGAAAAAAGTACTCCAGAATGTACTAGTATCGAATGTAACTGTAGGTCAATTTGTGATGGGATGATGTGTGAAATAGGAGAAAGCAGTTTTCCTTCTCTACCAGTATCCATGGCATGTCTCATGTCCCATATGTTACAGTACACTTTTTCTGCCAATCTGACTTGGAAGGGTTCCTGTTGACCTTCAAAAGTGAGAGGTCTGATGCTACATTTCTTTAAAATGTCTGGAGAGAAAATTTTAACCTCTGTTTTAGAATTAATGTTCCATGGATGCCTGGCATGGTAGTTATGATGACGTGTATCATCTACTTTCACTACCACATGGCATGCAAGGTGAGTGGAATTGGCAGCAGCATGGGGTGCTGCAGAGAAAAAGTATCTTTGTTGGAAGTCACGCTTGTATTAGCCATGGCTTAATTATCCTATCACTGTTTTTTCTCTGGTTTTATTTAACTCATAAATAAAATGGGTCAGTTCCCTAGTCCTCAGGGCAAGTGATGCAATATGGCTCATGTCCATGTCTCTAAACTCTTTGTTCTCTAACTGAGGGTGGTCTGATCTCCTCTGGGTTTCAGGAAATGTCCCTGACTTGTGCTGTCTCCTAAACTACGCCTGGGGCTCTGCATGGCCACCAAGCAAGAAGAAAACAAACACAGCAGATGACTGTGGGACAGTGGTTGAGACTGCAGCCTATTACTGCTTAGTTTAGCCATTCTCTATTCCCTAGTTTCTCTTTCATGGCTGTTTCCTGCCTCTTGAGTATTAAGGAATATGACTCATTAATGAATATTGTTCTGGGATACCCAAGTGGTGTAAATGCAGTCATCAAGGACTGCCATTCAGACTTTAAATGTGTCTTTGTTTCTTGAAGAGGTGATCAAACACCACCTTGCTCAGTGCTCACACACACAGGCAGAGCTCATACACTCAGTCACACAGCTGCAATCACTCAGATGCTGCCACCACAGACATGGGGCTCTGGTACCCCTGCAGCTGCTGTACGCAGCGTCCCAAGCACTCGTGATACATCCTTCCACTTCATGACTGTGTGCTGCTTTTTCATATGACTTCGCTTCAGGGTGTGCAGAACAGCGATACCAAGTTCTTTCCTGGATGTAGTCCCAATAATTGTTTGTTAAAGTAGCTTGGATCAAGTAGGAGTGAATGTTTTCCAAAGGGAATTGTGTCAGACAGCTTTTTTTCCTTGGCACAGAGCAGAACGGAGTTCTTTTCTGTCCTCTAAGTCTTGAAGAGCAAACCTCCACGCAAGCAGCGTGGTTTCCTCCCTTTTCTGCACAGCATGGAATTCTCTCCCTCAAGGCATGCATCTTTCCCTCCATCCAACCTTCCTTCCCTTGCAGCTCCAAGCAGCACGGATCTCAGCTTTCCTCCTGAAGTGGAACAGAGCCTGACTTTCCCACCAGCATAGAGCAGAGCAGCTTTCCATTGGTGCCTTTTATCAGTTAGTTTTCAGTCCCACTGTGCTTCTTGTGTGAGTGAGATACATATTTAGCAGCTTTAGTAACATACCTGATCTGTTAAAATACATAAAAAGTAAGAATACCAGTATTTGGGAGCAACTAGGACTGTAATGTTAGCTTGCATACATAGAGAGCATATTGTACTGGCTAACTAAATGCCCTTGTTTTTACTGCGGCTCTGCAAAAAAAGTACCCATGTTTGGAGGCTGTACCAGAGTCATCTGAATATTCATCCAAAGCACAATGTGTAGGCACAGAAGTGGAATAACAGGCTTGAGTATTTGAAGGACCTCGGTGTGTTTGCCAGTGGGCCAGACTTACACATATCCCTTCTGTTTGCTATTGAACTTTACTGTAGCTCATAAAGTATTTTGATAGCATATTTTCACAGCCTGAGTTCAGATTATGCCATGATAAAAAATATTGGTCATAAGAGTTACAATCTGGAACAGAGCTCAGCAGAGAATTACTCTTAGCCTGACAGTGCTCCTCCCAATAAACTAAGAACTATCTAATGCATCTAATGCACTACAATATTTCTCATCCCAACGCAGACTAGTACAACTATTGAATGTACTTTAGTTGCTTTTATTTCCAGTATTCCTTTCATTGTCTGGTTGCATATAAAAAAAAAAAGTAAAAGTGAATATAGCTTAATAATGCTGCAACTGATGTCTTCTGATGCCTTCTGATGTCTTGCAGACAAACAATTATCTATAGATTGCAAAACACAGCTTTAAGAAGTCTGAAAATACCTTCATGGTTGTCACTTGTGGCTGTGGCAACTACTTACAGTAGTTATAATGACCCAGAGTGTTGATTGAAGAGAGAACTGTAAATCTATTACTTGAATGAAAGTGAAATTAATGGAGAAGGGATTGTCCCATCTCTGCTCTGTTCTTTTGTTTATGTCTGCAACTGAAATTTTTGCTTCTTCTAAAGACAATCCTCTGCCTTGTACTAGCAGTATCCCAGTGAGGTAACTAATTACCTCATAACTCCAGAAGGTAAATGGTTAAGTTTGTGAGTAAACCCAGAGCAGTCTTAGAGTTTTGTTCCAGGTAGAAAAAGGAAGATATCTGCCTGAATTAGAGAAGAGTTCTTCCAGAAGAAACTTGTAACTCTTGCATTGTCACACTCATTTATTTTTGTACTTTTATAATTTCTGCTACGGATTGACAGGAAAAGTAGGTTTTCTGCCTAGACCTTGCTGATGAAAGAAACAGTGAAAAAATAACGTTTTAATTTTTTAGGTGAGAATAGAAGCTCCAGGTCTCCTGATTTGAACTTAAATCTATCATCTCTCTGCAGTATTTGCAGAGGAAACACAGAACATGCAAGCATCACTCTCTGCTCATGGATGATGCCGCTTGTTAGGACTTCAGATGGACTTCACTCCCTAAATGTTGATCGCATTTGTGACTTTACATTAATTAATTTCATGGGGCAGTATTTCTTACTAAACACTTAAGGGACAGATGAGCTGTCCTGAGAATTCAACTGATTCCACTTGCTTCTCACCAGTCTCTCCTCCACAAAGAATTCTTCCTTTGGTATTTTAGGTTATCTTAGCTGTGGGGTCACTAAGCCAAGGTAAAACCCTAATGTTCTCCAGAGAGTGAATAGCCGCTGCCCCCTGGAATCCTCCAGGCTCTACCTGGCATCCATACAGCACCAATAGAGAATATTTTGTGGATGAATTGGCTGTGTCCAACAATCTCAGCCTCATGCATAGAGTGTTGTTACGTTTGGGTTTTTTTCCCACACTTCTAATAGTTCACTGTCATTAATATTCCACGGAATCACAGAATCACAGAATCACAGAATGGCCAGGGTTGGAAGGGACCTCAAGGATCATGAATCTCCAACCCCCCCACCACATGCAGGGCCACTTCCCCATTTAATAATAGACTGGGCTAGTATTCCAATATAAGAAGTTAAACAGGTGGTTGCTGGACTGGACTGTGGAAGAGTACAGTCAATCTCAGCAAGAGCATGAAGCATACAGTATGAAACAGTGAGAGGTTTACACATGGACAGATAAACAGCTGAACAACTCAGGAAACAACAGAAACTTCACCATCTTTCATTTATCAGAGTGACTGTTCTTCACTGTGGTAGTGAGTTCAAATTACCTCATGACTATCAAGAGAAGCATTAAAAGAGAAATGTAAATAACTCAGGGTGTGAATAATGATAGGACAAGGGGAATGGTTTTAAACTAAGACAAGGGAGGTTTAGGTTGGATATTAGGAGGAAGTTTGTCACTCATAGAGTGGTGATGCACTGGAACAGGTTGCCCGAGGAGGCTGTGGATGCCCCATCCCTGGAGGTATTCAAGGCCAGGCTGGATGTGGCTCTGGGCAGCCTGGTCGAGTGGTTGGCGACCCTGCACACAGCAGGGGGGTTGAAACTGGATGATCATTGTGGTTCTTTTCAACCCAGGCCATTCTATGATTCTATGATTTTTGGGGAAGGATAAGACATTCTTTTAGGGTAAGTCCTGTACATAGAATAGTGATACTGAAAACTTTCAAAAGGCCAGATTAATAAAGAGGAAGCATTCAGTCCCACAAGTGGCATCCTAATCTTTGCACAAGTGAGACAGTCGAACTGTTGTATCCAGAAATAGGCTTTAAAGGATGTTTTCCTCTGGAGAGTTCTCAGTGAAGCTCAGATCATCAGAAATGTGGAATTCCCACCTCCCTCAGACCTCCCCACAGCTTGCCCTGTGAGGTGCTGGGATGCGTAAAATCAAGCCTGGTGCCCAGAGCACAGCAAGTAGGCTATCATTCTGTCTTCACACTTCTGCTAGCTTGTTCCTGGCAGTGTTCAAGGCCAGGTTAGATGGGGCCCTGGACAGCCTGGCCTAGCACTAGATAAGGAGGTTGGTGGCCCTGTCTGTGGTGGGGGGGTTGGAGCTTCATGATCCTTGAGGTCCCTTCCAACCCAAACCATTCTTTGATTCTATGATTCCGCTCTATACTCTACTAGCAAACTTTTGGCCCCCTGTAAACTGATTATACTGCAGGGCTGAAGCCTGCTTTGTAAGACAATTTGCTCTGTCATGTTTTAAGCCAGATATATACACAAGCAGCTACTTCCATAAGTGAATGCTTTCTCACCAAACTCAGTTCAGTCTGTGCTCCCTGACCCTGCAATAGTATTATATATTATATATATTAATATATATTTAAATATATTAATAATTAATATATATTAATAATATATAATATATATATATTTATAGTTGAATCATATGCAGTTTATGGTTCTGGCTCTTTTCTGCAGTAGGGCCCTCTTACCATTTGTATCTGTCCATCTGATTTCTCATTTCAAATTATAGCACTTTGTGTTGAATTTCCTCTGGTTGAATCAGACCATTTATCAACATCATTTTGAATTCTTATCATGTCCTCCAAAGTGGTTATTCTTCCTCTAAACCTGGTGCCAGTTGCTGTTTGTAAATACATTTGCAGTTCCATCATTCAGTTTGTTAATGAAAAAAATTGAACAGAATCGAGTATACAGTGGCGTATTTTTAAGGTTCTGAGGAAAATAAAAATCCACTGTGACAATGTAGAGTTCATTTTTTCAAGCAGTTATGCAGTTATAGTTATCTTATGTAGAAATAGTGCCAAAAGACTTATTGAAGTAATTGTTTCATTGCTTTTCCTCTTTGTTCTCTAAATCAGTTACTTTGTCAGAAGAAATTAAAGTAGTGATACATGATGAATTCTTGACAAACAAATGTTGGCTGCTTCTTGTTGGCACACTGGGATCTTTTGCCTAAGCCATTAGGTGTTACTGCAATATTAATAATGCTAGCACTTTTTTCTTTAGAATAGTTTGATAACTGTCAAATTTATAGAATAGATGATAATTTTCTAGTAAAAATTAGACTGTGTGAGGCAATTTCTAAGTTCTTTTCATGAAGATCCTGTTTCAGAAGGAGCTGTTGTGACCAACTTCCTTCTCATTTTTGTTTTCCAAGAACATATTTCATGCGCAAATCATTAGAAATGTAGTGATACGTTTAAATAGAAGTCCAAGTGCTCTGTCAGCCTGAATCTGGGAGACAGCACAAGGTGTACACTGTTTTTCTAATAGGAAGTCTCCTGCCTTCTAAAAATAGGCATGTTTTAGTTCTGATTGTTCTGTACTGAAGCAACTGGCTAGATGTCTAATTATTCTAAATATAAAACACAAATAGTGGCAGGCATTCAACCTGTCCTGAAAAATCGTTCCTAGCAGCTATGTGTTCCACGTCTTGGGCACTAGTTCAGAAGTAAGCTGGGTCAGAGGGCCTTTTTCCTTCTGTTTTCTTCGGTGCATTTATATTGATCACTCTGCTGTGTCCTAAAGGGCAAATGATATACAGTGCAGCGTATCCTTCGGAGTCAGGGATCAAATTCATCCCTGGCCAGGATGTGCAACTATAAACGCAGGAAGGAAATGAACTACTTCTGAGAAATGAAGTTGCCTCCAGCACCCTTTCAATTCACACACAATTAGACGTTGTATTTGTGTATAATTATAATGATTTATTCAAAGATGTTTATTAGTCAAAGGCACAATGTCTAGCTTATCTGATAATTACACAGCTGATTAAGTCCATCAATTAGGTTGTTAACGTTGTCAATCTTTTGCATTGAAGTATTAACTTGTGTGGCTTTTCAATGTTTTATTTGTGATCTATGCCATTTTTTGTCAAACTTCAGTTTTTTGAATGTTTCTTTCATGAAAGAGCATGTGGTGATTCTGCTGTGCCTAAATTTGCTTACATGCCTTAATAATTTTTATACTATAGCACTGGCTCTTGTAAAGTGAATTTGAAGAAAAAAAGCTACACCAGCTTTTCTGCACTGCACCATACACTGATGTATGGACAGACTCCAAGACCTATTTATTTCTAATCTATAATTTCTATAATTTTCCTCATGTGCACCAGATTCTTAACAATCTATTATCTAATATTTAGGAAGCTGCCACACCAATATTCTGAGTGGGAATTGCTGCAATTTACAATAGCATGACCAGTAAAATGTACTGTAAAATTTTTCTCCCAATAGTGAAAGACCACAGAAGATTATAACACACATTATGTGTTATAAATGTACATGCTGAGAAGTTCAGAAAAGAGATCAAAGCAACACCAAGTTATTGAACTTCTTAATTTCTGAATGCTAAACAGATGATTTATGTCAGCTCAGGTCAAACACCAGGGGACTGGACATCAGTAGGCATCATGAACTGTCTCAGATGTAACTGGAGGTGCCAGCTGTGAAATACCTAAATATAGATCCAAAGCTTGGTAGTTAAATGTCATTTTCCCCTCTGCCACATGTAGCTGTTCATGTACTCAGCACTCCAACCATTTGCTCTTCCTCAGGATTCTGCTCAAAGTACTTTAGTTCTAATAGGAGTTGCATGATGTTTTCTTTCTCAGTATGGTTCTTTTCATTCCCAATAGGTAGCATAAGCCCTTGGGATCTTCTGATCTGCTTATCTTCCACAAAAGGTGATGATACTAGCTGCATTCAGAGAGATGACTTGAATCAACTGGAGTTATTCCAGAAGGTATGAGATTATGGTATTCTCTGTGGGAGTGAGGGCACATGGGTAGCCCAGTTTTTCAGCACCCACTCACGAAAAGAAATGTATCTGATTCCCCTTTTACACTGCAGCAGAATGATTAAACTGATATAAAACAATTTTTTCAAGTTTCCTCTCTATTGAAAAATACTTTTCACATATCAGCATTTCATTTTATGTCATGTCCAGAGATCAAAAGCGATTTTCTGTTTATACATAATGCGATATTTGGATGTAGGGATTTCAATATAAATGGAATTAAAGCTGTTTAGTGCCAAGTTTTGCTCTTCTCTTCTTTATTTTGAACTTCTGCATTTTTGGCCACCTCAGTGTGAGGGTCTGGCAGCAAAAGCATCTACAGAAGTTACAGGAAATTTAAACAAGTACTCCATTAGAAAAATAAAATTTAGGAATGAGGAGAAACATCTAGCAAATGTAGGCAATATTTTAGAATAATAAAACAAGCAGGAGATAAAGCTGGACTAGTTTAGGCTTCACTGTTTGTGTCACTCCTGAGTTTTATCTAATGCAATTACTGCTTGTAAACACAATTCAGGCACCTCTCCAAACTGTGACTGCACCTACAATGTGTGAGCTGAACCAGTGTCACCCTCCAAAGCCTTCGTGGGAGTTCTTTGCTCTGACACAGAAGTCTGCTTACTCATAGTGCAAAGCATCAGTGATGATAAGATTAATTTATTTGCTTGTTTGTCTGCTTGCTTGATTGTTTTTTTTTTTTAATTTGATCATGTTGTGGGTACAATTTAGATTGATTAGATAGGTAAATGCCTGGCCTATTGGTGAAATATATAAGTGACAAACTGAGGATATTGTTTGAAAAATGGTGACCAAGTTGTAGACACATTTTGTCTTATGATTCAAGTGAAATAGCACAGATAGTGGTGAGACTCTGATCTGAGAGACTGGGAGAAAAAGAGCTACTTTTGGAAAGCATTTATTTTGGGTATTAAGTACGTGCTGGGAACACTTCTGTGTGTTTGCTGAAGACAGGATGCCTTATCTCACTGTATCCAAAATGTAATTTTTATAGCAGTTCCAGTTTGCTAGAAATACAGATGCTATGATTTCAGATCTCAGATCGTAAAACCTCTCGGGCTTCTCCAAAGTGCTTTTTACTCATTCAATGCAATACTACCGTATCTGATCCTTATATAACAATCCTCGCAACACTCTGCCATGTCCAGAAGTTTTGCACATGGATAACTGAGGTATAAGGTGATCAAAGGCATTGTCAAAGTTCCAAAAGGAAGACTGCAGCACAGCAGGGACTTAAACCAGATGGCCTGTGTTTCTGGATAACATTAAATTTTGGACTAACACTGGCTCACTGCTGACATGTCCATATGACAGCCCAACACAGTTTCTTGTTGCAGAGACTGGATGTGCTTTTGTTATGTTAGCTTACCACAGTGCCCAAACACAGAAATTCTAGAGGCGTAAAAGGTTTCTGTGCACTGAAAAGGCAGGCAAGGAAGGGGTGAGAGCTCAGCAACCAGACATAAGAATCATAAGTCTGAAATGTTATCGCTTTATGGCCATGGAGTAAAAGCCCATGTTTGAAATTTGTTATTCCATGTTGCAGAGGTGGCAAAATTGTAACACTAATGGGAGTTTTGTGCATGAAGCATTCCTGATAAATTAATCAGAAAGCCATTGAGGGATCGAGCAAAAAGAAAAAAAAAGAAAAAAAAGAAAAAAAAGAAAAAAAAAAGAAAAAAAAGAAAAAAAAAGAAAAAAGGGCTGTTTAGCTGTTTTCTGAATGAAATAATTAAAGCTTCTCCTTTCATGTACAGGTAAACCTACTTCCAGAAATTCAGTATTTCCTTTGCAGTAAAGAAGGATTGTGCCAGATAACAAAAGCCTTTTCAGGTAACTTAATTTCCTCTAATATATGTATATGGTGAAGATCACTTACTAGTCATCATAGGAAGTCTCTGAAATGAGACCATTATAATTCCTTTGTATTTTTAGTCAGTAATGCATAGAAGAAGAAAAAAATAAAAAGAATAAAATCAATGAAAATGTTACAAGAATGGTAATCAGTTTCTGACAGCACTTAAATACAGACTGTAGTTGGGCAGTATCTTTTCAGTTAAAAACATTGCACTGTTTGACCACTACATACTGCAGGAATAATTTGGCTATAAGTAACTTATTTTTGGACTATTCTATGTTAATATGGTGTATTGGTGTATTGGTGTTTAGACTTCAAAGCTCTGGGTTCAATATGGTATGTTTCTTCAGCTTTATAAAAATGTTGTGGCATGGAGAAAGAGTGGGAGTTGGAGTTTGGTTGCAGTCCAGACATAGTTTACTGATAAAAAGCCTTTGTATATTAAGAGCATCGACCAGAAATGTGTGGAGATCATGGGACAGTTGCCAGAGAATTCTAATTTACTATGGGTGAAATTCAGTTCCAAATAGAAACTGACAAAACTGTTGTGCACCATATTAAGTCTATTTAAATTTTGGAGGGGCACATTCTGTTCTCAGTTAGATCACTAAATATCCAGCATGAATGCTATTTTGGATTTTATGATCTATCTTCACTATATAAACTTTACTTGAAAGATTTTTTTTATTTATTTGTTTGTGTTTTTTTTTTTTTTAATCTAGCAACAACCAACACTACATTTATCCCATTGGTATTTATCTTTGTTTGTCAGAGACATACATGAGATTTGTAGGTCTAATTTCCTTGCCTCGCCTTGCCTTGCATTTTTGTCCTTTTATATATATCCTAGACTTACTGCAAAGATACACCACACATCACTGAACCATTTAGAAATTAGGTGTCTTCTGCTCCATTATTCTAGTTTTCCCCTTAAGCCAGTGGAGAGAGAGGGGCACCTTCAAAGACTGCTCCATTTTATCTTAAACTCTATCCTTGAAGTAGATTGGTTAAATTACACCCTGGGTGCACGTATCACCAATTACCTCTCACAACTCACTGTAAACGGAGCCTAGACAAACAGCCTAGATTAAATGCCTGACTTTTGGTTGCCTGACTAAACTTAGGGTAGATAGTTCCTAATCTAACAACATGTATTTCCCTTTTAATTTTTACTGTTTCATTTAAAGATTGATGAATATTTAAAACCTGTGTGACGAGTTCTCCTTAAAAAACTGTACGCGAAGTATCCCTTTAAGTCAGACATTTGCTAACTTTCTGATGTGGTAAATCGTCAAAACTGATCATAAAGCACATGCAGTATAATGAATATCTGTCCAGGCCCCACCAGAATTCTTTATAGTGAAATTCTATTACACCAAGTGAGTTTTAAAAATGTCTTCAGTGATGTATACTGCCTTGGGACTCTTGCACTGGAATGCGAATGAGAATGTATATATAAAAAAACAACTGATAGAGTGCTGGTTTTAGACAAACCTGAGAAGATTTCCAAAAATTTGAAAGGAGATAATTACCTATATAGTAACAGACTGCTTTTAAAAAACACTGGTTACTGTGTGGGGAAATGTCACTTGCAGAAGTTTTGTTATTTTACTGCCACAAAACCACAAACAGAAGAGGCACTCACCACACAGAGCTTTCCCTTTAAAATATGCATATTTTCACTGCTGTCCATAAACTGTGGCACAAGCCACTGTGTGTAAGTGGTATGTTAGACTGTTTGGTGTTCTCTCCTCTTTAGGGAAGGGCAATTTGTAAGCATTCTATTCCATATGTGTGCTGCTAGTTCTTTCCTGGCAGAAAAATCTAACCAATGCTGAAGTGCCTTTGAAACGAAGGTAGGTTTGTGAGTTCAGCAGCAGCTTCTTCCAGTCCTTCTCAGTCAGTAATAGAGCCTTCTTCTGGCCATCTGCTGAAGTACTGTCAGACTGAAGAAGGCTTGCTACTCATCTCTTAGTTATAATTTTTAAATAAAAGTTAAACTAAAATTAATTGCAGTGTTGTAAAGTAGAAAGAAAGTCATCTCTTGATAGAAATCTAGATATCTCCACATCAGCATGTGGCTTAGGGGCTGAGGTAATTTTTCACTGCAAGTATCATGCCAACTGAGAACCAGGGGGAGGGGATCCAGGACACCCAGTAGAGGTGGACAGAGAAACCTGTGTCTTTCTGGACCAGCAGCTGGAGGCTCAGGTGGGTATCCTATGGAATCCTAGATGGCAGTGGCTATCTGTGTTTGGAGAACTAAATCTAACACTTGGTATCTAAGCTCCCCAAATTGACAGAAGTAAAGTTTAGAGTCAGCACTTTACAAGAGAATATTTAGTTCCAGCATAATTTAGGATTAGCTGAATAGCTTTGCACTGACTGTATAGTCTGCACTGATATCCATGGATGGAAATAGGAGTATGGACTCTGGCAGAGAGAGATTCATCTTTGAATAGAACAGACCTCAAGGTGTAAGTGTCTTAATTCAGAGACAAATCCTGTTTGGTATAAATGTAGGTGTGATATCTAACTTACTGTATCTAACTTACCTACAGATGGTGAAATTAGAACTAAATCATTTGATTTCAGTGTAGCAGTTAAGGGTACAAAAAGGCAAAAATTTAAGTAAATATCTATGTAGAACCAGATAATACCAATTCCCTTCCATTTGTGTGCTATTCTTTTTTTTTTTTTTGACATCCTCTGCAACACTTTTCTTCCCAACAACAGCAAATCTGCCAGTTAATGAGATTTGTTTAATCCTCAATTCTGAAATTATCTGGGGAAAGAACAGTTTTTGTCAATATTTCCTCCACGTAAGGGTTTGTTTCCTTTCAAATCAGTCACTTATTTTCATCCTTTGAGTCAACAGGACTTCTCTGCAATTCCTGTTGAAAAGGATCATTGGTTTGTTATCACTGTGTGCCCTTTGGTCATCTCCCCAAGGAGTCGACCAATTTCCTATAAAAGTGAAAATACAAAGTTGCTGTAAGAATTAAGTGATCTTATTAAGGACGCACTAAATCATAGAAAAGAATAGGGGACAGCAAGGAAGAGAGATTGGATGGGGCCCTGGGCAGCCTGGTCTAGCATTAAATAGGGAGGTTGGTGGCCCTGCATGTGGCAGGGGGATTGGAGATTCATGATCCTTGAGATCCCTTCCAACCCTGGCCATTCTGTGATTCTGTGATTCTGTGAATGTACTGTGACTATGACACCACTGATACTGATAAGCAGTGGGCACTAGAGTAAAGGTTATTGCTCTAAATATGTTATTCTATCTGATGATATTCCTAGACTATTTTTTTTTATTTATTGTGTAACTCATTCTGCTAAGCTTTGTGTTTAAGAGAGTATGAACCTCCCCATATTTCCCTATATCAGCTTGGCTGCTGTAAAGGAAAAGAATTACAGAAAATATCAGGTCAGTACTTTTTCTTTCCTTCTTCTCTTTAATGGAAAATCTTTTCATCAGTCTGAAAATTCAAATTTGTTCTAAGCATCTGAGAAAAAAAATTATGGACACAGGGAAGTCAGATCGAAGGAAGATTAGTTTAGAGGAGAAACTGGGATGTTTATGGTTAAATAGGATTGAAAAAGAGAAGAAGATGAAAGCAGTTGCTGAATGATGGACACATGGCAGTGATTTTTTGATGTGGTATAAGAGTGGTAATGGATCCTAAAATTCAACACAGAAGGGACTAATAAAGGCTTGCTGCTCAGACTGAGAAGATTGGTTTCACTATTGCTTATACGGTGCATTTGGTTCAGTTTTTAGTCACATGCCTGATGTCTGTTTATGAGGAAGTTCTGGCATGGCTACTGAATGACCAAGGAAGTTCTCCTGGCATTTATTTCTTAGGTCAGAAAAAGATGCATCTGTTTCAGAGATCCATGAGTAAAGTTTTCCTGCAAATACCTGTGAGATTTGAGGCTATTGAGGGATTTCACTTTTTCAGACTCGATGCCTCACCTCACATGGGGGTGGAACTGGGATTGGATGCCTCCTGGAATTACTGAGAGATGGGAAGGACTGAGATCCGCAATGTGAACAGAAACCCAATGGCCCACCCTCAGTTTAGGGTACAGCTAAGACATCTTGATGTAAGCACAACAAATACTGTCTTTGACAGGTTTTGCCTACAAAGCAGTGGGAATGTTTTCCTGTTTCTGTAGTGAGCCAGACTAGTCTGTCTTTCCACATAAGCACGTCTTGCTTCACCTCATCCAGGGCCCCGCCTGTGCCATGCATAACTCTTTTCTCTACCCATCCAGACCACTGATTCTTTTTGAAGCAATACTTTTTCTGCATGTCTCCCTTCTGGGTTTCTTTTTATTAGTGTCACTAGTGCAGAGATTTTATGAGTGCCTGTGAGCCTTGCATGCTCCCTTGATCACCTTCAGGGCTGGTCAACATTTTTAATCACATAGGAGGTTTGTGGATAGACATGACCCTAATGAAATTGGGTGGGAGGAGAGCCAAGACAGTCCAGCTGTGTGACTGTGCTTTCACTATGTGACATGTTTACTGCCTGGTGCTCACTGAGGAGCACCTCAGCTTCCCTCCTCCCTGCCTGGCCAATCAGCCCTGCTTGTCCCCGGTGTCCCTGAGTGACTCTGGCTATGAAGATAAGATGAGTGGAGAAAGCAACAGGAGAGGAAAGCCTTAAAACCCATCACAGTCCTTTATTGCCATCCCCATCATTAGCCAACATCTAGAAACACACATTGGCAGGGCTGTTTACTTGCTTTTATTTTCTACACTTTGCCTTGGATGGTGTTGCCATCTGATATAATTAATGAGATAGAAAGCTATAGCACCTTTCCCCTTCCTCTGCCACTATCCTGGGGCCCTTGGAAGCTGATAAAAAATGCTGTCCAGCTGCAGTGAGCCTTTGGTGCTCTGCTTGCAGCTGCTGCAGTTGGCTGTCACCCCTTTGGGTGCTTGCCTTTGGGTCCAGAAAGCCCCACTTAGCCTTCAATCATATATCTTCTACTGTGTTATCAGAATCACAGCCCTAATCACATACCAATCAGCCAGCACATTCACTGAGATACTTTTTATGGTTTTACAACTTATCCATAAACTTATGTTCTGGTATGAAGGCTGCACATAGGAGAAACACTTTTGGAAAATATTGGAAAATCCTTATCTTTTAACTGTGAGGATGCGTTAGAAATGAAGAAGCAAATGTATTTTATGTGTACTCTGCCAAAATAGAGAAGCAATGAACATAATAAATGATTAATCTGAACTGAAGCTGTGTTTGCTGATGTTTTTAGAGGCAAAAATAAACAAGTACTTTGAAATGCTGTGTTATCATTTGGTTTTCTTTTTAACTCTGAAACTTCACAGGCGCTTTTAGCACAGATTTCAGTGCATTTCAACCCACAGTGTAGATTTTCTTTCCATCAAGACCTGCTTTCTTATACTGTTTTTTTTCCTACTGTAAGTGCATTTTAGATAGCCATTGCTTAAATTTCCAGAAATTACTAATAATTTGAAGTTTCAAGGCCAGTAGAATAAATAGACGATAGAGAGTGAGATACTGAACCTACAGAAATGTGTCCATCTCAAATGAAGCTTGTAACACATCAAAGTCATCACAAGGGTGTTAAGTATCAAGCAAGAAATCACATTTCTGTGAAAACAATAAAGATTTTGCCAGCACTTCACTGGGGCCAGGACTACTCCTAGCTTCCTTCAAGTGTTCAGTGCCTGCTTTGAGGCACTCCTTTCAAAGTGCACCAGTTGTGAATCCCTAAGTGTTAAAGGCTCACTTTCTTTGACAACCTCAAGGCATCATGTGTGAGCCCTAGGAAAGTACTAATCTTTGTTTCAGAGTCTTTTCATCAGATAGGTCAAATGGATAACAGAAGGCAATTAAATGGAATGGATCTGCTTTCTGTGACAAGCCTGCAATGACCTCGTCATGTAGAAGCAGTAGTTCTTCTAAAATCGTCAATTCTCTGAAATCAGCACTGAAAAAAAAAATAAAAATGCACTTCTAATGGTCATTGCTTTCATGGTTACACAGATTAGAGCAGGTTACTACACATGGCTTAGCAAAGAGTATACAGTGGGCTTTGATTAAAATGCCCTACCTGTGCATATGCTCAGGAGTCTGCCTAAGACTGAATGCTTTTTAAGCATCTCCTGATGCAAAGTTTTTGCAGCTGTTTAACACACCTTAGCAACCTATAAAGCTTGGAAAAGAGCCCAGCTTTAAATATCAGAAAGGGAACAGTTTGTAGCAATGCCTTTGCCCACTCTTTGATCTCCAGCAGCCCACGCCAGTCAGACAGATGGATGATTGCAGCACAAAAAGCAATATGAAGTCATTCTTACCCACTGAGAAGTCATGTCAGAGAGCAAAGCTGAGAGGCAAGCAGAAATGACCTGTTATCGATCCTTTCTGAATATTGTGGCGTATCAAAAAAAAAAAAAAAAAAAAAAGCTGAAAATAACAGGGGTGACTATTATTACTTCTTCTTTTCCTGTGTCAGAAAATTCAAGATCCTGTTAGAAACAGATTGCCATTATGAAAACTGAGGAGTGTGTTCAGAAGATTTCAGATGGAAAGTCTTCCATATGCATCCAGGAGTAGTGTCCTTTTGTGTTCTAAAGTTGTGATGTTTTTCCTGATTAAAAGGAATTTGGATGAAAAATTGGATGAAAATTGGATGAAGACTGCAAATATTAATGTGCAGAGCTTACAATGTCCTTTATGAAATAAATTAATGATTTGATGATGTTCTCAGAACAAAGCACAGCACTTTCTACGTGCTTCATCCCACCTATAGCCATGCGCTTCATTACACAACCATGGACTTTCAAGGTCACTCAACTGATCTTGAAATGTTTCTAAAAGATCTGACAGTTGATGGGCACTTTAGAAACAAAATGACCTTTTTTTTCCCACAGAGACAATGATTTTTGCTGTTTTTTTTTTTCTTCTTTTTCTTCTTATTTTTTTTTCCTGAGTGTATAAAATATAGCCTCTTTGATCTTGAGCAAACTAAAAAATTTAACAAAGAAAACCATATCATAACCCTTCTCGTAACATCAAAGAATTATATAAAAGGACGGATAAAGAGCAGGGCACATTCTTGTTCATCCCACTTTCTTTTTCTTTCAGTTGAGGGATGGTCACTAAGTTAAACCAGAGAACTTGTAGTTCAGCCACTGGGATCTTCTGCTGTTGAATCCATTACATTTGCAGATCACCACACGTCCAGACTGACCTATGCATTCCATCTGCCATCTCTGTGCATGGCCGTTTACCAGGTCAGGTAAACAATGACCTGGTTGGGTGCCAGGAGGTCTTGATTTGTCCAAAAGTACTTTTAGCCTTTGGTAAACCTTTTGCTCATCCACATGCTGTAACTCTTAAATCAGCTATTCTTTATTGCACATGGGTTGAATCTCATGTTACACTCCAGAAATCTGAGCCAAAGACAAGTGAATAACTTGGGAGCCAGAAATGGGGGAGAGGGAGCAAGAAATCATAGCTGTGTAAACTGTTTGAAAGGCCTCATTAGATACAAACGTAGTTGCTGTCACTGTCATCTGATCTGCTTTTTCTGGTACTTTGAGAGATTGCGGGTGACAGAACAAAATCCACCACCAGTTCATCTAACAAAAGGGCACTTAATTTTTTTGATCTAGAGGTGTTGACTTGCTTTGGTGGTTCTTATACCTCTTGTTCACATATGCTGCCCAGATGTTTTCCAACTCAGATCTATGTTTTACCCATTGCTGTGGTTAGAGGGCTAATGTGTGAATTCAGCTAAGAATTTGTAGTGGCTTCTTTACCCATTGAAATGAACAGAGAACACTCTGGGTAGACCGAGAAGAGACTTTTAGGGTTAAGATTTGTTAAATGGTACTGTTTGGCAATGTCTTCAGTGGAACTATTTCAGAGATATCAGGATAAAAGCCTTCTTCAAGCCAGAATTCCAATGATTTATATTTTTTTTTTTTCAAAGTGAAAGTGGGTGTCTGATTTTAAGTCCTTTGCCTTATATTAGATCATCAGAAATGGCAGCAGCAAAATGTACTTTTGGCACTTGAGTTTTCTTCTTCTTTTGATCTTAAAAGCCTGTGATTTTAGGAAAGGAAAGTAATCTGGACAGGAGACTACAATGTTGGGACTCAAGTAATTTCTAACTTGGTTTCCCAAGCTGGCTGACACAACTGCTGAGCCTCTCTCATTTCTACTATAAAATGTTGTTGTTAAAAACGCTGGTTATTTACAATCCTTGAAAGGACTGGTTAATTAACAACAGCTTGTTGAGTGATTTCAAGATGGAAAAATATGTCAATTACCACAAATAGTAAAGGCATTGCAGGCTAATTTTCATTGATGATAATGTTGATTAACAAATTCACAACTCCAACAAACACTGTTATTGCTTCTCAGCAGTAGCAAGAGTAATAAGAGTTGCCATGAGAACTGATGCATCTGAGTGTTCACTGCTACTGATGACTTTTTATTATTAGGATAATGATATTCATTGGTTTCTAGAAGATATACCAAATTAAGGAGCTGTCACTCCCTCATTATCTCTGCCTGGTGGTATGCTATCATCTATCTCAAGGAGCAAGTGCCTCATGAGATTCTCACTTCCCTTTCTTCTTCTTCCAGCCCCTTTGTAATGAGCTTCCTCCCAGGTGGGTGCTAACGGAAACCCAATAGGCATGCTTAAGGCACCATACAAACAGGATGGTCTGCAGAATGCTGAATAATATAGGAGCATTGTCCCATTTTTAGATCTCAATAATAACCTATGTTCTGAAGTTCCTTAACCTTCTCTTTTTTGAGAAATGGCAGGATTCCACTTTTTGTCTTATGTCAAGGCATTTTACGGTGATTTATGGCAAACCTAAGGAGCTTCTCCCCGGTGGTTATGATAATTCTAGGACACTTGTTTCATTCGTCTTTATCCATTTTTATTATGAACTGCTACAGTAAAAGCTTCACTGGGTAGTAAAAAATAAATTAATGTCAAAATAATTTGCCAATTTCCGTTAACAGCTAAAATTCTGATTTTAAAGGGATAAATTTAAACCGGGTAAAGTGAAAGCCTCATCTCATTATTTTTGAACTCTGCTTTGTGAGTTAATACTTGTTACTTGTTTCCTTAGCAACACAATTAAAACAATAATTTAAAAAGGAAAAGATTTTCTTTTCTCTTGAGCAACTGAACAAGTAACAAGCTGAACAGCCCTTCTCTGCTGCCCTGTTCTTATCTGTGAAATATTGGCTTTCTTTTAAAAAAGAAAACTGCATTTCAAAAATCATGCTCTCTCAACATCACTGTCATCGTAACTAAAAAAAAAATGCTGAAAAATGTACATCTTTGGCAAAATTTGGTTTCCAGATAATTTGGTGAGAGATTGTTCTTTCTATGGCTCTGTTAATTTTGTTACACAGCTATGGCTTCATCTGAGTCTGCTATAGGTAGCTTGGTCTCATACACGGTTCTGCCTCCTTTCAGCTGCAGGCTCTAGCTGTCTCAGTAGAACAATATGTCTTTCTCTTTTCTGCAGTATTGATAAGGAATATTTGGATGGCTCTGACAGACTTGACTGGATTTTGTGTTCCTTTGTTACTGTTGCGGTCAATAGACCCCTGTTGCTGATCGGAGGCACGTAAGATTTGCATTCTGGAGTCTATTCTGGATTGTTTCTGATGGATGTACTGCAGGACCATGACATAGGGGATCAGGGCATGGCTCCTAGAGGAGCTGCCTTTGCCAATGTGAGGAAACATCAGAAAAGGATCTTTGAAGCCAGCCATGCATTGTGGAAGACGTGTACTTGTTTTTATAGTTCTAGTTTTGGCTGAACAGCAAAACTGTATGATGAAAATGTGGGAGTTATTTGCCCTTGCAAATAAATAACTGAAAATTACTGTGGTGGAACATCATAGTCTCTTTACAGGGTAGAAATTGCCATAGTGAAATGCTGTTATTTCTGCACAGAATGGGCATGGAAAGCAAAAGCACTTGGTTAGCTGATTTCTTTCCCTGTGCATGTTTAGAAGCAAGTCTGCTAAATAAATCACTTAATGGGAATTTGCTGGCTCATTCCTCACAGGCAAGTAGGCAGACAGTAGCCTGTTTTATCTATGCACCATCAGCAGACAGGTAGGCACTTACAAAGTCCAGATCAGTTATAATGCATAGCGCAACACAAAGATGTTGATGAGAATATAATCTGAACATGAGGTGCTATATTAATAAGTGCCTGTTTTTTATTAGTGAAGCCTTTACCCCTGCTAAATGGTGCATGTAAGGCAAAGGACAAGATTAATTTTAGATCCACTTGAGGTTGGAAGGCTGAATGGAGCTGATCTGATGAACAGCTGATGAACATAAACAATCAATATGACATTTTAACAGGAACTGCATGAAAAAAAAATAATCCTTTTCCTTGAATGGCTGCTCACAGCTCATCATCAGGAATACAAGTTCATTTTTTCTTTCCATTTCATATGCACTGGAGAGTGTGCACATTAAGAGAGAAGCCATACCAATATCTTCACAGCATTAGCACAATACTGTGTGTCATTAAAAAGATAAATGATGAGGTTTGGGAATATTGTGTATAGCTTGACTTTTCCCTGACTATTACTTAAGAGTATGAAATATCTAAAAGTGATGTGAGTTAGTGGTTATGGAAACTACCCAGCATGAAATTACGACATAAAAGCCCTGTGCCTTTTTATAAGCACATCCACTGACATCACATCACAATATTTTGATTACTATTAGTATTCACATGCCTCTGTAATCTTGAGGGCTCCAGTATGTCAGTCCTGCTCCATTGCATTCAGCTGGAGAACAAAGCCTGCCATAGATCTCAGGAACCACAAAAGGTAGCCCTGGCTGTCAGCATGGAAACATAGGTACATTGTTGTCTCCTGAGCTGCCTGATCATTGGGGCAAAGTCTCTTGGTTCTCAAACAAATATATTTCTCATTCAAATTAGTTGCAGTTGTGGGAAGTAGACAGTAGTCTGTGGGAGAAATGCAGGTTTTGGTCTTCTATATTTAGAAATAAAGAATGTGTATTTAGAAGGAAAAGGAAGGGTATGGGTTGTTTTTGTATGCAGCACTCATGCATTCATATAAAAGGACAGCAGCTAAGCTAAGCTAATGAGCTTGCCCCTGGAAGGAGGTGCTTTGTGGATGCAAAGCTCTCTGCTAGAAGTTCCAAAAAGGACATGGTCTAAGCATTTGTTATTGTGTATTTTCTACCTGTTGTTTGTTACACACTTTTTTCCCTAACAGCAGGAGATGACCAGCATTTTCAGTGGCCTGCTGCCTTTCCTTCTCATTCCCTTTGTAATTTTCAGACATGCAGCTCTCAATTGCCACCCCAGAGTGTTCCAGTTGGCACGGGCAGTCAGGGGACAACACTGCAAGCAACATCACCCACGGCGGCAAAAACAATGTCAAGAAACACATCGCCCATCTGCAGTACTTATGGAGCCAAACCAATGGAGCACAGCTGTAAGCTAATGATACCTTACCCCCAGAAATAATATGTGTTTCATAATGCATTTTGCTGGGAGTCAGGGACACAGAATGGAGAGAGAATGGAGACCACAGCAGATGGAGCACTTAGATGTGTTCTATTTTTTATACTTGCATGTTTGTTCCTGCATTAGCCAGTCTTATACGTGCTTTGTGTATGAACAACTAAGCCTTTATATTGGTAGCCCTTAGACTCCTAGATAAATAAATATAGATCCAGAGTCACCTCTGAATATTTAGGTCCCATGGTGGCAGAACTGTTTCCTGTTCCGTCCCTTTCTGATCCCTATTCCAGGCACACACAGACAGTCTTTTGCACAGAGGCTTTCCATTAAATGAAGAACTAAAACATATTTTAGAACTGGCTTTCCAAATGTAATTTCCTGTATTCCAGGACCACACAGATTTTGTGGTCAGTGGTTCTACTGTTTTGTGGGGGGGGGAGAAAAATGCCTGTTTAACATAGATATTATTAGAATATCTTCGATAAGTGGAAAATCTAAGGCCTGAAGAAGCTGATTTTTTTTATTATTTATTTATTTATTTATTTTGTGTGTGTGTGTGTGCAGACTATGGGAGTCACAGGCTGGTAGAACCACATCACTTCCTAGACAAAGATATCTTGCATAAATATTTTATGAGTAGCTGCTTAATTATGGGTTGTTATTGTCTCCAATAATATTTGGAATCATAATTCATGTATTTGCCTAGTACAAGCATGCAGTACCACATGTTTGTGGCCTTATATTATACTGAGGAATGTGCTTATGATAGTATAGTCTTTCCATTCTTTTTGTTTTTCTGAATTCACTGCTAATCAGTGTTAAATTTGCTACCCTGATTGTGCGCTTCTGTAATTTAAACTGCTTACGTTTCTTTAATGTTTTTACCTTCACTCCAAATCTCCTGGCTTAGTAACATCTTCTTTTCCAACACTCACAACATGCCCACAATGCATTTACCAATAAGTTCTCTCAACCATAACTCTCTTCTACCATAGTTACCTTCTGTGTTTGCAAATTATGATTACAAATACTGAAGGCAACAAAAAAGACTTGACATAAAGTTTGGTTCCAGCCTTGTTTTCATCTACTGCGTTATCTACCTTGGGGAAAAAAAAGAAAAAAAACAACCATAAATTATTGTCTCCATTACTTTCACTATTCAAATGCTTATTTTCCTGCTAAATGAAATGCAGATGTGCTTTATTAATTCTCAATATTCTTACTGCTTCCCAGGAGTCAAGTCTCAGCTTCATCAGACCACAAGGATATCCTTAAAGCTCAAGACCTTTCTGTCATCATAAAAGCATACGTGCTAGTTACATCCTTAACACCTTTGAGGGCCTTTCTTCATTCAGCTGCTACTGTCTGGCATCCACCCAAGAAGAAGCACTTTTCTGTAAAGGTAAAATGTTTTGTTTCCTAGTTTTTGGTTTTTTACAGACAAAGTAGAGACAGAAAACCAGGTAATGTTTATTTTCTCTTTTCCCTCTTTTTTACTTGCAATCATGAGCTGACAGTGATGGTTCTTATCAAGTACTGATTTCATATCTCAGAAAAAGTGGGGCTTCGTTCATGAAGGAGAGAAAATCTGGCCTGTGCAATGGGGGCTATGAAGGGCCCTGGGATTTGCTTGTTACAAAGCCAGTTTTTGCTGTTGAAACTTCACAGCAGTTGCACAGTTGGAGTTTTCTCTAAAGCTCAGCTTCAGAATGCCCTGATGCAGTAACATCTTTTGCCTGGATACTGACAGTGTTGTAAAAAAACAAAAGTAAATATTTAAATTATTTGTTTAGATTTCTTTTTTAGGTGCAGTAAAATAGAATGGATGAGTGTCAGGGCACATCCAAATAAGGAGAAGGAAGTATTCTGTGGAGAAAGTGGCTTCTCGTGGTCTGTAGGTTTTATAAGAAAGATGTATCCTACGTGCTTTAACTCTGGCCATCCCCAAGTGCCTGGAGAGACCCCTCTCTCTTCATGTCTAGTTTCCTCAGCAGTTGTATGGATACCGAACGTATCTTTTCATTCCTTTGCTCTTTCAGCAAGGAACTGTCCTTCCACACACAGCACTTTTTGAAGGAACTATAGGTTTGCAGCTGCTCCTTTTTGAAGGAAAAAGATCACAAAGTAGCAATGATTTCTAGAGGTGACATAACTCCTTCAACAGCCCCCTGAGGATGGGTGTACTTTGCTCATATAACACACTCAGGACAGGAGCAGGTCTTGTCTTTGAATCAGTGTGAACATTGTGGCATCACTGCCAGGACTCTCGATGATGCTAATAATTTGGTATGCTCTATAATTTTAGCTCTGTGAAAGTTAAATGCCTACTCTAAGCTCATGATCTAATTCTAGTTATTGAAGAAGCAGACAATTCTAGGGTACAGAACATCTCAGTTTAGACACTACTTTTGGAATGAGGTAGGTTTCCTTCTAGAAATATCTGTTGCTTTCCACAGGCTACGACTATCATAGGGAACAAGGCAAATTCTAGATGGCAAAAATTAGATGAGACAAACCTACTTACCTCTCTTTCCCTCTTCAGAACCCCACTGAAATATATTATTTTACATTTCCTTTCTGTACATTTAAAAAGACTAGTGGACACCCACTTTCAACCCCTGGAAGTTTGGTTTTGTGTACTAAAATACCAAGGTGTTCAGTATCTGAAGTAGACAGTACTTTGAAGGTTATTAGTCATTAATGGCTCTGATATGGCTCTGTAAAATAATTCCAACTGAGGGAAGTCTGCTGAAAGGGGTGCCAGTCATCATTTACAGAATACTTTGCAGCTGAAGAAGCAATAAAAAAGACAGATAGAAGCAGCAGCACGTCTGCAGTATTCCTGTCTGGTTACTACTTCTGTGGTGTTACATCTTCCACAGCTTTAGGCAGACTTGTCAAAATGGCAAGAAATACACAAAAAGTAGGCACCACAGAAAGCACATTTGTAGTGATGAAGAATTTCAAATACAAATCAACAAAACAATGGAACGCATGTCTATAAGACTGCCTTTCCAATAAGCAGTGCACACTGTATAGCCTGGGAGGAGCCAGGGAGATTCACTCAGCAGCCAGAAGCTCCACTGGGAAATCAGAGAGGCTACTGTGCTTGGTGCACAGGCATCAGGCAGGAGTCATTAGAAAGGATGGCATCAGTCAGGAAAGAGACTTTGGGAAAATTCTCTTTCAATTAATTCAGTCGTAGATCAACTTTGAGATGAAATTACATCAAGTTTCTAGGAAACTCTATGGAGTCATCACTTGTTGCCAGAGAGATATACAGTGCCAGCATCACGATTTCCTCTTCCAGACTTTGCAGTGGAGCTATGTGTGTTTGTACAACTAATCTGGTTCAGCATGCTTCTATAAGCATTATGTTTTTGCCAGCTCTAGTGTGTAGGAGAGGAAGTTGTTACATTGTGAAGATCTAGCATGTCAGTAGTTGACAAAAACAGAAATGATGTCTAAGATCTGTTCTTCCACTGATGGACAGAATACCCATTGATGTCACTGGGAACTGATTGTGCCTATAGAGGAGAGTTGGGTCTGGAATAAAATTGTTACTGTGTGATGTGTTCTTTTCTCAAGAGTAGCTGATTGAACTCATCTTTTAAAATGAATAGTTTTAATCTGCTGTATTGTATCATAGATGTATCGCTTTCAATAATGTTGCACAATAATTTGGAGATTTGCATAGTGTATATAAGCATCTGTTTAGCAAATTTTCTTGCGCCAGTGTAATTAAACCATTACTGATAAAAAATTGATTCACAACTTTGGCTGAATTCCAACTTTACCACCACAAACTAACACAAGGGTGCATCTTTATTACTGCAGACTCAGTATCTTGAGTTTAAAATTTGATCTTCTGTGCAAAACAACCCTTTATGGTTGCAAAAACTAACCAGAACGTCGTATATGTGAAAGAGATATTTTTCAAGTCTGGAGATGTGGTACCAAATGACAACAAATGGTTTACAGAAACTGCGTAAAGACAAAAAATAAGTTTAAATTAGTTAAATAACACTCTACTCTCCACTGTTAGTAGACTGTTGTAAATAATTTTTATGACTCAGATTTGCTTATCCTAATCAGAGTGATAAGTCTTTATAATGACTCCTAGAATAAGCATTGGCCAAATGGCAGTTCAGGAAGAGTTCAAGTTCATTTTACTCACCAGCTGCCGGGGCTTTTTTTGCGATTATGCAGATTTTAGAATCTCAGTTCAGAAAGGAAAAAAGTTAAAACTTGAATTGGCATGAAGATTTTGTGTGTGCTCAAGGGGTGGCAAAAGTACAACTCTAGATCTGGGTCCTGGTTGGGAAGATGCAGGAAATGCAGTGAAGAGAATGGCTTTCTGCCACACAAATGTTATGAGGCTCACATAATAGCCTTATTTCCATGAAGAAATTTGGAAACTCTTTATTTAGACCATCTGTGCTTTGAAAAAATAATAATAAAATGGAAGTTTTCTACTTTGCATATGGTACCAATTAAGGGAGGGATCTCTATGTGCAATAATTGCCTTCATATTAATCAAATACGCATGTGTATTAAACAAAAAGCTGACCTACGAATAATTTTCTGTTTTATAGAAGCTAGTGTGTAAGACATTCATTTATGATTAATTATCCCAAAGTTTAACACACAATATAAAGTACTTCCTTTGCTCAGCCGTTAGTTTTTCCCAATCTGGTTCCAGTTCATAACAAAGGATGCAGTTTTGCAGAATTCAGTAGTGCCACACTGTGCGTCAGCTGTGTTGTAGGCTGCCTTGAACGGCTCCCTTTCTGTCTCATTGTCCATTTGCTCATCAAAAACATGTGTCAGGTTCCTCCCGGACTTGAATTTGTTGACCATTTTATGAGCACAGCCCTAGATGACCTTAGCTAAGACTATGCTTATCACTTAAAAAGTGATTTTCAAGTTGCACAGTGAAGTAAACATACTAAACTGAAGCTGTTTCACAGAATCATAGAATCACAGAATGGGTTGGGTTGGAAGTGACCCCCCTGCCATGGGCATGTTTACCAACCAGATCTTACTGTGGTATGACACTATAACCAAAATTCTCTTTCTTGTATATTAGGTATTTGAAAAATTGAGTAAAGAAAAATAATTATCATACTTAACATACATGCAACTAAAACTGGACGCTCAACTATCCAAGAAATATGTCTTTTAATAGGACGTGGAAATCTGGTTTACAGCAGAATGCGGAAAATTAGGTTACAGTATTGCCCTCAAGTGGCCAATTTTGATACTACTTCACATATTTTATATGAAATAAAATGCAAGTGTTCATGCAGATAAAAATCAAAATGGTTAGAGACAGCAGAAACTTTCAGGACTTTTTTCCTTTGTTTTAATTTGGGATTACCCATTCTTGCCCTGTTACTTAGCAAGAGTAAATGCAACAGAAAATTACCATCAACTATTAATTAAATTGCAGGCTTATTTGGGAATAAAATTAAATTTGTGCATGAGGTGTTGTTAGAACTTAGCACATGTATTTCACTGTTCTTTCAAAAGGCCTAAGCAGAGAATCTTCCTGAGATACTGAGCATAGCAGTGGCTCTGATTTCTCTACTCAAATCATTTAGAACCCATTTAGTCTGTTTGGACTGGGGAAGATTAAAGGTTTGCTTAGACTGACATTCCTTTTCTGGCATAAAAGTTACTTGTATCTAGGCAGATTCTACCCATTTCTGATAAACTGCAAGTTAAGACACACTGAACTGAAAGTGGAATATGTCTGTGTTTAATAAACTCCAGTGGACTTATGTGTTATGCAGTTCTCTACCCTCTTCATTTTCTGTGTCAGGCATTTCACTCTGTAAGGCATTGTAGAAATACAGTCAGAATTCTTCCTGGAGTTCTTTCCTGCTTTTTTTGACATGAACATCACAGTTTCTCTACTAGGAGCTCTAGACCGATAGTTCTTTATAGCAAGTAGATATGTCATAAATAAGTCTTGACACTTTTATCCATGCCTTATCTCTCTGCTTTTCTTCTACACCATAGACCTTCTGGCTCTTCAGTCCAAGCAACGATATAAACATGCCTCTGTGTTTTTCCCAGAACTGTCTCTTTTATCCTGCTTCCTTTCTTCACTTGCCTTTCAGCATCTCCTATCTCAGTTGCTTCTCACAACAAACTGGGAAATGTCATTAGTAAATCATCTTTACTCTTTCCCTAAAAAAATTGATTGGACTGTGTTGGAAAACCATTCTAGTCCAGTCCCATTCAAAGGACCTAATTTAGTTGCTGTGGAAGCTAGTGAACAGCTTTTCACTGACACCAGTTATCTTTGGACTCAATCTTAAGAGCAAGGATCTTTAAGGTTTTCTCAGGTGATCTTTTCTCTGTTTTTCTTTCCACCGGCAAAGATCTAAAATAAGTCATACTGGAGCAAATACTGAAATTAATGGTGACTGTCCACTGAAACCTGATAAACAGAGAGACAAGGGTTATTTTGTTCAGAGCTATTACATGACCTTTCTTGACAGTAACATATGTAAAGAACAGAAAATATTCATAAATATATATATTTACTCATAAAACAGCTGAATAACATCCTGACTTCCCCCCTCACCAAGTGCCATGTAAGATGTACAGAGAATGGCATAACATAGCAATAAATCAGGAGTGAAATAAACAGAAATATCTAATGCTAACATTATCAACTTGTGATAAATGACTGCACTGTTTTCTCTGCAAAGTATTCTAGAACTACTGCTTTTGATTATAGGTACATTTTTCTCCCATTACCCGTACTGCAATTTTTTTTATATATTGCAGTCAGTGGTGAAGTTTGCCTTTGCTAGCAGGCAATACAGAAAATAGTTTCACTGCAAAATATTGCTTCTGTGTGGAACCAGTATATGAGTATATGAGCATATTCCACTTTAGATATCTAGATACATCCACACATACAGTCAAAGGCAATATTGTTTGTGTCTAAAAAAGTATTTCTGTATCTGATCAATTACTCATACCCCAGAGTATTTGGATTTGGTGAAGGAATATCACTAAATATGATCCATCAAGAATAATGAATACAGAAAGTGAACTGAAAGTACACTACTTATACTGAAGAAGTTAGAAGAGATTGATTGAATTAACTCAAGTGAAAGCGTCCTTGGTTATTTTCAAAGAGAGGTAAATGTATTAAGTCTTTTGAGAACCTGTAAATCCAACTGATCAGGAAGGCTGCAACAGCTCTGATGCTGTAGAGAAATTTGGAAAGAACACTGATATTTCAAAAAGACACGTCTTTTTGGAAACCAAAGGTCATGTTTTACTTCCCCAGAAGTAAACCTTACTTTCAACTATGATACCGATAACTTTACCTTTCATCTAGTTTTGAAGACTGCAAATAAGGACCATCAAGGTCACTTTAAAATGTATTCATGCAAACCCTATAGAATATGGTGCCTCAGATCTCGAAGTCCAAACCTCAGAATTGCTTTGAACTACTCAGTAGCTTCAGTGGCCTTTCATCTTCTATCTGCCTGCCTCCTGTGCATGTTCAGAGCTCAGCTACAGCTCCAAAGGTGGGATACTGTTTCAGGAAAAACTGATGAGCTCGCATCGTTCTAACAAAATCAGGATAGAAGTGGTTAATTGATTATATGTAATTAACTGGCAGTTGGTATTATTAGCATACTCAATATCACTAATAGACCAGTTAAACCATGATACTAGTCACTTCAATAATGTTCATAATGTTACTAATGTTCTAAATATCCTCTTATAAATAACCCTCTGAAGTTCTAATCCCACTCACCCAACTGCTCACCCACTCTATGTGCTCCTGTCTCACAGGCATCAGGGTTACAAACAGAGCCCCACTCTCCTTGGGGGCAGTTCTCTGCTTGCACACAGCTCTAACTGGAGAAGTGGAAGCTCCAGATCTGTGTACACCCACATAGGACCCATGCCAAGGCTGACAGCCCACTAAGCCCTGAACAGCGCAGGAAAAGCTATGCTGCTGGTGGGCTGAATTATGGTTGTGCCTGACCAGTTTTGCCTGCTGCTGTTTCTGCTCCAAATGCTCTTTCCCCCAGCCCACCCCACTGCAAATTTTCATGCTTTTTTTAATGTTATTTTTCAAGCTGGCTCCTTCCTCGTCATTTCCTCATTGCTGTTTAATCTTGCTGTTGGTTTATCATCATCATTTTAGGGCAAAAACCCTCCCAGACCATTTTGTATATTCCAGTCACGCAGGTTTTGTTATCAGTGAGATTTTTGTCAAGGGTAGACTGCATGAGCTCTCCCAGGATTTATCTCCTTCCTGCCTTCAGTGTCTCGTTTAGATTCTTCACTAGAGGAACAGAGCAGTTTCAGATTGCAATTAATGTCACCATTTTGAAGTATCTACCCCGGGATGACATAAATCATGTTCTTGAAGTGTCTGTGTTGTGCAATGAAGTAAAAAAAGAACCTAAACATAAACCACCCAATCTTGTAGGGTGTCATTCCTTTGCATACTGTGACACCTAAGTGATTGTGTGTGAGCTGTGTCTCTGAACTCCTACTGAAATTAACATAAAGCTAAGTCAGTGAAGGTAGATGTTATAAGTTTGCATGTATTGCCATTCCTAAGGTTAGTTAAGGAAAATCTTTCTTTTTTGACTTGTCATGTGGCAAAGCTGTGCTGAGATGGAGCTAGCAGGCAATCCCAGAAGAATTGCTACAGTTTGTTTTCGTTACAGTAAAACTCCTTTACATCTTCTGTGGACTGTTGGAGTCTGACACCCACTGCACACAGTGTACGTGCCATGTCTGCTCCTCAGCATGCTCTGGATAGGTCTCTTAAAACAAAGGAGTGGAGGTGGGAGAAACTGGGACATAGCTGTCTGATTTAATTTATACCTTTCTGAAGCAAATCCTCAGCTAACTATTCAGCTGGCTGCCCCAGGCTGCCCTAGAACCCATCTTAAGAAATGCATTTGCAGAGAACATGCCAGAGGAAAACCTTCTGAAGGGAATTACTATGCTACCATAGCACGCAGCCCTATGAACTCCTCTGCTCTCCTTTAGTGTCCATGAGTCTGTTCATGAAGCTTTCAATTACACTGCATTTTTATTCAGTCTTTTAGACCATTCACTGATGATTCCATGTATTTTTTGAGGTCCAAAGGAATCCATTGCAGTGAAATCATAAGGCTTATTTTAATGGCTTCAGATTTTTAAAAAATAAAATTCAAAGTGGGTAGAGAAAAAGCATTTTAAATTTAATACTGTTACCTATTTTTTTTGTCCAATGGCTTATCCTAAAGCAAAAACACTTATCAGTGAGGTAAAGATCAATGAGTTAAAACTCATCTTAATTACATTCCTAGTTGAGACTGCCTTTGGAGAAAATATGTTTTGATCCCTGTGCTTTAACTAGATTTGCACATTCTCTGAAAGGTATTACGTAAATATGTGGAATATACCCCTGACTATAAGCATCCAGCACATGGATGAACGTTTCCAAGCTCCTGAGAACTCTTGCAGTTCTGCACACAATGGTGTCATTGCACAATTGTATGTCCATGTGTACATTAGGTTTTACAGCCTACTAAAAATTTAATCGCTGTTCCTCTGCTCAAAAATCTGCCAGCAATAGGTCAGCTTTCTCACAGACTAAATTCCTGTGATTGTCACTAGTTTTTTTTCCATTCTGTCCCCTTTTGCTATTCTGTGCTGCTTTTATTCAACCTCAGTCAATAATGAGGTTGAACCCTGCTGGGCAGGTGGTCTGTTTCCTCGAAGGTGGGAGAACGTGCCTCAGTAGTCATCATCTGTAGTAATCTTCAGCTTAGTGACTTCAGCGTTCTGCAGTTGAACAGAACTAAGTGTTGGAAACACTCAGAAAAACTCAAAGTTGCTGTAGGTATTCATATTTCTTATCCCCTGTCTATATATTCTACATTTTCCCTATTAGGTGCTGAGAACTCTGTAGAATCCACAAGAGTCAAATGTAACCTGAACTGGTTTGAACAGGATTTTTTTCATGAACTGGAATTGAACCTGAAGCATTTTTCTGGTGTCTTTGTTGGTCCTGAACCAAGCTGTCTAAATATTTATTTTCAGTCATTGGCTTAGAATAAACATTGTCCTAAACCTGATATCCTATAATGAGGACCCGTTGAGCACAGTTGTTTTTTTTCTAATCTGCCCAAGGAGGACTGTAACGAAAATGCAGTTCCTTGGAGAAGCCAGTTTTATTTCAAGTCTGTTGTGTTGGAAGCAGTTTGCTGCTTTAGCTGTGAGTACAAACTGTGCAAATCAGCCTCCCTTTCAGGAGTTCTGGCTTGAAATACATGCGTTGCCTATCCTTTGTGTTGCAGTATTTAGGAACCAATTGGTAGAGATGAGCAAATGGCCTAATGGACTTTTTCTGTCCCTCTTGCTGTTCTTTCTAGTAATCGCTCTCTCTCTCTCTCCTTATAAAATTATGTAGCTCCTTATGTCCCCTGTGTAGCAAAGCAAGAGCTTCTCACTTAGCCCCTCGAAACCCACTGCAGACATAGGAAACTAGAGAAGAGGTAAAAGCTAATCTAGCAGCAATGTGAATGAGACGTTGGAGATAGATGTCAAAGTAAGCTGATGAACCACCTTGTTGTCTCATCCTGCTGAGATGAATCTTCATTCTTAGTTCCTTATTTCATATGAACTGATTAATAAATTGCTGTTGGGCTTCACCAAAACTGGGACAATTTCAATCAGAGATGAATCTGAATCAGAACTGATGTGAAAACTATTCAGCTTCATGTTCTGAATCTTTCTGTCATAATATAGGAGAAGCAAAGATTAGTGATCTTGGACTTTAAGAAGCGGTACTCATGCTTGCCTTGAAATGTAGCACAGTCTGAAGACTTGTATAATCTCTATCTGCATGGTGGTTCTGGGGCTCTTTTGCCCTAGAAATTCATGGAACTGCAGTACACCTGGAAACTCCATGACATAAAAATATGGTGTAATGTAATTCAAGATTGCAACAGGATGCAAATATCCAAATGGCAGAGCTGAGGTTATATGTACAACTATAAATTCATGGCAGTCAGAAGTTTAATTTTGAAATTTTAGTAATATATTATTGATATTCATTTCCTACTGGCATTTCAAATAACTTTCTCAGAAGCAGAATGGAGAGTCCCAATGACTGCAAAACCTTCCACCCAGATCACGGAGCAAATTTCTTTGATTTGGCAATACCTGCAAGCTTGTTAGAATAAAACCAGATGTGATAAGAACAGGTAGGCAGCCAAACCAACTTCCTACCTTCTATTTATTTACCAACAGGATTGAGCTACTGGCTCTGAAGAGAACAAAGTGCAAAGGAGGGTCAGTATTAGCTCCATACTTGAGTGTTTTTCATACCTGGCTGCAGGCACACACAGTGCTTTTTAAAAAGGAAAGTGGAAAATACTTATTACATTTAATTGCAATATGCTGCCTGAAGAAACTGTAAGTTAATCATTCATGCCAACACAACCGAGCGTCCTTGGCAGTATTTCTGCTCACATGGGGAGGCTACAACACTGTCTAGAAAATTCTGTGGACGAGAGTGCATAGAATTATGTTGTAAAGAGATCTGGTGTTAGCACAGTGAATTCATCATAATGCATAACCAGTAATTAGTGGAGTATCCAGGGGACAGTGCTAGGTCGTCTGTTCCACATCTTTGTTAATGCTCTGGATGATGGGGTAGAGTGCACTCTCAACATGTTTGCAGGTGATACAAAAGTGGGAGGAATGGCTTGTTTGCCAGAGGTCCATGGTGCCATCCAGAGGGACCTTGACAGTCTGAAGAAATGGGCTAACAGGAACCTCATGCAGTTCAACAAAGAAAAGTGCAGAGTCTTGAACCTGAGGATGAACAACCCCAAGCACCAGTATGGGTTGGGGTTCCCCCAGCTGGAAAGCAGTTTGGCAGAAAAAAACCTGGGGGTTCAAAACCTGCATGCCAAGATGATAAGTCTGCAAGCTAAAAAAAAAGAGCCTAGGACAGAGATTATGGAATTCCCTTCACAGAGATTTTCAAAAACCATCTGGATGTGGTCCTGGGCACCTGCTTGAGAAGAGGTTGAACCAGATGGTGTCTTCTAACCTTGGTCATCCTGTAGTTCTCTGATTCTGTGCTCATGCTGTAGATCCAAAATATCACTTTAAACCTTGTTACAGACTTCTAATAAAGGCCATCTTTGTAAATCTGTCTGCAGGACATGCCAGCCAGGTGAGTCTCCAGTGGGGCTACCTACAGAAGCCACTGGGACATGCATGAGTAGGTGATAGTAGAAAACACATCATGGCATTTCTAAGTCAATTTAGTAGACAAATTCCTGGAAACATTCAGAAATTTGTACTTTCTGAGTATTTGTAGAAAACATGTTCCATGTGTACTCTATCTGAAAACAGTACTTTTATACAATACATCTGTTTTATACTAATTACTACTAAATTATCTGACAGTTTGACATAGTTAAACATTTTTTTTGAATTAATTGAATAATTGAATTAATTGAATAATTGAAAACATGATTCAAAGGCAGATCCTTTCTTAGCACCAAGATCCCTGATTCAACAAAACCTGTCTGTGTCCCATTCTTCACTTGTATACCGTGTTGCTCTAGTTCTCTTTCCCTAGATTTCTACCTGAAGTGATCAGGAGGGTGAATTTTCATGAGTGATTAAAGCAGTTGAGATAACATTGTTATGCAGGACAGTGAATATTTCTCTGTGAGGATTCACATGGCTAAAATCCTCAGTATCTGCAAGAATCCAGCCAAAATATAGTTTGTGATGGCTGCGATGGTTGTGATGACTGGTTCTGTTTAGAATTTGTTAACCTGGAGTAAAAATTAATAGTCAAGGTCAAGTGGGATAGCCCTTGGCATAGTACGTTAACAATAGAAAAGGTTTTTGCTGTGGCTGTGCTACTGCTTACTGCTGAAGCATTAAGTGTTAGATTTCTTTCGCCTGAAACAAATTGATAGAAAAGGGTTTTCTCAAAATAAGCTTATACTGTGAGCAATAATTTTTAAAAGCATTGCTTTGGAGCCTGTTTCTAATATTTGTAAACTATTTCTTTGCTTCTTTGCGAGTGTGGTGTGTGGTGTTTTTCATGCCATTCTTTACTGTGCAAATGAATAACAACTGAAATTGACATTGTAATGCAATTTTGGCTTCTCCCAGCCTTAAAATTTATGACCCTAAGCACTGGTTTAGTTAAGTACTGGTAAATATCTGCAAATACATGTAATCTTTTTCACAGCTGCAAAGGTTTTTTGAGATGTTCTTCAAAGGCAGTTATCCCCAGCAAGCCTTTAATAACATGAAGGAAGCTATAAGCAAACTTCTACTTATTACTGAGGTCCTCAGTGAATCATCTGCCTCAGGACCAGGCTCTTTCAATCAGTAAGTAACTTGCAGTGTTCATTGCTATGTTGTTAAAATAGCTTCTTAGAACAGAATAAAAATTGTAGAGTACACATGACTCCTGAAATAACAAAATCCCTTATATTTCTTAATTCTTGATAGAATAAAGTGAAGATAGGTTGTACCTAGGGAAGAAAACCCTTCTATATCCACAGTGTTTCTGGTTTGTAGAGAGGTTCTGGTAAATACCAAGGACAAGATGTTGTGTCCTGATGAAGTTTTTCATGCAGCACAAATGAGCAGAGATGGCTCACAATTGGGCTAGTCATCATTTGTATAATGCCATATTTCCTGTAAGTGAGAACTCTGACATGATTCAAATGTTTGAAGTTAGAGTAGCACTGGCTGTTCTGAATTGCCCAAGGCAGAGAACATGAACAACAAACACAGCAGAATACTTGTTATGAAATGTACCCAGGCAGCAGCATTCATTTTTATGTGAGTGCTAAGTCATTGCAATCACTTCCACTAGATAGTTACAGTTTTTATGCATATATCAGCATTTCTTACTTAATAAGTTCAGTAATTAATATTTGTTCTCCATATGTTGTGTAACATCTGGTTTTTTGTGGTATATAGTAAATAAGTTACTATTTATTATGTTTGTACGCTTTAAAAATACTTACGTTGGTCCAAAAGTAATGCCTCCTATTTATTTCTATTGAAACTACAACCAAAAGCACAATAACAATATTTAACATAGCGCATTATCAGCTAAGAACACTATTTTCCAGCACAGTCACATCAGTAGCTGTGCATTTTCACCAGCAATGAACAAGAGCTTGAAAAAATCTGTACCAGGGGAGTCGTCCCACTGCCTCAGTCATCACTGCTGAAACACACCACCCACTGCCTCACTCTGCTGGTTTCTACAAACATTCAACATGAATCAATAAATGGGTGCAATTTTTCCTGCATAGAGGAATTCAATGACACACCTTTGCTTCATCTGCACTTCCATTTCAGATACCATTTGTCAGGCTGCCCCTCTTCTGCCGTCTGTCACATGGCAGCAAAACATAATAGAATATTGGTGGGAAGGTTCAACCTCTGCTGCCATAGCACAAAACTGCTCTGATGTCACAGTGCAACAAAATGAAATGGGAGGCATTGCTTTCAGAGGAGTCCTCATATACTTGAGAACCTTGGTGTTTCATTAACAGTAATATGAAGCTCATTATTTTTCATGAATAACACATTGTGAGGGAAGTGGAAAGAGAGAAGGGAACGAATATAAAATGAATAAAGCTATTTTAATAATGATCCAAACTGAATATTTGTTTAACCATGGGATAGATATCCTTTAAGAGGATAAAATTTTCTTCAGGTTCTTGGCCCATGCCTTAAAACATCCCCCCAGGTGCAGCTAGGTTCAGTGAGCCTGGAGAGTTCAACCTGATAGACATCTCTTAAACTCCACATGTTTCCAAAGCTTTTGTGGGAGCTCATTCTCATCAAAAAGCATTTTGTTCTTCAGTGTAGTTCCCTTCCCACACTAGTTTAAAAGTCAGCCATACAGACATCCTTTAGTATATCGCTCTTTTCTTCAGAACATGACTCTATCTTTGGTTAGGGTTGTGGATTCTTCTTAGAAATTTTTGGTCTGTATCATATGCTTTGCTTGGACAAATATATTTATGTTCTGTCATTGTAGTGTGTATTTTACAATATCTGTCCTCACTGAATCTGATTTCTGTTGTATTCCATTTCAGATGCAGCCAATGTTTTCAAATGCTGACCTTTGACATTGGGTTCAGCACCTCCATACACCCCATAGTTCTTCAGGTGAGCAAACAGCACTGAATGTTTCTTTTGTTCTTGTCATTGTTTTATGGGCTGGTTCAGCCCGGTTCCATGACTAGCGGGGCAGAGGGATCCACACATCCATACCTCCAGAAAAGGGAAACAGGGGACCCCAAATAATTAAAAACAGTGGCAACGATCTGAGGAGAAACAAACTAATTTACTAAATATGGTATCGAAATGCCAGATAACACACTATAATACAATGTAATTAGAATTAAAGACAATATTCAAATATAATGAGAGAAAGAGCATCCAAAAACTGAAAGGCCTTACACTAATGCTGAGGTGATGCATGCGGTCAGGACAAGCAGCAGGGAGGAGAGCTGAAAAAGGGAAAAGAGCACATCAGGTGACCTACCAAGGCCTTGTATCTGTTCACCCTGAGCAGAAATGATAACAGAACAGCAAACAGTCTTCTGGGGAATGTAGTTCTTCTCTTCCAATACAAATATCCGGATCTGGAGCATTAACTCTTTAACCCCAGTGCACTATATGATGTTATGATGTGGAATACCGATAACCAAAAATCATAAAACCATTACATTATGTTTTTCCCTCCTGGAGTGCCCTGGAATTTGCAAGCTTGTTGAAGAAAAGAAGAAGGGCTTTACTGACAGAAAATTACAACAAACAGAACACAGCAAAAAAACCTCAGTGATGGTTGCTCTCAAATCTCCAAGAAATGTCCAAATGCTTTAATAATATTTTTGCCTAGAAGTAGCTATGGGAGGAAGCAATTGGTGAAGGACAGATTTCTTGTGATGAAGTTCATCACATCATTTAAAGTTATAAAGTTTTTAGTGTTACAGCAATATCATCACAAATGAGTATCAGCTAAACAAAATGCATAGTAAGCACTGCATTCAAGTGAAGTTAGGTATTAACTGCACCAGAAAGAAAAACACTAAGGGAGAAAGTTAGAAGCCATTAATAGCTTTTAATACAGATTAACATTCTCCATGAGCTGTCCCATAATTGTTCAGTTCATTTCTGCTTTCACCTTCACTGTGCTGCCTTCTTCCACTGCACTGCCCTCTTCCTGGGTAGTCCTCAAGGCCCTCAAAACCTGAAAAAAGATGACTGTTAGCATAAACTCCTTCTTACAATTTTGTACCATTCCTGTCTAATAACAGCCCGGCCAGAACAAAAAATTTACTGCTTTACAGTTTTTTTTCCACTGCATTTATACATACATGCAATTATGTATATAACTGGACATATACAATCTTTCTCCATATGTATGATATACAAACAGCAAAGCAAATATATCCTGTGAAATTAAAGGAGACTATTTTCTAAATTCATCTCCTGTTAAAATCTCTGCAGTTTTCTAGTAACAATAATCCAAGCAAAGATCCTATAAACCTGTAAATAAATTCTACCTGGAGTGCTTAAAATCATAAACATAAAGTGTAATGTTTACCAGCTTTTATAGTAGCCTTAACCATCAGTCCATAATCCAAAAAAGCAGTGAATCAGAACTGTTAATAGTTTCCAATGAGATAATGCACAGTTACTCTACTAATTAAAGTTGATACTTTCTGAGCATGGATTGAAATTTTATTTTGAATTGTATCCCCTAGAAACTGAAGTATGCACATATGCCATTCCTCTTGGTTATATTTGTGTTCGTACTAAGTAATAATTTATTCATATTTTTGACTGTATTGGTTGTGTTTGTATACTATAAGGATTATATCATCGATATCAACTCAAATACCTGAGTTTTTTAAGAGTTGTGTTAACGTATCAGCTGACATTTTTTAAAATCAAATTTCAAACGAGGTGGAAAAGAGTGGTTTCACACTAGCATGAGATATTATACTCTTCCCACTAGAGGTCAGCAAACATTGTGGCGTGTGGTTTTTACAGAAAATGTGATACAACATTTTTTATATTATAATCCTGTGTTTTATTAGTGCTCTTATAGCTTTCCTTTTTTAATAAAGAATTTCAGTTTAGTAACGTGTGGTAATGGGAAGACAGGCCTTGATGTACACAATGTAAATTTTTGCATTGTTTTCTAACAGGTGCATAAAAATTTTGACTTTCAAGATGAGGAGAAATCGAATCTTCAGGACCAAATTTTCAAAGAAGCTATTTTTGAAGACACTTTTAGGCTTCTATTGTCTAATAAGTCCTCAATTTCCAGTTTCATAAAAGCTTTACGAAACATATATGGATCAACTGTGAGCAAGGTAGCTCATTGCCTCTTTGCTGGGGAAAAAGGTTTGGGGTCTAATGAAAGCACATTGCTTTCCATGTAATTTCACCAGAATGTGTTGCCCTTTTCTCCATAGGATGGAATCTTCATCAAAGAAGATGGACAATGTTTGTCATTAGAGGAGATAAATTCAATGATGACATTTGTTAAAGAGGTGAAGAATCTTGGACAATTTGAGCTGGTAAAATAAACTATTCTGTTCTACTGGGTTTGTATTTTCTGTGAACCTGCTAGTATTACTCCTAGATTACCATTCTCTGCTGTCACTGCATGTGTCTGACTGAATGGATAGGGAAACAGAGGTAGAGGTTATAATGATTTTATTCTGGATTTTTGGAATTTATAGTAAAAGAGAAAATGAGATGAAACACAGACTTTCGAGCTAAGGAAAGAAAAAGCAGAAAAATAAACCAGAAAATAAAAAAACAGGAAAAGGAAAAAAAATACGTAAAAGTCATCTACAGTGGTAAGAAAACAGAATGAAAGTGAAGCAAAGGGTGTGTGAATGGAAAAACTGGAGGCTGTTCAATACTAAGATCATTACCAAAGAAAAGACAGATACGAAAAAATGGATAAAAAACACAGGTGGAATATGTGATATGTCTTCTTCAAAATTATAGTGAGTTGTTTTTAGGAGAGTAATAGAGATATAGGAATGGCAGCCAGTGTCCGTGAGTAGGCATGATAGTTAATGAGAGAAAATGCCTGGTACTGAGGTGGAGGACTGGGGAAATGAATCACCAAAACCTGAATGTATTGTTCAGAGAATGTTCATGGCATCAGGATTTCCAGGATTTCTTCTAGGCTTCCTGATTAAGTATTAGGGCTGGAGACTGATGAGACTTTTAAAAAGGGAATTAGTTATTAATTATCTAGATGTGGAAGTCATGTTAGAGGCTCCGAGTGGAAAGGGAATTAGACTTCCATGTCAGTACAACAAGCAGGACTGATTTGCAGGGATGGGCAAGACAGTCATTTTCTATAGTTGTGTGAAAGAGAATTTACATTAATATATGTGTATGCTATATACACTGTCTCCTGATATTTTCTCAGTTCTGTGCAATTTACGAATATTATAACATGTAGTCCCTAATCATTGTATCTCTTCTCAGCTTTACCCTTCTGCTGCACCCAAGATCCAAACCTTACTGCATGACCTTTATCACATGGTAGACCCAATGAGACAACTTGGTTCAGTCCTGACGGTACATTGGTTGCTTACCAGCTTGCTTGAACAATTCCAGTTCATGACCAAAAAGACACTTACAGATCTTTCAGAATGGTAAGATAGCTATTATACCATATACCAAAAACAGTTTCTGTAACTATGTAATTTGGAATAACAGCAGTGAATACCATGAAACATAATTCCTCAATAGGTGTAGGTGAATTTACATCACTTGACAGTAAGGTCCATCATCTGTCCATGAAGCACTGTCAGACATTCTGCCATTAAAGCTGCAGCTAGATCTCAACATATGACAGTTTTTCCCTTCTACTTCTACCACAGAGATCCATGAGTTAAAAAAATAATTGGAGGTAATTCTTTTTTCTAAGAAATGTAAAATGAATTAGGTAAGTTGTTCCTGAAAAATGGTGAATTCAAAACTAAGAGTGTTTACCACTCTAATTTAATTTATTAAATTATAAACAAAACCGTAAAGAAAATATAAAATTTTAGGTGAAGGTTTATCCAAAAGGGATTAATGAATTTTTGTGGCTCTAAATTTCCCATATTTTACGAGAAACAGGTCAAAGAGTAGGATGCACCAAGATCCTGATTTAACTCTATTTGAAAAGCTGGGAGAATACTGTCATAACAAGATGGAATCGATTGAGCTTTTGGTGAGAGATTATAAACTTGAATAAGGAGGGAGACAGAGAGGAAAGAAGGAAGACATGAAATAAAAAAGAGAGTAAGGAATGAAGGGAAAGAGAGTTAAAAGATGTAGTATAAAATGTATTGATGATAAAAATTGGGATAAAAAAATTATTTTGTGCTCTTTATCTCCCAACTAGAGACATTTTGTATACACATATGCCATAATTCTTTACTGAATAGAGGCATATGTACTGTTTATGCAAACAGAGGCATGTGATGTGTTCCATTTCACTGAGTCCCAAGACAGGCAGCAACATTATTGAGTACACTTTGCTTGGAGAATGCTAAATTCACTATATAAGGCATCTCTTAGACTTCCCGAGTTTTAATTTTGTTTCTCAGTGAATTGTGTGTAACTTTAAGGAGTTATCTATATCTTTGTTTGCTTATCTGCAAAGTGAAAATTATACTTCACCGCTGTGTTAGGTAACTGTTTATTAGTATTTTGAAAATACACAGTTCCACGATTGTGTTAAACATTATTGTTGTTACTACTGGCCACTCCATGATAAGTAACTCAAAGATGCAGCTGTTTGCATTCATGTATAAGCCCTTGCCCTTTTGCCAAAATATTTTGGTTTGCATATCAAAGCATACCAACCCTTAGCAGCTTTCTGTTCTAATCTAAGCTGTGCCACTCACTTACTTTGAGCAACTCCTTGGCCTCTTTTTTCTTCACACTGAACATTCACTATATGTATATAAATACTTAGTAGTACCATGACCTTTCTCCAGGATAGTAGACAATTTCCTTCTTTGCACTGTATTTTTCTGCAATGATTAAGTTAATAATACCATTCTGCACATTCCCTCCATTAAAAAAAAAAAAAGCATGTTTTGCCATTGCTAAATCATAATTTCCCACTCCTATAGTCACATGCAAGTGAAGGTGATATATGTGTCAGATATGCATGTAATTATTCATAATTGCAAGGAAGAAAGAGGTGAGTAAAGCATACGCCCCAAATAACTCATTCTCTTTGAACGTTGATTAATCTTTGAGATTCCTACTTTTGATGAGCTTGTAGATCACAAAATCACAGAATTGTAGGGCTTGGAAGGGACCTCAAGAGAGCATTGATTCTAATCCCCCTGCCTAATCAGGTACCCTACAATAGGTTGCACAGGTAAGCATCCCTATGGATCTTGAATATCTCCTTAAAAGGAGATCCATCAGAACACTTTTTATGAATGTCTTCAGTTAAAGACAGGTTGTCTGGTTTAACTGTTAACATTTAACTGTTCTTATTTCTCCAACTATACAAACTTGGTATTTATAAAATCCAGTGATTTGCATATCTGACTATCCACCCAGACAGTGTGGATGCTTATGGGAAAAATAGTGACTTTTGTGACTTAGGTCTTGTGCAGTTATGCAATTCACTGATAATGATTACATAGAATTGAGCTATTATTTAAAGAGGTTTCATGGCCTGATTTCGTCTACATTGAAACCTTTGGTGACATTAGAGAACTGTCTGTATTTGTTCCACAGGAGAAGGAAGAAGAGCTCGATAAACTCATCTCCAACTGCAATTAAATGGTTACAGCCCAGGTGAGAATGACAATCTCAGAGGTGTTGGTATAAAATAAGACGAAATTCCTTGAAAGTGATGGAGGGATGCTACCTACGTTTACGTTAAAAGTACATTTAAACTGATTTTTTGCTGTTCGTGAATGATTTTTTGATTCTGTGCAGCTTCAGTTTGTGATATGACTAAGACATACATGATTATTGTCTTCTAGAACATGGGCTATGAGGTACTGTGGTAAGTATGCCTGTCTGTGTCAAACAGCACAATAGCATACAAGAATCAGATTTATGAGAAAAACTAACCTTTCTCTTTTGTATGAGAGCCTAAATAGGTCAATAAAGCTGCAAATGCTTTTACAAAATCAACTTATATATTTGGAAAAGTACTACTAGCTTCTTTTACGTAAGCCCATTATTAAGTCATAAACAGCAGCCCTCAAACTCAATTTAGGCTGAAAATAATTTCTTGGTGTTTAACGTTGTTATGCTCATTGCCTGGACAGTTTGGGAAACAAATGTAGTTCCAACTATGAGGCAAAAGAAGAGGGCAAGGAAATCAGGGATAAGATCTGCTGTAGGAGGAGTGCAAGAGAGGGAAGGAAGGAGGGAGAGAGAATTGGAATTAACTGCCAGGAAAAAAATCCCACACTTTAGTGTGCAGTTCTGTATTCCTCTTCAGGAAACCAGTACAGAGTACTTCATTCTGTGAAGCAAATGCCCCCATGGAAACTCTTTGGCAGAAGCCAAAGAAGTAGTCTACAGCACATTTAAATAGAAAATCTGCTAGTGGTCATCTGTCACAAAACGATCTCTGGTGGCTCCTCATTTTCCAGAGACCTACAAAACATAATCTAAAGAGGAAAAAAAACTCATAACTCAACTGAATACTGAGAACATAGTCTCAATATAGATTTTGTGATCCATTAAAAACTGCACTGCTCACAACTAACACATATGTCAGAGCTCCAGAGGTGCCCAGGCTTTTCCCTTTTTCAGTTTTCACAGAATCACAGAATCACCAAAGTTGGAAAAGAACTCCAAGATCATCCAGTCCAACCATCCACCTATCACCAATAGCTCTCACTAAACCATATCCCTCAACACAACGTCCAAACGTTCCATGAACACCTCGAGGGTTGGTGACTCCACCACCTCCTGGGCAGCCCACTCCATGCCTGACCACTCTTTCAGAAAAGTAGGATTTCCTAAAGCCCAGCCTAAATCTCCCCTGGCGCAGCTTGAAGCCATTCCCTCTGGTCCTGTCACAGTTACACGAGAGAAGAGGCCGACCCCAGCTCACTACAACCTCCTTTCAGGAAGTTATAGAGAGCAATGAGGTCTCCCCTGAGCCTCCTCTTCTCCAGACTGAACATTCCCAGCTCCTTCAGCCGCTCCTCATAAGCCCTGTGCTCCAGACCCCTCACCAGCTTTGTTGCCCTTCTTTGAATCCGCTCCAGGGCCTCAATATCTTTCTTGCAGTGAGGAGCCCAAAACTGGACACAGTACTTGAGGTGCGGCCTCACCAGAGCTGAGTACAGGGGGACAATCACTGCCCTGTTCCTGCTGGCAACACCGTTCCTGATGCAGGCCAGGATGCCATTGGCCTTCTTGGCCACCTGGACACACTGCTGGCTCATGTTCAGCCGAGCATCAATCAATACCCCCAGGTCCATTTTCACTACATAGTCTTCCAGCCACTCTGTCCCAAGCCTGTAGTGTTGCCTGGGGTTGTTGGGGCCAAAGTGCAGGACCCAGCATTTGGCCTTGTTGAAACTCATCCCATTGGCTTCAGCCCAGCTATCCAGCCTGTCCAGACCCCTCTGTAGGGCCTCGCTACCCCCAGGCAGATCCACACTTCCAGCCAACTTGGAGTCATCTGCAAACTTACTGAGGGTGCACTCAATGCCCTCATCCAGGTCATCAATAAAGATACTGAAGAGGACAGGCCCCAGCACCGACCGCTGGGGAACACCACTCGTGACCAGTCACCAGCTATTTAGCTGATTTATCTCCATTCACCACCACTCTCTGGGCCCGGCCTTCCAGCCATTTCCTTATCCAGCCAAGAGTGCACCTGTCCTAGCCATGGGCTGCCAGCTTCTGCAGAATACTGTGGGAGTCAGTGTCAAAGGCTTTGCTGAAGTCTAGGTAGACCACATCAACAGCCTTTCCCTAGTCTACCAGACGGGTCACTAGATTTTAATCTTATGGTGAAATGTAACTATCTCTATATATCCCTTATTGCTAATCTATATTACTACAACTGCTGTCAATCATTTAGATTTCTCTTTTGTTGAATCACAGTGAGTCCCAGAGGACATATTTACTGTTAACATTTTGTGAGGTACACAGAGGAGATCTCCCAAAAGGTATGCTCACAAATATACGTATACCAAGGGTACACGATGTACAGTCATCTACAATTACACCTCATAGTAAAGTACAGAGGCAGTGTGCTCATCTGTGCTTGATAGCTTATTCAAGACAGTGAGTAAAACAAACAGGGGGCAGCTCATACAAATGAACGTCCTTTCTTGCACAACAGTGTGTGGAGGAAAGGATTATGCTGCATCCAGGACCTCTGCCACTCTCTGACTGAGGGAAAGCTACGTAACTTCACCATTCCTCAGTCCTGCTGATGGAAGGAGCTTGGAGAAAGGAAAATGTGATGATGCTGATGACTGGAAAGCTAAGTCTTCAGCAGTGATGAGTACAGTAACCTATCTTTCTATAATACTACTTCTAAATATTAAATTTTGATACCTTACTGTAATTAAGTGAGCTATTATATGAGTCTTAATGTTTGATGATAAACACAGTCCTCTTACAGAATTGATGCACAGAGGTCATTAAGTTCTTTAGTAAGCTGGGCCCTTGCAGTGGTGATGGCAGCCACATTCATTTGGTCCTCTCTGGCTAAATGAAACTCTAACATTTTCTAGAGTTAAGACACCTTGTTTTGACCTTACAATTGCTTTGGGGAGATTGCAATACAAAAAGGAGCAGTGGAGAGAGAAAAAAATGCATTTGACAGGTGTTAGCCATTACCTCCTTGGCAAGAAGAAAGCAGAGTATTAAGTGACTTATAATGTGGAAAACAAACTCTCTATTAGTTTGTTGTCTCCTTTGAAAGAGGTCATGAATGTGCATGAAATAAGGGCGGTGTCTAGACAGTGCAAGATGTCAAAACTACATGTTCATGCACATACAAAGACACACAGATCTGCCAAGAGACAGCTGTTTTTTACCCCTTATCTCACTGAGATAATGCAGGAATCTGTTTCAGTATTTGACAGTTTGCCTTTTACTATGATGGACTTTAGTATTGTTTTCAGCAGTTCCTGGTGAAACATCAGAGTTGGCTGTTTGCACGGAACCTCCCCTGCCTATCACAGAGAATGACCTTGTGTCTTTCAGAATTCAAAGTGAGCGGGCAGTATTTGGGAATAAGCTTCCTTTATGAGGGCTTCTACAGGAAACACTGCGAGAAAAACATCTGAAACTGGATCCTTTTAAAAAAGCACCCTCTTAAAGGGTCATATCAGCCAGAGTTCAGTTCATGAACTAAGTTCACGTCTAACTTCAATCTCAAGCATATACAAAAAAGCAATATAAAACTGTTAAGAAATATGGCACGGGTTGTTTTATTCTCAGCTGTATCTACTCTGCCTTTTCCCAGCAATTTAAGTATTTTTTAGAAATTTATTTTTTATTTTCTTTCTCTTCATGGTGTATAAAATTATTTATTATGAAGTAAGTGTTTTCTATCACATTCATTCAGGTAGCATTACTAATTTTGGGAACAGGCATCCAGAAGCTACATCTTTCCACAGAGAATATCAAATTATCATCTGCCACGCATTGCCACATATAATTTTTTGAAAAATGTTCCATGAATTCTGTTTCTTCCACTAATGTAAAAATGTATCTGCTATTGAATTGACAGGAATTCTTCTCAAGAAAATGTGATTCCAAAGAAGAACTTTCATTTTCGCTTGTGGAAGAATCATGAAGGTATGGGATAAGAGTAAAACATTTCATATGGAATATGTCTTTCCTATTTTTAGTACTTCTGACAATATATATGATTTAGATTACACAATTTTGCATTCCAGCTGGAAGATCTTGACTTACTACATATAAACAAGCAATTTCTTCCTTATCTGCATAAGTGTTCTGCTGAGTTGATGAGCAGTGTTCTTGAGCCTAAAGCTAAATCTGACACTGCAAAGATTTTTTTAATGTAATTACCAAAATGAGAGCTCCTTTTGCCGTAGGATTGTGAATCAGGATTAGAAAATAAAATTTATGTTTCTGTTTCTTTCAGCATTGCGTTATGCCAGTAAGACTAAAGAAATTCAGTGCAGTTATGGTAAGTCGAGGGTTTTCTAAATCACTAGGAGGGAAGACACGATATTACCTGAACAAATTTCTTGCCTTTTTTTCTACATAACCCTTAAATGAATTGAGTGCCTGTAAGCTGTTACATAACAAGGGAATTTTAAGTAGAAATAATGTTTGTGAATTGCTCGGTAATTAGGCTGTTACGTTAAATAAGCCTCAAGTACAAAATTAAATGTTTCTATATATGAGTACTGTGCATATTCCAACACTCATTGATTCCCTGCTGTACTTCAGTAGACTTTGCTCCTCATTTACAAGAACTTTAGCATACATCTGTTTTTGTGGACTAGCTTTTTAGCTTGCATGGAGTTGAATCAGCCTTATATCAGGCCAGCTCTCATCTCGGTGATTTTAAATAACTGCTTTAGAGTAGAAGAGTTTTCTGAAGTGTTCTGCTTGTAGTGCTGCTGTCTGTACTAGCAACAGTGCTTTTTCTGCCTTCCTTACTGATGTATTATCTGAGGAATAATTTGCTTTTCAATGTGAAATAATTGCTTTGCAGAGGAGAGGCTTTTCTACTCGTTCAGCTACTTTTCCTCTCTGTTAGTGATTGTAACATGCTTCCAGGAGTGCCTGTGTCAGTCAGAGGCCAGGAATAGTTCATGGTTGGCTGTCATCACCATATGATTGGTTGCCATTTAATTTTGAAGTTATCTCAATTCATTTTATTTTGAAAATTTCTCCTCTGGTTTTAGCAATTAGTGACATAATCCCTGTAGGTAATGTGTAGAGTATCTGGGGAACAGTTTATGGTGCCATCAAGTCAGTATTTCTGTCAATTTATGAGTCTCTATTACCCTGCAAATCTAGCCCTGCCCTTTCTCTGGAACATCTCCCTTTACTTGCAAGATTACTGCAAGATTACTGAAATTGCAAGATTACTGAAATTGCCCTGTTTTGTCTCTGCAAGATTACTGAAATTGCCCTGTTTGCTTTCTTTAGTGTGCAACCGAGGCAGGAAAGACACAGAAATGCATGCATCCTTGTGAACCTTAAAAAAAAAAACAGTTTAAGCCACAAGATTAGTTCATATATTACAGAGAATTTTCTGGCTGAAGTATTTTCTCAAGTACCCAGTTTTAAACACATACTAGATAATATATGTGGAAAGAAAATTTTCAATACGTAATTGTTCTGTAAATCTGATTTCAATAGGTTGGATTAAAATATTTGTCACAGATGAGTTGCCAGCAAATGATTATTCTCAGGAGTCATTTGGCAAACACTACAGAATAAAAGATACATTTGAGCAAATAGGATCTGATTGTGGAGATTTTATAAACAAGAAAGTATTGGGAATTTTTTTATTTAGGAATTTTAATAAATCATGCTTCAAGCTGTACTACAAATGACCCCACGAGTCTAGATATCTCCATGTGACTTGTTCTTAGGTCTAACATACTTTGATTTTTATTGGCAATAACACATGTACATAAACCCTGTACACAGGCTGGTACCTAAGAAGGTTATGAATTTTGGCCTAACTTTTTTTCAAGTTCCATTTAAACAACTAGAGGCAGGATCTCGCAGAGCTAATCCTTGCATTTTCAGATGCTTATCGAGACTTAGAAGTTTGTGCCTCTGACTAGAGTCATTGGGCACTGAGTGACTAAAATCCCTCTAGGGCCTGAAAATGGCTCTCAAATGCCAGCCAGCAGGACTTTGCATCAGGATTATCAGTCTCACAGTGAGCAGGCAGTTAAAATCTTTCTACTGTGCATGTTATCAATCTGCCAGAAGTTGCATGTTACTTATAAATGTTCATACATTTCACTGTTTTTCCTTTGATGCCTTCTTGGAACAGATAAAGATACCCTATCTCATATCAGGCAGATCTTCACCAGTCCACAGCTGGACTTGAATCCTCAGTTTAACCCAAAAATCAAGGAGTACTATGCAGAAGTCCCATTTGACGTGGTAACAGTGAAGATTGGAGCAGAGCCTTCTAACTGTCAGTGCCAAGTCCACCTTGATGAGATGAAAGGACCAAGGTATTAGCAACAAAATAAATGTTTAAAAGCAAAAAGCGTTGTAAACTTTAGAAATATTGTTTTGCTTAGGTAAAGTTTGCTTAGGTAAGGTGAGAAATAGAGAAAATAAGTTCAGGTGTATACATTCAGAATGATCAATTTTTATCAGTATCACATTGTAAGGAACTGACATCAGGAAGAGTACCAGGTTGTCCAATCTTATTGAGAGATATAATGCTGGAGGACATGTGAGAGAGCAAAGTCATCAATAAATACCAGATTTGAGCACTCACCCACAATCATGTATGCTGTTTAATCATTTCTGTAGTCCTTCCTACAGTTTTGGGTTTCTCAGCCAGATTTATCACAAACAGCAGAATGTGTATCCAGTAGACATTTTGGGCCAGACCACCCTGCTTTTGGATACCAAGAGGGTCAAGAAGTGCATGTTTATCTGCACCAGGTGCTTTAGAACCTGAGGGCTGGCCTACATACTCAGTAGCCATTAGTAAAAGATTTCCTTGCTTAGCACTGAAGATTTAAAAGGGAAAGGAAGGAACAGTGATTCACTAAACTGGTTTTTCTTTATGGCACAAAATATTTATACAACACACTGCCTTTTGACTGACTGTGAAGCGGATACTTCAATTTAGAATGCTTGATAATAATAAGCCAATCAGTGCTGGTCTGTACAGTGGTTGTTGGCCTTATACCCAGTGTATTTCCTGTAATTTCAGTAAGAAATCAATCTTTGTTTATGATTGAAATGAAAGCTCCTGTAAAATTCTGTCATCCATCTTTGCAGTGTTTTAATATTAACAGTCATTACAACATATAGAGGCACTGTGAGGTAATGAAGGTCTGCAAAAAGTATGAGAGCTATTCCTTGCAAAAGGCAAACAGAATAGCCGTGTGCCCTTTGCACTGAAAAGTAAAAGCTCTGGATGAGCAGGCTCGGTCTTCTAGCATTCTCATTTCACTGCAATCAGAAGAACACAGTTGGGCTTTGTTTTTGTCTGGGATTCCATCATGTTTGGCTAGTGACAATTTCCTCAGACAGGTGATACTTTTTGTCTGATTTGTCTCCCTTTGGACTTCACTCTGGTCTTGGACCTGCCAGGAATTATTGTCCCTAGTGCCTTCATTCACAGATTTCCCATCAGAATTATCACTGCCACTGAAGTTGTTCTTGCAAAGTTTCACTTTCATTATTTTGTCTTCTTGAAGGAATTTTAAACTCTTTAGAGAACAGTGTGTGCTGTTTCTATGCAAAAACAAAGGTGTGGCAAAATAAACTTTTAGAAATAGAAGTCTCAAGGAGCAAGTTTAGCTGCCATACAATGCAGTGAAAATCTTTGTTTCTTCAGTGTTAATTCCACTTTCTTTCTTTTTTCCCCTTTTTCAGCATTGCTAACTACCCACTTGGCCTTGGATTGAACAAAATTGTTGTTCTTGTAACAGATGATTCGCAGCCCAGTCCTCAGGTTGTGAGCAGCTATAAAATCAAAATTTATCGAGAGGACCGCCCTAGTCTGCCTTTGTTTGATGACTATATGATTTGTGGTTTTGTGCAGGTATTGTTTCTCTTTTCATTTATTACACAAAATAATAGTGGATTTTTCTGGTTTCTCTGTATAGTGTCGGATTTGGTGAGATTAGAATCTGGGCTCTAATTGCTATAATTGTATGAAATACAACATTTACACAAGTTTTTCAGTATAAAATTGACCTGTTACAGTCAGCATGCCTTTGAGAACTCTAGGTTAATCCTTTCTTCAGTCAGCCAAAGATTACCCATCAGAGAACTTGCAGGAAAACCATCACAGTACTATGTGATGGGGCAGACTGGACTTTCTGTACCTGTCTATCTGTGGCACTGGAGCTGTGGAAATTCTTTTACCACAAAATGTTAGATGTTGGCACATTTAACACTGTTCAGGACAAATGATGCTAGAAAATTTATGATTTAAAAGTGGTTATTCTAACAGCCTAACAGACACAATGGAAAATAAACATGCAGAAGCACAAAACACTTGCTCAAAGGAAGAGACAATTTCTGCTTAAATCCCATTTATCCAAACGTAAGTTTGGGTATACAAATAAATTACTCCTAGCAAATGACAATCTTTAGGAAACAGTGGGTCTGCTGAGTGAAAACAAAGTGTGAGAGTCTGTCCCATAGGTCTTAGGAGGGGACTGTGGGAAGCTGAGATAGACACAAAATTGGAATTAAAAAATGAAAGAAAGGAACAGTGAAGCTTCCAGTTACTTTCACTATGGTGATAACAAAATTCTTCGGGAAAAAAAGAAAACCTGGAGGATAGCTCTATTTTCATTTTCCAGTTTCTTTCTGTATACTACAGAAGTTACTTTTGGTGGGCAAAGTCTGAGCATTTTAAGCGACGGATCAGATTAATAAGTTCAGGGTTTTTTTTAATTGTGAAGAAACAAGCAGTGGAATTTACAACAAGAACCAATGATATTATAAATGTTGATGGACAATAATTATCTCAATCTGTAAATCAGAACTGTCAGATAAGATATATGTAGCAGTCACAGCCTTCTGACTGCTGATCTGCCTACCTGATTGTGATGAGTCTAGTACCACACTACCCATTTATTGACTCTTCTCTCAAAATTAACGTACAAACTTAAAAGGTCAAGGACCATCTTTTTGTTCTTTGTACTGGCTCACTACTAGATCTAGTAGTTGCTACAGTAAAACAAGCAATAATTAAAGCATGTAATGCCTGTGATTTCTGTTCACATGTACAGCAACTAGCCAGATATCTTGAGTGTGTGTTACTAGGAGCAGAACTCAGCATCTAACCTTATTGAATTTCATGACATTGATGATTGCCAATGCTTCAATGTACCTAGGACCCTCTGAAAGGCTTCTGTCCCTTGAGAGAGCCAGCAGCACCTCCCAGTTTGCCATCATCATTGAACAAACTGAGAATGCATTCTACTCCTGCATCCAGGTCACCAATAAAAATGTTGAACACAACCAGCCCTAGAATTGAGCCAGTAGTGACAGGCCACCAATCAGATGTGAGGTCCGCTGTTAAGCCACTTCATCAAGCAGCATGTAGCTGTTCATGTCACAGTTGGACAATCTGTCCATAAGGGTGCTGTGAGGGACAGCATCAAAGACCTTACTAGAATCCAGGACAATTATATCCAGCACCTTCGCTTCATGCACTGAGTGACCTTATCATAGGAGGAGATCAAATTACTTAGTCAGGACTTTCTCTTTGTGAACCCATTTAGATATCACCTGATAAAAGCTTTGTTCTTCAAATGCCTTTCAGCAGCATCGAGGATAATTTTGTCCATAATTTTTCCAGGGGCTGAGGTCAGGCTAACAGATCTGTAGTTTCCCGGGTCTTCTCTCATGCCTTTTGTAGATGGATAAAACGCTGGCTAGCTTCCAGGAGAGTATCAGTAAGCTGAGCACTAATAGAAAAACACCCTGTCTGAGATGATGTGAGGAAAGCCCCTCTTGTCACCCAATTTAGAATGGCATATCTAGATGTAGAAAAAGGAATTCAACATCTTGCACATCCTCCCACACTAGAATTTACACTGTTGTTAAGGTTTTATGATAGCATTTATGAGACTGAATATGAATCTTTGAAGCACTGTCAAGGTAAAGAGATCTAGAATGATAAAAATGAAACATTTTAGAAGTTACTTTTGATTGAGCTTAGTTTACTGCTCATCTTGAATAACTGCTCTCTAATTAAACATAATTGTTCAGAGCTAGGGAGGACTCAAGGAGTTTAGAGTAGAAATGAGATGAAAAGCATTCTTGCGGTATCTAATGAAAGCTCTGAAGATACAGTATGAGATTCTAAATTAACATTTTTTTAGATATGTTAAAGGTAAACTTATCAGAGAGCACATTTCAAAAGGCTGGAGCTGGTGATAGACATGACATTCTGAAACACTCAAAAGCATTGTCCTTTTCCATATTTACTACATCAGTTTCCTGCCTTTTACTTAGAGTGACAGTTTCTATCAGTTGAACGCTCACTTCTTAAATGGCATAATTGCACTCTGCATTTCATACCAGTGAACATCACGGGCTCTTACAAGGGGGGCTAATGCAGCCTGATCAATGGCATGAGTGCTTGTTCTGTTAGTAACAAGACACCTGTTTTAGGAGCAAAAGGATAAATACAGCGTGAACTGATGGAGTCTCCATTGGACACTTGACTAGGCACAACTGGGATCACACATCGGGAGAAAAAGGACACTAACAGTGGTGTGGTCTTTCTCACAGAAGGCTTCAGTTAAAATTCTAATCCATAGACTTTTTGCCTGACTTTCTTTTATGTTTAATCCCATTAGGATATTCAGGTTTCACTGCAAGCTGATACTATAAGGAAAGTTACCATAAAAAGACAGAGTGTGGGATGTTGTTTCCAGTCTTCTAACAATTCCCATGCAGTTGAATAATCCTGGATTAATATCAAGGCTATTGAATTAAGAAGTGTGTGGTTCCAAGCCTTGCAGCCTCTAAAAGGAAAAAAAAGTATTGTCCTGTCTCCTTTTTGATAGTAGCTGTAATGTCCTCGTTAAAACCAGATTAGTTGGGAACAAATTGTGGCATCACCATAGCACCTTCAGTGACTTTCATTACCTTTCATTATGTATTCTGTGTTCTGACAGTATTGCTGGGGCTGCATGTGGAACGGTTGTTGGTTGGTGCTTTAACTTAATTTTACAGAACTGTTGGCAGTGTTCAAAATAAGTGTTCTTGAAAGAGGAGGTGCCATTTAATTATCCTCTATGAAGCTGCAATACCAAGACAGATGTAAGAAAGCAGAAAAAAGCAGGATATCAGCATTACACTCAAGTGAAAGATTCCAGAGCTACTTACACACACTATCAGAAAGAACAGACTATTTTATTCATTCTTGCAGAGCCCACTGTCTTTAAAACACAAGATTTCAATATACCTCATTTGAAAGGTATGAATATTATGTCTTTCATTGCTACTCTGTCCAGCTTGGGTCATTGATAGTAACTCATGATGTGTTTGGGGAACCTTGTTTGGCACTGTGAACATTTGTAGCTGTCATATCTCGCTATCACATGCTATTTGTGTGTATATTTTAGTAATACAGTTAATAATTTTGTTTTGCATTCATTATGAGAGATCGGTAGAATTATATTTCTAGCCACAGTGTGTATTATCTGCTTTGTACGTTTGCATAAAACTTGCAAAAGCACCTTCCAGAATCAGTCCAGTGCAGTGTGTGTTTTAAGGATGTTCAGCCTCTTCTACAGATTTCTCACGTCTGAGAGAAAGAAAATACGATAGAATAGCTTTAAATCTTGTCCTCATCAGGACAGGTTTGAATCACATTTGTCTCTTCTACAATTCCTATCTGTTGCATTAGATTCTGTGTGACCTCCATGATGAACCACACATCTCTTCTATTCTTAGTGCACTGTGGATGCTTTGTGCAGACTTTTATTTTTTTGCAGTACTCACTGTGGTAGCAGTCAACCTTCTTGGCAGTGCTGCATTCACGTCACTATAAGACATGCAGAAGGTGCTTCTCTTGAACTGAATATACAGCCAAATCATATCAGCAAGTAGATTTTATCTTACTTGCAAAGTCAGCTAATTTCCCCTTCAGACAATAAAAGAAAATAAAAGAAAATCCATTATATGTGCAGTCACGCATTGCATTCCTTAGTCTTCTCAGATCTAGAGCTAATCAGGTTTTTTTCCAGTATTCTTAATGTTTTCAGAAAACAACAAGAAAAATACCCTAAACTTTAAAGAAATTACTTTGAGCTCTCTCTTTTTCTTTTGCTGCTCCTTTTTAAAAAGCATTGTTTTTACAGCATATATTTTCTTCAAAAGAATGTTCTTCAATTAAAAGGAAATTTCTTACTCAAGATGTCAGTGTAACTGTTAGTCTAGAGATCTTAGCTATCATTGGATTCCATAGAAAGAGAGGCTGGGCAAGAAAAAGTCACTCATTCATAGGACTGAAATACTCAAGCCACGTTTAAATTTTCTTCAGAAACAGTGATGGGAGAATAGTATGGCAGTCATCTTTCTAGGAGTAATGCCAACTTCAGCATTCCTTCCTTGCCTGCAGCTATGCATGAACCAGATGGAAGACCTTTCTTAAAAATTATTTTTAATGGACTAGTTTCTAGGATAAGATTCCCAGTCTTACCGTGTTAGCATAATGAAGGGATAGGAGCAACTGGATCCAGAAGAGTGGCAGTGGCTGTGTTAGATCAGCGTTTGCTTTGTCCAGGAAAGAAATTCACATCCATATGGGGTTTAAAGCTTTTATGAGTGAAAAGTTACAGCTGTACGGAGAAAACCAGAGATCTGACTTTAAATAAACAGGAGCTTCATATCCAGAAACTGTAGATGTGATTTGCTGTGTGAAAACACTCAAAACACTAGAACTACATTTGTGTTGCTATTAATCTATTGAATAAAGCATAAATGAGTTTGTTTTCCTTTGTTATTTTGTTTTTTGTTTTTTGTTTTTTTTTTTGTATGCCTGTAACTGTTCACTAGGAAATGCAGAGTAGTTCTCATATAAACTTGAGGAGCAAATACATAGCAAACAATGCATTGTTAAATTGCAGGTATTTCAGATGGAAGCCCCCCAGTATTTAGAAAATTAATACACAGAGACTGACATAAATTATATCTTCATCTTCATCTTCATCTCCTATATATCAACATGGCTAAATTAATTTAAAGGGAGAAATTCCAAATTACACTAATGGAGAACGTATCTTGAGAGAAATTAGGTATTATAAGCAATGTATGTGAGTGATTTCACTTGCAGAAAAGCTGCTGAAATTGTTAGTAATTTTCCTAAATCCACGATCAGACAACAGCTCACAAAAACCTAAAAAACACTGGAAAATTTTAAAACATGTAAAGATAAGAGATGTATAATAATTTACAAGCAGAATATTTACAAGCAGCTAACGTAATAACTCAACTTGCTGCACCAGTGCATTACATGATGTTATGGTGTGGAATACTTTTAACCAAAAATTATAAAACCATGACAACCTAAAAAGTGCATTTTAAAAGATATAAAAGGTGGAGGTTTAAATACTAAATACGGCAAGCTAATTTCCAAGTAGAGTTAATTTCTGTGTACATCAGAACAAAACGTTTTGTACAGTCAGCATTTTCTGACTGTCAACATCTATGCCATTGGGGAAAGAAGGCTTGCCACATTTTCTTAATTATAAGAAAGACTTTTGTGTTGATTTAAAGTATTGCTTTGTGGATGACTCAGAGGAGCAATTAACCATGATGGATCTTCTCTGCATTTCTGCTATTCTGTGCTGAACTCCTTTTGGATCTCAGAACCAGAGATGTGGCTGTTAGGCTGGTATGTTGGTCAGCAGCCAGTATCTGCTGCTTTAAAGGGAGGTCTGGAAAGCTCAACCGAGCAGAGATCTGTCTCCTTCGGGGAATTAATGTAATACCATTAGATTTTCTTTTTATAAATCAAGCTCACTTCCTTCACTGACATAGTTATATATAATATATATAATCTGCACCATCATCTGTTAATCATTGGTTCTTGCAGTTTCTGTTCCCTGTCAGACAACTGCTGTGCTCTGAACAAATTGGAATAAGGTGGGAAGAGCCAGAAAAAGGATCAATATGGCTGTGCTTCAATGTAAGTGTCTCTTTCTCTAGACACGGAATGAAATTTTGCTTCAGAGCTTCATCCAGTACCTCCAGTACAGGCTGTGCCCAGCTAGGACTATCATCACAGCCTCCAGCATTTTAGGGATGCCACATTGCAGAGCCCACATTTGTAGGCTTAAGTCCATCATGGCTCTGGCTGCCTGGAGAAAAGCATATAGTCTCGCTTTTTAATGCATTTTGCCTGTTTTCTCAATTTGATATTAGCTGTGCTTATTTTTCTTTCTGTAACTAGGTCCTGCTTAACATATGGCACCAGATTAATGCCAGATGCCTTCCAGGAAGCTTCTCCAGAAGTATCAGGCAGAGAGCAAAGAGGGTGTCTGTTTCCATGCAGCAGCTACATTTGTCATTGTTATGATGGTTTGTACATGGGAAATGGTGTGTTACACAGATCGCTAGTGGACAACTTGCCAGCAGGGCTTTTAGGCAAGACACGTGAGTGCTGGTTTAGTGATTCAGAAGTTTTGAGCTGATTATAACTGAGATCATGGAATCATAGAATGACTTGGACTGGAAGGGGCCCCAAAGATCACCAAGTTCCAACCCTCTGCCTGTGGCAGAGCCACCAACCTCCCAATCTGGTACTAGACTAGGCTGCCCAGGGCTGCATCCATCCTTATCTTGAACACCTCCAGAGACAGAGCATGATATTAACAAACTCATTGCATTTATGATCCTTTTCAGAGGAAGTACAAGGTTGCTACAGTAATTCACCCCTTAAGAGATACTATTTTTGGCAGCTTTCAGCCTTCTTTTTTTTTCTGTTTCCTTTTGTTGGGCAACAGTCTTGTAGTTAGAAGCTTCTTAAATGAGAAGTGATCTCACTCTTAATTACCACTCAGTTTACTGACACCAACCTCTGCAAAAGATTTAATAATTCCTTTTTCTGCATGTTTGCAGCTTAGCGCAGCCTTCCTACAAACATCCTGCCATCCTAGGAACTCATTTAGGTGAATCCTGATTTGAAGGGTTATTTTGCTATTATACTGCCATAGAAGAATGCTAGTGTATAATTATGGGAGGAACAAAATTGTAAAAGATAAACTTCAAAGACCTTAAAGAGCAATTCTATTCTCACGTGTTCAGACTGTTCTCTCCCTTTATACAATTATTTATGTCATCTCATGGGCATGCATAATACTCTAAAGATACAGAAGATGAAGATCTTCCCAGGAGCCCGCTGAATAGATAGATATTCATAATTGCATGACTACAAATGGTAGGGAGCCAAATTATGACCAGTATAATTGCAAATGCTGAGCAAGATCCCACTGGTGCTGGTGGGGTGTGTGATTGGACATTGTAGCCTGACAGATGTCTTGCAATGCCTGCTCTCAAGGGTGCTGCAGGAAGGGAGATGCAGAGGCAGACACAGTGCTGTAGAGGCAAATGCTGCAGATACAGTGCTTTCTCCAAACCAATCAAAGACTGCTAGGACAGATTGGACTTCACCAAGGGTATTTTGATTCCATGCCTTTAACCACAGGATTGAAATGTCTTTTTAAATAATAGCAGCGAGCCATTGTGGGTGAATGTGAAAAGAGACAGACAGCAATAAATGCTGGGTAGGCAATTCAGCTCCTGGGAGACTACAGTTCTCTGGAAAAGCTGATCAAAAAGTTGGTTTTGTATAACTCTTCTTAGTTATAGGGTTTTTGTTTATTTTAAGCTATCAGCCAATCATCCCCCATATTTGCAGTAGATTTTTGCTTACAGTCCTTTTTTGCTGTTAATTCAGATGATTTTGTTGTGACATAGGCCCAGTAACCAATTCCATTCTGCTAGATAACTGGTAGCAGCAATTTTCACAGAAAGCTTTGTGCAATACAGACTTCTATGTGCTTATTTCTCTTTCCTCTTCCTGCTCTCCACAGGGATTCTTCCCTGCAGTTCTGTGTTGTGGCCCAGCAAGTGCAGGAGAGCTATGTTTGAGTCACTCCAGCCTGAGGCCATCCTGATGGCTGAGTTCTTGGGGGGATCCTAGCCCAACCTGACCACCTACAAAAAGGTCACTCCTATCTAACTGCCTCTTGCCTGCAATAATCTACTGTTGGGGTCAGACCCTGAGCAGACAGAGGCATACAGCCCTGAAACCTTCACGTAGGGTGCTAGAGATTAGCAGCTGGCTCTGGGCATTCTCCTGCTCAGCATCTGGATCTCCAAGTCACCTAATGAAATCTCTTGAGGTCTCTGGAGAGAAGCCAGCAATTCCCCTGCAGATACTTAGGGACTGTTTAGAAGCCATTGTTTGCCCTTGGTTGCACTGGAAACATAGCAAATTCAGAATCTAGGCCATATTTTTTCTGTGCTTCCATTTCTATATAAGATATTCTGACAAAGACTAAAGTCTCTTTATGAGCTGTATGCATATGAGAGCCACAAGTATGAGTTAAGCATTTCTTCTTTCCTAGCTCCAGAAAGTGCAATGCTATGTTTAAAAGTACAGTAATAGAAGGAACTGGGGAGAAAGGAAAGGTCCTCCAAGGTTTCGGAAACACTGCTGAGGTATGTAGCTTATATTTGGGGTAAATGGCCACGTTGGTGTTAGTATTCTGTCAGTGTACCTGATTCACAGAGAGAAAGTTCATGAATGACTAACGCTGTACACAGAGTTTTACAGCTGTGATCAGAATGCCAGATTGTTAGCTGCAGACAAATCACTATATGCACATGGGCAAAGTTTTTAGAAGGTAATCACAGTAACATTATTGTGTGTTGCACGTGTGACTGATTACTTTTTAATATATAAATGGTCATTGCAGTTTGTACTGGAGCAAAAGCCATTTTTACAATATGCATAGTAGTAAAGGAAAAGAAAAATACCCTTAATCCTAGTTCTTTGAACACTGAAAAAAAGACTGCCATTGACTTTAATGTTCTTTGGATCTGGCCTTACTAGTCTCATTTCACTAGTGTTAATTAATACGATCTGGGCTCAAAAATGAGTCTGCAGAGAAAGTAGTATGCCTGCATATGCATCTCCAGAAAAAATAGCTGTGCTGCAGGCAAGGCATGGCAAAGCAAAGGGAGGTGCACAAATCAGCTGTACAGTACAACGGAACAAAGGAGACTGAAGTGATTTATTGCTGGGCTGTGTAAAGGCTATCAGCTCTTCAGGCTGTTTACTCCCAAAGATTTGAAATTCAAATCTTATTTCCTTGTAGTATGTTGTAAAGAGGATGTGACAGGATTGAAATGCTGTCATACGTTTCATGGTCCAACGTAATGGTTTGATCTGTTCTGACCAGCTCTCACTGAAAGAGCAAAGATGCTGTGGCACCACAAGTGGATATCTTCCTCTGTCTGCCAGACAAATGCGGGCAAACAGGATAATACCTTGCCTCTGTTAACACTTGAAACAAAATTGACGAAGTGTATAAGTGTATGAGTTGATCTTTGAGATCTGGGACTGTCCCAGACAAAATAGGAAATTTGGTCAGCCTTGTTTAGAGGTATGAGAGATGGTAAGCTTTGTGGACTGGAAAATCAAAGAAGTATTTAGCCTAATGCATGTCTCTCTAAAATCAGTCTGAAGCAGTAGTACCTACTTCACAGGAGCCATGATTGTACTCAATGGTCCTTGGGGTCCCTTCCAACCCAAGCCATTCTATGATTCTGTGATTCAATTGAAAACTTGTGGAAAGTCAAAATCCAACTTCCTTTCTAAGAGCTGAAGAGGTAAACAAGGCGATCAGTGTTTGTGACTTTACTTTGTTCCTAGGTAGTTTCTTGTTGTAGAATGTTCTCAACTGAGATCCAAAATGCACTTTTGTGCTCCTCATCTGGCTAATTCAGATTCTTTTCTGTTTAGAGTTATAAATGTATAAAACAGTCTACCTTGTTTAGACAGGGTGCTGGTATTAGTCTATGCTATGCACACATAAGACAGTGAAAGCTTATTGTGTTTAATTGGTCTGGCTTTATGCTTATTTGACATCTTGTTAAAAAGCAGTAAAATAAATCACTGAGAAACATTTACTGTGAAAGACAAGTCTAAAACTAGAAGCAGACACTTCTGCCAGTCAGGAAACCAATCCTCCACTGCTCTTGTTCCTTTCAGGATCAAGGTAGATAGAAAACACAATTCCCAGTATAAGACAAACAAGAGACTCACTTTCCTTTGGGAGTATCTTCACTGAGAAAGTCAGCTTTACAGTATATATCTATTGTTATTTCTGAGGCCGTAAGATTGTCTGCATCCTACAGAGAACTGTTATCCTCTTCTCCCATCCTTCTGCAGTTTGTGTTTCAAAGCTGAATTCCAGGGCATTCACTATTGACAGTTCAATTACTCTATTATTATCACTTTGCTTCAAATGCTGCTGTGAGATTCATCAGAAAATGTGAAATAGCCCGTTGAATTTTCCCCTTGATGATGCCACAATAGATGTGAAAGAAGAGCCTTCAGAGTGAGGCTTCCTAAGTGTTAACAGATCATAAAAATTGGCACCAACTGTTGTGCCGAGTATCATAATCTGCAAGAGGAGGGCCAGCAATTCCACAGCGATGAGAAGAGAGCGCTTGGTGTTTGAGCTGTGGTCACATTTGCCTTTCAAGTCATTTCTGCCCCCATAACGCACTTTGTGGGAGAAGAAAGCTAATGCAGCTGCCTTTGCTAATCAGTCAGTAGGACCCAACCCCTCTGGGAGGCAGGCAAAGGCAGATACCTACTGAGACACACAATCCTTGCTGATTAACAGTGAAAGCTGGTAAAGTTACTCTCTAAGACTGTCTGGCCCATCAGCTACAGAAATGTAATTTAGATGATTATCTACATGCCCATTAAACCTTGTGACCCATTGCTAGTCTGTTTGAAGTTTGCCTGCTTAAACTTGCTAATAGGAAGAATAGAAGGATTAACTCAGAGGTCATGAAATAAGAGAGCAGTAAAGATGACAAAAAAGGCAGAGGAAAACTTCCTACTGTGTGTATTTAGTAAAGAAAAGGATCCACGTCACCACAGCCATCTCAGCAGATACTGTTACTTTACTAAGCAAGCAAACCATCTGGAACTCAGGCCATTTAATAGTTTTTTAATGTTTCCCACCTATTTTGTTTAGCTGTACAAAACAAGCAAGCTACCTGCATGATAAAGGTTATCAAGTTAGGTGTTTCCAGAACAGAATGCAAATGTTGTAAAAGAGCATAGAACAACTGATGTGTGATAAGTGTTTCTAATTTTGCTCAGGGTTACACTGCACAGATATAAATCAGGAAGCACTTAAGTTAAATCAGTCACCATAGAGTAATTGGAGTCAAATCAGCATTGAGGCCAGCCTTGTTCCATGTTGGGTAGAGACCTCTATCTATTACAATTGCTTGTGAACTTAAAGATGACTGATGGAAAGTTGATCCGGTTAATCTGTTTTTTGAATTAGTCAAATTGAAATACATAGAAAAACTCATAATGATTCTGATAGATGAGTCACAAGATGCTGCAAAAATTTGGTGACCAACTAAAACTAAGTTTATAATGAAAAGGTGGGATTTATTTCAGGCAGCAGAATGCAAAGTGCCAGTACCTCTGTAAGGGCATGGGGAAAGGCTCAGACTGATACTGAGAGAAAATGAGCATGACCTTTACAAAATTCTGAAGTTCACATACTACTTCTGCATATACTGTTCCCCTTGCAGTGAATCCTTGTCCTTTAGCTGAAGGAAAAGTCAACATACTTGCAGAAAAATAGTGGCAGGGGGCACTTTTCACTTTATTTCAAAGAGGACAAAACTGATGTGGAGTTCTTTAGGTCTTGTGGTGTGAGGTCTCTGTATTAAGAATTACTGCAATAATTTTTGCAGATTTATTTTATTTTTAAATGTGATCTTTGATGATACAATTAAATATAGTTTTGCTTCTCATTTCATTTTATTTTGTTGAATTAAGCACACTTACCGGTTGGAATCTCGGTACATCCCAAGCTCCTTTCACTCACACATGTAACTATATAAAGGGGAAAGAAATATACTATTGGGGAAAAAATGAAGCAGTATCTAGCGCAGCAGCAATTACTTTTAGTACTCAGGAGTTTGATTTTCTGAATTTTCATAGTCAGTATCTTTGGCAGGTACTGGAATCTTGGACACGCTGATCTGAATCTGATGCCCGTGCTTTGAAATGAAATGCATCAATGTTAAATTTCCACCCTAAGCATCACATTAAAGCTGCCTTGCATCTTAATCTGGCTAAAAGTGACAAGCCTTAGTGTTGATCATAATTGCTGTATTCAGTCAGGAACAGTCTGCAATCATGTGTTGACCACACTGGCAGTGCTCCTGACCTTGAAAAATACATTTTTGCAAAAGGTTTAGGAAAGCAAATGTCTATTCCTTAGTCTTCCATTGAGAGGCATGTGCTCAGCTGCTTACTACCAGACTGCTTTGGAGTCCAGAAGTTATTCATAAATCTCTTTCCACCCATGTTGTCTGAAAAATAAAGTAGATGCCAATATCTTCTGGGAAGCCTTGTAGAAAACAGATCAAAGGCTTCTGGAGTTTATTTAAGAAAGGCCAGTTGTGAGTGGCTTAGTGTCTGAGCATGGCATGAAAAGTGAAACAGCCATGACAATGAAGCACCAGAAGTCCTCTGGGGTTCAGTGAAGAATTTGAGTAGTATGTGGTGCAGGTGGGCCAATGTCTCATGCTGTCATTTTGTTGCTCCTTTAATTGCAAACTGAATGTTGTGCCCTATGTCTAACCCTTAGAAAGAAAAACAAAATTTCTCAAGCCAATAGGATATAGAGTTTTTCATTCAAATAGTGGTTAAATACTGAATTTCATCTTTTCTAGGTCATTTTGTGTGAAGGATCTATGAATCTGTGTGATTTACTTGACTTGTAGTCAGTGTTATAGCTGACCTTTTTAAGTAAATTTACTTCAGTAAATCAGACCCTTCAATGTATCCCTGGTTATTCCAGGGTTATTTCTTGTTAGAATTATCTTTTTTGTTTATGCCTACAATTCCTTTGTACTGCAGAATGTCCTAATTTGTACAATACATGGAGATAGCTGCAACATCCCCCCAGTCTTACGTGTGATAGGTTGGAATTCAAGTAGAACATGGGATTAAGACTGCTCCCAGTCAGACCTCCTAACCTAATTCCTTGTGGGAAACAAAGTGCTTCAGCAGGGAAGTTCAGTCTTTGTCAAACTAAGCACACCCCGTCCCTTAAGAAATGGATATTTTTAAACTCCTGACAAAACAATGAATACCATTCTCGTGTGTTTCAAGATAAGACTAAGATTGCACATGGAGGTACATGGTATCTGATTGTAAAAGCAAAATAGGTTTCATAATGCTTCACTGGAGAAACATGCAAAGTAGTTGAAAATTTCTGTCTATTGATCTGAGTGCCCACTTTGCCGCTTATTTTTAGGAATAGGGGGGATAGAAAATGACAGGTATCAGGAGTGGAAAAGATCAAACCATGGCCTTTATTAGCAATGAAGTCATTTTAGAAGAGCTGAAGAAACTTTCTAGAAATTTCCAAGTGGAAAGGATCCAGAGAGAAAGGGAGCAGAACTCAACAGATATCTCACGTCTGTCTGTATCACATCTCACTCCAAACTGCTGATCCCAAAGAGAATGGGACTGTGACTACTGACTGTTTCCATTGTGCTATTCCTTTTCTAGTCCAACAGCCCAGTGTTTTTCACAGTTCCACATTTCCACAGTTCCAGATTAAAAATTAAAAAAGAGGTTGGAGAAAAAAAAATGTTCTAGGTATAATTTGCTTTTAATTAAAAACATTCGTAAGTAAAATAACCATTTAGTTTGCTACAATAGCATTGTCAAAAGCTTGATAGAAAGATTAGAGGATTTTCTTTTAGTGTTCACTGCTGCTTTATTTTTGAGACAAACCTTTAACACTTCGGAATTCTATTGTGAAAGAGGGTGGATTGATAAAAATGGTTTCTGATGTTACCAAAGATCTCTGAGAGCTGCCAAGTAAATTCTAGGCAAAATGGAATGCTGACAGAATGCAGGAGCTGAGCAACAATATGGTGACAACAAAAAGACCCAGAAAATACTTGGGGAGTATGACTTGATGAGGTTTCAGATGGAAAACATGAAGATTTAGTGTGTTTTTCTTCAAGGAGGTATGCACGCTTAACTTCACGTACTGTGGACATTTCCAGTGAAGTCAGTGGGACAACTTGTTTTGAATAATACCATATGTCTTCATCTTTGCAGGCTCAAAGTAGAATTTGTTAAGTCTGGGAAGTGTATAATTGCATCCATGCTCACATTGTCCAGCGCCACAATAGGACAATCAGTACTTATTTCTTCCAGCAACATATTTGCAGTGATTATCAGTGGCATTGGCTTTTGCCTTCTAATTCTTTTGTTCTAGTTCACGCTGATATGCTTTGATATTTATGGAAAATTAGCTTATTCTTTAGTTAAGAAAAATACACATGTCAATTTTGTGTGAATTATTACATTAGTAATTCAGCAAGGCATGTTTATTGATGACACAGAAACATCAATAAATGTCAGTGAGTTGCTTATACATCTTTGGGGCTTTAATCATCTCTTCTGAACTAGTTTTAAACAGGCATTTCCCAAAGTCTTTATAAGTTTCTGGACACAATAGTCTACTAGGATGATCAAAATGAACAGGGAAAGTATCCTCTTTTTTTTTTTCTTTTCTTTTTTTTCCTGTCTTTCTTTCTTTTTGTCTGTGCACTGAGATTATTTATTGCCTTTTTGGAGCAAATATTTCTGGAAAATGTCTATTAGGTCCGCCATTGATGCCCCTTCCATTACAAAAAAGCCAATAGTCTGTCCTGGTGGACAGTAGATTGACAATGAGCCAGCAATGTGCCCTCATGGCCTGGCCATGGCCATTAATAAGAGCGTGGCCAGCAGGTCAAAGGAGGTGATTCTTCTTTGCTCTGCCCTGGTGAGACCACATCTGGAGTGCTGTGTGCAGCTCTGGGCTTCCCAGTTCAAGAAAGACAGGGAACTTCTAGGGAGAGTCCAGCGGAGTGACACAAAGATGGTGAGGGGCCTGGAGCATCTCCTATATGAGGAAAGGCTGAGAGACCTGGGGCTGTTCAGCCTGGAGAAGAGAAGACTGAGAGGGGATCCTATCAATGCTCATAAATATCTAAGGGGTGGGAGTCAAGTGGATGGGGCTGGCTCTGTTCAGTGGTGCCCAGCAACAGGACAGGGGAAAATGAGACAAACCAGAACACAGGAAGTTCCATACAAACGTGAGGAGAAAGTTCTTCACTGTGAGGGTTACAGAGGACTGGAACAGTCTGCACAGAGATTCTCCCCTGGAGATATCAAAAACCCACCTGGACACTTTCTCCTGTAAGCTACTGTAGGGAACCTGCTTTAGCAGGAGGTTGGACTCCAGAAGTCCCTTCCAACCCTTGTGACTCTGTGTTTCTGTAACAGAGGAAGAATTGAATTTGTATGTGTTTATTTTTTTGCTGGAGTGACTGAGCTTTTGCATTAGAACCATCATACTTAGGTAATTACTCAGAGCTCAGGTTGTGAACATCTTCTCCTTTTATTTTTATTAGAAAAATAAGAAAATGCTCAACTAACTATAGTTATCTTACCTGTATGCTTAAAAATTCTCCCTAAATGCTTTTTATCAGCAGTATTAAATGAAGTGCTCTCAAATATTCTGTATCTGTTTTACTCAAGACAAAAAAAGTATATTCAGTAAAAAATTTGATTGGTTGATAATTTAAGCGTTCTTTTTTCTTGTAATTGCAAAATGCTTTTAAGTATTGCACAACGCACCTGGCAAATATGATTTTACATTCATCCTTTCCTAAGTTCAGTGGTCAACATGATGCTTGCAGTTGTGAGCACAGCGCTGCAAAATTGCCCTTTTCACTATCAAATTGACCACTCTGGTTACTGTTCTTTTTTTTTGCAGTTAAAGATGTGAGTTTTCTCCTCTGTCAAACCTTTCCGTTCTTTGTACTGCGTAAGTTAACAGGTCTAAGCTAGGAGTAAACACAGCCTATGGAATCCTCTAACTGATAGCTGGCTGAGAGCAGAGAGAAAACTGAGGTTCTTAATGAGGATCTGGAAATCCCACAATAGGATTTAAAAAAAAAAAATTAAACTGCAGCAATTCATGGCTAATATTAGGAAACCATCCATAAAAAGCAGACATGTAGTGCAGAACCAGCCTCTTAATCTTCACAGTAAAATCTTAGGAAATTGCTCTTGAATTCTCTAGAGGATGTGGAAGGGTTTAGAGGTTTGCTGTTTATTTATTTATTTATTATTTATTTATTTATTATTTATTCATTCATTTGCTTTATTTATATTATTTAATTATTTATTTGTTTTGTTTTTTTTATTTATGTGATTCTGTGATTCTGTGATTTTTAATTCAAAATTCAAATGCTATGGCTGGAAACTCTCATAGTTGGCTCTGTACATAATGCCTTATTTACTTCTATGGAAACTACAACAGACACAAATAGCACAATAACTCTATTTGATAGAAAAAATTCTCAGCTACAAAACAATCTTTTTTGACATGGTCACCACTGTTAGCTGTGCATTTTCACCAGCAATGAACAAGAGCTTGAATGCTGCACTTATAAAAATCTGCATCAGTGGAGGTGACCCACTGCCACTGTCACCACTGCTGGAACACACTGCCCACCACCTCACTGTGCTCACAGCTTGGTCTCCATAAATGTTCTGCAAGTGTCGATGAATGTTAAAGAATGCAGTTTTTTTCTGCATGGAGGAATTCAGTGACACACCTTTGCTTCACGTGCACTTTCACGTCAGGTGCCGTTGGTATCAGAGTGCCCCTCTGCTGCCATCTGTCACACAGCAACAGCATGTAACGGGATATTGGTGGGAAGGTTCAGCCTCTACTGCCGTACCACCAACATCCAGCTCAGACCCTGTGGGCCAACATAATAACATAGGAGGCATTACTATCAGAGCAGCCCTTCACGAATACTATTGGCAGAGCCAGTCCTGGGTACTGGATGCTGATTTTGATTTGAAATCTGAATTCTCATGCTCCAAAGCTTTCAGCGTCTTTTAGGCAGGAACATTTTTGGCCTGGCACTTCCTACTCTAAGCACAAAGGGATCTTATTACAATCCAGCTTTTACATAAAAACTTGTGAATGTGTTTATTTTTTACATTCATCCTGAGTAGAAACATAGAAAATACTCTCCAAATGGTTGAATGGATCAGTCTGTTGGATGTTAATACTCTGTCTTGTGGTGCTAGTGACATTATCACGTTACTCCTTGCAATCCATCTCCAGAAATACAGTTTTCCTTGATCTCCAATTATCCTATTTTGCTAAACAATTAAATTAAATTTGGATAATCTCTCCTACTGTGCTAAAATGTGTACATATGTGAACCCTGACCATGGATGTATAACATAAGTATGCATACTGTATGCCACCAAATAAATGGCAGGAACATGTGACTGAAGAATTTATCTGTGTTTCAGTAACCTTGAGATCAAAACACTCCTATGGGGGCTGTAAGGCCAAGGGAAAGTACTACAGTTGTCTCTACAAACAGAAAATTCACTGAACAGAACAGCCATGTGAGGAAGACCATCTACAGCAGTAGATCTCAGCCCCTGGCAGGTGCACTTTGCAGTGGTATTTCAGCATTTTATTTCTGGTATTCAAAGCTGTTTCAACAATGAGAACCTCTGCCATTGCTGCTCCCTATTCATTTGTTCATTCCCTGTTCCACTCTAACATGTTGACTGTGAGAGAAACTGAACCTTTGCTCTGTTTAGAGCAAAACCAATTAAATGAAATTAATAACAGTGCTAAATTATGGTACTTTTGCTTCTCCTGCCTCAAGGTTTTTTAGGATTAAATTTTTTCTCTTTCTTCTTCCTTTTTCCTTTATCTTTCTGACTTCTTTGCACTACCTTTGAGAATTCTATATGTTGCTCTGATGTAGATTGGTTGAGGGAATTAGATTGGTTAAGATTGCAGTTTGCTCTGAATGAGCTGATGCTTACATCCTTCTCTCCTTAGGGAACAAGTGCAACATTCAGTTGCTGAGAAAGTTCACACATAGATTTCACTCTCACAAGCCTCCCATATCCCCAGTTGTAAGAGGAAAGTAGGTGTCAGGAAAACTTTCAGTCTTGCAACTAAATTGGCTATGCCCCAAGCAGAACTGGAAAAAGAGTACCAAAGATCATAAAGTCTTATAGGAGAAGTAACAAAACACAAAATGGATTGAAAATCTGTGCTAATATCCCTTTTTTCCAGTTGCAGGTAAGGTTACTGACCTCTTAACTATTGCATCAAATCACAGAGCACTTTAAGGGCTTTTAGTGAACTGTGTACCAGGGACTTGGAGAGCTGGCATCTGAGGATGTGGTCTGTCAAACTTTGGCTGGGAAGATACACTAATTGTCCAGTTCACTGCACAGTGCAGAATGAATTTGGATGGAGGGAGCTGTTCTGCTTCCTTGAAACTGAGACTTGAGAGAGCTTTTCCATGACAGGATGCGAGGAGGAGACATTTAGTCCCAGGCCTCCTCCCTCCTGATGATGGTAGATAGAATGCACTGTAAACTTTTGGACACAGAGAATTCAGATATTGCTCACTCTCATAGAGTACAAATAGACCATTGGTGTAATAATCCAATGCTACCTCCCAAAAATCCTGTCAGAGCAAAATGTACAATACACTGTGATTGAACACTATTAAAGCCAGCAGTTAAAGAGCAAATAAACGTTGTAGATCACAGAGGGGGAAATTTGCATTATTTGTCACTAGTAGCAGTTCTTAATTTTTAGTAGACAAGGCATAATGCTCTGAGGTTTTTGGTTTGGAATGAGTTGAAAAGTTTGTTCTGAGGGAAGGAGGAACTCACAGAATCCCAAATCTCCTCAGTTCACGTGAAAAATATACTTTTGTGTGTAGTGATTTCAATTTGGCCCTCAGCTTTGACCACGTATTTCAAGGAAAAGTTGGGCATGTTACTAGGATACATTTTCAAAAGCAGAAATAAACGTACAGGAGTCTTTTGGAAATAAGTCTGATAACTAGCATGTATTTCAGGTGCTACGAAATCAAACTGGGACTGTGGAACGTGAGGTCTTGAGACTTCTAGCAGAGATGTTGACACTAGACTACATAAAATATTTGCATATCAGAGAAAGGCAAGTGTCAGGAGAATGGCAGCAGAGGAGGAGCACAAATGGCAACAGAGGAGGAACACAATTTATTGTCTTTATTAAGCATACTTACAGTCATGTGTTTTCTTTTGGATAGTCTGTGTGCTTTTTGTTGATATTATAAAGCAGTTTATTTCAATTAGTCATTAAACTGCAGCTCTTTTCTTAATCTGTTTAAAGTTTTTTATATTTTATTATTACAAATGAAGGCTAATGTTACTTTCAGCTGTTGCTGTGCCCGTCTGGAGAGCCCCATTGAAGTAACAGAAGCTATTGTAACTGAATACAGACTGTAGGCTTGTGCATTTTGCAAAGCATCTGGAAATTCTGGTGGACTGAAGCCAAAACCATAACTCATTGTTACTGCTGTGATTATGTGATGATTTTACAACACAGAATATCCCATTTTCTTAACAGCAGTCTTTTAAATGCAAACCTCTGGGAACAAATGGAGTTCTGTCTCTAACATTTGTTTCTTGCTTAGTTGAGTAAGGGTGATATATTTAAGACCAGATAAAATGTATATGTTAGACTTGAGTATGACATACTCATTACATAAGGTTATTACGTAAGCAGCTCAGTCATTCACACTACCTTTCAAAACAAGACTAAGGGCATCTTAACACACCTGACCTTAAATCAGAAAACATGATAAAGGACAAAATCATTCAACGTCTGAAAGATTGAGATACTTAGTGCAATTTGCCTGGGAAACTCAGAACATCCATTTCAAACTAACACAGCAGCAAAATGGAACAAAGTAAGTTGAATAACTTTTTTTATACCTCTGTCTAATTTGAGGAGGACAAATTGCAGATACTTCCTGCTTTGAATGTTTCTTCTGAGTTAAGATCATTTATTTCTATTTGATAGGTATCTTTAGTCCTTGGGTTTTGAGAAATTTTTACCACATTTGTCACTTGAATTATTATAGATAAATAAGTAATCTATTAAAACAAATACAGACTAAAGCAAAATATGAGTTTGACGGGAGACATAGAGAGGTTTCATTATCGCTTTGGTAAGTTCTACAATAAAAATGTAATAATTCCTGTGAAAAGTAATTGATGAATGTGCTGATCAAGTTCAGAAATACTGATCATTGTTTACTCAGGCTTTCAGTTGCTCTACACCTACTTTGGCCATCAGATGTCCAAAGAGAATTTTTTTGAAACCTGATGCAGCACATTTGAAGTTGGTTGATGTTGCAGTTTATTTGCAGAAAAAAGTCTTGAGCACGAAACTTTTTCTATTCTTACCCCAGTACAGAAGGAATAGCAGGTTTCACTTTTTTCCTTTTGTATGACCTTGTGGTTTCCAATCTTCATTATTCTAAATGACCTTCTCCAGCTGTTTCCCAATCTTTCTATTCCAGATTCTTCTCACTCTTTGTCAAAACAGACTATTTTCCTGTTAAAAGTGTTTTCTCTGATTAGAGAGAACTATTTCCCTAGCCTATAGTTTACCTATTGCTTCACTGATGGCCTGAATGCAAATGGAGGTTCATCTGAGTCCTCATCACTGAGAAATGTGATATAACCTTAAATAATTCTTGTAACTCCTGCTGATGGCCTAATTGTTCCATTGGAGTCATATTCTGGTCATCATCCTGGATCAAATATTTAAATGATTAGTAAGTTGTCAGAGAACGTCTCTGTTACTGATTTATAGCATTAAGTTCTCCACAGTTCCAAATTGGTATAGATAACCTAAAGCACCACTGCCTGTAATTTCATCTCTTTTATAGCTGGATGATGTGTTGAAATGCAATAAGACAATTCCTTATTGCCTTAAACAATCCAGCTTCTCCATCAAGAAAAGCTCTATTAGTTTGGGATTTGATCCAAGACAAAATATTCACAGCATCAAGCCAATGTTAAGGTTTCTAATGATTGTTTAGTCAGTCAGTCCAATCTATCAGTGAAGGGCATTGAATGCAGGTGGAGGCACCAGGAGAGAACTTTAGACAGTACAGGTGAGAAGGCTTTATAAGTTGCTCATTCCAGATGAGGCTCATAGCTCCACTGGGACACCTCTAACTAGTGGTGTGTTAATCAAATGTTAGGATGCGACGGCAATCTGTTACACGAGCTTCAGTGCCTGTCAGCTCTTGGGGGCCTCCTCAGCAGAGCTGCAGTCACTTCTTGTGTAAATTCTGTTCAGTTATTTCAAAATGGTTAACCAGGTTTGCTAGACTGCAATATCTGGAAATTAAATTACCTAGGAGTATGAGTGTGAGTTATGGTATTTCTGCCAGCTTTGTTCCTCCTGAAGTCTCCTCTAACCTAAGATGTTCTATGAATGTATGGGTCTAAAGCCCATAATAGTTAGCAGAGTGCAAAGGATGCTGACAGTACCTCAGTCACATGGATTACTCCACAGTTCAGTAAAAGATGTTCAGCACCTTTCAAGCCAGAACCCACCTCTTAATACATTAGTTTTTCTGCTGTGTTTTTCTCCCTCAAAACTGAGTTCTTACAGATTGTGTGCTAAAGCTTAGCCTTTTTTTTTTTTTTCTTCTCACCATCAGTTTGCCAGGAGCAGGGGATGTTATCAGATACCGTGTTCTTCCTTCTATATGTAACTTCTATGAATGTAACTTTTCCCATCCCCTCTGTGTGTGCGTCCCATGGCACAGAGCAGAGAATACTGATAACTTCCTCAACATCAAGCATAGTTTTACCTGCCTTCAAAGGCCTGAGCTGGCTGTAACACTTTTACTTTGCTAAATCTTACAAACGGTATTTTGTGCTTGCCAGCTAGGGATCACACTCATAAGTAGATATAACCAATTATAACAAATTGCTTTGCTAACCACTTATTTTCTGAGTATTTCCATCATATTCAAATTAAAGAGCTCATCATGTTAGTCCTCCATTACTCTGATATTTTGAAATTCATTCATGTCTAGAGGATACTATGCGTTCCTTCATATCACATCTAATCAAAACTCCACATGAATTTGGCTTTGAATCATACATGTGAAAATCACTGGGATTAATAATTAGTATCTTATTAGAACTCATATTTTTGACATATTTAATTAAAATGAGTGAGTTAGCCTCTAGGCAGTCTGGAGTTTCCTGTTATCAGGTGTTTTTGTTAAATATCCTTTCTAATTTAAATTCTGGCTTCACTTTTACAAACCTCTCTTTAGCTTGAAATATCAGCTCCTCTTCCTTATTGCACTGTTTATAATTAACTTCATAGCGTTGTATCTATAGAGAATTGCTATTGCCCTATGAATTAATTCTTTTCTAATAAGGGTTAGTTCTATGACCATCTATGAAACAAACAAAGGTACTATCAAGAAGAAAGAAATGTTAAATGGAAAGCAGATATTTGGCAGGGAGCATTATTTCTCATTCTCATTCCTTTCTACCACCACTGTTTCTTAAAATTTCATGAGTAATAGATGGTGTGGCTTTTCCCAGCCTTCATAGATACATTGTGGAATGCCCCTTATTGGAAGAATTTAAGTGTGATTAGTGAGACTGCTGGTAAACTTGATCTTGCCTTGGTCTGGGAGGATGAACTAGATGACCTCATGGGTTTCTTTGCTTGTGGGTTCCTTTCCTGCTTTCCATGTCTGTGGCTCTCATACCTTCCACTTTTCTTTTTTTTTTTTTTTTTTTAAATAAAAAGCTGTACCATGTTGCCTTTATTTTATTTAGTGCTTATTAACTGGAAGAAGAATTGAACTATTTTCAGCTGTTAACGATCTTCTGTATCTATATTTCAAATTACTAAGTTTAAGAACTTCTCTATCTATTCAGTTCTAAAACAGTGAAACAAGAGATATAATTTTGAAATATTTTACTGCTAGAAAGCTTGCTCTCAAATGCTTTGTTTTTCTTTTTTGCCTGAAGATAATTGCTGTTTTCGTGTATGAGAAGCTATATATTGTCACAAGAGGACGAGTTATAGTGTAACATTTTTTACAACATCGGAAGCTTTCAACACATTTTCCATACTTTGCATCAATTGTGCACAACAAAATAAATTTCAGATAAAATAATACCTGAGTGACATTTGTAGCATATCCAACTGAAAGGAAGATACATTTGCTGAGCAAAACATGTTTTAGCCAGACAGCTGCTATTATATCTCAAAGGCCTAAGGAATGGCCAGTGTCCAAGGACACAAGAAGAGGTAAAACATCTGTTCTAAAATAAATATGGAAATGTACTTTAGGGGACATTTATGTCTATTAATATCAGCTGTGTCACATACGTTAACCTTATATTAAGCTCTAGTGTGCTGAACAAAGCCAGAAAATGTAAAAGCTCTTTTCTTCTGAAACAACAGAACAGATGTAGGACAAGCATGTAACAGTAAAAAAGCAGCTGCAAAAAGAGGAGCCATGTCCACATGCAAGTATTACGATAATGGCTTTTTTCAACTTTATTAGTATGATATACTTGATCTAGGAAACCTGTACTGCTAGAAGAACTTAACACATCTTGTCAAGGCGTTTGATCATTTATTAAAAGCAGAATCTATCTGGCTGTATCTAAAAATAAAATTTGGTTGCATATATTCTTGTGCATAATTAAGTAACTATTTCAGGCTGCTTTTTTCCTCTTGTACCACTGTCTGTGCTACCTTTTATATGCACACATTCTGCTCTGCAATAATGGTGCTTAAACCCATGAAGGAAGATACAAGACCTCCTTACTTTTTAACACGTGAAAAATCAAATATTCTCAGTTATTAGTGTGGTGTTCAGTCAGGCCATCAAAATTTTTTATTTTAATAATTAAAAATGATTACATTTTGTATTATAAGCTGCTTAACAAACTGAAATATTAGTTTGAATACCATTAGCATTCCTAAGAGCAAGAGCAGGGCATTCACTCATGTTCAACTGGTTGTCTACCAGGACTCCAAGGATTTGTTCAGTCATCTTATTAATATTTATGAGGCAAGCTCTTTTCAGCTTGGATAAGACTTAGCTGTAAAAAATCTAAAAGTGCCATCTCTGTTGTTCTGTGCAGGAAGATCTTTCTGGAGACCAAGATAGCAGCAGGTTTTATTACACAACTTTGGTGGTTGACCCTGAAAGGCAAAATTGTAATTGTCCAGATGATACTTCCAGTGATCTCTTCAAAGCATGAAACAAACAAACAAACAAAACACCAGAGCCTTTAGAGCACTCACACCTTCTTTAATAATTCTTTCCACTAAGCTTAGTTTGAGAAAGAAATTCTTTATTTGCTGTACTCTATATTTTACCAAGTTTGTGTGCCTGACAAGCACTTATAGTGAGGCATTATGGACTGGGCTCTGTGTGCAAGGTTCGTTAATGAAGACAGAGGTGTCTGCTCACAAGAGCAGAGCCCCCAGTACAAGAAAGACAGAGAGCTGTTGGAGAGGGTCCAGAGGAGAGCCACAAAGATGATCAGGGGACTGGAGCACCTCCCCTGTGAGGACAGGCTGAGGGAGCTGGGCTTGTTCAGCCTGGAGAAAAGAAGGCTACAGGATGACCTCAATTGCAGCCTTTCAGTACCTAAAGGAAGCCTACAAACAGGAAGGGAATCAAGTCTTTGAAAGGGTAGATAACTGCAGGAGAAGGAGAAATGGTTTTATGTTGAGGGAGGGAAGATTTAGGTTGGATGTCAGGGAGAAGTTCTTTACAGAGAGAGTGGTGAGGTGCTGGAACAGGCTGCCCAGAGAGTTTGTGGATGCCCCATCCCTGGAGGTTTTCAAGGCCGGGTTGGATGGAGCCCTGGACAGCCTGGTCTGGTATTAAATGTGGAGGTTGGTGGCCCTGCATGTGGTGGGGGGTTGGAGCTTCATGGTCCTTGTGGCCCCTTCCAACCCTGGCCATTCTGTGGTTCTGCGATTCTTTGACTGTTGCTGTTCTGTCCTACTACTCTTCTACAGTATTTTATGGCTGCTTTCAGCAGAGAGCAGTTTTGAAAACTGAATCATGGACTAAAGGTATACCACACTCAATAGGATTATTTTTTTTTTTACTGTTTTACAGTCAATTAAATGAGTAACTATCAGCTTTAGACAGGAGCCCAGAAAAGTGTATAAATCTACGAGAAAAGAGGTATGAGAGAGTATCATCTCACAAGAATGCATTTTGTTGTTCCATTTGAACTCAATGGTATAATTTCCAGCTTAGCCTTAAAGCTCTGATTATTGTGGCTTACTGCTTACCGTTAACTGTTTCCAAAGCCCATTCAAAGTTCATGTGTTTGCAGATTTCTCTGCTACAGATTGTAAAAGAAATTGCTGTGTATTGTTCCTTGTTTTCTATTCTGTTTGCTGTAGAAAAGCATTAGCCATATCTTCTGCTACCTGCCCTTTTGACTGTAGAAAAGATGAGGACAACAGTGTGGATTCCATCTATGCTTCATAGGAAGATTAAAGAAATTTCTTTGGTAATAAACTAATATGGTATTCGAATAGCTACACAGTGCATTTCTAATGATTGCTGTGGTAATTACTGCTTATGTTGGCCCTTTGTACCAAATATTTTTCTCAGTCCCCACTTTCTGCAAAAATGAAAATATGGTGATGGGATGGAAGGGAAAGCCTTATGTGGAACAAGTAGTCTCCTCAGTTTGAATATTGTCAGTGGGATCCATCTAATCTAACTTAGTTTTCAGTAATATAGAGCTCCACAGTTGAGCTTGTTCCCTTTGAAACCTTTGTAATTAATTGGGAAAAATCACAGTTGTCTGATCAGTTTTGTCTGAGTGGTTCAGCTATAAAGATGTAGTGTTTATGCTTCATCTGTTAATATCTGATCAGATGAATGCTATCCTCTGTAATTTTCATCCTGAGCAATCCTGATAAAATCCGTGAGACAACTCGTGTAAGCAAAATTACATGAGTTGCATGTTGACAGGTGATAGGGAATGGGGTGCAGACTGTCAGCAGGACGTTGGTTGCATTTGCTAGAATATGAGTGCTGTAGTATGAGTACTTGTAGTTCACAGTATTCAGAACCACAGTGCCACTTTATGACTACTGAATTCCTAAAGATGGATATGATATTGAGAAGTTAAAGACCTGTGAGATACTGGATTTTCTATACTCATACTCTTTGGCAAAATAGAACATATGCTCTTAAATGATTTGACCAATGTTGGATCCAACTCTTCACTCACTGAAAAATTCCTAAAAATGTTAACAATACAGGGTCACAAAATTATGGAGGTAATGTGATTTGTGTAGAGGTTTCTTTTGGAAAGGGAAGAGAAGGGAGAGAAAGAAAATAAAAGAATGATAATGAAGGAAATTCAACAGTGAAACCACTTTTCCCGTTGTTTTATCTGAAAGTATAAATTTGATTTTTTTAAACTTTTATTTACATGCCTTGAGGTTAAAAGCCTTCATACAAGGTTGTATCATCTCTTTGGAATGCAATTTTTAATTTAAATAAACAATGTAGGAATAAACCCAGTTGTGATAAGACTGAAGACTTTTCCATAGCTTCTATAAAATAAAAATGCAGTGTTCACCCTTCACCTTATGAAGTTTTAAAGTTTCCCTTCAGTCACTTTTGCCACTGTTTCCAATTTTTAGTCATGAAGCACGTTATAATTTGTTTGAAAATAGTTGAAATGTAAGAGCTGATCTGTAAGTGCTGTGATTGCTTTCATTATTTTCTTACAGAATTATATGAACACCAAATTCTACAATATAGAATTTCAAAACCATGCTTTTTTCTTTTCAATACTCTGAGTTGTCAAGTCTCATGCTTTCAATCTGAGCTCTTACAGAAGTGTTCCTCAACCAATAAATACTGGGGGTAAAGGCCACCTAGAGAAGTCTTCTTCCTGGAAAGATCAAAATGGATGGTGTCTTTCTATCTAAGTCTTAGTTGTAGGCATGTTACAAGACTGGAAAGAGCACATTAAATATTTAATTTTACACGTGGTTCTGGCACTCCCACTTACTGAGCAAGTGCTGGATTTTAAGTTATTTGGAAACTCAATTTGTAGTGGTAGGAATCTGGATTTCTTCCATTCCTCTTGATAGGCACATTGAATTTTCACTAATTCTTCTAGGAACATCTGTGTTAGGGATATAGTTACACTAAGTTCACTCTGTGGCAAATGGATGCTAGTCTGATTCTCCAGAAGGTATGATCCAAATCAACTTCAGGAGTTGTTACTCTCTGTCCTTTGACTAATTATGCCTTCATCTGCTTTCTAGTACCTTAGAGGACACCTTTAAACATGAATAATGGGAAAGGACGTACATGACAAAATGAACCAGCTTTTCTCCAGCAAAAAATTGAGAGGGATGAAGCAGTTCTCTTGTGTCAATAGCTAGTCTGTGCCATAAAATTGTATAGTTAAGAAATTTAAGACCACTTTTGTCTTCCATAATCATGTCCATATAATATGTCCATATTCATCCCAATTTCCCATGATTGTAGTATACTTGGAGATTCCCTGAGTGAAATAAAAGTGTTTGTCCCTGTCTAGTGCTGACCATCTCAGATGTCTAAGCATGAATGTGGAGTCTCCTGTAACATGAATGGAAAAAGCAATCCTTGAGGGAATAAGCTGGAAAACCTAACTCATGCCAGCCAGACAATACAGAGAAAAGCTCTCTTCTAACTCAATAGCAACACATTTCTTCTTGTTATTTAGTTCCCTAGGATCTGGGATCATGGTTCCGTTTAAAAACAGAAGTAGAGTTTAGGTGGTGATGAGAAAAAAAGACATCAGCTGAGCTTACACACTGCCTTTCCATAATTTTTGCAAATTATCTTGAGGCTTCATAACACTGATGGTTTTCCTGGCTGTGAAAGTAGGCTCCTACATGACTGCAAGCTTCCTCTCTGCCTCTCATACAAGCAATTGCAGGAGGGAAAGTGGTTGTCCCTATGCATTTGTTCCCAACCTAGCAAAGTTCCAGTATGGGTGATCAGTCTTAAGCATGTGAATCTAAACCACGAAGATGTCAACAGGAATATTTTTGTTAGTCTTTAATAAATGGTATTTCATGTCATACCACACAAATCAGAAAATTTTATGAGTATCTGTAAAGGTTGCTCTGCAAATGGGGTTACCATGTCCATTCCTCACATGAAGCAGACAGAAACCTGTATTAATGAATTTATATTTTGAGTTTTGTATTTCTAAAAATATCTTGTCTTTATATACCAGAGCTGTGACTAATGATCAGAATTAACTGTAAACTGAGTAGGTGCTGAGCTACATCTTCTTTTTTAGTTAAAGCTGCAAATGATCTGATAAGAGTTAAAAAACAAATAACAAATAGACAACTTGTCAAACTTTCAGTCTTTCAAATAAAACTTCTCTGCAACAAGTGTAGTGCAGATGGTTAAATCAGGAATTCTGTTTACATCTTATAATGAAAATATTATTATTTTTTAAATCCATGAAACGGTTGGCTAAACTAGAGCAAAATCCACATGCCAGATGAGCTCCTTACTCAAAGTTAGTCCCTGTTTATCCCAATGGAGATTTTTACTGTGGTGACTAAACATAAAAATCTCTGGGGACACATTTGACCTGCAGCACTTGCAGTATGAGGAGAGGCTGAAGGAACTGTTCTTAAAGCCTAGAGTACGGAAGGTTCCAGGCAGAGTTAATAGCAGCTCTCCTATACCTAAGAGGAGACTGCAAAGAAAAGAGAGGCAGGCTCCTCACGGAAGAGCTGCACAGTAAGAAAACAAAAGACAGTTGTAACTTCAAGTGGGGAATTCTCTGTCTGTTAATATGTAAGGGAACATTTCTTGCTATAAGGACAGCCAAGCGGCAGAGTAGACTGCAGAGACTCCGTCCTTGTGTTTTTCAACACCAAATTAAACAAAGCAGCCTAAGCATTCTGGTCTGATCTAATAACTGAGCTGCATACAGTAAGAAGTTAGACTGGAAACCACTTGAGATCCTTTCCAACCTGAATGATTTCATGACTTTCTGAACTGTATTGAAGAAAATACATGATTTAGAGAGGTATAAAACAAATCAGATGTGCTCTTTGACTGTGGAAAATCATTATGACATGAAAGTTTCAAAGATGTATACATTAGTTTAATAATGATTGGAAGTTCCTTTTCATTTTGAAATTCTACCATTTGACATCTGAGGTAACTAATATAATCTACAAAATATGAATAGTCTTACAACTGTGGCATATAAAACAGATGAACATTCCACAGCCTCAAGGTAACCAGTTTCTTGCTTTGTAAGCCAGAAATTCTCGTGGGAGTACCACAATGTTCAGAGCACTACATTGTACAAATAGATCTCTGCTGTTAGTTTACACATATGGAGAAAGAACAACATGTGGTCAGACAGATTCTTTAAAAGCTACACATGTGGATGTTGAAGGCAGCAGGCTTTTCCAGGTAAAATCACTATAAAGCAATGATCAGTATGCTTTCTCTCAATTTGTCAGTTTTTCTGATAGTGAGCTACAATTTGGCACTACATTTTTATTCCATTACTGACTTTCTGATGAAAACTTCAGATAAGGCACTTCAGAAAGAAATGACAAGGAGATCAGAAGAATTTCCTTGTTGAAACTTCTGTATGTGTGCTGTAGCAGGCAGGGTACAAAGTGAGTGTTCGAGAAACCTGCACCATGGATTGTGCCCTGAGTTTGAGGCATTTACTCTTAAGAATTGTGAAAATGTAGAGATTACTTTCAGAACTGTATATTTGCTCTGGAGAGGTACTCGTTGGCTTTGTGCACTTTAACAGCAGCCACTGAGATTGGTCAGAAGTCATAAAAATAGCTTGGGAAATGTCTTGGTTCTTGTAAAATTTGGTTCTGAACCAGTACACAACTGGTGGACCAGCAGCAGTTATAAATAATGACAGCTCTTCCACTTGTCTTTATCTCAGAGCTAGCTTCACAACTTCAGTCAGTTACTGGAGAAAGGCAGACGAGAACTGAGACAGCTTTTTTGGTTTACAGAAATGCCTTATATTAAATCCAAGTCTTACAGAAATGAAGCATTGCTTTGGCATTCTGATACAGGGAAGAGGTTTATACCTCTTGGTGTAAATGGAGTTCACACCCGAAGCATTTACCCGGCAATGTGAGGGCAACTTGGAGCCTGTGTGTGTTTGAGTTTTCATGGATGTATTGAGGTCTTTTTGATGGATCTACCTACTTTGCCTTTCCCCGGTACATTAGATGCTGAACTCTGAGCTTAAAATGAGATTATTTAATTACTGCAGGTGATTGAATGTGTGGTGGCCTATTAAGATCAGTCATTGCACAGACATTTTGCTTTGCAAAACTGCAAATTAGTTTTTATCTGCTACATATTTGTTGTTCGGTTTTTTTTTCTTTTAGTAGACTCTATATGAAGGTAGTAATGCAGTACTCTAGAACAGCAGATGTTGTTTCCTCCTGTGTAATGTTTTCAAAACAATAGAGGGTAGGTTTAATATTCCAAAATAAAGGCATTTCAAAGTATTTCCAAATATTTCTAGCAACTGCAAACTATTACGTATTTTTTATTCAATTGTCATAACATTATGGAACATCTAAAGAGCATAAGAAAATAATTTACCGTTCTTTTAAACCGTATCCTTCTCGATTCTCTTCCCCAATTCTGACCTTCCCTCAAGCTCATTCGTGTTAGTTGAATGAACAGAAAATAGCTGAAGCAAAATAAAAAATTATCAAATTTGATTACTTTCCTAGAAGTATACTCCCCTGATTTAGTCATGCAGAACTGCTGTGTTTATTAGGTGAAGGGTATTAGCAGCTGAAGGGTAAAGATCAGTATGGTAGAATTGGCACACCAAGGCTTCTCCACGTCTTTCCGTGCATTTCCATTAAAAAGACTGCAAAGTTTATGTAATTTCTTACATACCTGTTCTCAAATGATAGAAAGGTTATGGAACAATAGAATTTGAGAAAAGTAAAAAGGCAGCATCCTTGCAGTAATAATTAATTTAACCTTAGTTAAATTATTTTAACATATTGAATATAGATTACAGTGTACTGTATGTTATGGTATATCATTTTGTCAGCAGTACATACTCCGAGTCTGATTTGAACTGGAAAAGTTATAGTTTTCTGCAACAGCCAAGGGTCATGGTCTCCGCATCCACCATAATTTCTGGCATCCCTTTTGCATGTAAAAGAAAACTTGTTCTAGAGGAAACCTAAGCTGTCTGTTTGGTTCAGAAGTTGTTGGGGTTTTGCTGGATTATTACTGTGCAAACACTGTGCAAGATTCCTGTCTCAAGATGTCCACTATCTTACTGAGGAAGAATAAGAACACAAAAAATAGCTGTTATCAACTTGGAGTGTGGACAGATCAAGAGCTGCCTTGCTATGAACTGTTCATCTACCCAGGCAAAAATATTTAAACATTAAGGTAATATTCAACTCTTGGCTCCATAGCTGCTCAGGGGGCATTGTAATCAAATAATCCTACTAGTCAGAAAAACAGTCTATGTTATAGTGTGGGAGAGTTTACTGTTGGAAATGAAGGCATCCACGCCTGCTTTACTAAAGAAAAATTTGTCCTACATTTTCAGAAACTTGAATTTACACCAATTTATTTTATAAGTGGATACAAGAAAGTTAAACACAATTCTTCTCATAGGCTGATTAAAAATTCATATGAAAGGTGTAGAAGTGCTTAGCTCTTTACAGAGGTATTTCTTTGAAGTGCTGAATCTTGGCTTTTGTAGATGTGGTCACAGCCTGGCAGCAGCTGGAACACTGCCCGAATGCAAGTGTAGCCTCTGTCTTTGCAAGAATAAAACAGTACATAACATGTTTCTGATATTTGGGGGTCAGCAGCCTGAGCCACTTTGATTCAGTGACATTTGCAGTTCTGCTCTGGCTGCTTTATCGGCTTCATCTTTGCTCCTCAGTCCTGAACTGAATTGCTGCGATCTATGAGATATCTGTCTGCTGGGAAGAGTGAATTGCTACAGGAACTGTCTGTGTACACCAGGGGAAATTAGGTGATTAACAAACTGCAATTAACTGCCTTAATATCATGTTGAGTGAGCCTTAAATTTTGACTGTTTTTTTTTTCTTTTCTATTTTTACCATGTTCTGTTACTGTGGTAATGTGATCTCCATACCCAGCAAAGCAAAGCTGCAGCTCAGCATCCCTCCCATGCCTTGTGCAGTAGAATAAACATTGCCACAAGTACCTTTCAGTTTTCAGAAGTAATTAGTAGTTTTTTGTGAAGAAGGACCTTGTTCAACTACTGGCTGCTTGATTACTTTGAATGAAAAGGAAGAAATGCAGAAGTGAATTGCTGTGAGCAGGCTGCTGCAGGGCGCATTCTAACTTCAGTCTGCTTGTTTGGCACTAACTGCATGCAATCTGTTTCTGTCCATGTGTGAAAGCTACCTGCATGCAGTCTGCTGCTCAGTAAGCCAATCAGGCCTTAAGGAGGCTGCACTTTCAGTCTGCTGTGCACCAGAAGGCAAACCTTTAATCAGTATCTTTTGAAAAGATCACAATTAATAAAAATCCATGAAATTCACTTCTGTGATTATAGCAGCAAGTGCTCTGTGAATTAATTAGGGTCAATTTTGATCCCATTGTAGTTTAGAAAATAAATTACTACATGGCCAGATTTGTAGGTGTTCCAAGAAAACAGACTTGCCTGTCTTACTCCTGTCTCCCAGCTGTGCATGTTAAATGAGTATCTGGGGATATGTCAAATTTAGTGTAGGACATAGCTATTAGACAGCAATGAAAATATTCTAACTCAAAGGTTCTTTTCTATGAAACATGAATTGATTTTCAAAGGCAAATCAGTCTTTCCCTACTTCATTCTTTTCTGACCAAGTGGAGTAAAAGGGAAGTAAAAATGATAACCAGATACTGCCTGTAAATACATTTACCTGTTCAGTTTTGATACAGACTTTACTGTGTGCATTGTCCAAGAAATTTTAGTCTTGAATGAAGATGACTGTTAGATTTCCTTTATAGTGTTGTGTTTTTACAGAAGCTTTTAACCCTAGGAAAAAAAAAGGGGGGGGGGGGGGGGGATGACACACTTCTTAAATCTATACATTCTATCATTCTTTCATATATTCAGAGTAAAAGTAACAGTTTTCCATTCTGAATTACTGTAGGCTTATAGAGCACTTTTTCAATATAAATAGTTTAATTTTGAGTTATATATAGTGTAGAATAGAGACCTGCCTAAGAACTGTTCATGCATCCTACATATGTGCACAGAGATTTCCTCTAGTGTCATTTACACAGTTTCAGCCGTCATCTTTCTTTCTTAATGCAACAAGGCTCTAAAGTCACATCAGTAATAGATTTTAATATATTTATTTGTCACAGAACGATTCACAGAAATGTTCCTTTGGAAAATGTACCCACTCAAGATCTTTGCACCTGTTGCTGGACTCACCTAAACAGTTTAATGCCTTAGTAAGAAAAGGATCTGATAGTTGGCCAGCTTTTTTAATATAGACTCTGTGAAAGGTGTGTGCTTTCTCAAATATTTTTTTAAAACCTGAGCCAAATACAGAACAGTCAAGCTGCTGTTTGCAGGGCTGCCAGCCACTATGACTTACCTCTGGCTGAGCTGCTAGGAAAGCATAAGGTGGTAAGGATCACACTGCCAGGGATAGGGGCATTACAATAAGTGCACCTCAGCTTCACTTTCCCCTTTGTTCCTTGGCACCTTTCAGGTGGCCTTCCACCAAATGAATGCCACTAAGTTCACGTCTGGACCCATGGCACTCTTAGCTGTCTCTATACCTTGGTGGTATTTTTCAGCACAAAATGGATATTAAGCAGGTAGACTAACCAACTCCACACACATTAGTACCAGTTTCTGGAGAGCATCCATTGGTCCTTTCACTGTGGACACTGCTTTTTGAAGAGGAGAACATTCTGCTCTTGGGACTTCACCTGAATGGTTGCTGGGTCTCTGTGCTCTCTGTGTTACCAGAAAAGACAGCCAACATCAAAGCACATGGCTGCACTGAGCTGGCCATGTGCTTGGGCTGTTCAAACATGTGCATCAGCACAGGCTGTAAGCATGCAGGGGAAATACCTCCCGTTGCCTCCCAGATACAAGTGTGCTTCCCATTAGAGTGAAGCCTCCACACATATGCCGACTTTGTCTTTACATGAAAGGCAGGAACTCACAAGGTTTTTGGCACTGTCTGGGAAAAGTTTCAGAAGTCTTTCCCTTGGTGTTTCTGAGCCTGTTAGTGGCTTCCTCCGTGTTCCCCAGACCATGCATGGTTCTGGTGTGTATTTCAAGGTACAGTAATCAGTTCTGCTGTTGCACTGGACATGCAGAAGTTTTGCATCCTGTTTGGTAGTCACCAGCTTTCTATTTGTAATGAATATATGGCTGAAACTATGACACACTTTTTTCATGTCCAGGGAATGTTCCAGGAGAACCAGGGGGAATCTGTTGGGATGAGAGAGATTTAAACATACTGAAGGCAAGTGAATCATAAGATGCCTTTGTGGTGTAGCTAGGTTCCTTAATGTGTTGTATAGGGAGCATTAGTGAAGGAAAACTTGTAGAGAAATGTTTAATATGTTTTAGTACAACAAATGATACAACTGAAAGGGAAAACAACAACAATGAGTATGTCTGGATACAATTGTTTCTTAGTTTTGAAATAGAACACTTAGGCCTGTAAAAATAAGATCTACAAGAGAGAGCACAGTGGTTATGGATTCAGATGTACTGCCCAGCAGAAAATAATATGGAAAGGAATGTATCTTAAGTATGCCTTTCTCTGGGAGTTATACGTCCACTTTTGGACACAGGAGAGTCTTTCCTGCACTTCAAACTGCGCCGTGCTCTCTCAGGGATTTGAGTGCCCACTTCAGCTGGTCCTTTTTCAGCTAAAGATAACACAGGGCTTGGTTGGTCCTGCCATCCAGTTTCACCGTATTCTTTACACACATCTAGTCTGTGAGTGGATTTGTTTCAAGACTCTTTTACAATTCGGTATTTAATTATGTGTACAAAGCAAATGCAAACAGCTTCTTTGGGAGAGCCTGAGAGACTGCACTGCCCAGAGCAGCCTACAGTCCACGGAGTGTAGGAAGGCATTGAGAGATGGAATGGAAATATCTCCAGCAAATCAGTTAAGAGAGGGACTCTACGCTTCCTATGTCACAGGGCACTGTTCTACCTGTAATATGAAAGGAAATTAATGCTTCGTGCAAGGCACAGTTCTGGTGACATGTCCTGAGAATACCTATCAGATAAGCACCATCAGCAAAGGGATTTTTGAAGTCTTAAATTTAAAGGAGTTGAGTAGCATAGCTCTGTAGAGCTATGGCTGATTTTGCCTATGCCCAGCTGAAGAAATGTATGCACTTTGGAGACCGGTGTCAGCTGAGTGAGGGTTTTGAGAAGATACATTCCAGATGTGGGCACTGTCGGAGCTCCAAGTCACGTGCTCGAGCTGATACAGAAAATAAGAGGCAGAGTTATGACCCGGACCCAGTTTCTGCTTCCAGGATGCCCCACAATATGCTCTAAACAAAGTCAATAGATGCTCTTGCAAGATCTATGGGATTTTGTGCTAAAAGTGAAAAAGAAGTATTTTCAATATGCTATTTCCTGAAACAGTGAATTCAAATTTTTAAGTCTTGCTTACTGTAAGAATGCACTTTAATAGTAGCTTTAGCAGACATAACTCACTAGACGGAATCCTTAGCTAACATGTATTGCTATTTCTGTCAGAGTAATTTGGTTTCAGAATTCAGCAATGAACAAAAGTGCTTTTTAACTTGCATCTTGTCATAATTTATGAATGTAGTGATGACTGTTGAATCTGAGTTCTTGTGTTTGTCATGGCTATGATATAAAGGTTCTGCTCTAACTAAAATCTATGAGATGGGACTAGAGACCAACAGCTTCTTGTACATAATATCTAAACATTTCTTTACTAAGTGAAATATGAATGCTGTACACCTTTAGCATGGAAAGGTATAGCAAAATTCTCCTTAAAAATAGGCACAGGACTGTGGGATTTTCCAGCTAACAATATAGCAGATTTTGTACCTAATTACCATAGAAAAGCATCAGGGGATCATTGGCATTTTATTGAGAGAAAACCATAAATACCTAGCAATTCCCTTGGTTATCACATAATATTTACTTCTCAAAGTGTCAAAGCACATGGTTTTCTCAAACTATTCTCCATGTGCAGATTTGGGACTTGGCAAAATTTGAATCAGTTCACATTCTGAGCTTACACTGGGAAAAGAGAGGGAAAAGAGGAAGACTAAATGGGAATCCAAAACTGACGCAGCTCCTGAAATGTTCAGATCGAAACCACTGTCTCACTCTTTAGAATAAAAATCCTGTAGAACCTAAAATAGCAAAATGCCTCTCTTTATCTGCTGTTCCTCTTTTATCTTCATTTTGAGGGAGGAAGGAGCACTACATTCTTTTCATTCCTTGTTTTTTCTTCTTGCTTTGTGTTTTTAGTTGATAAAGCATACAAGCTAGTGATCGTGACTGTTCTTGCTAAAGAAAAATATCATTTAGTTGCATTAGAAAAAAGCACACTTGCTAAGAAAGCGTAGCTGAAAAAATTAACAGCAGTTGTTATCTTTAAATATTGGAGAAAAAAAAGTAGTTGTCTTTTGGCACAGTTAAAAACGTTTTCCAGAACTTATGCTTACAGTATTTTATTCTTAGGAAATTTGAATTTCACATTCACCTGTCTTACTTCAACAAATTCTGCTGCACCTCTGAACTGTTCAGAATCATAATTCATAAATGTGCTCAATTAAGAGAAAAGCTTTGAAGACTTCGTGAATATTTTTTTCTAAGACCCGCAGATGCAGAACTTGGACTATTTTAAAGCAAGAGGGCAGATAACCTAACTGACATCACTGAAAAGATTCTTTTCTATTCTACACACACGAAGGGATAATAAAACAGGGGTATGAAACTTGCAATATTTTCTCTTAACTAAGTGTTCAGTTTTCAGAACTGTTCCTTAGCTTCCTCTGAGGTTAGCCTTCTGAGTGCAGAGGAAGCCACTTTGCATCTGCTCCAGTGTCACGATGACTTGTATTTGTCCATACAATCTTCATTTACTTTGAAGCAATTGTCTTTGTAGATGGGGACCTACTGGGGTTTTCAAAAGCTCTTTGGCAAATGTTAAAAATATTCTTCCATCACTGATTAAAGCATGTTATATTGTTCCCCCCCCCCCCCATAACTTCCTGAGCAAAAGTTTGTGATTAAGAGAAAAATCCTGTAATGTATGGTATACTTGTATTCTTCAGACAATGTAATAATAGCCACAATGTGAATAGCACTGGTAAGAACTTGAAAGCAATTTAGACTTATGGCTGTGCTTTGTCCGCTTTTCAAATTCTTCTCTGATGTCTCCAACATGCCTTGACAATATGGCAAGTTTCTCAGCTTTTTATATCATTCCCAGTCCCCTACTGATGTCTGTGCACTGCATGTTCCAACCCTGTGAGTGCCCAAACCTCTTATCTACAGTGACCTCTCCCAAGATCCCTGCAGAACTGAACACCTCATAGTCTTTTAATGTGTTTTTCATGACAGTGCCTCTGGGGCCAATGGGCAAATATTATGCCTTTTTTGCAGATGGAACACATTAGGTTCCTCAACAAACACAGTGGCAGCAATTTCTTTCCTTCAAAATATAGCTGCAGTACATGAATCTGCTGCCCCATGAGTTCATCCCATTAGCCCTCATCTCTCTGTTCCTTTTGATGTAGGCACTGTCTTCATATATGCATTAATGCTTGATGGAAAGTAACAGTCATTGTTTTCTAGCTGAAAGTGAACTAAAACTTCTCAGAAGATTGCTTCCCTCCATGCCAGTGTTCTAGACCTTTTTTATGTGCACATAGGAGTTTCAGTTTAATGAAGTTAATATTGGGCGCTTATCTGAACCTGCCCAAATCTATGAATCTTTGGGGGTTCATTTATCACTGAATAATGCAGCCGGACAGAGGGAGACAGCTGAATAGAAGTCAACATGCCAACTGTTCCTTCATTTGTTACTGCCATATTAATAAAGTCGTTAGAGTGGAACTAATCCATCTGCTCACAATTTATTCCCTAGCAATAAGATACAATTTCACTGTTTCATGAGCTCACCCTTTGACTAATTTTATTAGAATTCTTTCCATAGCATCATTTTTAATCACTTGTAGTTTTAGCTGTGTGTAAAGTTGTAGAAAAAGATGGACTAAGAGGAGAGATGAAAGTGTTCCATGAGGAACTGGATCAGTTTAAATAGAACCAGATCAAATAAAGTGAAGTCAGCAAGTCTACAAAGGCCAGCAGAAAAGCACTTAAAATTATCTCTTTCACAGCAAGCTTTGTTCTGTCATGTCTCAAATGTAAACAGAGTCAAAAGCAATGAGGCAGCCCCAGCAGCACCATAGGCCAAGGCTGGGCTGCAGTGCTGATGGGCAGTGCTGACCAAAGGCTTCAGAGACAAAGCACAGTGACTGGAAAATCTCCCTTCTTTGCCAAAAACTAGTGAGTGACATTTAGCTCATCCACTAGCTCCCAGACAAGTGGGCTTAGAGTACTAAAGGGACGCAGGATTTTGGCTATGTGTTGTTTGTATGCAATGCTAAAACGAATTCCTATGAGCTTTATTATTATTATTATTATTCATTTATTTTATTTTATTTTTTTACTTTAAAAAGATACTGATATGCTTATTCTGTATTGGCTATTACTAGTAGATGTGGTCTTCATTTTGTTGGGTGGGTGCAATCTCAGACATGAGTACCTAAGCAAAGCAAAGCTGAGCAGTTTTTCAAAGTGCTGAGCCCACTGTTCCCATGGATTGCTAAGAGTTTTAACATAAATGCAGAAAGAATGCTGAAAAAGCTGGGAATGGAGCCTACACAGAGGTGAGGGTGAGGGTTCTCCCCTCCCTGGGTGAGGGTTTCCAAAGCATTTAATTCATTAACATGTCTACTTTCAGAGAAAGTGATAGTTTTAGCAACAGCTTTGCATGGGTTATTCCAGAAAGGTTCTGAAAAATGTACCTTCCTCTTATAAAAGGCAGAACTGTCTTGTAATATCAGCTGAAAACATTAAAATATACTTCCTTTTCTTTATATGGTGCACTGCCACTCTGCTGGGGCACTGACAATTAAAAAGAACACAGAAGAATAATTTGTCTTGGAAAAGTTATGGGCTTCTTATCTTTTCTTCTTTCAAATCCTTCCAGTTAGGAGGAACTTAAGTGTTCATATGTAGGCAATTACAGTGATTGCAGAGAAATTATTCCTTCATTAGAATGGAGGTGCTAAAAAGGCACAACAGCAAGTAAAAATCTATTAGTACTGAACATCAATATCTTAATCTAAAGCATAATTGCAGCTACTGCAGTATTTAAATAAGACATTCATTCCATGATATTAATTGCATGACTATGGATCATCTTTACAGTGCTATGGTTCTCTCTCTCACATATATGTGTATATAGATATATATTTCAATTATTGGATGCTGAGCTAAACAAAATTTTTGTAAAATCAGACTTTTTGTTCAAGACTTATTAAATTATAAATCAATGAAATAACGTTCACTGACAGCTCCAATAAAATTATTTGAGAAAACTTTAGCGTACTAGGCTCAAAAATCTCTGTGATTTCTTTATAAAGGCAAATACCCATTATGAAGAATCATTCATTATAGTGTGCTCTGGAGAGAAACAGTTCTCTTCACACAGCAGATGGACGTCAGAAATGCTCCCTATGTATCAACTGATATTGACTGAAAGGTTTCTAGATGTACATTAGAAGGTTTTATTCTTCTTTTATTTGTTAGTTTCCAGCAAATTTTCTGTAAAAATGGAAGTTTACTATAAAACACCAAAACAGTCCCATGAAGAATGAATTCTAGCTGAGGGGAAGTTTTCTTCTAGTCCAGACATTTTAGGACCTTTTTGCGAGAAGGGAGAACTGATATAGCAAGAACTATCATCTAAGTTTATGTGTCTGGCTCTCGTCTTTGCCCTGAGTGATTGTAAACATTAGATCACAAGATGTTTCATCTTTGGGCAAGGCAAGAAGGATGTCATGTCACCACAGCATCTCAAGAAAACTTAAAAAAATCTGAAAGCTGTCAGCAAAGCCCCTAATGCACTGTACAGTGGTGCATCTGCACTGGATCTGTGGCTGCCACGGATTAGTTTTGCCCACTAAATTTAGCATGTCAGTGATGATAAGGGATTGGTATCCTACAAAACTGAAGCTGAAACAAATAATGCTTTTTCAGGGGTTCACAGTCTCTCAATGATCCTAGAATTACATATTAAGCACAAGCACAGTCCTTTAGAACTCATGACTTGTGTGATTTGAAAACACACAAAGTAAATTTGTGTGTTTTAAATCAGGGACAAAATGTGGCTTGCAAATTAATTTTTACTATTTATTAATAAACAAGCCACATGAACCTTCTGTTAAAGATATCTCCCAAGGAATGCAACTAAAGTCAATTTTTGATTGCTTAAACACATACCCTTAGCAGAGGTATGAACAAGAAAATCCCTGTTAAATTATTTTATGACACTGCGTTGAGAGCAATAGCAGCTCATTCAGGAATTTGGAGCTTTCTTGTGAAGCACTGTGCAAATTGTTTTACTGCAAAGTAGGAGCTTTCTGGTGTTAAGGTTAGTTAAAGTAACACTGTCAAATACCTGTCCAGGTTGTCCAGACCCAGAGGCTCCAAGACAAGCTCACAGTTTGAAACTAGAAGACACTGTGCCATTCATTTTGTCATAACAGCTTTCTTTAGTTATAGAGCATTATTACAGAGCATAAAACATGGCAATTACATAATAGAACCCACAGATATTTTGCTGTTCTTCTGACATTTTATACATAGAGATGGCAGAAGCCCTTTAAAGTCAATAGAAGGATTTTTTTTTTATTTTTTTTTTTTTCAACCAGGGAATCAAATGAATTTGTATTACATATGAGGCAACTATTTTGCTTACTTTTTAATTAAATAATTAATGCACACTTGTATTTACTAAAATCCACCATATATTCATATCTCCAACAATATAAGGGGCACTGATTATATCACAAAATTTCACCAATATTAGGACATAACTATTATTTGCCCATTGGTCCAATGAAGAAACAGCATCCCAGATCTAGCATCTCTCAGAAACAGAGAATGATAGTATGCGGCAGGTGTCTAATCCATTTTAACATCAGTTTAGAAAAGAAAAATAGCAATCATCATATTTCAATGGAGAAAAAGAACAGTTAAATCAGTTTTCTTGTTTTGAAGAAATTGAATTTTATTCTTATTTTCAGTTTCAAGAATGCTGTTTCTTGAAATGAATATATGGTATGAATATATTCCACTGAAAGTGTTTTTCCATTTGTATAGTTTGTATGTTCTGTAAATAATTAGAAGTAGTAAGCATATGAAATTCCTTTACAAAGCAAGTCTTGGAATATTGAACGTTAACATTATTAATATTCAGTCTCAGTCAGAAAGGGGCATGTCTTCATTTTTCATACAGTATTTAAAAACTGGGCAAAGCAATATGGAGGAAGAGTATCTTTACAAAGTAATTTGAAGTGAGATTCACCTGAAATAACTAGATATATGCCTGTGGATTCTAAACTCTTTTTACAGTCAAGAGGGGAAGGCATTGTTAGGATATGATTCATTTTGTCCTAAAGTAAACATCAAAAATATCAGTGTTATTTCTCTTCAGAAACAATAAAGGACAGCTGTAATTGGCAATTTGTGCAGCCATACATACTGCAGCTGTCTAAAGTTACTAGAAGAGCTGCCCAGTGTTACAAATGCTGCAATGTTATTTATATCATCCGTGAATGCTTGAAGGTTGTTGCTTGTAAGGCACAACATTGATATAATATTTAAAATTTAAGAACTCACATATGCTAAATTTTTTGGTCAGAAACCACTATTCTCTTAAATATTTCCTTTGAAATTTTTGGGAGCTGCTGGCACCTTCAGTATGAATAGAATAGTTTCAGTTTGAATGGAATAGATTAGAATCATATTCCAGCTTTCTAAAAGCCAATAATAGATAAAATATTTCTATGTTAATTCTGTGTCTTACTGAACTCCAACTCGAACTGATATGGCTCAGTGTCCCAGTAGAGACTGCTGATGAATGGCATTCCTCAGGGATCAGTGCTGGGAATGGTGCTGTTTAACATCTTCATAGGTGACATGGATGGTAGGATTGAGTGCACCCTCAGCAAGTCTGCAGATGAAACCAAGCTGAGTGATGCAGTTGACACACTAGAAGGAAGGGATCCAGAGTGACCTGGACAGGCTGGAGAGGCGGGCCCATGCCAACCTCATGAAGTTCAACAAGCCCACGTCTCTTTTTCTGAATTTTTCTTTCCTAATGCACCTGTATCTCCTCAAATGACTTTGAGACATTTCAACAGAGGAATATGAGAAATATGACTGCAAATATGCGTACAAAATCTCCATCAGCAAATAAGTAGAGATTGCTTGATAAATAGAAACAAAATGACATTAATTGAATGTACTTTTTCTTTTATCTTTAGCAAATGTAATGTCTTGTACACTGATTGTGGATTGAGATTATTACTAAACCATTGTTTGAATGCAAAAAGTATTTTAAATTTTGTGTTAAGGAATACATTAGAGAGCTAAATGTGAAAGAACTGCAGTGCAAACCCCAAATACTGCTGTTCCTTACATGTCATTACAGAGGATTTCAAAGCCATGTGGTTTGTTGCAGCGCTGTCATTTTCACTCTTCATTTTTATGCAGGACTGTGGCTCTCAAATTCACCCAGAGGAGTCCTGTGGCTTGCAGCCTCTGTCTCATGAGTACCTGTCTGCAATTTCACAGACTGCACTGAAGACCTGTGAAGCTGGAGATGCGAAAGGTTTGTGCTTAGTCTTCTCATCTCATGCTCTTCACCAAGACAGATGTAGAAAGAGATGTTTCTTACTCTCTTTGCACATGCACCAAACTACACACAACAGTTACAACTAATCACTTGTAACTAATATGGATTTTTAGAATGAGATTAATTAGTTTGTGACAATTTTTATTTTGATGAAATATTTGTTATCAGCAATTGACCACTGTTTGTGTTATTGTCAGGTAGCCTGTGAAATGCATTGAACTATTTCCATCAGAACCAAGATAAATTAAACAGGGTTTTATTCTAGATGAAAGGAAATGCCTAATTAAAAAGAAGAAAAAAACAACTTCTTGACAAAGAATGCAACATTTGGACCCACTTTATTTTTATATTTCTACTGAATGTATACTGAAAACAAAAAAATAACAATTTTGAAGTGGGCTTTTACATGTATCAATACCTTAAATATCAAGATGGACAAATCACACAGCTGAAATGCCTTTTGTTAAAACAATAATTATTCAACAACCAATATGATTGAAGTATCCCTCTGGATTAGTGAGAACCCACATCAGAGCAGAATGGCAGACAGGTATTCATTGTTAGCTCACAGATGCATGAAGACTTATGCAAGTGTGCTTTAACAAATAAGAGAAATCCACAGGACTATTGGAGTATGCAGTTCTGTGCCCACTTTGAGTTGCTTTTGTATTTGACAATTCTTTTGGATTAAACAAAGAATTTGTTCAATTCTTTATTAGACAAATGAAAAATAAACCCAAACTCCTGTATTTCTACCACACGAATGTATTTTTTTTCTTCTCATAGATGAGAGCATCTTCTCACAGCAGTGAACTAGCATGAACTCAATGAACACTCATTGCACAGTAACAGGAATGCATGAAGTGCCTGAATGCATCAGATTACATGAAAAAATAGGGAAATAAATTATTTTTTTCAATGTTAAATGAAGGGAAGACACAAAGGAGACGTCACTGTACCTGGCAGCGTATTCTAATCACACAGCAAGTTATGAGTCATAAACACGGCACCGCCTATATTACTATATTAGGATGTAAAAATCCTGACTAGAAAGCCCAAATCAAATCAAAAGAAGAGTCCTTTGGGGGCAGACAGCCTGTTTTTGTGATATATAATGTGCGTCTTTTGAATACCTTGTCTAGCTAAATGGAGCTGAATATAAAATATATTTAAAGACAGTGCTAATAGCATAGCATTAAAAATGGAAACGACTTCAGGAAATGTAGTCTCAAAGGACAAGTCTTTAAAAAAGAGAGGAATCATGTTGGCTTGTAAAATGAAAAATTGCCAGGAGATGTCTGATGAGCCTAGAACTGGGGATGTATAGTTTCCAGGAAGAAGTGACTGTAAAGTTTTAATTCATTTCACAAATCCAAACTGGAACTGGAAAGTAGGGCTTTTTGTGCAAAACAACTCAATTTATAACTAAGCAATATCCCAGTCCTGACAGCAAACATTCTCATAGAACACAGAATCATAGATTTGTAGAATCATAGAATTGTTTGAGTTGGAAAGGACCCTTAAAGATATTTAGTGCAACTCCCCTGCAGTGAACAGGGACATCCACAGTTATATCAGAGTGCTCAGAGCCCCGTCCAGCCTGACCTCGAGTGTCTCCAGGGTCTGGGTATCCACCGCCTCTCTGGGCAACTTGTTCCAGTGCTTCACCCTTGTTATTGTAAAAAAACCTTTTTTTTCCTTATATCCAACCTAAAATTTCCCTCTTTTAGTTTGAAATCATTTCCCTTTGTCCTATCACAACAGACTCTGCTAAAGAGTCTGTTGCCTTCTTTCTTACAGCCTCCATTTAGATATTGAAAGGCCACTCCCAGGTCTCCCTGGAGCCGTCTCTTCTCCAGGCTGAACAGTCCCAGCTCTCTCAGCCTGTCTTGGTAGGTGTTCCATCCACTGAGTCCTTTTTTTGTCCCTCCTCTGGACATGCTCCAACAGGTCTCTCCTGTAGAGGACTCCACATCTCAGATGAGGTCTCACTAGCCCGGAGTAGAGGGGCAGGATCACCTCCCTCACCCTGCTGCCCACACTTCTTTTGATGCAGTCCTGGATCCAGATGGCTTTCTGGGCTGTGAGGGCACATTGCTGGTTCATGTTCAGCTTGCCATCCACCAGTACCCTCAGGTCCTTTTTGGCAGGGCTGTACTCTATCCTTACATCCTCCAGCTTGTGGGGATTGCCATGATACAACTGCAAGGCAAAAGAATGTTTCTATAACCTATTCCTAGAGAAAGCATCTTTAAAATGTCTTAGGATTTCAACTAGATCCCAAATGTAAAAGTGAACTAGTCATAAATCAACAAGCTATTTTTAGTTTCACTTTAGCTAAACCTTCAAATTTAAATTTGATTTTTCAGTTTGTTGTTGTTGTTTTTCTATGGGTAATTATTTGGTTTTGATCTTGAAAGTAAAATCTGTGTCTTTGTGGGTATGGCAGTGGGAAAGGATGAGCAAAAATAGAAGAGGCTGAAAGCCTTGTCCAGAAGGAAAAAAACAAACAAAGAAACAAACAATAAAATTCAGCTTTTCTTAGTTAAAACTTCTTGACTTTAGGCTAGCATTTGCTGGCTTTTTAAGTATGAGGTAAATAGCCCTGAATAATTTTTAAAAATCATATTTGTTTTCATACCAAGTTAGGAGAGCATCTAATGGGAGTACTAGCAATGTTTAATCTCATATCCTGAGCAAGATGTTTACATATGCAATTGATAAGCCTCTTTAATGAGCCCAAAAGCACGTTTACTTTCACTCTTTCTCTAGAAACCTATTACAGGCTTTCATAAAACTTTGTATTTGCCATACAATAAAGTTAACCTAATAGCAGCTTTCTCTTACCCTCCTTCAGTGAATTGTAGGTGAACTTGCTTTTGCCCAATAGAACCAGTGCTGACTCTTGGCTGAAGCAGCATAAATCAGAGTAATTGAAGTTATGTTGAAAGCTACCTTGTGTACTGCTACCTAACAGAAACAAACCACCTTAGAGTCTGAATAGAAAATCATCTTATCTTCCAAGCTAATATTGATTTGTTGCAATTTTTACTGTTACTTGTTTTCTATTTTTATGTATGAGATTTATTTTTTTATAAAATTTCATTTGTGAAGGTTAGGAATGCAGTAACTAGCTCTTGTGAAGTTGCAATAGGGAAAATTTTGTTACAATTCGATTTAAAGTACATATATTTACATAATATTAAAAATCTATGTAAGTGTAGCAACTGCATATGCTAGCACAAAATGACAGTGCTTCCTATAAACAGTTTGCCATCATATGCCATTGTTGTCTATTTTTTTGCCACTTGTCTTCATCATATACCAAAAATATCTCATTTTTTCTTACTATACTTAATTACTGAACATAAGATAAATAATCTTTTCAAAAGGTACATTATCACTTTCAGTTGCCAAAGCTTAAACTTTTATTTTTCATATGTTTCAGTTCCTTAATATTCATTTTATATAGTTCTACTTTTCTAGTTTATTACCTAAAACCAGATCAGCTCGTAAATGTATACAAAGTTAAGCAGAAAGTTCCATAAAATGTGGGATCTCAGCTGTAACCACTGCCAGAACGTTTATGAAATTGGTTTAAAAGAAAAATTACATTAGGAAAAACTGCCAGTTTTCATACATTTTTTTAAGTATAAACCACTGCCACTTTTAGGTCATTTTTGAAGAACTGGAAAGCAGTGGTAGTCTCTGATTCCAGACCTCAAACCAACCATTCATTCTGTCCCTAATCTTTTACTCAGGAAGTATAAAGTGATAATAAAGTGATACAAGGAGTTTACATGGCACTTTCTACTGTGCTGAGACATGGTGCTTCTCGTTCTGTTCATATGAGTGCATGTGAAAATCATGCCTTGCTCTAGAACTTGGGTCATCACTTTGTAGCTTTGGGTAAAGATTCACTTCAAATCCCTAGGCACAAACGGCATAAGATCTTGCCCAGAGACCAACTGTCAGGTCATCTCCCAGAAATGTTACCTGTTTGGAACTAACTACTTTTTTATCCTAATCAGTGTTGAACTTCAAGCAGTCCTTGGTTGACAAATGTGCGGAATGTTGTCCTTAAGGACCAACAGCTTAGTGATTAGTACAGAAGGAACACAAACTGAAAACTGCACTGTGTGAGGAGCTCTGAGCAGCTCTACCTCTGTGCTTTTGCACCATGGTCCAGAGCTGTCCCTCCTGCCTTTCTTCATACCATGCTTCAGTGGGCCACATGCCCATAGCTGCCTGCGGGAACTCGGTTAGGTCTGCTGATGTGTGATAATGGCAGTGTTCAGGCTTTCATTTAGTTCCAGCCTGCCATCATGTGCACCGTGTCACCTGCAGGTACAGCTGGCCGTGGGTGTGTTCTGCACAGACAGAAGTGGCTGCAGGACAGGCTCAGCAGCAGCCACAGTTGTGCAGCCATAGCACTCTGGGATACTTTCTGCCCTCAGAAGTGCAGGCTGCCCTGTGTCAGTGCAGGTTCCCATGCAGACAATTCTTGATAGTTTCATTTAAGAGGGCTCTTTTATCTGCTACTTACCAAAACATTTGCTTAGGACTTTCCAGCAGTTGGAGCATGGGGTGACTCATGGAGATGGCCTTGCTCCTGAGGTAGCAGCTGACAGCTCAGGGCCTCTGTTATTCTGCAGGCCTGGTTCTCTCAGCCTCCCGCTCTGTCCTGGCCTGATAAGTGCTGATAAACAGTGGCCTTGTGTTGCACTGAAGCTTCTTGTGTAGCAGCTGTATAACAAACACTGAGAAGCCCACCAGGCTGGTGCTGCTGTCCAGTAGGAATGACTGCAGGCCTGCTTTGGTTTGCTGCTGGAGACATTTGCTGGGCTGCAAGGAGAAACCAAAGCGTGCTAAGAAGGCTTGATAGCTTTGACAGAAGAATCTGGAGGCATGAGTTGTTTTTTTTCAATAAGGCAAAAGCGGGTTTTGCTGTCATAGCTACATGGACACTGAGAGCTTTTGTCAGGACATTACAATTGTATGGACTGGAAAAAGAAGTGGAAGTGAATATAAAGGCAACTCAAGTTTTCTATCTTCATTCAGAAGCTAAGTCCCTCTGACTTCCTGTTGGATTTTGGAATTAAACAGCTTTAGAGACCCAAACTAAGTAAATCATTCAGTCTTTCAAAACAGATGCTTGAAACTCACTGACTTGTGACAATCCCACTATGCACTCCTTAACTGCAAAGTAATGTTTGAAAATGGAGGTCAGTCATGTAGTTTACTCATCTAACTTCAACCATCTGAAATGCATGTGTATGGTTTTCTGAATTCTCAAAAAATAAAGAAATGAGTATCGATGAGGGAAAGCCATCCTCTCTCTTGCTTTACTTTTCTATCCAGAGGCTTTGATCAATACTCAACTTTTTAGAAAAGAACTGTATAATCATAGAATTGAATCACAGAATCGTTCAGTTGGAAGGGATCCTTAAAGGTTCTCTAGTACAACTCCCCTGCAATGAACAGGGACATCCACAGCTAGATCTGCTTGCTCAGAGCATAGTCCAGCCTGACTCTGACTGTGTCCAAAGATGGGGCTTCCATTACCTGTCTGGGGAACCTGTTCAAATGTCTCACCACACTTATTGTAAAAAAATTTTTTTTAATATCCAATCTAAATCTCCCATATGGTTTGAAATCATTTCCTCTTGTCCTATCACAGACGCTGCTAAAGAGTCTGTCCTCCTCTTTAGCAAGGTCTGATAAGTGAGAGTTAATCTTGATAGATAAGAACAAATCTTGCCTTTAGATGTTTCAGAACTGTAAATATTTTCCTTTTCCCATTCTGCCTCTTTAACCCCTTCGACTTTATTTTATCCCTTCTGCTGGGAAAAGAGAAACTGATGCAAGAAAAGCAATTTGAACTGAGAAATGAACCCACAAGCTACTGTCAAATTTGAGCATTCACAGTTCTTTCAGAGAGAGCAAAAGGAATGCAGAGAAGGAAAGAGTCTCTTTAATATATGGAAAACTGCTGTCACAAAATGCTTGAGAATGCCTTATTTGCTCCACAGTAGCACTCCTCAAAAAAATACAGAGGAGATGCTAATAAACCATTGCTGTTTTCCAGGGCAGTGGATTGTCCCTTGCCTCAGCTGCTCTGACAACAGAACCTGTGACTGGAGAGAAATAATGTGGCAGCCCCATGGCTGCCAATACTCTGTGCTTGATAAGCCCGAGCTCCAGCAGTGTGTGGAAGGCAGAAAGGTAAGTAACAGATTCTGCTCTTTAATTTCTTGTTATTTACTTGAATATTAAGTGTTCCAGAATCTTAAAAGAAATTGCATGAGTGATGTTTAAGAAAAATCCCTTTTTATTATAGTGGGGAAAAAGTTTTGGACAGAGAATCCACTATCAGTAATTTAGCCTCCTATGCAGTCACAGCTGTACACTGCCATTTCACATAAAACTCAGGTCATACCAATGGAATTTCAAGATCTGCAATGTACATGGTTCTCAATGAGACCTGCAAAGGGTATCCAAGCATGGTGAACAGAGAAGGGATTTGCATTGTTACAGTTTGTCTCACACTTTACATGCAAGTTTAGTTTCTTCTGCTGCATACCTAATGCATGGCATTGCTTGTGCACACTAATCTTACCAAGTCTTCTTGCACATTCTTTTCTTATAGTGAAGCTTCTAAGGTGATTGCTTGGAAATACAAGGTCTCCTTAATAGGCATGCTATGACTATAAAACTGTTGAGAGAAAGCTCTGATCTGAGGCTCAGGTACATTACTGAGGATACAAGTATCCAGAAAGTAAGTAATTAATTGTTATAAAGATTTTTTAGAGTGTATTGTCTAGATAAGAAAACAGTAATTAACATTTTGAAAGAATCTGATACAAGTTCTGTATGGACAGATACAAAAATAATAGTTTTCAATTAACATTTTCTCCTTCATTTCTGATCATTTCTTGTTCTGCACAGAGTTCTTCACTGTTGCTTGGCTTGATTTCTGCCTGTGGGTTTCTCCTACCATACTTTTCTCAAAAAAAAAACAAAACAAAACAAAACAAAACAAAAAAAAAACAGTGGGTTTATATGACAGAGAAACTCAAATTGCTTATTAAATACAAACAAGCACTTCTAGATTGACCACAACAAACAATGTAGAATGATTTGCTAGCTTTGGTCTTTAATTTCCATAGACATGGGGCTGTTTCAATGAGAAAACAGCCCTTGGTCAGACAGCTAAAGGATGACAGAACAGTATACCACAGTGGAAGTGAATTTCCAGGGCAGTGTGGGATTCACTTCCTGAATCTGGGTGCTTACATTCATCAGTGTAAAAAAAAGGACAACCTTGTTAATGTCCACTACTTTAAATGTCCACTACAGCCAATCTGAATTCAAATGTTATGACTTTCATCCATTCTAGTGTCAAACAAGAGGCAGAGCTAATGTGAGGTGCATTAACACAGCGTGAGAAAAATCTATGTAAAACTAATTGCATGTTTCCTACTCTGCACCTTTTGCATCACTGTCTGATAACCATTACTGGGCTGTAGAAAGCTGCTGAATCACTCATGTTACCTTTTCAAAGATGTCCATGTACCTGCTTTATTCTTTATAAGTCATCATCCTAATGCATGTTCCTATTTTGCTATGTATCTATTATCTCCTATGTCTTTCCTCAAATGTTATTGTTGTTGTTATACTGTGGTATTATTAATTTTGTGTAGCATATATATAAATATATACATATAAATAACATTTGTGCTTCTTTCACCAAATAAATAATTGTAAGGCCTGGATCAAGTTCCTCGTGTTGTTGGAACTTAGGAAGTCAGAAAGTCTTTCTTTATACATAAATTGGATGAGTAGAAATGGCTTGGGTGTTAAAGTCCTGATTATGTCTATGATTAAGGGAAACTTTATACACTGTGAGGATATGATAGAAAAAGTTTTGGTTTTTTTTTTCAGGCATTCACTGAAAGACACTTTTGCTTATCAGTTTTGTAAGGGAGCCATTGAGTAGACAGGTATAATTCTTGAGAATGAACACATTTTTCTTATTCAAGATATTTTTATAACCATCCATCAGTATTTATTTTCCCTAACTTGTGATATTGTTTTCAAACAATGATATACCTCAGCTTTAAACGCTATAGAGATCACTGAATTAATATCAATTAATTACATCATAATTTCCTTAGTAAAATAAACAGAAGGGTTCAACACCGACACGCTGAGCAGACAACAAAAACATAATGAGGGCAAAATATAAGCCCAAAATCATCAGCCTAGATGAGGATACTGAGATGATTTAGAATGTTTTTTAATCCTACTGAAGTTAGAGGACAACAGAAATCACTCATGTTCACTTACCAAAATGCACTCAAATATGGTACATACTTCTGTATTCTGGGTATTGGTAGTATGCCATCGTATTTGAAATATTCATCTTGTGTAACACTGTTCTCCACAAAATCTACATTTTGCAGCATCAGAAGTAAAATTGTTCCATCAGAGCTGGAAGTAACTGTGAGATCTCCCAACTCAGCCCTGTTTTATTACCTGCAGACCACACAGTATCTGAATTCTTGCTCAAAATGTATTTCAAGATAAGGCAGTTAAACAGCCCACGTAATTACCAAGTCTTCCTTTGGAACAGAGAGTGGCATATGTCAGTAGCATCAGTGGATCAAATCATGTCATGCCTTCCCTTGAGCCTCTGTGATTTTGTGGATTTGACTCTAGAGTACCATTTGGAGAAAATTCAGACTCCTGTAGGATTTGATCAGGAATTGAAGGAAAAGGAATTAGTAATATTTCTGATACGTTAGGCTGAAGCCTCTGATTTTTGTCCGTCAAAAAAAATATAGTTTAGCTTCATGATTCTAATGTGCTGGTTTTTACTTTGTATGATTAAAACTTCACAATTAGACAAAATAAAACAACATAAGTGCCTGTGATTATATATTTTCTTTAAAAATGAGGTGTCAATCTCTCTGCTGCTGTCACATTCCAACTATGATAACTGCAGATTGTGTTCTTATGCACCTCTTTTAATGCAGTGCACACACACACACAAGAAAAAAAAAAAGTCTGTGTATTGTTTTGCCTGTAGTAAAAGTGAAGGGAAGCGTGCAGTGAGTTTATCATTACACATTACTGTGTAATGATATCTGGATGTGCATCAGCAACTAATGAAGCAAGATGGAAGGTGAATGCCAATAGTCTCTTTTTGGATGTAGCACATGTAAGATCAACTGTAAGTTTAAGTGCAACTATACTTTTTTGTTATGTTTCATAGAACAGCAGTTAAATACAGTGCTCAGATGTGTTTCTTGCTCTTTGATTTCTTTTATGTGTTTATCAGCATTTCTGAAAGATACGATCATTCAAATAGCACTTCTTTCCTGTATTCAACGTAAAAAAAGCCTACCAAAATATGCTTTTCAATTTTTTTTTTTCTAATTTCAAGCTGCTTTCATACATTTAATTAAAATGCATTTGTAATTCAAAGCTCATCTCTAAAATTATCAAGTCCTTTCTCTATAACAGTGATTCACTTATCCTGGCTGTGACTTCAAATTGGATTTAACTACTATTTTAGCTTGTGTGCATATAAAACTGTGTTTGAGCTAAGCTGTTTCTGTTTCATAAGAACCTAAGACCACCTGTAGTGAAACAGATTGGTGGAGACATGAGAAAGGATATGCATTCACAAAAACAGTTTATAAGAGGCCTCATTTTGCTTTATGATGTGTTAGCAAGACTAGTCAGTCATATGTTTGCATTTCAGACACTGTAAACAGGACAATTCTGAAGTGTTGAGGCTCAGGTGGTTCTGGCATAGTAGATTTTCCAGTTTGAGCATTTGTAATTGTTCTCCCTTCTAAACTCTTAGTAAGGGTAATAAGATGCAGGTACATTGTTTTACAGAACTCCATGCGTGCCCTAATTGAAGGAAAGAAATAGACAATCTTAATAAAAAGAATGTATCTGTATGATATTGGCTAACAAGAATTTGCTGTAAGAATTATCCAATTCTATTAAGACACAGTGCTCTGAATTTTGTACTGTAACTTTTAAAATTAGGTATAGGAAAAGGAGTTCTAACAGGTAATTATTTATCCAATTAGCAGCACATAGAAATCTACCCTCAATAGCATGGGGAGATTTTGTTTATCATTGAGAAATATTTCTCAGAGTTTAGTCTTATAATAAAGTGCCATTGAATCATGTGTAATTAAGGACAGGAAATGTAAAAAGGCAATATTTGCTGAAGTACTTAAAATTCAGCTGTTAAAACAGGAATTTTAGCTTATAATTTCTTAATAATATTTTAGAGTTAAGTACTGTTTGGGATTTACAGGTGCTTAGGTTTCCTAAGCATGGTTAATTTATAATGATAGGTCTGGTTAAGAAGTGAATTCCACTATGCTTACACAATCTCTTAAAGCCTGTAAGCTATGATGGATTTTTTTCTCACAAAACATTTGCAACAGAAGATGCTGAAAGCATCTGTCTGCATGACAGTGTTGTTCTCTGTCTGGTAAAATTATAGCCTTATGTATGCCTGATCCTTTAGTCATCCTGCAGACAAATCCCCCATTGACCTGAACAGCGCAGGACTAAGCCTTGTACCAGACTGTGGAGAAAATGAGATACAGCATATTCTGCACACCTGAACCATCATTTGGCTCATTATTGTCATAGAGCTAAACAGGAGCATCCACAGAGCCCCTGGTTCAAATAATATGTGGCATGCACAGCTTTGGTAAGTTTTTGCAACTATATAGAAATATAGAATATATAGATATTGCCATAGCTACCACACATTCAATTGCATTTAATAATTAGTCTAATTCATCAAAGCTCTTGGATTATTTGGAGGACATAAGCAAGTTTTCTTCCTGGAGCTATGCACCACCTGCTTTAGCCTCTGGGTTGTCCAAACAAATGCTGATAATGAAGCTTGCAAAGGGTGGATGCTTTGAAAGATACTTTCTGATAGTCTGCATATCACAACAAACTGTGCTTGGCCAATTCAGGGCAAGGGCATTTTGAAAAGATTTTTTGCAGGTAGGATTACACACAAATGCCCTGTTCATCCACCTGGGTATTTTTTTTTTTAAGCAGAAGAAAAAGAATTTGTCTGTTTCCTTCCAGGATTAACAGATGCCTCACAGTATGGTTGGAACAATAGTTAGAACCAGACTGTTGGATGCAGAGAAGGCCTTAATGAGTGGCTGCTCTACGTGCAGATTTGGCAGTGATGTGCTGTGCATCCAGCAGCCTGGGATGCATTGGATTACAAAGAATCCGCTGTTATCTTTCTGTCTGAGATCTCTGCTGCATTTATGGGATGCAGAGCATCCCATTCAGAATGCGGCACGCATTGTCTCCAGAGTGTGCCTGCTGACGCCTCCAGTGAAGATCACAAGACATCAGCACTCATTTTAATGACATGTCTTTCAACAGTGCTGTGATTTCACTGTGAAGGAAGTAGCTGGAGTTAAACAGACTTGCGTGATTCCAGTGATACTGTCTTGGCATAGCTCATACCTGCTTGAAGTCAGAGATTTCTTGACTGAAAGCTAATATGATTGTTATAACTGACTGACATCTTTGAAGATAATCTACATTTTATATCTCTCTTTCTGTACAAACACAGGTCTGCTTTGGCTCATTTTCCTCTTCTCCTCTTACATCAAGTCTTAACTATTCTCTTAGCAGACCGGTTTCTGAGTATTTAGGTTAATTTTCCTGGTGCAACCTGTACTCCTCCACCAATGTGATGTTGCTATCTGTCACATTCCTGACATCCTTTTCAGCCACACCTTCTCCTAGTTATAAATATACATTCCCACATGGACGCTCAGTCATGGATCTAATCCTTTTCCTGATCTGCTTTAATTCTTCACAACAAGCTCACTTAAGAGTGAAAATTGAGATGTTTTGAGACTCAAAACTTACTCCTTCAGAGGTGAGGTGTGGACAGCCTTGTGAGTCTTTTGCTATTTGAAGAAGTACCTCAGGGCACTGACAAGTATCTGCTTCATCTAGTTACGCTGACTGCTCTACAAGAGTCTGCTCTGACTCCCAGCACCTCCTTCACATTCTCAGAACATCAGCACAACAGTAATACTATTTTTGGTCCATCTTATATTTTTATATGATGCCTAGCGTCTTGGCACTAAGACATTTTTGCGTCTATATGTCATGTTTTGCATCTGTATGCCATGGCTCTTCTCTCATTTTTTTTTCTTGTCTTTTTTGTTTGTTTTTGTGTTGTGTTGTTGTCTGCTGTTGGGATACAGCTAGATGAGATTAGACCTCATACAGCTAGAAGAGAAAGTATTTATCAGAATATAAGTCATTATATAACAAAGACTAAGGCAAAATTGCCACATTTTCCAAATCAGTGTAGCTTATAGCTGAATGTGCTCCTTTCAGTTGGAAATCCCCATCATAACTGATTCCAAAATGGTGTTATATAAGAAAATAGTCTAACATGATCTACTGTGTATGACCTAGTAGATCCTGCTTGTTATTCTGCTCATGGTGTTCTGTACTTTTATAGAAATTTACTCACCCATACCGCAAGTTAATGATATCCTTGCCTACAAATATCTAAGAACTACTCTTTAAATAGATATCCATCTATATAACACAGTGATGGACTCATGAAGTGAAGATTAAAGAGATGTGGATATAGACAAACCAGAGAGATTAAGAGCTTTTGCAAGTTGAAGAATTCTTGTTTAAAACCTCAAGTTAGCCTACTTTAGAATTAGGTCAGATTGTAGTGTGGACTGTCTTCCAAACTGTAAATAATTGTGTGCATGTTTGTGCATTAGAAAAGGAAAGAGGGGGAGAATCCAACAAATCCTTCCACTGCCAAAGATCCTTGACTTCTGAGTCATGTTGTGCTTGGCTTAAAAAGGTTTCTTGTGGCACAGTGTGAGAAGAGTTGGAAATCCCCTTGCATGTGAGAGAAGCTCTTGTGCAGTCCAAGCAGGAACAGCAACTGTTTACAAATTTAATCTGCAAAACAGCCTTGAGAGATCCAGAAAAGGACATAAAGCAGCTTCTATGTATGAATTTAAAACAGCTTCTGTGCCTACCAAATGATTCTCTGCAACCTGTAGACAGGGCATGGAATGTTCAAGTTACTATTGTGTGCATTCTCGGCTCTGCCACCAGATCAGGGTATGTTCATGCAAAACAGATACTGTCTTGGGGGAGCTTTCCTTGGGACACAGTTGTGGTTCATTTTTTCTCGCAGCAGTCTCATAGGGGGCACTGGATTCAGTCTCTAAAACTGTTCCTGAAGGGAACAGATAAATAGAGATCTATTAGATGAGAAAAGTCCATCATGTTTTCACCATATAAAATCTCTAAGGCATGCTTTGGAAACATCTTCTTAAATATGTTATCTTACGTTGTCTGAATTCTATTTGTCTAACCAACATTCAAGGTGGAAACGTTAAAGCATGAAAAAAAAAAAAAACCAAATCAAATAAAAACCCAAATGGCAACCCCTACTTGCAGGATGACAACTACCCCAAATGCCAGAGGAGGCAGGAAAAAGAGGCACACTGCTGTACAGAAAACAGGGTTGATATTGTGTTATGGCTCTGTGGGGTCTCTGACTCTCAGTTTTATATTTTTGCTCCCTTGTATGCATGTCTGGTTGATTGTGATATTTACAGATCATAGGCAGTTTCACTGGCAAACCTCAGTGAACCTGTGATCTCTTCAGATTTGAACTTCTATCATTGCTTACACGTTTTCCTTAGCAGGAGGAAATGTTAGTTTTATCCACTAAAAATAGGGCAATAGTATTGAAAATATATACCTTCAGTTCTGTGGTCTCAACGTACAGAACCCTTGATTTGGCAAAGTCAACAGAACGGCTTGAAGCAACCCTACATTTAACTTCTTTATGCATTTGCAAGTTCAGAGACAGACTGCTGACATCTCTGTTATCCTTATGGCTCTTTCAGCTCCCTTTAGGATGCAGTGCTTCCTGTCACACACAGTCCAGGACTGTATTCAGATTCTTTGCCACCAAAATAGCTCTCTTTTTTAATTCTCTCTGAAATGAAAGAAAGACCATCTCTTTACAAATAAGGCAGCAGTTGCACTCATTGATGTGTGTGTTCCTTTGGTGTAACATCTAATTAATCACATTTATGGAAGACAGAAGTTAACTAAGACATGCTGTGTAGGAACAAACCACATGAAAAACTGAAGGAAGCAAAGCAGGAAACTGCAAGAAATCAGGAGAGAAACTATTAGCAATTTGAACTATAATGTTAAGCTAAAGAAAGCAAGGATAAAAAGTGTTATATTAACTGTGCAACTATAGACATTTATTTGTACTTTTTTTCATTGAATCGGATAATGTTTGCTAAGTCAGAATTTCAGTACTGAGCTGTCAGGCCTGCCCTCACTGGCAGCTCACAGAGAGTTTTCTTGAGTTTTGTGAAAAGGACCTAAAAGCCTCCAGCCTGGCTGTATTCTTTGCTTTTTGTTTTTGGTGTGTATAGCTTCTAAGTCACATCTTCTTTTCCATCCAAAGATTCTTTTTATAGGTGACTCAACCAACAGAGGGATGATGTACTATCTAATAGAAAGAGTGAATGAGACTCTTCAGGAATGGCAAAAGACTCATGATGTTAAATGTTATGATAATATCAATGAGGGAAAAACATTCATCAGTTACTCCTACTATCCCCAGTTTTGGATGACTGCAAACCAGAGACCAACTTTTGAAAAAGCGCTAGAACAACTGCTGCAGAGGTACTGTATAAACTCCACTGCTGGCTTGTTTGTGTTTTATTCTATTCACAAATGTGTTTAACAGATTTTGGAAGTAAAGTAAGCAAACAATTAAACACAATGTGTTCAGGCCGTATTGTGTGGTTGAAAAGTAGTAGAAAATGACATCAGGCCTCTGATCAGGGTGCCAGATACAGTTCACTGAAATGCAATGCAGTGCCGTTAAAATGTTTGCCATCTGTTTTAAGGCAACGTGTTGGTTTTTTCTTTCTGGGTTTCAGATCACGTCCGCTGGAGAACACAGACCAGACCGTACTAATTGTAGGTGGCGTTCAGTGGCTTAATTCCAATCACCTGCAAATTATCCAAAAGGTGTTGAACAGGTAATGTTATGCACTTAGTGTTATTCCATGTCAAGACTTGATATGATAAATTATGAGAAAACACCAGAAATTTTAAATGCAAACATTTCACTTGTTTTCTTATGGGTGTGGACTTAACTGACTGAAAGAAAAAAAATGCGGTGTCATTCGATGTGCATGTTAAGTAAAACGTGTGTCCTGTTTTTATCTTTTTCAATTGCCAAACAGAGAAAATCTATCAAATATCCTGGTAATTATCAAATCCATAGGGATGGGCTTTCACCTCCCAGTGGATGGAATACATTCTTTATCACAGGTAAGTAACAGTATATTTAGAGTGCATTTTCACAGAAGACATGTTATTTCAGCAACCATTTCTTCTGTCTGGCCGAAGTATGTTATCTCTCCTGCTGAGCAACTTCTATTTGGATCAAAGAAAGAATGGTGTTTATATTTGTTAGTGTGGCTTACTGATGTGGATTCAAACCAATTAGCCTTATTTCATGAATTCCACTGCAGTCAGAGTCATTTGAGGCACTGTGCTCAGTCAGCTTTGCCAAGAACTAGAGGAACTTCCAATATTAAGCCTTACGGCAGAGTTGAAGTTGAACTGGGGCTGGGCAGATTGCTCTCTGTACCACATAGAGCACAGACCCTCCATAGGGTGATACAATCAGGCCAAGCGAGCAATACAGCAAGTTGAAATCATGTCCAAGACTTCTCAGAGTAACAGATGGGCTCATTTCAGTGTACTGTATAACTCATTCAGTTCAATATTTTTATTTATGATTTTGTTGGTGGGAGAGAGAACACGTGAAATACGTGGATAAGACAAAGCTGGGAAGCACTGCAAGGTAGAATAAAGTAATTAATGCCTACCACCGTTGCATGTAACACTAGGGAACAGCTTAGTCACACCTGTTGAATAGAGAAAACTCATAGCTTTTTTAGATTATATAGACACTGAGATCTGCTGTTCACCTCTTCTTCCAGCCATAATACATTACTTTGTTTGGCATGTGATTTTTGCTATAGAGGCAAATTTTCAGATTTTGCCCAATTCTTTCTAGATTTACATTATCTGCCAGTAATCTTTACTGAATTTCTTCTTATGGATTCCAACCATTTTCTTTATAAAGATGACTAAATTATGGGACATTGGAAAAGTGGTTGGAATCCATGTGAACAAACATGGTCAAAGTTATTGCTATAGCATTCAGCAGAGTTCAGACCTAGAAGGAGAAAGAAGAACTTTGATCTTATGTAGGTGGGGCAAGGATAGAAAGACTATTAAAGGCTTCCAAAGGTTATTTTTATTCTTTTTCTCAAGCAAATTCAGGAAATTCAGAAAACTCCAGAAATCAAATTAAGTGTGCAATTCACTACGTTTTCCTTTTCAATATTTGAATCATATATCAAATTTTGCATGTAGTTTGGGTGCTATGGACTTCTGGATTACCCCAGCTACTCTCAAAGCCCTTCTACCTGCAGTGTCAAAATGTGCTGCCTAGACAAATTTATAGCTAATCTTTCTATTCTTGGTCATCCTCCAATATGTTGAGAACAAATATTCTGTTCTTTACTGTGACTGTGTCTAAGATACCTGTGCCATATATTCCTTTTTAAACAACAGTCTCAGTGTCTTTGATCTGAATCTGAATTTATACTTTACAAGAACAATTTGTTACATAGACAATTTCATAATAGGATTTTTTTCTGAAATATATTAACAAAATGTATATTAAAAAATTACTCAGTAATTATATTTTAAGCAGCACTGAAACATTCCCATAAAGGAAAGGAAGCTGGACATCTACTGAAAAATAATTACAGTTACTGCTAATTTTGTTTCTAGTTTACATCTTCTCTAAATCAATCCAATTTGTTGTGCAATTAAAAGAAAATATTGTAAATTTTCTTATAACTATTTATGTGCTGCAAACCTGTTCTAAGGAAATATATATAATGAAACTGTTTTGTCCAAAATGCAGTTTTATTATTCATTTCAACGGCAAAATAAAATAACCTGTAAAAAGTCCTTTTGAAAAACTTTGCAATATGTTATCTGGAATGCAGGCAGAAGTACAAAACTTGTGGAATGAAAACTTGGTTATCTTGGAGACAGCAAAAACATATGGCTATGAAGTTGTTGACACGTTCATCATCACAATGGGACGATACAAAGAATTCCTGCGGGGAAAGTGCGGGTGTCATTTCCATGAGGTAGGAGTTTATGTATTTCTCGGGTATTTATGAGAGCTTTTAACTGCTTAGGAACTTAGAAACAAAAAGGTATGCAAATAGAAGTTGCTGTTGTAACTGGAAGTTAGGCCTGAGTAAAGGCTGTAGAGACAGCAGCACACATATGGTGGCACTTGGCCACTGTGGACCAAATGGCATGGCTGCCCAACAACAGGCTGAGCTGCTGTGATGGTGGCTCTTTGAAAGAAAAACAAGCATGCTCTTCTAAAGAGGTAACTTTTGGAAAATAATATTTTATTCTTTCCAGGTTCTTACAGGATTTGCTATCCATTATATATCTCTGCTATTTCTGCATGTACTCTGTTTTTGTTTTCACAATAGTTCAGTCTCACATGTTTTGTCCTAAGCCTTCCTAACTGAGCTGGTTGGCAGACTCCCTTCAAACCATGATTTAAAATGAAAGGTTGCTCTTATTTCTGTATATATGTTTTCACATTTCTAAGAAAAAGTTATCTGGTATCATTACAATGACAGGTTAAATTAACAGAAATTGTAAGTCATTTGTTCTCATTCTCACCCAAATCTCTGATTTCTTTTTTGTATGAGGTCTGTAGAGAGTGAACACAACAGGGATGTGATAAAATATGTGAATAAGGCAATTGAGAATATATTCTTATTCTGTTTGTTCTAAGGCAGGGAGTCTTCACAGCATATTACAAGTGAGGGGATTCCGTGGATTAAATCAGAAACTAATTAGTAAACACATTATTATATTTAGACACAAAATCAGTGCCTAGGAGGCCAAACCAATGAGAGTTTGAAAAACAAGATATTTAAAGTTTTTCTGGTTTGTCTGAGATGTCCTTTGAGTATGTGGCTTGTGCTTTTGGTATAAAAGGCCACTTCCCAGGTTTTATTTGCATGATCAGTGTGTTGAAAATCTGAGCATTGCTTAAAAGAAGGCTCACAAATATTACATTACTCTGTTCAGAAACTAGGAAAATCTTTGAGGAATAAAGAGGACTTATCTTTCCAGATACTAACAACAAAAACAAACAAACAAACAAACAAAAAAACCAAAAACAAAAAAAACCCAACAACTTACTTCTGATAAATAAGTATTTCTTCAATGAAAACTGCAGTTGTGCACTCAGAAATCACCAGAAGCACCATGCCTCAGTTCAATGCTGGATCCAAGGACAGATAAACCTCCTAGATATGTATAGATAAAATCATGTGTAGCACAGTAAGAAATTGATTGTGATGCCACGAAGATCCTTATTCTTATGAACTGAACCCAAGTTGTCTCTTTATCAAAAAAACTAGGAAATGACCATAAATTTTTATATTAAAATCTGTTTAGGACCATGAAATTTGAACTGTCACGTTTTTCAAGAAGCTTACGCTTCCCTTTGTATGACCATAAGACAAATGGCAAGTACACTTTCTTTCACAGCATAGAACGAAAATATGAAATGAAAAGAAATTGTTACTGAAAAGTTCAAACTGGAAGAAAAAGAAAAAGGATGCAATGAAGGATGTCTTCTTGAAATCAAGAGTCAATGATTTCATGGTATTTCACAATCAGCTGGAGGCTTTGTGTCAGTAAGAAATTTCTTAATAGAAATATCAGGAGTTTGATTTCTGACCAGAATAATGACACCAGCAATCTGAAGTATCATTTAAGAGACAGAACTCCATTATTTATTCCTTATGGAGACAATCCTAATTTTTTAAAAAATTAGAGTTATCATAATAAATTAAAAAAAATTGTCAACAAAATCAATGAAATGTAAGTATCTTTCCAGCATGATTTTAGCAATTTGTTTTCTGTCAAAAGAAATGACTTAAAATGAGAATGGCCGCCAAATGTTCTCTGAATCCCTCAAGAGAAGGACAAAACCTTTTGCTTAATTTGCCAAGTCATGCCTATTTTTCTGCAAGCCCTACCCTTGGCCAAGCCTGTCCCCAGGACATCGACCACGTGCAGAAGCTTTGTAGCTTCACAGCTACAAAGGTGGGCTGTGACACTCAGAACAAGGTAGAAGCACTCATTCTTGCTGTAAAGAAATGTCACAACAGCTGTGATGTATTTCCCTTAAAGTTCCAGAAGATGGAAATATCTAATAAAAAAGGTTTCCTTCTTTAGGCATGCACAGTATGCACTGGAAAAAACAAGATATACTATGGCTAATTAAACTTAAGAGTAGTTTAAACCAAGCAAACTGAAATTCAATGCTGATGATACTAAAATTGAAGCAAAATTCTAGAGTATCCTTTTGGTGTCTGCCAGTTGGACCCTAGCATAGCAAGCCTGACCATTTTTCTGTAGCCTGTGGATTATAATTAATTCTCCCAGCCACAGCGCTCATATTAATAAATATAAGGCTTTGATTTTTCTATTTAGACATTCCACACAAAGGTGCAATGTCAGGGAAAAACAGTTTACTGGACAATAAATGTGTTCCTAAAAAAGAGAAACAATCAGCTGTGCCTAGCTGGACCCTGTTACAGTTTGTTGAGGCTGACTGGACAGAGCACTGGCCTGGGAATATTGTCAGACATTTTGGAGTGCGTGTGCTGAGGGCAAGCCTCACAGCTCGTTTCTACCTCAGGCTCCTCAGCACTCTCATATTTTCAGTCCGTTGCTTTGGCCTCTGTCCTGTTTTGGGACCAAACACAGCGTACATGGTTAATTAGCTGATCCTTTAATCTGCTCTGCTTTATACATTAGGGAGGGATGAACACAGCTCAGCCCAAATGGAGCTGAGATGATGGGAATAAGTCACAGAGCAGATATTTATGCAATGGATAAATAGTTCCATGGAGTAAATGCCTCCCTCCTTTTCACCCAGACAGCTACATCGAGCCCCTTTTTGCCTACTGCCCAGATGTGGGTGTCTTCGTGGGTCATTGCTGATGCTTTCCATTTCCACCAAGCTTTTCAGTGAAATGGAGGACTTCAAAGTGAAATATTTCAGAAGCTTTGTAGGTGGAAAACAGCAGGGCATGATCAGCCATCAGCACTTCTCATGCACTTTTCCATCATTTTGCATGAGCTCATGTGCAGATTTGGCGTTGCTTAACTGCCCGAGGATCTAAACAGAGAGTGTGTGTTTCTGGGGAAGATCAGGGAAGAATTTGGCTTGTAGAGCTGTTATTAACGAGGCTTGAGAGGCCAGTGTGTTGAAAGAAACATAGATGTACCCAGGAGAATCCATCAGCCACCAAAAACCAGACTTGATCCTTGACGAAAGCAAAAAGAAAGTCCTTGAATGTTTTTGATACCTCGTTAGTTTTAACAGTTTTGTCATCAGTTTATTTCTACATCCTGGCAAATGAAGTTTCATCAGGTGCTGGAGCAGTTTCCACTAGGAAAATGGCATTTTGCCTCTGAGGTTGGAGCCAAGAACATTATGTAAAACTCCAGAACATTTCATGTTGTATGAAACCAGATGAGGTGATTAAATCTACTTTTTACTTTCACTTTCTTTCTCTTAAAAAAATGTCCTCCTAATCTCCCAGAAGACAGCACCCCTCTGCAAACTGAAGCAAGGCACAGCCATATGGGAATGGAGGGATATCTATTCTGTGCGATCAGAAAACAGGAACTGAAATGCATTCATTAGTTCTCATTTAGCTCTCACTAGCTGTTCAAATATATCCCCTGTTTGTCCTGATAAATCATTTGAGTTCCCACCAACACACTTCAGAGGGCCTTGGGTCATGCTGACAGCACAGAAATCTGCAGCAGATTGGCAAGGAGTCTAGATTCATGGGAAATTATATTGATCTGGGACAAAAAGTCTTGCATAACTCTGGATCTTTCTGCCCAAATGTATTTCTAGTTCTGTACACATATGCAAACATGATTTTGTAATTACCTCATGCATCAAAAATGCTTATGGAGAAGTAGATTTGCCAGCAGTCATAAAGATCTTATTGAAACCTATTTTTATTCAAATTTATTCCCAAATTTAATGGCAATGAAAGCATGGGTACAACAGAAGAGAAAGAAGCAAGCTTGGTATTTTGATATCTTAGTAAGTGCTTGGCTTCTGAATGAACATTGGATTGCATTCTTTGGAGATTATGCCTAACAGGAATGCAGTTTGGGTGGTTGGTTCAAGGTGGCATCATTTTGGAGCTGTAAGACCTAAGGCCCTAACTTAGAAAAATGAGCCCGTAGTAATTGCCTGGAAAAAAATAACAGCCCTTTGGCTTATCTGCATCAAATTGGTCTGAGGATATATTAATTTTCTACTTGGATAATTCCTGGTCTTTTGTTAGTTCAGCCATCTCCATCATAGACTTTCTGCTTTACTTGTCTTTCAATCCTTTGAACATTTTTCCTTCATTCACATTTGCTTCTGTGTGATTTATTCCAATCCATTTACTATGAGCCTCACTACGTATGAACTTTGTTTCTGTTTGTTCACTAACAGTAAATAGATGGGTTTTTGTTTGTTTCTTTGTTTGTTTGCTTTTCTCCTGTGCTATGGTTGATACCGCAGCAAAATTGAAAGCCATCAGAGATATAAGAAATAAATTAACTGCCTGGCTCCTCTGTTACTGGCTGGGCTGGAGTTCTCTGTACTCCATCTTCCGTTGGTACAAAAATCTGTATTCTTTCTCATGAAGTTGATTCATTGTTTATCAGTGACTTTTTGTTGACAGAGCCCAGGCCTTCAGCATCATGAGACTTCTCCAGTTATGAAGCTCCTGAGAATCCTACCTCACTAGTTCTATAGATATTTGCTTATTCCATCCATACTGAACATGATAATTCCAGAGATTTATGCATACGTAGAAGCCCAAGGGGGACAGTTCTACTCCACTAAGTTACTGAACCACATCATGGTTTTGTTAGTGTGATGCCCTGAGCATCTAAGCAGAGAGAAGACTGTTAAAATGCAGTTAAGTCTCTATCCTGAGAAAAAAGGCACAGCCCAGTTCTCAGCCCAGCATGGAGCTGAGCCACTCTTTCATCAAGACCTGAGAGTGAGGGCATTCTAGCAAGGCCTGCAGCTTAGAAACAGCATAAGTTCCTCACTTACTGGAAACTGAGAACATCTGGACTTACACATTTCTGCAAGTCAGGGCTGTTCTGAGTTTGTGTTTCACAAGGTAGATGTGCAGGCAAGCTATGAAATATGAATTTGATCAATCAGATCAAATTATCCCTAATGAAGAGTGTCTAATATACTTAAGATATTACAGAGTAAACCAAGTGAGTGTGAAGGAGATACACATTTAATTTCAAAGCTTAATACGATCTTACACTTTAATTAGCATTTATTGCAACAAGTTGACCCACTAAAATAACATTTGTAAGCAACTTGCAAATCAAGGTAAGAGTATCAGAACTTGCTTTGTGGAGAACTGCCTCAACATTTGTGTAGACACAGCTGTGTATCCTTCTAGGTGCATGCAGAAAGCATTCACATATGTCACTTCTTTTGCAGGTGGTGAAATACAATCCTTCTGAAGAAAGTCCACACATAACAATGATGTTATCGAGGCACTATACACTGGGGAAATATTTCAGCAGTCAAAGCAAGCTATCACAACTGCAGGACTATGCATCAAATTCTCGGTCCCCATATCATGTCCAAGGTCCAATAAATCAAGTTTATTCTGAAATCCTTCTGAACAGGCTCTGTGCAAGTAAGAGGGGGCTTGTTAGCACGTAGCCTCCCTGGATGTAGCACTGGGACTGGAGATATGCCACTACGCGAGTGACATAGAAGGACCATGCTGAGTTTATGACACGCTTCCTTGATTGCCTGCACATGTACCAACAGTTTGAAACATGGCATTTTTCCTAACGTGTTATGAAATCAAGATACAACATTGGAGTTTTGTGGTTTCAAAATGGAAGATGGAGGGATGCAAAGAGAGAGCAGAGGGGAAGTTACTTGAACTGTTGCCAAATGCTAGAACAGCTGTAGCTCAACCAACTGTTTATTAATGATAGTAAAGAGAGAGAAATATATACACTTGAACAATTTGGAAAGGACTGCTTTAGCTCTTCCGCACTATATAATTTTCTATTTATAGAGACACTGTAATATTTGATAGTATTTAGAGACTGGTTACATTCCATTTGAAAGAGTTTTATTTTATGTGGATGGGATCCCCTTCAGTATCAACCCTTTTCTATTTAGACACTTGGTTTATAGAATTTGAAAGTGCCTTTTTGAACTTCAGTGTTTTTCCTGGAAACACTTCCCTTCTTTGTATGTTAAATGCAACAAATGTCTATTCTATTTTTTGCATTTTCTGAAGTTAATATAGAAATAGGTTTCTTAGAATTGAGACTGATTGTAATTGTCTCAAGGTAACATGTAAATTCAGTGAATATGTTAACAGACTTATTTAAGGTCACAGTTTAGATGAATGGCCATATGCAGGAAGGCTGCACCATCCTCATCAGCTCTGTGGCTGTAGTTAACTCTGACCAGATGAACATAACAGATATTTAAAAAAAACATCCGATAAATCCAGGACATGATATGTTTTGGCACAACAACAAATGTCTTAAGAGGAAGCAGTATTGTTTTCGTATGAATTAAAAGTGTGAAGATCACTTGAAAAGTAAAAAAATAAAAAAATAAAAAAAAAAATCAAGTACACACTAGAGAGGGGAATCAGAACCAGGTATGTATGAGTCTAATAAAGGATCCACTGGGTTCTCTGGCTTGCTTCCCCCTTCACAAATTTATATATAATTCTCCACTTGCTTCCACTCTCTTTGGAAGAGGAAGCTACAAGCAATGTCAGTGAAGATACAAATTATATCACAAAACTAATCGCTATCTTCCTGGCCTTTGTAGCAAAGAGGGGCTGCCATATGTAGAAATAAGACTAGAAATTAATGACACCACATTTAGAGTTCACCAACAAGATCCTTAAACACAGTCTGTATTCCTAGCTACAGTATTGTGAATTCTCACTCCTTCAGATATGTTAAGTCATGCAATGTGGAGTCCTGTTTTCCTAGGTAGTCAGAAAAGTCTCAGAAAGAGGATTTGGAACCCTCTAATCTAGAAGACCTCCCGCTACGTTAACAAAGCCTTTAGTTTAGGCAATGACATTATCATTAGTGAGACAGAGTGAGTATATATAAATGTTTTTTTCTATAATATGCTGCTGCTATGCTTACAGTAAATGTCCCTGAATTTCTACGTAAGGCTTTTCATGAAATAGAGCATTATAGGAAAGACAGGGTCAGGAGCTGTACATAAATACTGCAGATGTCAGTATTTGGTTTTGAGCAATGTGATTGTCTAAGGAATATAATTGTATGCAAATGCCATGAGATAGTAAACTTGGGTTTGGAACTCTGCACAAGCAAAAAAACTGCACAAGCTTTAAGTCAAGAGCTTTTATATTATGCCATTAGTATCAGTTGATGCAAAAGGCAGCCAGATATAATTGTCATTGAACTCATCAGTGACAGGAGTAGTACAATTCTGCTTCTGTTAAGATTTTCTTTGCTCATTCAAATCCACATGCTGTGGCTGCTATTGTTATGTACACAAATGTTTTTAAGGCATAACCTGTGTTTATGTGTTTGTGGTTTGTTTTTAATCAAAGACTATGGCTGAAGCATCAGCTACAGTGAGAAAAAGAGCTGACTTTGTTATACTGTAGCTGATATTGGCAAATGTGCAATTCATCATTTCCAGTTTCACCACAAAATGGTTTACATGTGCTGTACACACAGATGTCTTAATGTTTTCCAAATCTTAATATTTTTCAAATGTAGCAAGTTGGAATTCTTCTATATGTTTGCTGTTTTTTATCTATCTGTGTAGGTATTTACGTGTGTACAAATTTATTGTTACAATTTGCAAAAAATGTTTATTTAAACGAGTTGTTTGAATATATTTTTTTATCACTGTATATGAGCCATGTAATGTTAGGAATAAACAAAGGGAACACAGGTGCCAAAGTAGATTTTTCACTATTTCACACAAAATATCTATCTATTATCTAAAGGTACATGAAAGAAGAGATTTGAGATTGACATGGAGGCACTGCTTGTTCATACACATCAAAATGAAGACTAGGACAATAAAAGGATTACTCTGTCTGAATTCCAGGGAGAGCACATGTGCTGCTATTATTGTTTTGCTCTAGAATTATCTCGTCTGCTACGATATTTTGCCAGAATAAGCATTAGAATATTTCGACTGTACTCACTGGCTCATAATATAGTTCTTTCCCCCATGTATTTGCCTTAGTCACGTTATGCACCATTAAAATGGCAAAAAAAAATAAATCATTTTAAGGTGAGTTCCTCTTAGTACAGACATGAATAGTCCTAAAACCGATGGAAAGATTGGCACAATCAACCTAATCAACCTGGGGAAAAAGTGCACTGAGAAGTGGTGTTTCCTGCTCAACTTCTGACCAGCAACACGTCGAGCTTAGAGTGGAATCAGGATATACTTTAAACTACAGGTAAGGGCACTAAAACTGTGCTGTAAAAAAAATAAATGCCCTGAATACAATGCAATAATTTCAGTCATAATTGCATTCCTTTGAACTTAAGTTGAAAAATGATGTATCATCATTCAGAGAGTTACTCACTGTCTTTCACATGAGTACAAATTTTGCAGTTATTTGAGTTTTAGCCTTCTAGGGTAGAGAGCCACCAAAACCAAGTTCATCTCAATGAGTATCTTTGGAATAGCTGTCTGTAATAAAAAAAGATTTCCCTATTTGTAGGGAAATGCCTTGGCAAGTCAGCTCTGCCATTGAGATGTTGTATTTCAACTAGCTTTATTTGACAAGGAGCTGAAAGAATGATCTACAAATACTGTTTTTACACTTAATATTCATTTGACAATGTTATTCTTTAGAATAATCTTTTTCACAACATTAAATGTAGGCCTTCTACTTTACTTCTCCGTGACATATTAAAGGCACATCAAAGACAATTTATTTGCTTAGCGGGTGGAGTGGTGGGGCATCCAATTACCTCAAGGTTGAAATAACCACTAATAGTTATGCTTCTGTTGCTATGCTGAGCCAAAGAGAATGCTTTGAAGAAGCAGATATGTATGATATTAAGTTGACTGCAGTCCAGGGATCTTTCAGATTACTTTTTTTGGAATAAAGCAATTTTTTAGAGGTGCAGTGAGCTATTTGGCATAGAATCAAGCTCCTAAACAAGCCCCTGTAGTCTCAGACGAAAAATATAGTTTGCCTGTTAGCTCTGCATCTGGCTTGTCTTACCTCATTGTTTTGAGTGTATGTACCTGCTGTATTCCACTTCATCCTTTCTTTCTGATGACACAAGAAGTTCCTCTTTCACTTTAGAGAGCTCAGCTTTTGGAAACCTGAGAGAAGATTGTTGCAAATACAGGGCGATTCTTCAAAATATCTATTGTTATTGTCTTAATGTTTTTGTCATTTCCAGCAGCAAAAAATCTACTGGGTGCAGCAGAGATGGGCACACCTCTTCTGGAAGGCAGTCATTTTCTATGAGGAATTTAAAACAGCTGTGCTCAGTACTTAAGGTGCAAGCACTGAGCTCTTCACAGAACTTGCCTTTCTCAAGCCATGTTCCACTGCTATCTTAATTTGTGGAAGGACAGATTCTTAAGAACAGTCGGTGTAAAGTGCAGGCACATTTATGTATCAGTGCAGGTACAGATCCTGCAGTATTCACTGGCTCGTCACACTATCCATTGAGCTGAAAAGCTCTGACTGCATACTGGAAAGAGGCTCTGCATTTTACTCTTACTAGTGATAGTAAAGACAGTGTCATGTGCCTAGAGAACTGTGCCTTAAAAAATACTCGAGTTATCAAGTTGAAAGGGCAGGATGAGCCCATAGGGCCACAACAGGGGCTCGTGCAGCACCATTTTGTGCTACAGTGGACCTTTCCCTTTTCTAGGTTAACTCACCTGGCAGCTTGGCTGGTTCAGGCAGCTGCAGGCAGCCCTACCTGCAATCCCTCAACCATTTCAACAGCTTTGGCAAAGTACACCATGGTAAATAGCCTGGATCTGAAGTTAAAGTGTATGTTTAAATGAAATCTGAACTGAGGTCTTTGTGAAACACAGCACCTGCTCAGCTTCTTGATTTCCTCTAAAGTCAAACTGCTTTTAAAGGAGGTAGAATTCAGTTCCCTTCACCTGAATCTCAGATATCTTTTTGCATCTTTCGACAGTCATTTTTCCCCAGGCTCTCTGGGGACAAAATTCCCATAGCAGACTCAATCAATAGTGTGATTTTTAGTTCTTCAAGAAAGATGAGGAGAGACTCTTTATCAGGATACGCAGTGATAGGACAAGGCATAACGCTTTAAACTAAAAGGGATTCGATGTCAGGAAGAAATTCTTTACTCGGAATGGTGAGTCACTGGCACAGGCTGCCCAGAGAAGCTGTGGATGCCCCATCCCTGGAGGTGCTCAAGACCATTTGGATGGGGTTCTGGGCTGCCTAAGGTAGGGGTTGGCAGCCCTGCCCATGGCTGGGTATTGAAACTGAGTGGTCTTCAAGGTGTTTTCCAACCCAAGCCACCCTATGATTCTAAGCTACATGAAGATGACACTGCAGAACTAAAAACCTTGAATGAGGAATCAATATGCCTCAGATGCCTTTTGGCAAAGCCAGGGCAGTTACAAAGAGCTCGCTGCAGATAAAGTGGGTGAAATGAAAGTTGTCAAGAGCCCCTTAAGGTCAGTAAATTCTGAGGGATATTGTCAGAATTTGAAGACCAGATCTGTATTTGGCAGAGTTTATCACATGCAACATTCTGAAAACATCTTTTTGCTTTTCTTTTGTACCTATTATGATCAAATTCCATATTTCCTTTATGATTCACTAGGATTTAGGAGCTTAAAGTAATAATTCTGCTTTACCTGATAATGACTGTACAGCCTCCCCAGATAATAAAAATGTCTTGTATTCTCTAGATCAGACAAGTTTTACTATTTCTGTGGGGTTTATTTCCTTTACTTTCACATGCCAGATCCAAAGATTGTATATATTTACAGTTAATCCTCTGTGGCTTTAGATAAAAAGTTTTTAGTGTCTCAGATATATTTGAAGAAACCTACACGGCCCTTATTTATCCTAATAGGATGGAAAAAACACTTTAAACCCCGAAAGCTTGACCTTGCAAGTCATTAGGCAATGCACCACCCAGCACAATATAGCCCACAACTGGTTTCCTTCAAAAATAAACAATCACTCACATCTTTATAACTAATATTACAATGCTGTCTCCTACTGAGGTTTTTACTGGACTGATTACAATTTGAACATGATTTGTATGGACTGATATTTTTTTTTTCATCTCAAGGCCTTTGTTGAGTTCTCTTTACAGCAGTAGTATCTATTGGCTACTGTAAAATTCTATTTCAATATCCTTTGTGCACTGTCTTGCCCAGTTATTATAAAATAAAGACAGAAAAGTAGATTTACTGCTGAAGTTAAAAGGTTAAATCATAACAGGTCTTACTGCTTGACCCATTATCTGTCCCAGTATACCACGCTGCATCATTTCCCTGCAGTAACAAGGAGGCAGGGTCTGGTAACCTCATAATGCTGCCTGTCTGTGTGGCTCCTGAGTCTATAGAACAGTTCAGCACTGAAGTCCTGGTGGAGCTATTAAAATAGCATACCTTCAGCTATGAAAGCAGAGCCCAAACATATATTCAAAACATGTTCAGCCTCAAAGCAGGTTCAGCTTGGAAGTCAAGGATGACAAATTCTAGAGACCATCCATCTGTTTTCAGGCATCAGAGCCTGTATTTCTCCTACTTGGCTCCAGATGTTTAACTGAGGCATTTTAATTGTAAGTGTGGTCGCAATTTGTACTTATCACAGAAAGACCAATACTTGAATTGTTCTCTAAAGATATTTATACCATAATATTGCTTACTGTACAGAAAGCTTAGAGCAACATTTAGAAGCCTTCAATAGATACCTGAAGTTTTGAGAGATGAACGTCAGCTCGACAGAGGAGCAGCTGTGGGATTCATGGAGCTGGAACACAAGTCCAACAACAGTTGGACTGGATGATCTTTTAGGTCTTTTCCAACCTTGGTGATTCTATGATTCTATGATTCTAACATAGATGATATTTTCACATCCCCATTCTGCTCATTTAGACCCAGTGCTTGATCATCTACCAACACTACCACCACTAGCAAGACATGCTTTCCAGAATGGCCCAGATTTGTGCATTCTCTCCATGTGCTCGTTGGGCTGCTCAGTCATTTATCTATGCATTGGACCTGGAGGAAACCAGCCCTGCACGTAACCTGGAGAGTAGAATATTAAATGGTAAGTTGGGTTATGCAGGATAAAGACCCTTTATTTGCAAAAATGAAGAACAGATCTCTTTTACAGCTTTACCAGATTGCAGGATGGATGGTTCTCCCTTCACAGGGTCAAGAACCTGGTCTGCATCCAAGAGCTCCAGATACCAGCACTGATTCCTCTCATGGAAGTGTATGTAGACCCTAAAGTAATTTAGGTACTGCTGGCTTTACTATGCAGTAAAAGCATCTAATAAGTATTAAAAGCCTGAACCAAACACCTTGGTCACATATATCCTCTTTTGTCTCTGTGAAGAGCTTACTTTTCTGAGCATTTCTCCACACCTTACACACAAAAACACACTCCAGACATTGCTGCCCCATTACTTTGTGGCTATAGCTATTCATGTAATTGCTCTCTAACCCAGCCATTCAAAACAGTATAAGCCAGGATATAGCTCTACAGATTTAAGTGTGTAAACTAACCTGAGCAATTTCAGATCATTTGGTCTGGACAGCTATTAGATACCAGCTATGCCAGTAGTGAATGGTAGTATCTCTGAAGGCACAGAGGGAAAGTGATGAGCTGGAGGCAGGACAGAGCTGACAGTCTCTCAAGTTAGCTGCAGACAGAAACAGCATCTTCCTCCACTGAAGTCATGTTGGTGGCCTTATCCTGCAGCTCCGGGGGTTACAGTGCCTGGCTTCAAAGTATTATCTTTAAATGAACATGAATAAATACTTGCTAGAAATAGAAGACTAAATGAGACAAAAAGTGTCAAAATCAGGAACTTCTGAATGTTCTGTTACTGTATCTCGCTGTGCCTAGGGAGTCCCTAGGGACCATAATTACTCTATAAAACAAGTTAACACCTGCTCCTCACACTTTTTTTTAATTAAGATTCAGGAGAGATGCGAGTCATTTTAACGAGTGATCTGTGGCTCCACAGGAGCCAGTCTGGAGCAGAGGCTGTCTCAACAACACAGCACAGCTTGTGCAAGGCAATTATTGTACTTCCTATAGGGTATGTCATCTTTGATTCTGCTCCGGCTTGGGCAATTGAGCTTTTACCTGGGGCTTTTCTGAGGGGCAGAGTATCAACTGTTCTGTTTTTATTTGTCCCCCAGGTTCACAGCTGTTCCTAGTTTAAACTAATGTCCTCTGAAAAAAAAATTGCACTTTGACAGAGCAATGGTCACTTCAGTAATGCTAGGGCTTGCCTATGCCTTGCTCACTATCATAGCTGGGACAAAGGCAGGGACATGGGCATGTAAATCTTCATCCCTGATGGAAAACCAGCCCCCATTCCCCTGAGCACACTCAGGTGCCTTCTTGTTCTACTCAAGTGCACTGACCTGTTTAGAAGGTACCAGAACTCCTATACTTGCTGGGAGACAGTCAGTAATGTAGCAGATCCCAATGTTCCGGAAGCAAGTTCTCAGCAAGACTGAGAACCATAAGCCAGCCAAGATGGTACCTACACATCCAACAAGAAATATTTGTGTCCTGAAGAGGTGCAAGTTTGATGTGATTTCTTCCACTTTGAAGTGGAAAACCTAACCTTGGTCCCGTCCACCATCTCCCCCATACCAGGTCTCTGCCACTTTCTGGGGTCTGGGGAAGCTACAATGATCCTGCCCCTTTCCTGGCCACACATTTTCTGGGATGTGTGTAAATGAAAACACCTCGCTAAGTATTTGTTGTTTTGTTCTAAGAAACCAAAATGGTGCTGTTGGCTGTACTGGACAAGGGCTTTCTGGACAGAGTACAGAAGATTTGGGTAAAGAAAATGGGGAGAAAAATCTTCCGGCACATTTAAGTCTGTGACATTAATTCAGCCTCAAACAAGTCGCTGAAGTGAAAACCATGGCTTATGTCCAAGAAGCAGTTCACTTCCATATAGACTGTAGGAAAAATCAAAGCTTGATTTACAAAGGCTATGGTACAAATACAATGACAAAACACTGGTAGATTTTTCCCTTTCTGTGCTACAAATCCTTTCACAAAATAGTATAGATGGACCAAGCCTCATTTTATTTCCATTTCAGACTCTGGAATATTGGCAGGTTTTTGCTCACTGCAGAACAATATTAATGATAGTGCAAGCTAGTCTGAATAGCTGGAAATCTGATGATCTCCCTTGTTCATGTGTAATATTTTATTACTTCTGAAGGAAATGAAGACACTGAGCACAAGTGCTGGGTACCTTTCCGGATTATTTTGATATCTTATACTACCGCTACAGAGGCACCTAAGCAAGTATCCATCATGGTCACACGTTCAACTTCTGTTAATGAGGCTGTTTCCTGGATCCACAAACTTTTATGGCTGTCTATTCCATCTATTCCAGAGTGCAGATAGTGCAGTCTGATGTGTACATCTTAGCTGGTAATGTGGTCATCTCCATCAGCTCTGAAGGACATGGTTGAGTGGCAGTGGTGGTGATGGGTTGGTGATTGGACCAGATGATGTTAATGGTCTTTTTCAATCTTAGAGATTCTATAATTCTATAAAGGAAAAGCTATGAGAAGGTGAACATTAAAGAGAGGTGGGAATGCATTTCAGCTTTCCATGCCCTTTTACGAAAACCATTTCTTCTCTAGCTTCCCTTCTTTTGTTCATCAGTGCACGAATTCCATCAAATCTCTCTTGGGTGCACCCTTTTTCATTGCAGAATGGCCAGTTGGTATCAAAAACCAAAGACTGGAGAAACTAAAAAAACTAAAATGTGTCCCACCTACCTTTTTAATATTCCTTGTGCCTATAGAGGGAAAAATACATAAAGCATTTACATAGTCATATCCTTCTCTTTAGTTGGTCCTAATAAAGTGAGTATGTACTTAAACGAGGGGAAATTTCGTGTTGGTGAAGTGGAGACCTCAGTTTTAAATAGGCAGAGTTGTATTCCTGCAACATAGATTTCAGGATTCTGGTGCACAAATTGCACCGACTCTCACACTCACACATGCCTAAGTGGTCTCAGGAGTGTTACTGTAAAGCAGTCTCCCTTGTAACACATCACCTCAGCATACAGCTTAAAGTCTCTTAAAGCTTACTTCTATAAAAAAAAAAGTCATTTCCACAGCTCCTGGCCACTTTCTAAAACTCGCAGATTCCGTAGCTAGGGAGTAGTATTACATCTGATCCTTTTTTCGAAACCAGTTTGCTTATTTTTGTAAGGCAGGTAAATTTAAAGTTAATATACAGTCCCTCTATAGCCAGAAATGATACAATGAAACTTTGTCCTCCAAAATTGCTGCAGGGGTCTGACCCAGTAGGCACCTACTTCTCTGTTATGTTTATATGAAGTATATATAGTCTGATATAGTTTGATTCAGCAGACACTTATTTTTCTGCTTTATTTGTCCTACACATTCAGTGCCATTTAGTTCCTTGAAAGTAGTCACAGATATCAAATAGAGACTTTAAGAAATATTTGCAAGCTCTGCATTTTATAACCAGACCTGCAAATACGTTCCTCATAACTCTGAATATATTTGATTAAATTAACCCTTCATATTTAGATATCCCAACTGAACTAGATTTCAGTATTGCCAGTTTCTGTAATTTTGCAGGTCATCTTTTATGGTAAAAACATCTGAAAAATATATTTTTTTTATCCTTTAAATTCAGTTTATGTTTTTATTTTAGTTTTTTTTTTTTTCAGTATATTTTTTCCCTCTCAGTTTCTACATTTGCCAGGAAAAAATTAATAAAGACATTACTGTCACTGCCAATGACAGCATTTTCAATCTCAAATATGAAAATAAAAATGATGCTTCTGTACTCGAAAACCAAATAATGGCATAATGGTTTTGACAGCTACAATAAAACAAAACATAAACTTCTCTTTCATATACATTTGCACCTGAATCACACACTCAAGCTTCCTATACATAAATGAAAGCTTTTAATTATACATTCATTTAGTTGTACTTCAAAACACAGACTGAGTCACTCTGCATTTTTGCTACAGAATTAGCTATATTTTTGGCTGGCATGTGATGATATCCCGGGCAGCCTGATGGTAGATATAGAAGTGCATATATCTTTGCTCTTTACACCAGTGTAAGTCAAAAATGTGTAAAAAGCACTGGAAAACTCAAGATGATGTAAAGACTTTGAGGACACCTTCTAGAGCTCATTATTTTCCTCCTTTTTTTGCTAGCTGGCCCATGTCATCTTTATATTTGTCCGTGAACAAATGGACCCTCTTGCTACCCTTGCAGATGAAACTGTGCAGACTGCATCAGCTAAAGAAGGTCTATGCTCTATTGAACCATGGATAACAGGAAATCTGACATTAGGGAGAAATTCTCAGTGATTATACATAGCTTACCTTCAAACTTCATCATTCAAAAATAGTTCCAGTTTGCTTCTGTAGATGCAACCATAGATATAAAAAAAATATAACAACTGTGCTCTCAAGCACCAAAGTGAAAGCACAGCTGGGGAAGGTTGATGAGGGACTAAATTCTACTGCGACTGCTAAGGATAAAGTAGATTAATATTTACACAAAGTGTAAGTTAAAGGGCTTGATGGTCTTGCCTATTGTCTTTCACTAGCTAAAAAGAAGGCAGTTCTGAACCATGAGATAACTGAATTTTTTTAGTATTAATAAGAGTTGAAAGCATTTGCTGTGAGCATATTGAAACTATAAAAATATGTCTAATTTCTAGACAGAAGTCATTAACTTGCTGTTGAAGTTGTAAATAAATTGTACATTTAAGAGGGAAACTCAATACTGTGTGCAGTATTAAAAACAGATCTTTATGACACCGCAGCACTTCATCTTACAGCTGTGTTTGTGAGTTCCTTTATGCTTCATCTGGGGAATCTTTTCTATACCACAGCAACTGCAGGGGATGAGAGTTCCCAGCCCTCTGGCTGAAGCCCAGTCTCTGCAGATGGGAGAGCGAGGGCAGGGGTTGCCAGGGGCCAGAACTGACCCTCACACGGCTAGAGCTGAGGCTCCTCTGTCAGGTCATTTGGTGTTTGTGGGGTCCTGGGATCACCTGCACCCTACAGGGCAACACGGGGACACCTTCCTGGCATTTGCCTCTGCCGGGGAGCACATTCCCCAAAGTCCTGAATGGGGCTGGGTGGCAAGCACCTTGCTCTGCTTTTCAAGATGACTCCCAAGGCATGTTGCAGCTCTTCAACCACTCAGTGTCTCAAAAGGTGAGATTTAAAGTTTTCAAATAATTATTAACACAATCAGGAAGTACCAGAGGAAAAGGGGTAAAGGCACAAAACATCCCCAAAGAACCCAACCTATTCCCTTTTATCCCCGCCAGCCATTTTGAAGGTCTATGTCTGTGCTATTACAAGGTTGCTGAGATGTCAGACCTCAACTCTTTGATAACTTGCCAGTTCAGGAAAGTTCAATAAGCCGAGGGCAGCCTAAACCCTGTAGACTTGGGCATTCTGCCTGTGGCTACACACAGCTTAAACCACAACCGCCGTGCCCTATGCAACAGTGTATAAATACCACATCAGCGGTGATAGAATAAGCATGAGGTTTCCAAAGCTGAAAGATGCTCTGTGACAATGGTGCTAAAGGTTTAAGGGGGTTCAAATATTCCTGTGCACTTCCTGGAAACAAAACAAAACAAAAAAAGCGAGACAGAGTGGATTGCTGACAAGATGAAGTAAAGAGGTGGCTCGGGAAACAGTTAACGTGACATGTTTTGGAGGAGGACACAGAATGCACAGAGATGTTATATTACCATGATACAATACCTCAGGATGCTCTGCTCACGTTTCATAAAACAGTTGTGTGCCTGAAGAGCATGTACCATGTGATGTCTGGAAAAAGATGTGAGGAACATAAAGAAGAACAGATGAAAAAAAGGATTGCACAGCCCAGGGTCTGACACAAGGGTTCCCAGAAATGTCCACAGGAAGAGAAAATGTAACTGGGAAGCGGCACAGTAGAGATGCTCAAGATCCTGAAAGTCATGGGTATGTGCATATGTTTCAGGGTGAGAATGATGAAATAGAAAGTTCAAAACTCAGAAAATTGTGTCTCTTGGGCATACACACAAAACAAGTTTTGTTTTGTTTTGTTTTCACAAGTTAGATTTTCCAAGGTATCATTGAAGCTAGAGATTTAGTAAAGTTTGGAGGAAGAGCTTATGTTTCTACAGACAGTGAAAACATTCAGACTTTCCATAGCTAAATCAAGGAAAAAACTAGGAAGTGACTTAAAACCTGCTTCTTTGAGGTGACCTGTAACTATCCAATAATAAAATGAACCTTTATGAAGGGATAGATTACCTTCTTATTGAGAAGCTTCTGGCACATTCGTTTTTAACAACTGCTATGTTCACCCTTGGTGAGAGAGACATTTTTATGTGGGCCTTGGGTTACATAGACCACAGCTGTATGATTTTTTTTTTTTAATCCATCAAAAAGTGGTAAGTGGCAACAAGCCCAGGATTATTGATGGACTACAGGAGAAGTGCTGAGGCAGACAAGATTAAATTAATCATAGAATCACAGAATCACCAGGGTTGGAAAAGAGCTACAAGATCATCCAGTCCAACCACCCATGTATCCCCAACAGTTCTCACTGAACCACGTCCTTCAACACAACGTCTAAATGTTTCTTGAACACCTCCAGGGTCAGTGACTCCACAACCTCCCTGAGCAGCACATTCCAGTGCCTGACCACTCTTTTGGAGAAGAAATATTTCCTAATGTCCTGCTTGAGTCTCCCCCAGTGCAACTTGAGGGCATTCCTTCTAGTCCAATCTCTAGTTACATGCAGTGAAACAGGCAAGATCACTGAAACTGGGACAAAGGGTGGGTAGCAAATTATTTGAATCCCATGCTTGGGATGTTTTAACTGTTTTCATGTAACTTAGAAAACTGTGAACTGGAAATGTGATGTTGTTTGTTCTTTCCTCCTTACCACCACCACACTGTAGCTAGCAAGTGATGACAAGCATTCTGTGGTTGTCAGCACAACGCTGTTCCCTTCTGCTTCTTCTTAAGTTTCCTCTTTCTGAAACCGGCCTCATAGGTAAATTCACACCCAGAGTGCAAGGAGGCTGATTACTCTACCCAATGCTTGTGATTTAGGTGCACATCATTACCTAGATGAATGAGGATATAATAGATTGAGCGTCTGCTTTACATTGTAAGAGCTACAAAGTGGATAATTTCAATTCAATCATTATATTCTCTCAAAGGATAAGTGACTCATTAGACACAGAACTAGCAATGAAGAGCTGAGGTCCCAGCTGTGGTTTTGATGATGATGTACTGTTTGACACCTACAAGTCAAATATCTCTCTGAATCTCAGTTCTTTCATTGCAGAATGGCAATAGTTCTGTGTATGCCACTCACATGGCAAAAAACTAACACTATGAAAATGTTTTGTGGAAAGTGTTAATGCAGAATAGCAGCTGGGGTACATACAAATGCTCTGGACAGCATCGCTTCCAAGGAGCAGTACCTTTACCTGCTCTGTACCTAACATACAGTATCACTCACACAAGCGTGCACACATACAGGACATCTTATCTGTCCACTCAGAAACCCACAGCAGACTTTCACATACAGTAACAGAGTAGTTGTGCTACACCCTAGGAAGAGTCTGACACTGAATTAAAACTGCGTAAGGACCACCTCTCCCTTCTAATATCACTCAGGTTCTTTCATAGAGTGGAGCTGTGTCCACCATAAACTCTGAGAGGTTCTGCAACACTAACCAGGAGCAATCCTCCAATCTCACACACTTCATGTTAAAAATAATAATAATAATAATGAAGTATCATGAAAAACTTGAGGCAAATTTTCTCGATTCTCACACCTCCCAGAGTATTTCCCATTCTCGAGACAAGATAAACTGATAAGTGGAATAAAGGTGCACTGCTATTAACTATGATGTTATGACTAATTTTGGTTTTCAGTAGTAAGTGGGATGTGGGTGGAGTCAGAATTAAAACCTGTGGTCGTTTTCTTTTTTTTTTTTTTTTGCATCTTTCACACCCCTCTTAGTAATGCTTTGAAGCTTTATCAGCATTCCCTTGACACATTTTGCTTGATACAGGCATGCCAAAAAATATCTCTGTGGAGTAACTCTAGACATTGCCAACATTTAGACTGCCTATGTCAGAGAACAGAATTTGCCAGCAGCACTTCAGGCTAGACCAGGCTCTGAGCGCCCTGATCAAGCTGTAGGTGTCCCTGTTCATTGCAGGGGCATTGGACTAGATGACCCTTAAGGGTCCCTTCCAACTCAAAGGATTCTATAAGAATCTGGATCTGCTCCCAGAATGCAAGCAGATCTCAACTTCTCACGTGCATGCTGGAAAGAACCATCTGGACTCCAAAGCCAGCCTGAGCCTCCCCTGCCCCAGGCCCAGCCCTCTGGCAGTGCATCACCAGCAGCAGCAGTAGATTGCCAGAAGAGCTGCCCTGCAACTGCTTCAGCAATGGGCATTGAAGTTATTGGCTCCAGCAGACTTCCTTGCAGATCTCATGAACATTAATAGGGAATAGAAAGGATGTTGAGAGGTCTGCTTTCTCCTTGCCTTTTCAGTCCTTCTGCTTCGTTCCCTGGGCATAAGCAGCACAGCCAGGAGTGGCTGGTGCTCCAGAGCACCTTGTGCAGGAAGAGCATTCCCTCCATCACAGACAGTGACGAGAATGTAGAGAGACTATGAACAGGGGTCTGACAGAGAGGTCAGGTACTTCAATTGCTGTTTTGGGCACCTGCAAACTCAGTGTGTTGGATCTACAGTAGCCACAGATGCAAATACTTTCATGCTACATATGCTAAAAAAGAAAGAAAGAAAGAGTGAAAGTGAGAATAATTTTAAACCTCTGGACAGAGAAGATCTCGGGGGGCTCTGAATGGGAGAAGGATATCTCTCTCTGCCCTTCTGCTGCCAGCGTGGCATTACTGAAGGCCTAAAACTTGTCTGCTGAGGCATCACCTCACAGATATTGCACTGGGGGTGTTGGGAGCCCTGTCCTGAGGTGTCAGGTCTCCCTGCACACTTCTGCTTCCTCCTACAGCCAAGGAGGAAGAGGATGAAGGCAGGGACAAGGGCAAGGGGAGGCTGGGATGGGCCAGGCCTATCAGGTTTTACAGGGGCCCAGTGTGCAGATCTGTGTGTTGGGATCTGAGCACACTGGTGCCATCAGGGTACAGTCCTGCAATGAATGATTCACTGGCAGGTGATTTCACAGCTATTTAAAACCACCAGCTCAACAGTCCTTTTGGTCCCTTCCAACTGAGGACACTCAAAGCTGAGTAGCACTGCATCCTTCACCCTGGTTCTACTGGTACACCATACTTGGAAACAGTCTGGGAGTTTTCCTCAGATGAGCCTGTTGCTGCCAACAGACTTGGACTCTGAGTACAACACCTCGTGCTGGAATGGTTCCAGCTCCTTCAGTGCCTGATCTCAGCACCTTCCAGGCTCCTGGTGCTGGCAGATGCCATCATGGTGGACTAGAGGTGGACTGAAAGCACATTTGATGAGTGAGAAGACTGTAATTTGTACCACCGCACACAATTAATTTCATACCCGAAGGAATGATCTAATCTAGAGAATGTGGGAGATACTTCTGTTTGGAAGGTGGGATTTGTGCTCAGTTCATAAAGATAAGGGGATGCTGTCCCCACTGGGCAGTAGGGCCATGTGTGTGGGAGGGATAATGCAGAATGCCAGGTGGTGCTGATATTCAGGTGCCTCTGCCTGGGCATCACAAGTGCCGGAATAAGGAGAATTACTTGAACTAAATGATTTCCAAACAACTTCCAAAAGTGGTGACTTGTATAGGGAAACTTGGGAGTGTTTAACTTTAGAGGTTCTTGTGCCTAGTGAACGGGACAGCAGGCCTTGGTTCTACTGACAACAGTATCCATTAACTGCATTAAGAGATATTTAGTCCATCTTCCAGGTATATTATCTACTGAGTGATCCACTTATGTATACAGATTCCATACAGTGGAGTACTTTTCTTTAACTAATGAAGAATAAAATGAAATAAAAAATAATTACATATCTGCAACCAACTCTGTCAAGATGATATTAATCATAATTAAATAGCACATTTATAAATGCCAAGTCAGGAAACACCACTCCACCGGGACACTTTTCCTTCTTTTTTCTTCTTGATTTTTCTTGAACAACAGTTTATTGTCTTCTTTTTAAAATAGAAAACTGTGGGCATTTTAGTATGAATAGGCAAAGAAAGCCCCACCTTGGACAATGAATTTTAAATAAGCAATCAACCAGATTTATCTTCCTTCATTGATATCAATTTTTGATGACTCATGCTCAGTACCTGACCTCTCTGTCAGACCCCTGTCCATAGTCTCTCTACATTCTCGTCACTGTCTATGATGGAGGGAATGCTCTTCCTGCACAAGGTGCTCTGGAGCACCAGCCACTCCTGGCTGTGCTGCTTATGCCCAGGGAACAAAGCAGAGAGATGATGCAAATGGCAGAAAGGAAAGTGAGGAAAGGAGCAGGGAAGAGGACGGGGTTCTGGTGGGTGACCAGAAAGGAGGTAGCCAGAAAGGAGGTGCAGGGCTGTAGGCAGAGGGGCAGTGGTTGGAAACAGGAAGAGAGGCAGACGGAGGGCTGGGACAAACAAACACAGTAATCCAAACTTCTTTAAATCAGATGTTCATGGAAAAACTTGTCCTGCTTCCAATCCTACACAGAATGAACTAAAAGATATCCAGAGGTCCCTCACAATATATACTCTTTAGTATCAGCCCTTCAAATTGCAGTTTCACTCTACACCAGTGTATATGATCAAAACATTTTCTTAACTACCTAATGGCTCCGATAGCATAGAATGTAGGCAAAATCAGATCCCAGCTCAGGGGATCCCAGAAGAGAATTTTTAAGTTATCCTGGATAAGGTCTTACAAATAAGTTTGGAATTTTTCAAATCAATGCTTTTTTAATTAAAATTTTATGTAAATTGTTACTAGAACATAAGATTCTGCAGCTTCTAGACAAAATCTCAAACATAGGAATTTAAAATCAAAGGCTCCAGACTAATTAAAGAGAGAGAGAGAATGCAAGAGAAGAACCCAGTTAAAACAACAGGCAGGAAAAAAGTAAACAGAGTAGCTGATTAATGCAACAAGTAGATTAAGAAGGGAATGAGAAACACAGCATTGCCAGGTCAGGGCTTTGAATTACTTCAATAGGTGGAGCGAGGAAGCAGCAGTGAGGGTAACAGTAGTTCCCTGACACAGCCCATGCAGTTCGGCTGGCTCAGGCCTTTCCCTGTGTCCCAGCATGGTCCTGTGTCCCTTCCCTCACTCTGAACAAAGTTCCTCTGCAACCGCAAGCAGATGTTCACCAGGCTGGAATTCAGAGCAGAGAAATGAGCTGCAATGGAAGCTTTGAATGACTTGTTGGGTCATGTGGAATCTGCCCAGCACCGGTGGTGCCATGGAGACCCTTTAAGAGTAGGCAAATGAAGTAGGAAGGAGACAGTTTTATGGCTCTGATTGTACCCTAGCCAATGCTCTTGAAATATCTCAGTATATCCACTGGTAAACAGGCAGGGTGAACACCACATTCGTGCAATTATTTCTCTACATGCTGTGCTCTTAAAAACTATCTGTCGAGATGATTTATTTTGCTCTTTGCTTAGCGCTATTGTCAGTCAGCAGGAGCTATGTCACTTTTACAGCTGTGTCATACCAGAGCCTGCCCGGAGCTGCCCTGTTACCTGGGCTGTGTGCAGTGTGCATACACTGGAGTAAATCAGACCTGGAAGCCCTGGGTGCTGGTGATGCTCTGCATCATGCATCGGGCTGCCAGCATGGGCTGAGGGTGCCTTTCTGTCCAAGACTTTGCACAAGTGATTAACAAATACTAAATTAATAGTTGATAAGGCTTAGAATGAAGTTAACAGGACTGGACAAATGAGAAGTGATGCTGGCTCCACGGCCAGTTATCTAGCACTACGAAAGCACAGGGAAATTTAAATAAAACGTGTGGGAAAAATTCTCACTTACGACCAGCCCTCCTTACGCCTCTTTTCTGTGCACGAAGTCGCTGCGGCCCAATGCCTGCAGCACATCCCGCGGCGCCTGCACTTCCCCAGCATCCCCCCAGGAGCTTCAGTCCCGGAGGAAGAGAAGGACAGCGCCGAGGGGCGGGCGGCGGTGCGGAGTGGTGCGGATCGGTGCGCAGTTCCCCGCTCCCCGCCCCGGCCCGCCCCGCTCCCCGGGCGGCCAATGCGCGGCCGGGGGAGGCAGAGCCGGGAGCGGCCCGGGGGAAAGCATCAAGCCCAACTTTCTCACCTTGAAGGGAATAAAGCTCTCCCGATGCTTCCCCACCCGTCGCCCTCCTCGCCGGCCCGGGCTGTCCCCGCGGAGGACGGAGCCGAGTAGGGGCTCGATGCGCGGCCATGGGGCGCGGGGCCGCCCTCGGTCGGAGCCTCCTGCGGGCGGCGATGCTGCTCGCCCTCTGCCCCGGCGCCGCGGGCGGCACATGGATGTGAGTAGCCGGGCGCGGGGATGCGGGGATCGGGGCAGCGCGGCGCGGGTCCGCCGGTCCCGGCGCTGACGGGGCTGTTCCGCAGGTGGCTGGGCATCGCGGCCGCCGGCGGGCCGGAGAAGCCGGGCTGCGCCAGCCCTCCGCTGAGCCCCGGGCAGCAGGAGCTGTGCAGGCAGAAGCCGGAGCTGGTGCCCGCCATCCGGGAGGGAGCGCGTCTCGGCCTCCAGGAGTGCCGCAGCCAGTTCCGACACGAGCGCTGGGACTGCCGCCCGCCGCCCTCCGCCCCGCGCCGCCCGCCCGCCGCCTTCGGGCAGCAGCTGAACAGCGGTGAGTGTCGCCCCGGGAGCTGCCCGCGTTGTCTGGCTGAGCTGCTGCTGCTGCTACCTGTTGTCATCCTCTGCTTCACGCTCCCGGGGATGACGGCACCTTGAAGTAGATCTAAACTGTGTTGAAATGTTATTCTTAGGCTGAGGTTGCTGTGCCCTTACTTGTGTCGCGATTGCTAAATGGGTGACACACGGTTTCAAAAAGGTGCTTGCTTGCAGGTAGAAATCTGCTCACACCCCAAACCGAACAGGAATTACTTTAAAACGTAGCACATGCACTCGGTCAGAGGTAGCGCTCAGCACAGCCAGAGCAGTGCTGCTCCCACTGCATGAACTGATGATGGAACTGCTGAGATTAGCACACAAACAGGGAGTTTGCGTTTGTATGGAATGGCAGTCCAAGGGCTTTACTCCTACAGGTTCCTTTTGAGGCCTGCTTGCTGATTTCACACAGCCACCGACGTGAGCTCCATTAAGTATTGCAGCACTTCGTCCCAGTTTTGTGCAATCGTCACTTTATACTACAGGAGTGGGGGAAAAAGAATCATAAAATAAGCAATAAAAAGAGATGCATGACCCAAAATGGGGAGGGGAGCAAGATTTTCACTCTTCTCTGTGCAGCCTGGTTGCACTCCTTGTTTGTCCTTCTGGCCAATGGGAAGAGCTGTCACTAAAGCCCCACAGCTGTGTGACTGCTGAGCCAGTGTTGTGTTCCAGGGAAAGGTTTTGTGATGGAACTGGCACCAGAGACTGACATGGAAAGGAAAAAGGAGCAAGAACATTCCAGTTGATGAGCAGGAGTACTGAGAGTGGGAATAGCAGGGTGTTTTTACAAGTGGAAATTAGCACAAGGAAATGTTATCTGCCGTTAGGTGCTGGGGATTGACTTTAGGTTTGCTTAGAGAGTGTGTGGTGCTGTGTGCCACATTGTGCCAGGATCACTGGAGAGGCCCAAGCAAGTGCGTCCATGATTCTTTGGGTACAGCAGATATAGCAGGAGCAGATAAGGGCTTTGTGAGCTGCTGTCCTTGCCATGGCCAGGTTACCCTTGGAGGAGCATTTGGCCAACATATTCTTGTGCCATCCCAACTACTGCCTGGTTTAAGAATCAGGGGGCCATATGTTTTGTGTGTTATGGAAACTTCAGTGTTTGCTCATTTGAAAATGAAGTACATTTCGGCTTCGTACCAAATTACCCCGGGATCTTGACATCTTGAAGTTCATCCTCCAAGATCTGAACTGACTTCTTCATCCAATTGATACAAATAGTGAAAATCAGAGTGGGCGAAGAGTCAGGGTGGTTAAGCTGGGTGAGGATTTTTTGTTGTGCTTTGTTTTGATTAAAGCTTAATTGGCTCAAAAGTTTCATTGACCAATAAAGTTCCCAACCAGATTTAGAAAGCAGTTACCAAGAATCCAGCAGCCAGAAACAGCAGAATTAATAGCGTAGCCACGTGAATAGGCACTGAAGTCTTTTTCTGGATGTGAATATTGACGGCTTCTTTAAACAAGTTAACTCTGGAGACCAAGGTGTGACAACTTTAACTTCAGAACTGTTCCCTTTTAATAATGCTCTGGCTTGTAAAATCGGTTCCCTCAGCTCCGCCAGCATGCAGAGCTAGGGAGCCATGAGCTAACAGCCCTGCATTGCCTTGCAGGCACGAAGGAGTCCGCGTTTGTGTATGCAGTGACGGCAGCAGGGCTGGTGCATGCCGTGACCCGCTCCTGCAGCGCAGGAAACGTGTCTGAGTGCTCCTGTGACACCAAGCTGCAGGGCGGGGGCTCAGCCAGCGAGGGCTGGCACTGGGGCGGCTGCTCCGACGACATCCACTATGGGATGTCCTTCAGCAGGAGCTTCCTGGATGCGCCCATCAGGAATGCGTCAGGAAAAAGTGGCAACGGACTGCTGGCGATGAACCTGCACAACAACGAGGCTGGGAGGCAGGTACGTGTTGCTGCTGAGCATGGAAGCCATGGTTAGCTTCGTTCTGTTCGCAAAGGGCATCAGTCAAGTGAGGCTGGTCCTTGACTGCAGGTACAAGTGGCAAGAACTGGGCTGACACCTCCAAAGTCAACACTTACAAACCCAGAATCAAGTTGTTCTTAACTAAGTAAATGTTATGGGTTCAAATAAAATTCACAAAATACACATTGATTCTGGAGTGCTGATCAAAGTGCTCACAAATAGGTAATTGATACTCTATTGCATAGCAAAGTTTAACTAGTCTCATTATCAGAATACTACTTGAAGATTTTTTTCCCTTATTATCTGTAATATTCTGTTATTGCTTGGGTTTTTAATTCTTTTTAATGATAAATGAACAGACTCACTGGAGACCATCACTCATTTGGGATCCACAGTCTGGGGTCCTTATCTGTGGGCAATAATCTAGGATCAATGAGGAAAAGGAGATTTAACCTTTTCTTTTGAAAGATGGGTTGGAAATGACAGTCCTACTGTGAAGCAGCCAAAGCAAAGAGAGAAGGTTGGCTTCAAATAGATCTTCTCCCAAGAGTATTCAAAGCCCTGGTAACAAAGTGTTCCTGCCCTCATACAGTGTATGAGTATGGAACACTGGTTCCTCTGTGCTGGTCTGCAGAGAACCCCAATAAATGAGGCAGAAATAGCCAGTACAGGTGATGTGAGTCCAAAATCAGGTGGCTGAGGTTTACATCTGCAATGACAGAGCATTCTGGTTCTTGCTCTAAAATTAGTTTCCCTGCTTTACATGGGAGTTGTTGACTTCATAAGCGTTTGATGGCTCTCTCTGGCCCCATAATTCTTTAAATCTATTCTGCTCAGTGGCACTGCTGTAACTGAAGAAAAGAAATGGTAACTCTCTGGTTTTGGACAACATATTGTTCACACTTGCTGGCCGACATTGTAACTCTGAAATTTCAGAAAAAGCATGGCTGGGTTTTATAGAAAATAACTTTCCTATCAGATATGGTTTGGGAATAGCCACAGTAAGCCAACATCTCAAAAAAGAACCAAGGTGGTACCACTGCAAGCTGTTTTAAAGTAAACTTACTTTTATATGTTATGAGGTAATATATTTTATTTAATTAAGTTATATTGTAGGAAAAATAGCAAATCTTTGAGAGACGTACACCCTTTTTAGGTCTGAAGACCTCCTATCAAAACAGACTAAGAGATTTGGAATTGTTCAGCATGGAAAAGAGAAGGCTTTGGAGAGACCTTGTAGCAGCTTTCCAGCACCTGAAGGGAGCCTACAGGAAAGATGGGGAGATACTCAATACCAAGGAGTGTAGTGATGGGAGAAAGGGGAATGGCTTTAAACTAAAGGAGAGGCAATTTAGATTACATATTAGGAGGAAATTCTTTACTCAGAGGGTGGTGAGGCCCTGGCACAGTCTGCCCAGAGCAGCTGTGGATGCCCCATCCCTGGAGGCACTGAAGGCCAGGTTGGATGAGATCCTGGGCAGCCTGAGCTGGTGGGTGGCAGCCTGCCTATGGCACGTGGTTGGACTGGGTGGGCTTTAAGGCCCTTCCAACTCAAACCATTCTCCAATTCTATGAAATAAACTTGAAAACGAAGAAGATGCTGAGAATGGTTACTTTAAGTTCAATTAGATGCTGGGCAGCTAAATCATCTCCAAGGAATGGTGGTTGGTGTTGTGTAGTGGGGGATATTAACAAAAGGGGAAGAGATAAGTGGTTATTCATTAGAGAAAGAGCAAAAAGTTATTAGTCACATTTGTAGAGAGAAATAATTAAGAGAGGAGGTAATAATCTCCAGAAAATAATCTCTCTTTAAATCTCTTTATCTCTCACGTTATTTAGTGTGTAATGCAGATATAGATTTTTATTTTAATGGTCATATTTGTCATTAGGAAGAGAACAACAATCCACAGTGACATTTTGGTTCACTCCTGCCAACCTGCATTTCATGTACACTGAGACTTCTGTTGTATCTCCCATTGCAGAGAATTAGGAAAAGAACTGAATTCATGGAGATCAGTAAAACAAGACTGTGAAAGAGTGACATTTTCTTAGATCAGTGTGACAGTGGAGATGTTGGAAACAAAGTGCAAGACACTTGATGAACTCTGGAAGAAAAGAGATGTTATTTCTGAGTTTAGCTGGCAGTGACACAGAATGTTTCCTTGAAGCCCCGTTCTCTCTTCTATTCTTACTTAGCTCAGCAGCAGCAGCGATTTGCTGTCCTCTTGCCTTCAGTGGCAGCATCTATTCTTCCTGCACCACCCTTGTACTCAGAGCTCACTCATGCCCACGCTGGGTTACAGCTGCTTACTGCAGGTGGGCCAGCCCTGCTGTTTGGGGTCATGTTAGCTTTAAAGAGAGAACGCTGCCCTCTCCCTAAACTAGAAAAGAAGCTTCTCTTTTGAAGCTAATGTCTTTTAAGTTGGATCAGCTCATCTACAGTGACCTGTCAGTGTCCATCAGGTCCTGAAGACATAGTAGGGTTTCAGACTTCTCTAAATTGTGGTGCATATGATGCATGTGATCATTTTTTTCAAGCTAACTTCACTTAAAAGAAAAACCCATCATCCACTGCAAGCCTGAAGATCCTTAGCTTTGATGGTTTTCTAGCAATGGTCTATTTACTGTTTGTTATCTTGGATGAAAATATGCAGAGTATTCAGTTAGCTTCCGTGCATAAATATTTTGTAACTTAATAGCAAGCTGTAGGCTGAAGTAAATATTTTGACCATCATCCAGGATGAAAGAGAACATTTATTGTTGGTCCTTGGGATCTTTAATAGTGATATTAACTGAAGTGAAGTTTAGCAGAACTCTTCATTTTTCTAATTTCAAAATCCTTGACTAGATGTTGGAAAATGTTGACCTTCATGTTTTGGGGCTTACAGGAAGGATGTTTTGCAATACATTTTGGTACCTTATGACCTTTTGTAATAAATACTGTCATGTTCCTGGTTGTGTGTCTTGCAAGAGCAATCTTCCAGGGACAATACTGTTTGTTTGGAGTAACTCATGGAAATGGTATGCTGGGAATTCTCTTGTTCCTTTCCCATTCCCATTCTATATCTCTACATTTCATAGTTAAGTCCAAGGTATATCAATTCTGAAAGAATAATGATAATTTGACTGAGTTGTGCTTTGTTTATAGTACTAACCTGAACCTCAAAAAGTCCATATTTCATTCCCTATTCTGCTATAAGATAATTATTCTTCATCTTTTGGCATTGTAATGTTCAGTGTACTTAGATACGCATATGTGAGCTGCTTTATAAAAATTATAGGTACTTCTGTAGTAATATTTTTCCACTGATGGAAGAATTCCTGTTCAATTACACACCAGTGAAGTGTGTTGACCCGGAGGACTCATCTTCTCACATACAAGTAGGTTAGCTCCTCAGAGGGTTAATTTTTATTGGTACTTGAGGATTGATAGCAATCTGCAACTGCTCTTGACTGTTGTACCTCCATTAGGATATGTGCTCATCTTCATGAGTACTTCTCATCTGTTTGTGCCTTAAATTAAGATATTTGATTGCAGTTGCTGGTTTTCACCACAGGGCAGGTGGTCACAGTCCCAGCCTCACAGCTGAGAATAGGGACTGCAAACAGAGGGCTTGACCTGGAGTTATTCAGCAGTGATTGGCAGTAAGGGGTACACAGACTACATACAATTCCACTGACACTCAGCTGCAGCCATATCTCTGCTTTCTGCCCATCTGCCTGTTACAACCACACTTTCCTTCCCCATGTCACTCCCTCTCTTAATTACATCAGATCAGTGAAAGGAAGTCACCTAAAAATAGCCTTCTTTTAGGTTATTTTTTAACACAGATCAGTGTTGATCACTGTGCCCAGTTTAACACTTTAACTCTTCTGCCAGCACCAACACAACTTAGGGTCAGCAAAAGGCAAGCGTGTGGGCTTGTGGTTGAATATGACCATCACAGACCTGTCTTGGTTCAACGCTGGTCATTTCTCACAAGCAAAAAGCCTTCTTGGTTTCATGACCAACCTAAGGAAACCAAAAAACTGTCCCAGCCCGTACTGGTGGACACGTGTCCACTGTGTTTGTGTGATCAGCAGTGTGCATCCTAACATCTGTATGAAGTTTTGCTATTTAGGGAGACTTCTGTCCCAGTATTTCATGAGTAACTGAAAATATTCCCCATGTCAACCTAGAGGTGTGACACCAAGCACCGACTGGGGAGTGAAGCTGGAAATTATGCTTCTTTGGGCTCTACAGTGTGTTGTAGCCACCTCCCCACAGAAAGCTGTGTCAGCTCTGTAGGCACTGGATTAGATTTTTTTCCAGGAAAAAAAGCAAAAGAAGATTCCCAGTCTCTAAATTTTGCCAGATGTTCAACTTTTGGAGTTTGTTAATGGAGTTCACATGACAGCCTGAGGTCCAGGCTTGTGTTTTGTAATCAGACAAAGCAAGATGTCAGCTCCCAGTGCTGTCAGCAGAGTTGGCCCAAAATGTGTTGGCGTCCAACCAGAAAACCTGCCCATTCTAGCAGCTGGGAAGCAGTAACCTGGGGTCAAGCACAACTGTGATGACACCGTCGATCATTTGAAAGCAGATTGCATGAAAACTTTATGGAAGAAGCCAAAGCCATGCTGAACAAGAACACAGATGTTTGTGATTGCAGTGTATATTCTCAATGACTCCACACAGATGTATATTGGTAGCATTCACATTGATCTGATGTTTCATATACAGCTAATGTATGCTGTTTTTTCATACTTTGACATTAACCTGTGACTCCAATATCATTTTCCACTCCTGTTTAGAATCATTTTCCACTCCTGTTTTCACTAATTTATCCTCAGAGAAAGACTCTTGAGTGTCACTGCTGGGCTACATGGAACTGCTGCCCACATGGAGCTCACTCTCCATTAACACCCAGCAGACATGTTCAGGACTTCCCCAGACAACATCTGAATCATTCTCCCATATCCAGGTTTTACTGTGTCTTGTCATAGCAGACTTGGAAGTATATTTTTTTTTATTCAAACCAAACCCTGTGTTTTCCTTCCGTTGTTTCTTCCCTAGTTAGCACCTTGTCATGCTGCAGTGAAGACTAACACTGCATCCGTAACTACAAGGCTTACAGCACAGTGTGGTTTCAAACTACTTCAGCACTTCAGTTACTTGCTGTGGTGCAAACAAATGATCATTTGAAATTGGAAAATACTGTTAAATCCCTTCTGTTTGTAAATTGCCTATAATATTTATGTATCAGTATCAAGGCTCCCAGCCTCTGCTCTCACCACGGGATCTGGACTTGAGAACAGGCACAAATTAAACTTATTTCCCCTAGGAAAACTAAGGGTGTTAGATGGGCTTGTTTTCTCTTTTTTCTTTCTAAGATATTTTGAGGAAAACATAGATTGTCAGTGGTTTCTATCTGTGGGTGCTGTGAAGGAGCTGAAGATTTCAGGTGAGCTTTAATAAACAGCATGAAGATATATATTTTTTTTATCTTTCCTCCTCTTTAATGTTTCCTCCATAGAAAAATATTTTGAATCTGTATTGGCTTTGCTGTTTTAAGTTTTAAGAAAAACTAAAATTCTCTCTTTCCATTACGTTTTCTAACTACCTTTATTCTGGAAAAGAAATGTGAGACAGAAGGTCAATAAAAAGGAATAGTGTAGCATGGCTTTACATGCTATTAACCACCAACCCATGTGAGCCCACAGATGGCTACAAAGAATACAAAAAAATGAAAAGGTAAAATGAAGCACAAATTATAATACCTTATCCTTCTGCTATATCTTATATGTGATTATTTTTTTCCTTATTTTTATCCTAACTGTAATGTGTCACAAGACTAACTGTATAATTTAATACCATGACTATTAGCTGTTCTAGAAGGAAGTGCTATTCTGGTTGTCTGCTAATTGTTGTCTGCTGGTTGTCTGAATTACAGTCCCAGATAAAGGAAGTTATTGGTTGTTTACAGTTTCAAGTTCTTGCTTGCTTTCATATAAAATGTGCCAAAATTCTTGCATATTGCAAAAGCTAAACACAGGCTGCAGATTTCCACTGTTGGTTGGATAGCTGTTGTGCAGCCTACTGCTTGCATCCATCTGAGCATAGATGTGTGCACATTTAAGGGCACTGGAAACAGTGGAAATCCATTGTAGTATATGTATGCCTACATTTCAAGATCAGGGTTTATCACTGTAAGAAACACCTCAGATTTACAACAGAAGATTGAGCTGAAGGTCTCTCTGCAGAGCCCCAGTGTCTCTTTCCAGGGCTTTTCCCTGCAACTCAGGGATGTGAGTACCCACTTACTGTGCTCCAGGGCACTCCAGCAATCTGTGGGTTCAGCTGCTGGGCCACACTGGTCACACAGACCCTCATAAAGCACCTCAAGCCATTCCTGTCACTGGTCACAGACTGCGTTGTGACTGGTGATCTGGATGGTCACCAGCCTCAAGGCATCCTTAGAAGATGTCACAGATGCTAGTTCTTTTTCATCTCAGGAATGGTGCTGTTAGCTATTCTTTTGCTGCTTCCCCTCCTGCTGTTCCCCACAAGGGCCATTTGCTCTTCAGAAAGAAAAGCTGCTGAGAAATACAAAGTTCTAATATTGGCATTTTGATACTACTTAGTTATTGCCATTGCAAGGTGCATATATAGGCCATTTCTGGAGATCTTTAGAGCACCAGCATGGGCTGCCCAGAGGCTGTGCAGTTTCCTCTTCAGAGATCTTCAATGGCCACTTGGATGTGGACCTGGGCACGCTGCTCTGGGCATCCCTGCTGGAGCAGAGGTTGTGCCAGGTCTCTCTGCCAACCTCAATCATTCTGCCACTGGGTTGCTGGAAGTCTGGAGGTAGAAACATGGTTCATAAAATGCACCTTCCTGTGGTCTGGCTGGCGGTAGCAGTATTAAATACTTAGAGATGTCTGGGTTACTGGTATCGGGCCGTATTCCCAATGAATGAAAGACTACATCCAAATGTCTTCTCCCTTTGCTTTCAGGCTGTAGCAAAGCTGATGTCAGTGGACTGCCGTTGTCACGGTGTTTCTGGGTCATGCGCTGTGAAAACTTGCTGGAAAACCATGTCCTCCTTTGAAAAGATTGGCCGGTTTTTAAAGGATAAGTATGAAAACAGCATACAGATATCAGACAAGCTGAAAAGAAAGTTACGCAGGAAAGAGAAGAGCCAGAGAAAAATACCAATCCAGAAAGAAGACCTGCTGTACGTGAACAAATCGCCCAATTACTGCGTCGAAGATCAGAAACTGGGCATCCCTGGGACTCAGGGCAGGGAATGCAATCGCACGTCGGATGGACCCGATGGCTGCAACCTGCTGTGCTGCGGGCGCGGGTACAACACGCACGTGGTCAGGCACGTGGAGAGGTGTGAGTGCAAGTTTATCTGGTGCTGCTACGTGCGCTGCCGGCGGTGCGAGACCATGACTGATGTACACACCTGCAAGTAGGGCTCAGCACAGAAACAGCCAAACCGCCCCACAGCGGGCTGTGCGCCATGCAGACAGCAGTTACTGGAACAGGGACTATGGGGGATTCACCTCTAGGGCATCGCCAAACAGGGCATACTCCAAACAGTTGGTGTATGAAAGTCACGAGTGGAGAGCAGCCTGCACAGGGACAGCCACAGCAACAGACTCCCAGTGGCACATTTGAGCCATCTCCATTTTAGAGTTAAAATCTCTTTGGCACTTGAATAGCCACAACATCTTGAAGATCAATGTGATCGGCAGGTACTGTGCAGAGAACCCACGACCTTATCAGCCAGAGGATGAAGGGCTAAGAGGCTTGTAAGACACATCAGATGGATCTGCTGTATGATTCATTTCTACCAGTCTTACAAAAAAAAAAAAAATACAGGAGTGCTGTATGTTCTGCTCATCCTGAAGCGTTTCCTTTGTGACCTTTTGAAAAGCTCTCTGTGTGATGTGCAGAAGAGCTCCTGGTACCCAGAAACGTGTGTGCCTATGGAGAGGTGGGATAGGAGAGGACGGCCCATTGGCCTGGAGCAAACTGTGCCCACAGCTCGGGTGGGTTGGAGCACAGTTCAGTGAATGTGGTGAGCATGGCGTGCCAAACAGCAACCTCAGGGTCTTGTACAAGTTGTCTTTCAAATGCACAAAGGCCAGGTCTGAGGAGGGACAGAAATACAGCTTGGTATTTGAGGGAAGTGCAGTCCCTCACTGGTATCTCCTCAGCACCCAAGAGCACAATTTGCAATCAACCCATCATCGCCCCAGTGTTGGACTGTGTGTGTCAACCTGCCATCTTCAGCCATCCTGCTGGGGCTCACCAGCATTTTCACAGCCATGTGAGACTCAGCCCAAATAAATCTGTCATAAAATGAGAGAATTTTAATACTTCAATCACATTCTCTTACAGGAGCTACAAAAAGAACTTTTCATTAGTATCCCAAGTCAGTTCAGTGCACAATATCACTGAAGGATTGGCTCACACCACTAAAATATTTCAACTGTTATCAATAATGTTTTCCCCCCTCCATGTGTTAGTTTAATCCTATTTTACATCTGAAAAAGGTTGTTTATTTTTATGCAGTGGTACAATTCCTGGGTTTAAAAAAGCATCACGGGAAAGGATTTCTGTTGTTTAAATGTGCAAAGACCTATTTTTGATAAGATGAGAAAGTTTATATTTTGTAAATATTTAAATTATGCAAGTTATGTAAGAGGTTTCCAAAACGAATGTGCTAAGATTGCAGCCTTTGGCATTTGCTGATGTTTGTTACTATTGCAGCAGCCTGTAACTGATTTTTATTTGCATGTGCAGGGGAAACTTATTCAGAGGATTACTGAGATGTTCTTCTTTTTTACAATCAGGTCAGTTATAACTGACCTGACACAGTGGTGACACTGGTGACACAGAGACGAGAAGCACTTATTTGGCTGTTCTAAACGACCATTAATTACTATCCTGTAGAGTTTTTCTGTTCTTTTCAACCCATTTTGCATACAGTGAAATTGGGCTCCAGTGATAAGTGGCGGGACTCCCACTGACAACAGGAGGACTGCTGAGGGGCTGCAGTCCCTTAACTCATTCCACAAGGGCAGGCAGTTGTTAGAAATATATCTGCTGAGACACTTTGGTTGAGGCTTTCAAAGCTGTCATTTATTTTCTCGTGAAAGACAGTGACCAGGTTCCCCATCACTGTCTATTGGATGTGTAGGTCAGGAGGAAGGAAACAAAACCTGTGTTGTGTTACGTTGTTGCCTTGTGTAGAGTATCAGGAAGAGAAGTCCTTTATGTACCGGTTCTTCGGGGACTGACCTCCACTTTCGGCCAATCTCACTGCATTGACCTAGCTAAATAATGAGGAGCAAATAGTGCAGGGCTCCTGGACACAAGGTCAGCTTCAGGGATTTGCCAAGGAGAAAAGATCTCAAAGGGCTGTTTCTGTGAATTGGAGCAGGAGGGGCATGCACATCAGCATCTCACTGAGGAGTGGGGCAGTTGTGAGAGGGCCAACGCATTCAGGGTGTCAGTGCCTGCTTGGGTAGCTCCTATTCGAGGCTGCAGAGCAGTCACCTAGATCTAAAAGGCAAAATAAAAATGTTTTTTTGTTGATAAATGTTATTAATAAAAGTTTTTTTTTCTGGCTGAAAGGGGAAAGAGTTTATTTTTTCAAAGCATGACAAAAGACAAAAGAGATGTAGGGACATGGTTTACAAAACAACAGCATGGTTTGTGAAAGCTGGGATGGCTGAACAAATGTCGTATGAGGGAGCTGAAGCTTTGCTACAACCCATCCTTTCTCTTTAAGTCACTGGGTGCGTTTGCCCATCTGAGCAAGAGGATTTGAGTGGGAGAAAGGCCTTATCTCCGAGCCCCTTGTGCAATGAGCAGCAGTTTGTGAAAAGTAGCAAACCTGTGAAAAATGCCACGGGTTTACTTTTTGAAGAGTCCTCTTTGTGAAATGAAAAACTAAGAGCTGCTGTGAGAATAGAAATGCCCGTGGACTGGCTGTGTTCTCAGAGCAGAGTAGTAGTGCTGGCTGAAGCACGGGGCATGCGCTGGAGGCTGAGGAATACCATCTTTTCATACCACTGAAGCAGACCATGCCAAAGGAGGCACTCTGTCTCAGCCTGTAACATACTGTAGACATCACCTGTCTGCCTACCCAAGAAGTCTTGGCTTTCCAGTCGGGTCTATGCAAAACCTCTGGGCAGGTGCTGCTGAGTGCAGAGCTCACGGACAGGCAAAGCCCACAGCAGTCAGTTGCATGAAGTTACTTTCCCTAAACTGCTCTTGCAGTTTGCGTTTCAGGAAATCAAATATGCTTTTTTTCCCTTTACAAATGACAAATGTGAACTCCACATTAAATGAATGCTAGAGCTAACTAATGCAAAAGCACTGATGGATACAAAGTATTAATGCTGAAATACACTACCTTAAGAAATTAACACTGTGCCAGGGTCTGCTGTCATACTGAATTGACAGCTGTGTAATTCCATGGATGGTCCTGTAAAGTAATGAATGGCTATCACAGCAGAGAATGAAATGTTCTCTGGTCACTGTGTCAGCACTGGGGCTGGAGGTGCACTGCAGGCAGGAGCACGAGGCTGCAGTTCATTTTGAGCCTCTGGAGCACAGTGACTGGTGATGTCCAGCACAGGCAAGAAGTGGAGTCCATGGCTGGGTGCAGAGCAGGTGGATGGCACCTCACTTGGGCAGCAAAGAGGTGCAACAAAGTCAGGACTGCTAAGGCTGTCACACATATGGAGTTTAGATTAATTCAACGGAATAAAGAACCAAATTTTCATTAACAAAAAGGGCCAAAAGCCTTCTGAAATGCTCTGCTGTTGGTGAGCTTGCAAACGAGCTGAAACATCACAGCCTTGCTCAAGGTTTGGCCGTGGCATTTTCCCATCAGTCCTGCTATTTTTATGACTATTCAGCGTAGTTTTAAATGAACTCCATGCTTTCCTTGTTAATTCTTCAAGAATCATCAAATTCTCATTTCTTATTCCGATATTTTTAAATATCAAGCTCTACACACATCAGGTTGCCCCAGTTAAAACACTGAAAATTCTGACTGGGAAGATTTCTACAGGTATTATCCACAAAAACCTAAAAGCGTGCATTTGAATGTGGAAAAGAATGAGACACACTTCACGAGCATTTCTTTCTAGAGCAAAAGCCTGCCAACACACTAGAGGTTAAAAAGAGAACTCACTATTATTTACATAGACGATCATTTATTGTCTGTGCTGAAAGGAGCACCGTGCCTCATGTCAGCAGCAGAAAACCAGCTGACAGCTAAGTCAGCATCCCAGTCTTTTGCAGTCTAATCTGCTCCATAATCTAAGAAATTAAATCGATGTTACCATATCTCAACACGTCCAAAACAGTATTTTGATGTTAAACGCACAGTTTCTATAGGATGTATATATCATCTGGGATAACACCAACAGTTTTATCTCAGCTGGCTCTGGGGCATCAGGCTGGGGTTACACGGCATGGTCCGCACTGCTAGCCCTGCCCTGACCCCTGGGTCAGTTCAGTTCAGTGATATGGGTCACAGAAACACCACAAACAAGAGCTCTGGCTGCATTTGTAGCCTCAAACCGAGCAGTAACACACTGGTAAGGGCTTAGGGAGGTGACCAGGAGTGGTAAGTCCTTGAGCTGACTTTGCTGCCAATTTCCATAATCACAACACTAAGGATCTGATCCAAGCATCTTGCTTTGTAGCGTTAGAGGAACAGAGCTAACTAGCTGCTTCGGGCTATCCCTAGGGATCAGAAATTTAATGAAGAGGATGCAGTGATTTGTGTGCATTATTACACAATCTGGCTGGACTAGTACTCTCTACTGATACCTACTCCTCTCCATATATATGCAAGTCAGCCCTGAAATAAAGTTTTATTTTCTACACACCTCAAAGAATAATAAACAGACTATTTCATTTACTAACATACCACAAAAATTAGCACAGTGTTTAGTTTTCTGCATTGTGTCACATGTATATTAAGTGCTTTCAGTAACATTTGAGAGTGCATACATCAAAGCCATAAAAGACACTATCCACCCAGTTTTCCAGTTGGAAAGGATGAGTCAGGATACTTGGGAAAATGAAGCAGTGTTGATAAAGACAATGTTAAGATACTCAAGGCCAAGTAAGATAATTAGCCAGAAGTGATCAGTGAAGCATCATAGAAATAGTCAGGCTGTATTCCATGGAAAACAGTACTCCCTTCCACCACTATCCAAGCTCAAAGAGGAGACCTCCCCTCAGTTGGGAGTGCTTTTCTCACATCAACAGGGCTGCATCCAATGCCCTACAAAAGGAACAGACCATTCTGTGGGAACAGGCTATTGCAATGGCGATTTTAAAAGGATAAACACATTTCCTAGTGAGGAAATGACAGGGTCAGGAAGTAAGTAAAAATACAACTAAGTACCTCTGAGGCCAGTGATCAATTTTTAATTGACATAAAAAATAATCATTAATTTTCAGCAAAGATTTGGATTGTACATTATCACACTTATCCTAGATTGATACTTAAGGATTGGAAGGGACTCCTGAGGAACACAGGCCCATGAAGGACACATCAGATCTTGGCTGAAAGGATAAAAGAGAATAAAAGGAGCAGAGATGAGAAACTACAGTTGGTTTTAAGCCAGCCTGAGGCTGCCTTATCTGTGAGGCCACAGATAGGACAATCAGAAACGTAATGAAATATCTCAAGTAAAGCACAGTCCTTCTTTCTCTGCTCCATCATTTATTTATGTTTTTATTTTTGCCTGTGCAGACAAGAAACTCTTCTTTCACAGAGGCTGCTGCAGGAAATGGCTAAACCCAGGTGCTGGATCCTTTTGGTATACGGCCCTGGAGGCAAGAAGCAGCATCCCTCACATGCCCAGTACAGCATCAGAAACAAGGTATCAGGTCCAGGACACAACCACCTGTAATGACCTGAAAGCTGGAAAAGCTTCCCAGCAGCTTCTAGCCTGTGTTCCACTCCAGCCAGTTTATGGAGGGGTATGGCCCTTCCATCTGTGCACAGAAAACCCTGTCAATATATCCAGCACTAACACTTTATTTCTCCTTATGATTTACCACTTGGCTTCTAAACTGCAGATAATCCAAACAGTTTAGGAACTATTATGAACACAAGTGTTTTCCAGTCTCATCAACATCTGAGGGAACTAAAAGCCACATTAATGTCTATAAAACAAAACACGCCAAGCAACAGAAAGCTTTTTCTGAACCAGCACTTGAGCAAGTAAGGCTGTCAAAGCCTCTCCTCTTTCAAGAAGAAAAATACGTTCGATGCTAGGAGAGATGCAGATGGCATTCCAAGGCAGACATCTTCAGCTTCTTTAAGACTCATACACGTAAAGAGGACTAGCACAGCAGTTGAGAGCTGTGGCTGACAATGAAGCAGTTTCCAGGTGGCTCAGATCCCAGCTGAGTGCTCCTTGGGGAGAACAGCCACAACCTTCTTGTGTCCTGCCCCTTTACTCACACATACATTTGTTGAGGCAGACACGCTCCCCATCTTCACCTTTCCCTCCTTTGCTCCCCTGTCCTCAAGGCACTGCAGATGTTCTCATCCTTTCATGTAGGAAGTGACGTATCCTGGAGCTTTCTCATACAGGTACTTTTGCATGAAGCTCCTTGAACAAAACAGCAAGTTGATACCACAAGATGTAGGAGAAACCACACAAAGTTCTTCTTCATCACTTACTTGAAACATGCATTATTACCAAAGTCTTGTTTACTGAAAGCATCAGAAAGCTTACTGCAACAGAAGGAAATGGTGCAACTAGCCCACTCAAGGTAGAGAATGAGATGGCATGACTGTATCTTGTGGCAAGTCAAAAAAAGACCATGGGATCCTTGCTGTTTTTTCTCATTTTTCATGGCCAAAATGAGCTTATTTGTATAACTGAAATATTAAAGGATGCAGCTGCGAGGATGAGTTAGAGAATGAGGGAAAAGGAGGCAGATTTCACAAGAACTAAATGATTTAAAAACAATTATTAAACCACTTATTGCTTTAAAAGCAGTAGTTAAATATTTTGTGGTAGACCCAGCTTTAACAGGTTAAATATTCATAATATGCATGCTTGCTTCTGATGGCCAGGAAAAAAGAAGGCACAAATCTAAAGACAAAAGCTAGAACTAAAGCCAGGCTTCCTTTATGTCCTCCATTACATTTTCTAGAAGACAATCGTGCAAGGAAACAATAAAGGCTTCCTAGATGCACCCCCCCACCCAGCCTTCACCAAACCCACTTCCACCTTCAAGCCTCTGCTAAGTATCTTCAAATTCTTCTGTTATTACTTTGGATAGCAGCATAACCAATACCAGCTTACTTACAAATAAAAATTTATTCATGTGAAAATTCCAGGACTTTGCAATTAGTTTTCCACAGTAACCTGATGTTATTAAATAAAATTTATTTATTTTAATGGGTAGAAATCAGGTGTTTTATTTCATTCGATGTAAAAGATACATATGATTTTGACACATCCTCCTAAACAAGAGAATCTGAAAGATTTAACAAAAAACAATTTCACCACATAAGGTGCTTTTATTGCTGCTCTACATTAAACTTGAGGGAAAGCCACATTATTTAACAAGCTACTTAAACGTACAGAACAGCTCAGAGTCCAGTCTTACTCTGACATCACAGGTTATTTGACTTGCAAAGCAATGCCCAATATTGCTTGACTTTTTTTTAGTGCACACTATTGAGTTCATCTCAGAAGACATACCAACAATAGGAACGTTTGAGTGCTACTTACACTGTGGGTCCCTGAAAAATCCTTTGTTGCTTTATTCCCATGGTACCAGATGGAAGTTTCTGAAGATTAAACCAGAACTCATGATGTAAAACTCCAAGAGATTACAATCAATTCCGTAACATGCCCCATTTTTTGTATACCAACAATTCAATTTATAACAGACTTAGTTGCAGTGAAAGTTCAAGCTGGCCCTACCTAAAAATGAAGCTATGTTTTCCGATAGCTCTGGCATGAGCTGAAGAATAAGGCCACTTCAACTTGGTCCTTTTTTTTTTTTGCATGGAAAAAAAATGAAGATGCATCGTCACTGAAGTTTGAATATCACAGATTGCATAACCAAAGATGCAACGCTTTCTCTAACATCTCTGTAAGCACAAGTGACCCCACATTAGATGTAACACAAGCAGTAAAGATACATAATACTGTAGCCTGGACAACTCTCACTAGAAGGGAGACTGCCTTCTGCTGGCTTCTTTGCGATGGAAAATTTATTTCTAGGCTTACAGCTACAGCAGGAAGGAATCCCATTAAACAGATTTACTATGTGACTAGCTAGCAGGGCTGAACAGGTAGACTCAGTGGTTAAGCAGCAGTACAAAAATTGTTACAAAAATAATGAACAAGTCACTTGAACAAGTACTGTTTTTTAACGTGCCCAGTCTCTTCTACAAAGAAAGTACTATTTTCAAACTGATCAACAATCCTTCCAAACTGCTTTTAAGTACCACATACGCTATTTATGCATTTACCCTTGCTCTTCCCCTAGTAAAAATAACTTATTTGTGCTTTTCATGGTATATCTGTATTTCTCTACCATGTTTTCTTCCTTTGCAGATTATTCAGTTTTGGTGGGAGACTACAAAATTTTTTTTTTTTAGCACTTGGTATTAGAATAACCAATTACCTTCAATAAAAAGTGATGCTGCCATTAAAAAGGCAGAGGATAAAAAAAAATTAAAGCTCTTTATTAACTTATCTCTAAAATCTATATTTTCCACAAAGGTTACATTCTCACAGCAATGTTAGAACACAGTACAACACTTGTCTGGATCTGTTTATTATTGGCATATGCAATTTATTAGCCAGTTGGTCTACAAGATACTCACCATAGGCAAACTAAATACTGTGCTTTTAAGAAATCTGTTTAGAAATTATTTGATGTTCCTTTTACTTTGAACATATTTACAAAAAGGATTTTATGTGTGTTAGCAATAAATAATCCCAATATTCAAGATGTCAGTGCTCATGCACACACCGACAGGATGGCTGCATGCTTTAAAAATATTATTTACAATACAGTCTCCTTCATAGCCCTCTCCCTAATAACAGCAGAAAGTGCATTTTCTTCCTTTCCTTTTCTGTAGGTTTAGTCTTGCTTCTGAGGGATACAACCTTCCATCTCAACAACTTCTGGCCAGCCTTCATATTTGTTTGTGTCCTTGTTGTTCTTTATATGCTGCAAATAGAAAATATTGACTGTTAATATGAAGTCTTCTACCATGTTGCTTTAAGTCACAGCTTGCAAAGGCACTTGTAAAGACAAGACGACATCAGTAGTAGCCTCTTGTGCTTTTCTAATTATCATCAAATATAACAAACCCTCAGTACAGCAAATTGTTCAGGTAAATGCATGCTAAAAGCAAGTGAGCCATAATACAGAAAACATTTTTAAAGTTTACTTAGGAAGCAAAACAAGTAAGGAGAAGATCAACTACATGAAAACAGAAACCATTAGGAAATATTAAATAAGGATACTACGCTTACAAGACACTGAAAATAAAGTCAGATTTTAAGAAAATTATTTAGTGTTGAATGCCCAGCTTATTTTTTTTTTCTTTAAACTTATTCATCCCCCCACAAATCAATAATCTGCTGTCAGATAAGACATTACTAACTGAAGAGTCTGCCACTGCTGCTGCACTAGTCTGCACACTTGCACTCACCAAGTACAAAGCTACCTTTACCAGTCATTAAAGGAAACAATGACACATGTTAAATTGTAGTTATTTAAGTCTGGGAACATACTTAATTTCATAAGTTCTTCTATGGCAGCAATAATTTCTGAAAGAACAAAGTGAACAGCTTAACCAATACCATAATAATCTATTTGTCAGAGGTTAGTGGGCCTAAAATATGACTCTTAGGCATTAAGTTTCGAATACCCAGTTTCACTGAATTCACTTAAGATAATTCATCTAGTTACTGGGATACTAAGACCTACCCAGGTAAGATTTATCACCACAGTCTGTTTGCACACATAAAAGAAAGCAAACAGACAAGAAGTAAGTTTGAAAATAACACTGTGTGCCACTATTGCAGTAGATACCCATCTTGAGTAAACTCATGGTATAAAACAGGCCATGTCTCTATTAATGTAAGCTGCTGAAGTTACAGAACATAGCATAAGTTATAGAACGTAAGGAGTCACAGACCTGCTCAAAAGGACTTTTAGTTTTAATTCCTTTTCCACCACAGAAGACCCAATTGTCTCTAAAGCCAAGGTTAGTGATAGATGTGCTTCCCAGTTCAGCAATCAGTTTCCGTGCTTCCTCATTAAGCCTTGGGAAAGAAAAAATAAAAATACACATTCTCAGAGTTTTCATTGTTCAATGCACCACTTAGATTCAACCCGATTAAATATAATTTAAGTCAGTCAATATTGGCAAAGATCTGTCTTTCAAAATCAGATAAGGCCAGTTCTGTAATCAGCTGATCTAATAAGCTCTGCTCTTTGATATTATATCAGGCAAATAATATAAAGCCACTAACAAAAGCAAAGAATCCTATCCTGTGAGAATTTATATACACAATTCAAACAATTTTAGCAATTCCCCAAGCAAGCAAGAAAAGTTAATCTTTAACATAACCATTATTTACACACTGAAGTTGAAGCCTAAATAGTTCTTCTAGGTTAAAAGAATGACCTAAATACACAGAAGTTCTTGTCTGTTCAATTAATTCAGAAGTGAGAATTGCTGTCACCACAGCATGGTTCAGTGCCCATAGGTCCATACAGGATAATTTTAAATACAGAAATGAAAAAGATTCTGTAAGAGATAGGATCTCAGTACAACAGCTCATTATTTCTACTTAATGAGATATGGCTGTATGACTCACCTTAACCAAAATGAAAAAAATGATTAAATAATTTACTTTGGAGGCTATCTGCACCACCCACACTCCACGCTTCCAAAGCACAAAGACAGCTTATATTAAAAGCAAGAAAAAAAAACAACAAACCCACCACCAAAACACTCACAGTAAGATTTTTATCTTTTAAACATGATGGTTCTTCACTTTTTAAGTTGCTTTCTAGCAGTTTGGCATTTTTGGTTACTCTAAAGTCACAACCACAAGTTTCTGGTTAATTTTGCAATACCACTAATGAGTAGTTCTTGGCTGTCAGCACAAATGTGCCAAACTCACCTTTCTGTTTAGTTTTAGAAAACACCAGCAGAGACATGATTAAAAAAAAACCTAACTACTTATCTAAATGCTGAAGCACAACAGTTAGGAGATCTAGCCTTCTGATAAGGAAACATTAGATTGCTTTCATCTCCCTAAGGCAGGCAAAGTTACTTTCAACCAGTTATTGAAAATACTGCATGTTGTGTAGTCAGGACTTTGTCATAGCAAAGCTATTTCTACATCAAATTACAGACAGGTCACGGACAACAAACTGTACCAGAAGAGGGGAAAAAAAAGTACATAATATAAGTGTAAATAATGTTAAAATTATGGAGGAAAATAAAAAAAATTCCTTCTGAGAATATGACTTAAGTAAATGACAACACAATTTTCTACAGTGATTTCAGTATCTATTAAAGATGATCGAAGTTGAGAAGGTTGGAAAGTACTGCATAAAGAGTATTAAAATAATATTAAAATTAAATTAAGCTATATTTACACTGATAGGCTGAGCAGCTTACAGTGGAACACTTCAAAAAAAGTTTAAGGCTCACACTAATAAAAACTCTCAGACCTTAGAAAAGAAGGGGTACATGCAAGACCTATCAGAAACGATCTCTGCACAATTTAACTACCAAACTACATCTTCGGGTTGTCCTGAGGAAAGCGTGGGATGGAACAGATCAATTTCAATCAGAGGGTATCTTCTCACAGCCATATGACCTAAATTCAACAGCATAAGACAGATTTGATCCTCATTATCTCCAAATAATATTAGCATTATTAAATTGATCAACTGAAAGCATAGTTTCTAATGCCTTTTCGTGGAAAGACAAAACTTTATCAGAAATGACTGCAATTAAAAGCAACATTTAAAATTTTAGTCAATGTTCACTGCATAAATCAATGACATACTTGGTTGCACCATCATCATATGTCCCCATTAGCACGATGGTTCCATCCTGTATGGATTTGAGAAATTCAATAAATGGTGCCACATCTGAAAAGAAAGAAAACAAAACCTTTGTAATAAGCAATTAATCATATTTAAACACCTGTGACGTTAGACTTCTTTTAATACTTATAAATATACTCAAATTTATGCACAGATCTTCAGTAAGAGGCAAATAGAACGCATAAGAATGAACTCACATTTTATAGAAAGGCTTTCGTCTATATAAAGCTGACTGCCAGTTGGTACATGCTTATTCTCCTGAGCAGTTCCCTTCTGCTCTCCCACACCAACTATGTGTGTTTACCTAAAGTTGTATCCTCCTCACGATTACAAAGGCAGAGATAAGGCTTAAAATACCACAGCAAACAGAACTTAAGAGAACAAACACGTTAGCACAGAAACGGTTTGTTTCTTTAACCAGCTAGATTAACTGCACCTACCTCCTCCCCACATGTCAAAGAATTTAGTGTCTACTGGTTCTCCTGTTTTACCTGAAGAAAAAGAAATGTTTGGTGTCAGGAAAAAGCCAAAAGTTACTCCAGAGACAACATCCCCACTTCCTTTCAATTACTGTCAGAGAAAGTGCTGCAGAAGACACATATAAATCATCAAGTGTTTTTATTTTTTATAGAGACCACTCCTTAACCACAGCAGTTTGTGAAAAGGTGCCGGAAAAGAGGGGAAAAAATGATAAAAGATGCAAATTTCTGATTTAGATTCAAGTAGAACATTAGAAAAACACCCTCAAAAAAACAGTAATAAAGAAAACGCACTTCACAAATTCATGGGGAATTTACTTTTTTAGGTGCTTTTTCTAGCATAAAAAGAGAAAGCACAGTTATAGGTTGCTTTTAGTACTGCAGAGGAAGCAGGAAAAATCAAAACTACTCAGCAAGTTTCGCTACAAATTAGAGATTCCTAGTTGATTTAAACTTCTAGAATGAATAGAGAAGAAAGCGATTGGTATACACACATTAGTATTCTCCCTGTCTACAAAGTCAGTATTTGATGGAAGGCAGTTTCATTTTAATAGCTACATTCATATACAATTCAGAAAACAAGAAAGTTTGGGAACTACATGACTGAACAAGGTAGTTTGGTTTTTGACTAAGACAACAGAGGAAGGCAAAACAGAATTAGGTATTGTTCAAGTCATGCATTAGATTACATAAACCTGAATGCAATCCAAAAATAACATTTATTATTTTGCTGCAATATAAATTAAGTGCTGTCTCAGCACTACAAAGAATTGCTTCTTACATATTAAGGAGAAATGTCAGTACTGATGTTCAGTCTTGAAGCTGACACACAGGTAAATCTGTTTATTTTTAATGAAATTAAAATTCCTGAATACATATTATACATGGATGTATTCATGGACAAGATCAACAAACGCAGACTAATACAATCTAGTGATTTCAAACTGGTGAATAATGAACAGTTCCTTTCATGTAGTAATAAAATTACTAAATGGATTTCTCTGAGAACAGAAGAATTTGGTGTAGAGAATTTTACAGTGGCAATACACAAAATCAAAAGAGCAATTTTATCATCCCATGTGTATCAGGAAGTTACTTGATGTATCAATAGATAACCATCATGGAAATCCACACTTGTAGGAAAAAAAAAAAAGGCATCAAGTTTTTCTGCTTTCAAACAGCATACAACTGAATACAACAGTATTCAACTAAAACACAGAAATGGCAAAATCTGACATTATCTCAGTACGAATACATTGAGTACTAATCTTCTCCTCTTGTTTACTTGTCACCACCTCAGCAGACCTTAAACTTCATGAAGAATTGGAAAATGAAGACACTGCTCACTTAGGAAGTCACTCACCATTGACCAAGGCCACATTTATTCCTCTGCCGACATTATTTTTAACTCCACTCATTAATCTGAAACAAAACAAACAATTTAATTTGTAATAGAACTACTTTCTGATGCAAAATATTTCATTTTAAATTATTTTTTAAAATAAAATCATGTTGTAAAAGACCACCACATTTCCATGAATATTTAAAGCAAAAGGTGTCCTTATGGCACCATTGATTTGGGAACAATAGCTCTAATGTCCCTAACTGTATCCATTTTCTATGGAAAGAAGACGATTAATGCTCAAATTATGCGTATATTAAAAATGCCACCAAAAATAAAGCACTATTAATGTAGTTGAGAAAATCCCTTGCAGTTAAGATGCATTGAACAAAGAACTATTTGAAGGGCTTAGTACAGCCACATAGCCAACATTTTAAGCTTTTCTGTAAGCAAAAATGTGTTAATGAGTTTAAAGCCTAACTGAATCAAAGTATTTAAAATGGATGTTGCAATATTGTGGACCATGGTACTAAACTAGAAAGTCAAGGCAAATTAGTTTGGTGAATCACAGAATGGCCAGGGTTGGAAGGGACCTCAAGGATCATGAACCTCCAAGCAGCAGAAAAGTAAACCAGAAACAGTAAATACAATGACAAGACTTCAAATGAAAATTGAATGCAACTTTGAAGCAGAATTGAACATCCCAACAAAATCACCACAATCTATGACAGCAACTACTTGGCCAAACTCAAAGCAGCAAAGGAGCTTGGAAAGAGCTGATACCCTGTGAAATGTAAGCTGTTCAGAGCTGTAAAGTAGAGCTAAGGGGAATGTCAAGCTACAGTGCTGTGCTGCCCTGGCCACGATCTACAGAACTTTTTCAGGTAACTTCTTTTGTCCTAAGCAACATTTCAGAAGGAAATGTCCTTGCACAGAGAACTGCAACAGCTCTCCAATAATAGTCATGGGCTAGAAACAAGAATTGCTTTACCAGAAAAATGACAGCCTTCCTCTTAGATACCATCTTTGGCACTTCAATGAAAGACTACGAGTTAACAGCAACTCACAGTATAGTGACCTGGATTTTAAAGAAGTAATAATCAGAAGTGTTCCATATTTTTACGTTAACCCTCTAATATCATCTACCAAAAAAACCCTTACTTGATTAAAAATGAAACTAATTCAATAACTTTGAAGACAGACAACTTGCAATTTTCTGCTAAAATACAGAAAACAGTTCTGTTTAATAGGAAATTCCCAACTGGGCTTCTGGAATTCTTTCTAAATCCATTCAGCACTTGGGGGAACATTACTTCTCCGACCACATCATTTTCAGGCCATGGCTGGGCATCAACTCTAAGCAATAGAATCATATGACAAATAAAGATTGAAAAAAAAAAAAAGACAAACAATCATGTTCTGAATGGTCATGTGAGATTTAGTGTATCTGAATTCAGCAAAAAGAATAAGAATTTCCTTTTACTTTGACTACTAAATTCTCTATAAATAAATGCAAGTAAAAAAAAAAAGAATCCAATACTGGGGTGATTAGATGCTGAAATATCACATACATATAAACAAAGTTATAACTGATTTCGGGTAAGAAAATATCCCGTGAGTACAAATGGCAGAAGTAACTGTTGTTATAGCAGTGCAGAGTGCCATTCTGCTCTAAGGTTACTGCAGCACAAATATGGAACTGGCTTCTTAACAGAAGAAAAACTGCATGGAGAAGTGCTGGTAAAGAAGTATAACTCTACTGCTTCTAAGCCTCTCAAGCAGCAACCACAGTAGCTCATATTTAGAAAACGTACTACAGTTACTGTCAAATCTGGATTGCATACTGTAATCAAACTTCCATAAAGCAGAATTTCCATTTTAGTACTCTCATAAATCAAACAACAACCTCGTTTAACATAGAGGAAAAACCGACATTGTAAATATTACTGACAATTTATGAAGCCATCTTCCTGTTTCCTTGTCTTGGAAATACAAAGAAGAATTTTACATAAAACTCAGCTATTGCAAATTAACTAGAAAAGCACATCTTGTATAGGAGAGGTAAAAGAAACATTGTTATAAAAAGATCTATCAAGCAGGAAATAGATTTCTTTACAGTTCTGAGATACTACTCTGCACACCTGAGATAGCTTGTGTGTTGCCACAAATACTACTGGGTGTAATGTGAATGTTTTATCACAGGAGGGCAGTAGTTCATCAGTTTTAGAATTCCACCAAAAAATCCCATTCAAGAAATGACGTGAGCTTTCAAATGAGAAATCAAATATAGCATGAACAGAGCAGAAGATCGTATGAAAATAATCAAATTTTCTGATGTACACTTTAATAGACATTAAAATCTTATTCCCCAGAAGTAATTAGAAAGGATTTTTTCCAACTGAGACAGAACTTTGGACTCCAATAGTCACACACTAAGCTGTGCAATAATATTAACAGAATAGAGAATTTCTTGACAGCTACTGCTTTCCTTTCATTTCTTAAGCAAAATATCCATCAGTTTGCAGTTATTAGGGTTTTTGTTTGGTTTTTTTTTGGACATGAACCACAACCTCCCTTTAGTAAGCAAGGCATTTAAAAAGCCTACCATCCTGAAGTTAAAAATATTACTTGCACTCAGAACTTTTCATCAGTGAATCACCCCAAGTGTTTTTAGATACAAAGCTTCCTAGCAACCAGGCTGAGATGCTGACAAGCTCTGTAACGTGAACAAAAATCTCTCTGCAGAGATACTGGGTAAGACTGTCCAAGGTCATAAAGGGAATCAATGCTAAGAGAAGCAGAACCTAGCAGCTTTTAGTTAGTATGCACTAAGCATGAACTCATGCTCATTTTGCACGTGTACTGAGCAGTAATGCACCACTGGAAATGGAGTTCTACACAAACAGAAAAGCTTCGTTTAAGTCAGCTTTGCATAAAATCACCTTGACATCTGAACAGTACTCAAGTTTTAACCTGCAATGCAAAGTGAAGATGCTGCATGGGTTTCATTATAAGAAAAAAGGTTCCCATTTCAACTTTACTACAGCTTAATTGCTAGAGGCAATGCTAGAGTCATCTTGTTTTAGCTCATGTGCAACTAATCTTACTTTAATTAGAGAAAAAGTAAAAAGGAATATAAAACAATACTTAAAGGTCTTATAATACATAGGATTAGTATTTAGATCTATATTGCATGGGATTACACTGTTCACAGAAAAGTTATTATTTGCTCTAGAATTTGCACTGACTGCTGTAGGTAAGTGCAAATGACCTCAGCCACATCACCTACAGAGCAGGGGCTCAGAAACTGGAATAGTTTAAATGCAAATGGACAGCAGTGGGTAATTAGTGTAACTGACAGTAAAACAACAGAAGCCTATTACTATTGACCATGTTTACAGCATGTCTGTTCTGCCATGGACATGCAAGGTTAAGCATATAGATTGTACTATAGAATGCAGTAGGAGACAACAAACAGTAGCAATCTAAGAACAAAGAAAGTCTCAAAATAAACATTAATATTGACGTTATGGAGATTAGTGACAGATATTCAGCTAAATACTCTAGACATGCTGTGTTAAGAGAACTGTCATCAGAAATAAAAGACTTGAATCATTTTTCAAAGCTCTTTTCTTCAAGAAGGCTAAGTGCCAGGTCCCACGCTTGGGTCATGACAACCCCATGCAGCAGTACAAAGGCTTGGAAAAGAGTGACTGGAAAGCTGCCTGGCAGAAAAGGACCTGGGGCTGCCAGTCAGCAGTTGGTTGAATGTGAGCCAGCAGCAGGCCTAGGTGGCCAAGAAGGCCAATGGCACATTGGTCTGAATCAGAAAGAGCACAGCCAGCAGGACTAGAGAAGTGACTGTCCCCTTGTATGTGGCACTGCTAAGACCATACCTCAAGTACTGTGTTCAGGTTCTGGCCCCTCACTACAAGAAGCATGGATTTGAGCCTTTGCAGAGGAGAGCAACAAAGCTGATGAAAGAACTAGAAAACAAAAGTTTTGAGGAACAGTTGAGAGAACTGATGTTCTTTAATCCAAAGATGAAGAGGGGAGATTTCAGTGCTGTGAAAGCAGGTTGCAGTGAGGAGTGGATTAGTTTCTTTGTTCAGAAGACGCAAGAAAACAGTCAAGTTGCACCAGGAGAGGCTAAGATGGGACATTAGGAAAAGTGGTTTTGTAATGGGACTAGAAGCTGGAAAAGACCTTGAAGATCTTAAGTGATTTTATAGTTAAATTCAGATTTAATTATCTTGATTTAATTATGCCAATAGGAACTACTGATCATTAAAATATTTTTCCTTCTGAAGTCATCTATTAAAGAAAAGTGGAAAATATGTTCTGTTATTGGTACTGTAGAAACAGTTTAAAAGATGACTTACAAAAGAAAATTCCATGATAGTTTTAACTAATGACATTCAATTAAGAGTATCAAGAGCAAGTACTTAAAATACACTTGTTCAATGAATTACAATTAGAGACACGAGCACCTTAGTGGTAAAACTGAATCCAGCTTCACAAAGTCTGACTATTTCATAAGTAACTAAAACTTGTAACTGTGTAGGTTACCTTATGCATATTAAAATAGCCTAGATTTCAACACTTACTGCAGAGTACTACTTGTTTCATCGGTGATTAAGTTATAGTGCAGTATAATTTTTTCATGTGTCACACTGTAGGCAAACGAAAACTTAAAGAATCATTCAGGTTTCTGATTTAGCGTGCAAAGGAATTCAAGACAACAGTTGAAAAATGTACTTTGACAACAGGTAAAAATACTTACACATTATCTTCTACGCAAATTTTAGGTCCAACTACATTTGCTGCTCCACTTGCCATTTTGAATGCAAAATGCTTTTCAGGACAAGCTTTAGAGATCCCACATTTGTATCTCGGAGGTTTCGTAGCTTTCAAAAGGAAATAAAACTGGATTTTAGAGCTAAGGAAAATCAGGGAAAGGGGAAAACTAGCTTGACTGCATTTACAGTGTGATTAAGACTTTCTTAATTATGAAAAATCCAAAATTCTTCATGCTATTAGTCAAAGCAAGTGACAGCAGTAACACATGCATATGAATACTCACAGCGTGCAGCTGCATCCAATGCTGATCTAGCTAAAATGCAAAAAAAAAAAGATTTTACAAGGCATTACTATTGAAATGTCATCTGCAATAAAATACCCTACAAATTTAAAAACTTTCTTTATCTCTATAATTTTATTATTTATTTTTTTTTAAATGAGTATCAAATACACATGAGCACAATGTTCCACTGTAAAACCTTCATGCGGCAGAAAAATGAAAGCTGTATCATCAGGGACCACATTTAAAAGTACTACTCTAATTTATGAGTCACTGATTAAAATAAAGAACCACAGAGATTCAGACTCAAAACAGCCAGGAGTTTGTGGAGGTTGGGCACTGAAGTGAAATCAGCTCCTCTCTTTCAAATCAATTTTATCCAGCCAGAAGTAATTAATACAAATCAGAACCTTTACCAGGGTGCAATTCCTTACACCTAACACCAGAATTCTGCAATTTGGGTGTATCTGTAGCCAATCATGCATTATTCCCTTTCATGGAATGAGGAAAGCATTATGATACTTAACATCAATTTTCTTCAATAATTATCTGTGATGCCCCTGGTGACTGTTTCAGATGTGTGCTCACACTGTAGTAATGCAGAGTTCAGCATCAGGAACCATACATACATACCTAAAATTGGGTTTTCCTAATTAAAAGCCCCTTTCAAGATTAAGGTGGCAAAAAAAAAAAAAAAAAATCTACTCTGAACTTCAAATCATCTAAGCCAGTAATTTTTTTTCCTGCACAGAACTCATCCCATCCGAAATGTTCTGCTTATTGCACAAGGTACTGTACCTATGCAAGCAAGACATCCCACCAGAAATATGATTCTTTTTTTAACTGCCAGACTAAGCAGAAAACATAGGTAAGAGTTTATATAGTTGGAAGTCAAAAGGATTAAACCAATTAAGAAAGGTAAAATATCTAATACGGAAAATAACATTAAAATACATTAAAATAAACACAACTCTTCTTAAGCTTAAAAGCCTAAGCCAAGCTTACAGCTAAAGAATATTGTATTCTTGATTATGGCTCAAACAAATAAACAGGTGTCTGCAGAAAATAGTTACCACTTACCAAATATGTGTCCTAAGTTTGCTTCCATTTTTATTTCAAACACTTGAGATATGACATAAAATGTCAATAAAAATATCGCTATGACTACTATCAACTTTGCAGCACCTATTCAGAAATAGAGAAAAAAATAAATTATCTGTAAATGTTAACTGTAAGATTATTAAAATTAACTACATGAGAAAGGTGTACAAAGTGACAGAATGTCAGGATGTTGAATTCAGAAACGCTGTACAGAAGTAATCTGCAAGAAATGAGAATTATAATGTAGGATGCAACTGAGCCACTCTGCTAAACTGCTACACCAGAGACACACACCCTGCTCTCAGACATGAAATCTCCCCTTGTTCTTCCTCTGTGTTTCATGCCATGTTGCTTGACATCATTTACCAACCTCAGCAACCAAGAGAAACCACAGAGTTTTTTTGTATGAAAACCCAGATCAATAAGGTAAACTAAGCTGACTTGACTTGCTGTTGTCCAAAGTGGAAAGTTCTGCTCTCTCCAATCTCACTTCCCTGTTCTTAGCCATGTGTCCACATTTCTCACTGTTTATAAATATTCCCTTTCTGCCTTTAGCCTCACATTAACACAGCTCTGTTTTAATGTGTAACTAGACTGAGTGATTATGAATCTGTTGATATACTGTAGCTTGGCTGCTTTGGCCAGTCAGGTCTGAACATTACATTAAAAAAATAAAAAATAAAAATAAAAAAAAATAAAAAAAATCAAACTTCTGGTCTTCAAGAAGAGCAAGAAAACATTAAAGTTCTAAGTTAAAAAGTAATGAAAAGCAGTATCTCACCTTTACCATTTTTAATATGCTACAGACTTAGGAAGCTTAAAGTTTGAACAAGCCTAATTTAAGACAGCACTAAGTGGTCCAGCCACCTTCTAAGGGGGAAAAAAAAAAGAAGCAGAAGCCTACAACTGCAGCAACTTAAATCTGAAATGGAAACCTACACGAGGTACCACCATGAACACTGCCATTTTCAGCAATACATTTTTACAGAATATTTTGCTCCCAGATTATTGTATATTAATGACTGTCTGAGAGCAGAAATTAAGTGAGAAAGATCTAATGAACATCCCATCTTCCTCTCTCACCTCTGTATGAAGAATTGTTTGGAAGAAGCAACGCTATGCATGCTTCTGTTCCTCAGATGGCCAGCCAAATAAATCCTCCTGAACAAAAGATTATTCACTCCTTCAAATCTTAAATCAGGCAGTTTAGCAAATCTTAAAATAGACAGATTACTCAGCCTTCATAAGAACGAGATATGTTAATCTTTCTAAAGGCTAAAAAAGGAAACAAAAAGATATGACTTTTGTTTGCTTACAGTTTGGACTTCCTCTCCCACTGCATGTGCAAGTATATGTATATTATGTAAGAAAGCACAGATGCAAACTGGATTTAAAAATATTACAATGGAATCCCAAAGATGACTGCATTTGAAGGAAAGCAAGCCACAGGCAAGAACTAGAGAAAACAGATGATGCAAATGTACAACAAGAAGCAGAAAAAAGTACTTCAAAGTAACTTTACTGCTAAAGATGGTACCAGAATTTGGAAAGCGGAAATGGAGAGCAGTTTGTTTCTGTAGACAGCATGCAAGATCAATGAGTACAAACACAAGCTGACCTCTCCCACCTACATCTTCTTCCTCTTAACTGAATTTTAAATGCTCCCTTTATTTAAAGGAGGTAGGAAATCTTGAATATCCTTGCAGCATTTGAATAAAAGCAAGCCTGTGTTCTACAGGTTCAATCTTCCGTATGAATTGTCACATCTTTTTGTTTGTAGGACTTAGTAACAAAATAATTAGCTGGAATAGGGAAGAAGTAAGGCTTGGAAAAGTCATCTTTCAAGAGATTTTTCAGCCTTTTAAAAATTACAGCATTTTCCCAGTTCTTCAGCAGTTTTGTGTTAATGTGTTGCTCCCAGTTACACTCACTGAGGCTCTGTAAATACACCATCTAACAACCGCCTTAACCGTAGTGACAAAAAAAACCCATCAGGACTGATGTATCAATAAGGCTAGAAGTGCAACCCTCCTGGAAAAGCAAGTGTTGCTGACTCCAGGGTAAGTCAACAGCTGTTTCTTCTGCAACATTAATTATTGCTTTTGATTAAAGTGCAAGACTTCAGAACATCAAGACTGCTCACAAATGTACAGGCTATTCCACTGCAGTGAAGTGCCTAAAGTAATAGTTTCTTGCAGTACCATACTGGCAATGAGATTTTTATAACTGTTACACCTTCTGACAAATGAAATCAGCTTCTCAAACAGGCACTGAAGTATCTTACCTTTACTGAAAGGCTTTGCAGCTTTAAAACTCTCTGTAACCATTCAGGAAGTTTCAGATACCGTATTTAAAAAGTGCACAGCAATTTTGGTTGTGGTGTGGGACACAAAAGAAGCCATTCGTTCCCATTTCCTTATTCTTTCAACGTCTTGCATGATTAGCAGCCAAAGATCACGTCACAGCACCTTAAGCTGCCACCACAGTTAAGCTGAAGCATTTGTAAGTAGCTGCTTCCTCTTAGACCATCCCAAATTCTCAATTAAGTTTCAGTTAACTGGCACAACAGGAGTCGCTGTGCCATTTATGCTTACTTTAAAACCTTCTATTATTGTCACAACTTGTTAAAGCTATCCACACCTTATTCCACAAAGGACAAAAGTCCGATTTCAGTGAGTGTGCTTACCTGCTATTCTCATGTTTAGTTTTCAGCCAGGTAATGACACTACTGCATTAAAAACAGGAAAGTCACCTAGAGAAAAAAAAGGAAAGAAAAAGTAATTGTAACTGCAATCAAATAAGCAACTTCATGATGTGTTAACTGTAGCAATATCATGGATTTCCCAGCCAGTAACAGTAATGACAATTGTCCTGAATAGTTAACTCCTAACACAATAAAGGGAAGAAGATGCAAAATGGACCTCTTGCCATAGCATTACTTTCCTTTGTTACTCTATGAAACAAGCCATCTTAAATGCCATTACTTTAATTTCATCAAATCTACTACAAATTATGTTAATTAACCTGTGGCAAGTACTTAACAGTGCTGCATCTAAGCAGCCTTTAATTTCTTAAAGCTGCAAGTTAAAAGCAAGCAATTCCATCAGTGTTGCTCCAGAATCACAGCGACATCTGGATATGAAGTTGTTGTTCAGTAATCTAATATAGTAGAACATAACTCTGGAGAGAAAAGATTTAAGCATTTTGTCCTTTGGGATACTGCACAAACTACATTCAGTGGAACTGAAAGACCCAGGTATTACAGAAAAGCATCTCTCACCCACAGCTGCATCCAGAAGATTCACTTTATGGCCAACGGTGGCAGAAGCAACAACCCTAGGACTACTTCAGACTAAACTGAAAATCACCGCCTATGAGCACAAGCCACACAAACATCCCAAAGGTTCTTCTTTAGAAGGGCCTGCTGCTACATGAAGCCAAGAGTTGCCACAACCTCCACAGACTCTCCTCATAGGCACCACAACTCCTCACGGCTCTGGGGCTGCACGCAGTGCTTCACTTCTGCTGCTGGCTCTGTTCAGTGGCACGGCCCTTGGCCACACCAGGCACACTAGCTCTGTTTCTGTTGCCTGGCACCAAGGCTCCCCTTACTGCTCATTCAAGGAACACAAAGCAGCTGACCATGAGTGGACCCTAGGCAACCTCATGGTGTCCCACAAATCAGGTCTGGCAAACACATCAAACACAGTCACCTTCACTGACAAAGTACCATAAATCCAATAGAAACAGCAGATCATTTCAGCAGGCTGAATACACAATTTATTTAAATTAACTGAAGTTAAATTTTGCTAGGAAACAAAGCAGTTAAGGTAGCACAATATTACCTCTATTCTTATGATAAGAAAAGAACTCTCAGTTACTTTCAAAAATATGAGGCCTTCAGACAACTAATAGTCTGCAGTCAGTATGGCCTTCTGAACAGTAAAAAAAAAAAAAAAAAAAAATCTGTTTCTGAATTTAATTTGGATTTTATTTCATGTTTGCACTTAATATGCAAAAAATCCTATTGGCATTCAGTGATTTTGTTGGATTAGCTATGCTAAGGTTGAACTTGAACATGTGTAAGAATCATTGCAATTGAAGCTGTCCCACACCCACCTATCAAAAGCTGCAGTCCTATCCCAGGATTCTGAAAACCACCAAAAAAAAAAAAAACCAAACCAACCAAAACCTGCCTTCAGAAATTATTTGAAAAGCTATTATCACAATCCAGGAAATGCAAATCATTTGATAGCATCGCCAAAACCCAGGTAGTTCTCAGAGTCCATGCCAGGGAGGAAAATGTAATACAGACAACTTTTTCCCCTCACTTGAATCAGTATCTGTAAGGGTCAATTGTCTACGTGCCTAGATACTCTTTGCCAAACACCATCACTACCATCCACTGCTTACAGTTTACTGAAAAGAAAATCTCATGCCATGTCACAGAATCACAGAATGGCCAGGGTTGGAAGGGACCTCAAGAATCATGAAGCTCCAACCCCCTGCCACATGCAGGGCCACCAACCTCCCCATTTAATACCAGATCAGGCTGCCCAGGGCCCCATCCAACCTGGCCTTGAACACCTCCAAGGATGGGGCATCCACAACCTCTCTGGGCAGCCTGTTCCAGCACCTCACCACTCTCTGGGTAAAGAATTTCCCCCTAACGTCCAACCTCAATCTCCCCTCCCTCAACTTAATACCATTTCCCCTTGTCCTGCAGTTATCTACCCTTTCAAAGAGTTGATTCCCCTCTCCTCTGTAGGCTCCCTTTAGGTATTGAAAGGCTGCAATGAGAATACCTTCATCCCAGCATTTGTGCCCACTGACCCCAGCCATCATTTGTTGCAAGCAGACATATGCTGCACAGAATTTTCCAAGTGCAAGTTAACTTATGAACACCATGTCTTTTCCCAATACAATACTACTTTACCACATTATTATTAATTAAAGAACAGCCCATTAGCCATTATGAACACTCACTGACTGTCACTCTGCGACATTAATAGATTTCATAATTGAAATTCAGACATGATATATAAGTGGATCAGGAATTTCTAACAGTGCTTAATTTGTGAATTTAAAAACGTGAAAAACAAGAATGAGACTGAGCTCAGGCTCACATGCATAAAAACAGCAACAACATTCTTTCAAATGCTTTCAAAATTAGGTAAGGCAAAAACAACAATAACAGCAAGCAAAAAACCCACTACTTCTTCCTCCTGTTTGATATATCACTCCAATCAAGCAGGGACATGAGCATTACAACCCAAATATCTTCTTGACTTACAAATGCCTGATAATATAAGTAACCACTTCATTATGATGTTAATGTAATTTACCTCTGTAGTACAACAAAGCTCATATTTACCATATGTAGAGTGCAGGAAGTGCAGCCTTTAACAGGATCTACAGGCAGACTGCTGATGAGTAAAGTAGAATCCATAACAGACACCAGGCCGAGAAGAGCATGTGAAATAGACAACAGAAGTAAGCAACAGCTCTAAGTCAAAATCAGGTGGATCTGAGGAAGCACTACAGTACATGATTGTAAAACATGGATTTATTTTTTTTTCCCCACCAAGATTGTTTTCTCAATGCAGTATTCAGAGGTACAACAGTTAAAGAATACAACTGGGATGATAAAAAGACACCAACAAACTCTTCAAGTGCCTTGAAATAAAGAACCTATCCACATAGAAGAATCTAAAGCTGGTGTTTTCAGAAGCTGGTTTTCTTCCACTTTAAGTAAAAGGAATTTATTGTTTCCCGGATACTATACTAGAAGGAGGAGCAAGAATTGCAGGTTTACATCAACCATGGACAGGAGCCAAGGCATTCTAATAGTTGGAACAAATTCTACTAACAGTACAGTCAAATCTCTGTTCTGGGCAGATGCTCTCTTCTTTAAGATGAGCACCGCTGCAGATTTCCTATTGCCTACTAAACTTCCAACATTCCTACTTTGCTGCAAGAAGTTTTGTGCAATTTCTCATGAGGCCTGAGGACCACACTTTCCTTTTCTTCTGATTCTACTCAGCACTAGCAGTGCAGGCAGGTCTTCTCGTCACAACTGCACCAGCTGAAGAGAGGTTCCTATCATCTGTAAGAGCCAATTTACACAAGCCAACGTTTATAGAAGAATCAGTGACAAAAAGTTCAGACCGGTGACCTCTTGACTACAGGAAGCCATATTCACGCCCTGAATACTTTAAAGAGCATAGAAACATAAAAAGATGGCCTACAGGCCTACAGGCAGTTAGACCAGAGTAGCTGGTCAGTAGCTGGCTGATATTTTTCTAGTAGGGTCCAAAGAATATCAACCTTCAGGCAAGGCAGCCAGCTATTTAGCCATGCTGACTCACTAACATTATAAAATTCCAGTACCTAAATCTAAAGCACTGAACAGCAGAAAGATAAAAGGAGAGTGCTTTGTTAGTTAAACTAACACAGAAAGTTCTCTCCAAAGTGGCAGAACTTGATCTACTCATTGAAAAAAAGGCAGCAGAAAAACAGCAGCTAAGTAGGAATCCAGATTAGTGAGTTTAGATACTCTTCCGTCACTACAGCCAATGGCACAGGTTGAGTAACAACTCCTTCAGAACAGAAAACAAAAGACAGACAGTTCACTGAACTGGAGAAACCAAGAAATTACACCATCCTGCCACTGCCCAGATCACCACATGAAGCTGCACGGCCTTCCACGTAGAAAAGGGCTATTTACTCTGTCTGTGAAGTACTAGGGAATGGATACATGGAAAACAGTTGGGAACTGAAGTTACTGGTTGCTTATTTCTCCTCCACCCATCCTCGTGCACTGCCTTATGTCCTGAGGCAGGGGCAATTTCTAGATGCTGTGATTTCCAGTGTCAAAGCCTTTCCAAGTAGCAATCCAAAATGCTACACACAGCATGAAAGTAGAAGAAACAAATCAAAAACAGGATTTAAAAAAGAAAGAAAGAAAAAAAGAGTAAAGTGCTTTCCCCACCTTCATGTTTTACCATTCAGTCAGTTACAGCGCTCAGTGGACTTTTGGTCTGTTCCACTTTTTGGTAAGCTTGTGTGGGAATGACAACGAAAGCCTGACAAACTCACAATATACACCCATAAAGCTGCTGCATATATTCTTTTATATAGTAATACTAGTTTCAATCTATATAGTATCAGCTATCTGCTTTCAGAAGTGATCTGTCACTCCCGTGGGAACTCTGCCAGAAACTTCACAAAGGAAGCTTACACTTGAACTTCATCTAGAAAACAATAAGGCTGTGCTCCTGCCAGAAAAAAATAAAAAAAATAAAAAAATAAATCAGATTTTATTAGATGTTCTGAATTACCTAATATGCTAAGATTGGGGTATTCCTGAATTGAAGTAGTTGATACGACACTCATCAAATAAGCCATTTGTTTCCTAGATTCAGAATGCAGGAGGAAATTGTTTTAAGTATAGTAGCTATTAAAATACAAGCACACATACAGACACACAAATGATCTGTTAATACTGTCACCCTTACAACACTGAATGAAGCCCAGCTTTCTGTACTGAGAGGAATTCCATCTAGTGTGTTCAGCTCTCTATCAACCTTGTTCAATGTTCCTGCACAAAGTGCTCTGTGACACAACTCATCTGGGCACAGCCTCAGCCCTACTTGGTTTTAAAGCCACCAATAAATTGCAAGTGGCCAGAAATTTAAGTTTTGTTCAGTTTTATTTTTCCCAAATAGAATTGCAATAAATGTTTTTATATAATAGAAAACAAGTAAATTAGCACACTGCATTCCCGTTTCCCCAGGATAACAGTACTTCTATCAGCAATTTGATAATGCATTCAGATAGTATTTATGAAACAGGAGCACAAAAACAAACAGATGAGAAGCAATAATTCAGAAGGTCAAGATAATTTACTAATCTAGGAAGCTCAGAATACAGAAAGGTAAAAAAAATTAAGCAGTGATATTTAACAAAGCAGAAAGCAGTACACTTCAAAAAGGACATCAAGTGCAGCCAAACAAGTGGCAGTAATGCAGAAAAGGATCTGAGAGCATATATCAGCTCTCTAATGTTAGGGTCAATGATGTAGTACTGCTGCAAAAAGGGAACTGCTCATTATGAACTGTACTCTGCAGTGTATCAAGAGGCTGCTGCACGCAAAGCAAAAAGCAATTATTGTGCTGTGCCCACAAGTCATCTATATTCTTAATTGAGATCCTGTATTTTTTTTCCTAAATCTATCTTAAAGCATAATCCCCAATGGAACAATCTAGATAACAATTACATAACCTAACAACCAAAGGGGTAAAAGAATCTGGTTTGCTGCGCAAGACAGAATGGAGGTGAAGAGAACATGCAACAGACACCCTGGACCCTTACCACCAAGATGTAATTCAAAAACAGCTTTAAATGATTCTGAGCTGGACTGTTCTTAATATCTACTGACTGCTTTTTTACCTATTTGTAACTTAAACATTTAAAATGAAATATAAACATTTTTTAAATAGTCCCATTCACAAGGTTAAACAAGAAAGGAACAGAAGGATATAAATCACCATAGAACTGGGGAGAAACAAGAGGCAGGCCTCATAAGATGTTTGTTCAACATCTTCATCAATGACCTTGATGAGGGGATAGTGGCCACCCTCAGCAAGTTTGCTGATGATATGAAGTTGGGAGGATTGGCTGACACGCCTGAAGGCTGTGTTGCCATTCAGCAAGACCTGGACAGGCTGGAGAGCTGGGCAGAAAAAAACCGGATGAGGTTTAACAAAAGCAAGTGTAGAGTCTTGCCTCTGGGGAGGAATAATTGCATGCACCAGTACAGGTTGGGGGATGAGCTGCTGGAGGGGAGCTCTGCGGAGAGGGACCTGGGTGTCCTGGTGGATGACAGGTTGGCCATGAGCCAGCAGTGTGCCCTTGTGGCCAAGAGGGCCAATGGCATCCTGGGGTGCATTAAAAAGAGCGTGGCCAGCAGGTCGAGGGAGGTGATCCTCCCCCTCTACTCTGCCCTGGTAAGGCCTCACCTGGAGTACTGCGTCCAGTTCTGGGCTCCCCAGCATAAAAAAGACAGGGACCTCTTGGAAAGAGTCCAGCGCAGGGCCACGAAGATGGTGAAGGGCCTGGAGCATCTCCCCTATGAGGAAAGGCTGAGTGAACTGGGTCTGTTCAGCCTTGAGAAAAGACGACTGAGAGGGGACCTGATCCAGGTCTATAAATATCTAAGGTGTGAGGGGCAGAATGGCGAGGCCGGACTCTTTTCAGTGGTGAGTGGAGATAGGACAAGGGGAAACGGCCGGAAACTGCAGCATAGGAAGTTCTGCACAAATGTGCGCAAGAACTTCTTTACAGTGAGGTGACGGAGCACTGGAACAGGCTGCCCAGGGAGGTGGTGGAGTCTCCTTCTCTGGAGATGTTCAAGACCTGCCTGGATGCCTACCTGTGCTACCTGGTGTAGGGAACCTGCTTTAGCAGGGGGGTTGGACTCGATGATCTCTGGAGGTCCCTTCCAACCCCTACAGTTCTGTGATTCTGTGATAACCTGGGTAGCAGTACGCAAGGTGCAAGTCAGCACCTCCTTCAGTAGTAACCCCATATTTGTATCCTACTCCATGCAAACCTGTAATCAGGTAAGTAATACTAAATCTGCACCAGCCTGAAATGCGTTGAAGGCTCCAGGGAGACCTCATTGTGACCTTCTAGTATTTGAAAGGAGCATATAAACAGGAGGGGGAATGGCTGTTTACAAGGGCGGATAGTGATAAGACAAGAGGGAATGGTTTTAAACTGAGACAGGCGAGGTTTAGGTTAGATATAAGGAAGTAGTTTTACACACAGAAGGTGGTGACACACTGGAACAGGTTGCCCAAGGAGGCTGTGGATGCCCCATCCCTGGAGGCATTCAAGGCCAGGCTGGATGTGGCTCTGGGCAGCCTGGTCTGCTGGTTGGTGACCCTGCACACAGCAGGGGGTTGAAACTGGATGATCATTGTGGTCCTTTTCAACCCAGGCCATTCTATGAATTAAATTTTTCCCTCACCTAAACAAATTATTTTGAAAATGGTCAAATACTGTTACTACTGTTTTTATCTACTGTATCTGTTATTATGCATAGCATTATCATGCATATACAATGCTATCTATAGCATTACCAAGTTCACGGGAATACAATTAGATGAACAATCAAAATTGATTAGTACAAAAAAACCAACAAGCTGTTATTTTTATTTCTGAGTCACAACTAGATTAGGATAGTGTTTGCTTTTGGCAGCACAGACTGCCTTCCTCAGCAATCCACAGATGGGCTTTTTTCTCCTGTCAGAAAAAAAAAAACCCATAGAAAAATGCCATCTGATGTTTTCATACCTGGTAAAGCTCAACCAGCAATGCAAACTTTTGTTTAACACAGTTGCTGATAATAGATATTCTGGTCTGTTGTCTTCAAGCAGTTCAGAGCGGCGGTGGTTTTCTGCGGCGGTGGTTTTCTACCCGAGATTACAAAGTGAATCATTTATTTCAGGTCAGCTTTAGCTATATTTACCTGAGCTCTGGTTTTAAGCCAGTGGTTGTGCCAACCTGAATTACTGTATCCCATGAACCAGACAGCCGAGACTACAGAAATCATTCCAAACTAGAGTAGTAATCTAAACTGCTAATAGGATCCATTTAAATACAAGATGCATTTCCTTACCAAGATAACTGCTTATCCTTCTGCTAGACTAGCAGTAGATTTTCACCCTCCATTACAAAATGTATTTAATTTGAAACTGAACTGAATGGTAGACATACAAAAGAATTACCTTAAAAAAGTAACTACTGTATTTTTATTTTTATTGTGTCAATGTACACCATTTGTGCCTTCCAATAAGCCTCTCACCTCAGCAGTTATATCCTACAATTACTCCTATAACCATACAAATTCCCTGTGACTATTGCAGAACTTCAACACAGAGGCTGAAGGTTTGTCTACACAGAATATTTCTGGGACAACTGATCCTACAAGAATGACACCACCTGAACTTCAGCTTGGTATTCTGACAACACTCAACCTAGGCCTCAAATCTTTGGTTATTCAAACAAGATTTACTTCTGTCAAATTAAATTCCACCTCCTTGAGCAGATGAAGCCAGACCTTACTTCAAAATTAAAAACAGGATGTGCAGCTGTAGAAGAACTGGCTACCTTGCTCGTATCGGTATGTGGTTTCACTTCTAAGAAAAGAAATACATCTAAGAAGAAACATGACTCTGCAAGAGTGGTTTGATACCTGATGTGCAAAACAAACACTTCCCAAAGGAGGTGACAAGTTACTGCCAGCAGCAGGAGCTTGCTGGTCATCAACCCAGCACTTCCACCTTAGGCAACACACACACTTCAAGCCTCACAAACAGGAAAATCTTCCTGTATCCCTGGAAGCCCAAGATAAAAGCACTAAGGTGTGTCCTTCCCACTAAGAATGAAACTCCATCTACATACCTTTAAATTAAATAAAAAGGGCTACAGAACAATCTGCTCCCACAGCACTAACAATGAACTCTTCTCAATCCATACCTTGAAAACTCTTCCATAACATCACACAAATTTCACTTTTAGTTATGATTCCTGAAAATCCAAGTCATTTAAATGTGACAAAGCCAACTGTCTATAGCTACTGATGGCCCCATTACAGAGAATCTTAGCCCTTAGCACTTCACAGGATTGTATAAAATTACACAGAGAAATTCAAAGAGATAAAATTGTTGAGGACAAACTGCAAACCTCATTCACCTGCTTCACTTCTAGCTTCATCCCACAGCAGCAGGAAAGTCCCAGAACAGTTGTAGCACAGGAGGTGAGGTTTAACATTATTTCCTCTCACAAGATGATCCAACTATTCTGTAACTGAAACACTGCTGCAACCCCTACCATTTCAAGATTTCAAACTGATCTATGTTTCTTAAAAAAAAAAAAAAAACAAAAAACAAAACACAGATGTCCACCTTGATTTCATCATGCAACAAAAGCTGTATAATCTTTCCAAACCAGCAATAAATCAATGTGTAATGCATCCATCTGCCAGATCTCAGTGGAGACAATGTGCTGCCACAATACAGCATGCGTTTCAAATGTACAACAGCCTCCACATCTTCAATAAAAACACAGCAGAACAACACACTGTTATCATGCACCTTACTCTCTTCTTTACAGCAATTCTCAACAGAACTACCAAACAGAAAGGTTATAGATCTGAAAAACAATTAACGTACACATAAATGCTGTGACTTGATACAATCATGTATGACACCACAGAAATTTGAGGCCACGCTTAGAGCATGCCACTTCATCCTGAGCCCTGTTTTGCATAGAGGCATCACAAAAGCAGAACAGAAAAAGAGCATTACGAACACTTCCTCTACAGGTCCAAATTCACTGCAGAATGATTGAGCTATCTCTCCACATTATTATCCACAGAAGTACAACCAGGCTCTACACAGCATCTTTAAGATGTCAGAATGGTTTCATCATCTCATGATTGAGATTCATACACTGCACAGAATGCCTTACTGACCTCACCCCACAGACCTGCACACTGACACTGCACAGCCAGGCAGAGTTCTGAGGGATCTGGAAAGGCAGATAGTATTATGGGTACTGAGAGCAGCAAGGGACACCAACACAGACAAGAGGAAAAAAAAAAAAATACTACTAATCGCTTAAGCTTCTTTAACAAAAGGTCAGCATGAACTGAGGAAGCTATATGTGGGAGAAGAGCTTTAACCTTTGCTCAGCAGCAAGCTGATCTCACTAGGAAGCGGGGATGCATCCCTGAGGAAAGCACTCCACAGTGACAGCTGCTGCTCACAGCGCTGTTGATATCACTCCTTCCTCTTCCTCCAAGGGGCAAAGGATCCCCTGCTACACCACTGAACCCATCCTCATCTGTCAGGCTCAGCTGCACTTCACTGTGAGCCACCAGCTGCAGTGACAGCACCACACCTCAGCTCTAGGGAGAAGGGACAGCTAAGCACAGAACAACCAACATGCAGCAGGGCCACAGCAGGACTACAGGACACTGCACTATAGGGTCATGTTGCAGATATCAGACTGCTGTCAGTAACTAACAACCACCAGTCTGCATGACGTGCTCAGAATCACAAGACTCCTGAGGTACAGGGGAGTTTGTGCTCCTGGTCCACATTAGCAGCCAACCTTTTGTGAGGGATGGAGCGGACAACATTCAGAAATGGAGAAGAACTCCTTTATAGCTGCAGTGACGCGCTTTTTTTTCTGTGGAAGATGCACAGAGACAGCAAGGAATACTGCATCTCTAGACTGGTTTCTGAGCACAGAAGTGCCAGAACCAAAATCCATAACCATCTCCTGACTGGGTACAACATTTCAGCTACCAACACTGAGCACATCAGCCACAGAACCACAGTATCATTACAGTTGGAAAAGACCTCTAAGATAATCGAGTCCAAACATCAACCCACAGCCACCACGCCCACCAAATCACCATCCTTTGGGTGGAGCCCTATTGGAGATGCTTATCACCATTAGGGTGGTACCAATGCTCCTCTGTCCCAAGTTCACCTAGCTGAGATCTTCACTTGCTATTGGGGCTTTTATTAGGAGAAAATTCATCCCTTTCAGAAACCAGTACTAAAGTTCCTTCCTGGACCTCACATAAAGGTTTGAAAGAAATCTATGGGCTGCAGCACCTTCGACTGAATGACCATCACCCTTTCTACATTACTTTTAAGCATATCTCTTATTTTTAGAAAGACAGACATTTTCTCCTACAGTGACAAACTGGCTTTTAAGTAAGATCATGAAGCATCTTTATTCTGCATATACTAACTGTTACTAATATGTTGACAAAGTGCATGTGCTTTCTCTAGCAGTGATCTATGAGCCAAAATAAGTGGCTAGGAGCAGGTCAGAAGCTGGCAGTAGTAGAAGCTTTCACCATCTTAAATGTTTGTGAAATGCTGACTCAACTATCTGGTGATATCACCGCAGATTAAGAAAAAGGTCTCTCCTGCTGTTGTTGAAAAGGCGGGAGAAAGCAGGAAAGTCAATCAGCCACACCAAGGAGGCAAGTTTCCTGAAGAGAAGGGAGCTTGTAAATGTCACCTATTTTGATGTTAATGGCTATTTTAACTGGACTCTCAAGACATTCTCAGAGAACTATTGTTGTTTTGCGCATATAAACACAATGTAAACTTTTGCCATTAAAACTGATTCAACAGCTCTGCCAAAGAAATGCAAGGGACAGTTCACTCCAGCAGCTCTCTCTACCCCAATAGTCTTCCAAAGCTGCTTCCCTCTTCCACAAAATCTCATCCATACGCTCTTGGTACTGAGCTCCAACATGAACTAGATAAAGTTAAGTTGCTCTGTTTGCAAATGAAGATACAAATTATTGAAAAGGCACCTTAACTAATAAAGGGCAGAATTAGAGACATAACTTACACAGAAAAAGATTTCTTTCTTTTAAGAAAAAGAGGTCTAAGCCCTCTTGGGACCATTAGGAAAAACAAGACAAGGCTCTACTTGGATTCATAGTTAGATATGGTCCTTCAGAAGATCAAGCTGGGAGCCAGATCCCCTAGATATTGTTTATAAATGTTTTAATGTCCAAATTGAGAATTATGGTGTATGAAAAGAGAAGTTCAAGCAGCGAGTTTCCTCCTCACCTCCATTATATCAGCAGGCATCAGGCTTGGATAGAACTACAAAATGTGAACTTCATGAGTTAGGCTGGGCCCACCTGTCTTCCAGCATATGTCATGGAATTTTGCTCCCTGATGAAGAAAGCCAACCAAAAAGGAATTAATGAATATACATCTGCCAGTGACCAGGCAACCTTCTGGAGCGGCAGGGAGCAGAGCACAGCAGGAGCAGGTTGTTAGATTTGCCCAGATATCTCATGAAGCCTCAAGTAAGAGGGTAAGATTCCTGACGCCACTGCTGACGACATTTGTCTTGAAGTAAAATGATTCATTAACAGCCCAGGGAAAGGGAAAGCATTCTAAGCCATAAAACAATCACAGTAATTCCAGTGCTGTTGATAGCAAAGCGATTGTCACAGGCTTACGCAGCAGGCCACTGGCTGAGCAAACATGCATGTCTACAGTAATTATACCTTAAATCCTCAACCTCCTTAACAGATTTTTGTGAAAAACCTCAAAACTGAACTTACATATCACTTCTTCTGTGAATAATTTGAATCTTAAGCAGCAAATTCCCAGTGTCTGCCAGACATTCATCTTACAGACACCTAATTTTACGCTACAAAATAACCTATAATCAAAGTGGTATTTTTGCAACTTCCACAGTACAAAGTACAATCTTGTGGTCTTACAGAAAAAGTCCCTCTCCTATATGCTCTGGCCAAAGCCAGAAACAAAATATCCAGCAGGACCAGCTCACATTTTAAACAGCTCACTAAAATTCCATTAAGTTCTCAAACTCTTTCTACGTTACGACTCTTTTCTAGCAGTGCTGAAAGCATTCTCCTTGTAAGTAGAGCCTGCACACCCTAGACTGACTCGGACTGCATCTAGAGAGGCTAGACAGCAATTTGTGGGCACTGCGAGGCAACTCTGCTATTTAGCTATTCACTCCGCACTCACTGTGACACGGTCACAGTTAGAAGAACGGCCTGCCACAGAGCAGGCACCTCCTCCATGCCTAGGCCATGAGACATTACCACACAACACACCAAGCTGTTAACGTGGGAAGAGCCTGCATCGGCCCCAAAGCAAGTTACAAAACCTGTTTTGCACGGAGACAACCTACAGACCCGCAAGTGCTGCTGAACAGGACTGCCCTCTGGCTGGGCCGGAGGGGGCTGCTGATGGTCTCCAGTCACACCTTGCCTACCTCACAGGCTTTAAAATACAATTGTGTACACACATTAACCAGCCGTTCCTGCTGCGGATTTGGTTTCTTACCGTACTATTCTCCTATCAGGATCCCAGGATCAAGTACATACTTTGTTAGATGGAAAGGAGCTGCCAGCTGTGCGCACCTGCAAAGAACTCTGTGGGTTCCAGGTGTGCACAGCATGACAGGGCACGCAGTATTATAAAGCTACTCCATATCCATCACATACACGGATAGACAGCGAAACGCAAATATTTTACAGAGGTCAGGAGTCACTACTATCGCTTAAACCACACAATCACACTTTTAAAAGTGAGAAAACAGAGAGGACCAAGTTACACAGCCTGCCAACGGCTCAGGCGTTCAGCACAGCTGGAGGCACGCATCACAAAACCGTGCTTTTCCTTACTTTAAAACCTCAGAAACGCAAAGGGAAACACGCGGCTCGGACAGGTATACGCCGTGACACGACCCCACCGCTCAAGAGAAGGCAGAGACAGCAGAAAAGGCAGACCTTTGCGCCCAGCCGCCTTATTTCAGCAATAAAACGCTGTCTATGGGGGAAGCGGGACACTCAACTCCCCGCCTCCCCCTGTCCCTATAGAGGGCGGAGAGTCGCTCCGTTACGGTCGGGGGGGCTCCCAGAGCCGCCCCCGCGCAGCGCCGCGGCTGTTCCACGGCGGAGAGCCCACGGGAGGATCCGGGAGAGAGGGACGGAGAGCCGGCCGCGGCTGCCGGCAGGGCGGAGAGGAAGGGGGCCGGGAGCGCGGAAAGTTGTATCCCCGGGGAAAGTCGGGAGCGGGGGCACGCGGCCAGCATCGAACCGGCCGCCCGGGCAGGGGAGCCGAGGCGCTGCCACCGGGGCAGGAATTCCCACCCCAGGAGCGGAGCGCGGGCGTCGTGCGGAGGACGCGGACCCCTACCTGCTGATGGGCGGCGACAGCCACGTCGCGCAGCGCCTCCGTTCCGCTCAACTGCCGCGCAGCCTGCCCCGGCCCGCCCGCCGGCGACCGAGAAGGAAGCGGAGCGCTGCCGCCGCTGCACGGGCAGAGGAAGGCGCGCAACGGCGTGCCCGCCCCCTGCCGGTGGCGGACCGGGCCCGCGGCGGCGGCTCCGCCCACAGCCGCACCCCGTCCGCAGGCGCGGCCTTGTGGCCGGGGGGGATCGTCCTGGCAGTGGGTCGTGGGGCTGCTCTGCTTGTGTTTGTACTTCCGTAACGATGAGTTCAAAAGATAACAGCGTGGGGCTGCGCGCACCTGGCAATCATAGAACAACAGAATGGTTCGGGTTGGGACTTCAATGCCCATCTATTCCCAACCCGTGCCGTGGGCAGTTTGTCACCCCTCCAGCTCAGGCTGCCCAGGGCCCCACCCAACCTGGTCTCCTGTACCTGCAGGGATGGGGCATCCACAGCTTCTCTGGGCAGCTGTGCCAGTACCTCACTGCTCTCTGAGCGAAGAACTTTCTCCTTACATCCATTCTAAACCATCTGCCCTCTTTCAGTTTAAAACCAATGTCCTGTCCCTACAGGACTTCTTAAAAGTCTTCTGCTATTCTGTCGGCTTCAAAAACATCTTTCTGGAAAATTATTATGTAGCCAAATCTGTTTTCCACTACAGACCAGAAAAATTTCTGCTTTAAAATCAAAAAATCTTTTTTTCTTCTTTTTTTTTTTCAACTCTTCAGACAGAGCTGATCTGAGTTATTAAAAATAATAATAATAGTAATAATAACAATAGGTAATCCCTTTCCCTTAGTGTTGTTTTGTGGCTGCTAGTTTTTCTTATTCTCCTTTTTCTGTGCTGGTTTCCATCTAACTCCACCACGTGTTGGTGCAGGCAGGCAGACAGACTGGCAGGGCACTCACTGTTGTGCTTTGTGGAATAAAGGTTGTGTTGATGCAGCTCCCTCAGCTGGGCTGTTGCTGTGGTGTGCATAGAAAGTGCTCACGCAGCAGACAGCCAGACTCAATTACGTTGCTGTCAAACCACAAAGAGAGCATTTTTGCAAAATCAGTGTGGTGCTTCGCTTCTTTGTAGGGAACAGAGTCACACCCAAAATATAGGGCATATCACTCATCATCAAAGCCAGGCTGACAAAAGGAAGTTTCCATGTCTTACTTTAACCACCTCTGGTCAACACATCTTTTGACAGGTTTAAAATAACACATTTTGATCCCAGCTGCTCCTGGCTGCAGGATGTTTGAATGGCAGCCGAGTAATTTCCTCAGCAAGTGCTCCTAAATCCATTCAAGTTTCAGTCATACAGTAATGTTGTAAGGAGCAAAGAAATATAAAAGAAGGATTTCATAGCTCTTTATTCTAAATGTTTGCTATGGGTATATCTTTATTTGACATTATTGCTGTGTTCTCCTGATTGCGTACCAGGTAACACTGCACAGCTGACTCATAAGGTCAGTGTCGTATAAGGAGGTTGGGTCTTTGATAAGGAAATGTTTGCAGTTGGAATAACCGCTTTAAAAAGATAATAGAAGTATCAAATTATTAAAAGAGGGAATAATATTATCTGTGCAGTAACCAATACCTCAGAATATATCTGTCTCTGAGTTGTTAGATAAGTAAGACTTGAGAATGGCTGTGATTAAATAACAGCAATCATTTATGTGACTGAATAGGCACTAATAACTCACACATTGTGACAAGTCACGGTTCTGGTGTTCCATGGAAATACAGCAGCTAGCTGGCAGGACCCCAAAGAAGAGGCATTACTCCAGACCCAAGGTGGCTGAGGAAGGCTCTGAGTCCAGGTGCCTGTGTGTGAGTCTACTATGCACAGTGCTGTGAGGAACTGAAGGTAGGCTGCTATTAACGACTCATTACCAAAGAATCACAATCACTCTTCAATAAATCAGATGATCAGCAGAACACAGTGGCATTACAAATGCAACCTTTGCACAAATGCTTTTTGTCATTTGTGGCCCCATAGTGAAGTGCTTCTATGTTCCAGTTATCACAAACACTGGCATTAGGGGGTGATTTTAAAATATCACATGACAAAGAACTGACTGCAGCATGCAATGATCTGGGCATGTATAAGCACCGCTGTCACAAAGATGCCGTTGCTACATGTCAGAAGAGCTCCTGCATGAAAATTAGAGAACTTGAGACAGCATTGAGCAATAGTGACTTTCTTTTATGAATCAAGCTGACAGAAGTTTGCTAACGTGTATTAATTACACTGCTCATCTAAACAAGCCTCTCTTGTACAAGAGCTGCTCTGAAAGTAATGCCCCCAAAAGAATTTGTTGTAGTTTTCATGTCTATTGATAGGAGGCAATACTTTCGGAACAACCTTCATATAATTTACCAGTTAACCTCTAAGGAAAAACAAACAAACAAACAAACAACAAAAAAAAACCCAACAGCAACAAACAAAAAACTACCAGTATTGTAGATATTTAATTTTCAAATGTCGGACTGCAAAGAGTGTTAAGCATTCAGGTACGCAGAATCTGAACAAAAATAAATTTGTTGGCCTAATCTGAAAATCACATCTCAGATGAGTTTATTTGCTAGTGTCTATAGCATGTCTTGAATTTACTTTCTGGCATCTCTCATAGCTGTTAATTTTTACTGAATGAAATTACAGCACTGCGTGATGCTTGTTTTAAGAAAATGAAAGCATTTCCTTCAAGTAATTGCACAAAAGATAAGTAATGCAGAATTATGTAATTCCACATGCCTTATTTAGCACCCCAATGCTGAGGGGTATAAATGGAAACAAGATAAAGTATGACCATGAGCCTTTTCAGATACTTTATCTTCAGGCTGTTGATTATTGCTCCTGGCAATATTAATTCTGCTAATCAGTAACCAGTATTGATTCTCTGTTTTGGCATGAAAGCAATTCCTGATGGCTTTTTAAAACTACGTTTTAGTGTAAGCATAAACTTTACATTTATGCACTGTAAACTGATGCTTCTGCCTTAGCTGATCTTTCTGTGCAGTTTTGAATGAGGCAGTCTCAGAGTGCTGGCAGAGACCTCACTTTCTGAAGCTTGGAAGATCTGTGTTATGAGAGTTAATTTTCTTAACATAGTAGCGCTGTCATAGGAAACACTCATCTTGATATCTGATAGGATCAGTACAACCGTGCTGTCTTAAATGGGTAAGACACAGCTCCTAGGTGACCTTTAAATAAAAAAAAAAAAAAGAAAAAAAAGTGAAGAAGGGAAAATAAAATAAAGAATAATAATAATAATAATAAACAAAGCAGAAATTACTTAGAAATGCTCCAGGCAATTTATATTGCAGCACTTGAAAATTCTGATTTTCACTGACTTGCGAGTCACTTAAATATGAGTATAAATGAAAATGTATAAACACAACTTGAAGCTCACTCACTCCTCTCCCCTTTTCTTTCTCTTTCAAACAGGCAAGAACATGTATAGAAAATTCTTCCTTAGAAATTTCAAAGCTTTCTTCCTGGCATCATCAAGTTTTCTGTAGAAACTCTGAGTCCAAAGGATGGATTTGAACACCTCTAAAAGCTTTTTTTTCTTTTGCCATTGATGCACTTATCATGACTGATATTTCATATCCTCTACTATTTCTGAAGTAAATCAAAATAAACTCCAGGTGTGATCATATCAAAAGTTTCAAATCTCTTCCCTTTATTTATACCCATCTTTGTTTCAAGTTCAAGGCATCTGATTATGAAAGGAGTTATGTATACAAGTGGGCCAAATTCCACCGGCATTAATATAATTGCAAGTATTTAAAGCCACATTTACACTACAAGGTTTCTTATTTAATTCATCTATATTGACTATGGTATAGAACAAAGTCCTCTGTAAATGCAGGACAGGGGGAACCTCCTGTGCTGTTTGTTAAAGTTGAACATTAGAAAAGCTATTCCTTTTATGTGGTGACATTAACGTTTTATGAAATGTAATGTTCTTGTGTTTGGTGTCAATGAAGAAAGGACGTTCTGCCATTTAGACAGAAGTGGAAGTTAGTAATTTTTTTTTCTTTTTACCACATTGGACCAATGAATATTTGTCTCAGCATCTGGTACACAGTTATTAGTGCAGACACAGTGAAATATTGGTGGCTTGAGGGCTTACAAGAAATTGCAGTGAGCTGGAGAACCATATGAAATATGCCTGCAGTAATGAAGAGCAAAATGGCAACCACATGCAACACCTCCAGACTGCAGATGTGGAGATCTTGTGGTTCCTACAATAGCACTGAATCTAGGCAGTTTCCTGAAGAGCTTTAGAAGTCCTTAAAATCTTAAAATTTTAGATGAGTAGATTCTGAACAACACTTAAGACTGAGATCATACTCATTCAGATCAAGAACAAGCATCACCAGGTGGAAGTTGTAGCTGTACTGACAGAGATACAGTACTGTGTGTACTGTAAATCAGAAATCGCACTCTGAGAGGTGAGCATTCATGTTCAATGTCCTGCAATAACATGATTTTCCACACCGTGAAACTTGTCCAAGTACCATACTTTCTCACAGGGAGCATATACAGCTTGTGTTCATGTTTATTAATGCTTTGTTTCCGCAAGATGTTATTTCTGTTTATTTTTTTTTTAAATACTGTTTCATTTCTTTTCCTTGCAGGCACTATATTTAAATATATCTGCTCCTTTATTGAAATTTGACAATTGTACAGCAATGGTTTTTTATTTGATGGGAATCATTAATAAAAATGAGTGAGAAGTTAATAATATGCTTTACCGGTGCAGTAGAATTGCATTCCAAAAGCTGGTAAATGACACAAGCACTTATTTTGTCATGTTTCCTATTGTGAGAGAATTGAAAGAATTTTAAAGAGAATTTTAAAACCTCCATTTGAAGTTTAATAACAGTATTCCCTGCTAATTGTAACTTTTCTATTCTTCAGTTAACCTGCTTTGGCACAGTATCACAAAACACATAATGTTGAAAAGGCCACTCTGCTCAGACCTTTCTGAAGTCAGGTTCTGATTATTTCCAGAGATGGAAACTCCACAGTCCCTGGGCAGTGTGTTCCGTTTTATAGTAAAAATGTTTTTTGTGTGTGTTTTTTTTAATGTTTAAATAAAATTTCCTCTATTTCATCCTGTCAACAACTCCTCCCGATTTCGTATCATCTGCAAACTTGCTGAAGGTGCACTGTGTATCACTATCTGGGTCACTAATAAAGAAGTTGAACAGTGCTGGATTTAGTATCAGTCTCAAGTGTATGCTAGTAAGTCTGGGATACTGGTCTCCAGATGAACTTTTATTGCTTGTCACAACTTTTCAAATTCCTCCTGCAATCTCTTATTCCCCCTGTTGGTTATCCCTGCTGCATGCATGGATGTGCAAGTACTTCAGATGGGCACCAAGTCACACTGATACTCCTGAAAAGAAATGAGAGCTTGCTCCATAATGTTGTGATATTAGTACTTGCTTATTTATGTGCATTTGCTTAACTGGGGCCCTTTCACCTTGTTCTGCTGATTACAAAGTATCTTGTCCACATTATCCCATGCAATTTGCTTGCCAAAGTGGTCCACCACTTCCTTGGTTGATTGTGGGTCATCATCTTGTCATTTCCACTTTAAAGATCTACTTACCACTGGTTGCCCAGCCAGATGGCAGTGTGACTTGTGCCCCACTTTGACAGGTGAATCCTGTCTCTTCCTAGCTATTACTGACACTCAGAGAGCCCCACAGTCAAAAACAAAACAAAACAAAACAAACTGTTGATGCCAGTTGCTCATCCAGCCAATGATCTGCAGCATCTATCAGCATCCCCTCAAACCCTTTCTCTTCCATAGCAGGATCAAGGAGGAAACTGTCTCAGGGCTTTGACCATCACAACCAGTAATATAATTATTCTTGACATGCTCAATGCTTTCCCTAGCCAATATCATTGCTGGTCACATGGAAGAGCAGCAGACGATGAAAGTCCAAGGGTCCAACAAGCCTTAACAGTCACCAGTACCTCAGATTCAAGCCCCATCAAGAAACAACCTCCCTTAGCCAGCTATTCACAAATTGAGATCTCCTTCTCCACTGCAGGAAGTTTACCCCTACTAAGGCTTGCTTCTTCCCCAAGTGGTGCTGGGAGGTCAGACTTGGTTGGTGCTCTGCTTTGCTGGATGGAGCCCCCAGCCTCCCAGCACTAAGGGCACTAAGTGCACCAGGGCACTAAATCTACTTTACAGATGCAGATTTGCAGGTAGAAAATGAGCTGTCTTCAGGTTGTCAAAGGTCACATGCCTCTAGCCTCCATCATCATTTTGTTTTTCTCCACTTGTGAAACTCCACAAGAAATGTGCACTGTGATGGACAGTTTGTCAATCATCACCCACCCCTCAATGCTTAGTCTAGAAAACAGCTCTTCTTGTGTTACCAGCCATGAGCAACCATCACTAATTGTCATGTGTATGCATTTCTAGAGGAAAGAAGAGAATCCTATCTTGTCAAGAAACCTCCATGTGATAGGAAAAAAAGACAAGGAAGCTCAGCCTACAGGGTAGAGCTTGTACAGTTGGGCCCTTAGGAGGTACTATAATAAAAAACATGACACTTCATCCAGAAATAGAAAGCAGCCTCTGTAATTATGGATTCTGCCAGCTCACATACACATGTCACCAGCATGGAATGGCCGGATCCCATCTTTCTAAGCCTCAAATGATGAGTAAAAGAAAAAAAGCGGAGACACTGGTGATCACTCCAACCCTGCTGTCGTGTTTCACTAAACCACAGAAAAGAAATTGCATCCTTCACTGTATATTGACAGGCATATCCCTGAAAAAGGCCTGACAATCTAGCTCTAACCACAGATTGTTACTGAACTAGTAACAGAGGTATCTGAGTGGCTTTGAAAGTGAAAAATATAACTTGCGTAGCAAACATGGTTTGTTTTTACTGAAGCAGATCCAAATGCAGCTGGCTTCAGGCCAGGCTGATTTATCCAGAGACCAGATTAAACATTTCTCAGCCTAGAATCAGAAAGAACCAGAACTGTGAGAAGCTATGAGATTACTTGGATTGTCACCTCCTCAGTTAATCCCTACGCCCTCTGATACTCTTCACTTGTCATCTTCCTGCTCATATTATGCCTCTACAAATCTCAGTGCAACTGCTGAGAGTCTCAAAGTCGCACAGCAACATTAACAGTGAAAGCCATAAGGCTCTGGCTCTGCTGGAGCTAGAAAACTCCTACGTCAGAAGTTCTCCTGAGTCCAGCTGGGGCAGAAGTTTAGCCTTGCTAAACAGTAAAACAAATGTAGCAGTGAGTTTCTGTTCATCTGGTGATAATCACTGGGGATTTCTGAGCTCTGAAGGAAAAAAAAAACTTGTGTCACTGAGTACTTCCTCCTACTAGAGAGCTGAAACACAGGCTGAAAGAGCTTGGGCTGTTCAGCATGGACTAGAGAAGGCTCTGAGGTGACCTAGTAGCAACCTTCCAATATTTGAAGGGGAGCTACAGGAAAGAAGGAGACAGACTCTTTTACTAATATCTGTTGTGATAAAACAAGGGAAAATGGTTTCAAGTTTATACGGGGGAGATCTAGGTTAGATATAAGGAAAAACTCCTTTACAGTGAGGGTGGTGAGGCACTAGGTCAGCATGCCTGCAGATGTGGTTGATGCCCTGTCCCTGGAGACTTTCAAGGTGAGACTGGATCAGGCCCTGGGCAACCTGATCTAGCTGTGGTGTCCTTGTTCATTGCAGGGGAGTTGGACTAGATGGCCTTTAAAGGTCTCTTCCAGCTCTAAGGATTCTGTGAGTCTATGAAACTCAAATGTTTTTGAAGGAGGCTTACCTCAATAGTCAAAGTGATACGGTATGAGGTGCAGTCCATTTCAACAACCATCTCATTAAGCAAGGTATCCTGTCAGAACCAACACCTTGTTTTTGCACCAGGGCACTCACTCTTTGTACATCAGAACTTTTAATTGTTTCTCATGCTGCTGCAAAAACCCAATGCTACTGACTTTCTCACACACACACGAAAAAACAACAATATACATTTCAGTAAATTTGTAAAAATTTATATTTCCATATGATGGCAACTGCAGATAATTTTAGTTCAAATAATGACATTGGGAGAATACTTATCTCCATTTCGAAGTGTTCATAGGAAAGAAAGAACTCACGACAAGCAGGAAGATTCAGCTTCTGAGTAACTGAGAAAAGCTACCCTTTGATGTGAGGGGTTTTCCAACTCTTCAACAATTTGTTGGGCTTGTATTCATGTCTCAGCTTAAACACTTGTTTGTAGGCATGTCTTTCAGACTTTCATTCTCTGGTTGTTTTTTGTTGTTGTTGTTTTTTCAATTTCTCTGAAACACAGTGCCCAAACCTGGCCACAGCTCCCTATTTTAGCTCTACCAACACAAAATTATTCATGGCACACAGTTCTCTTAGATGATGTTTTTTTTCATTTTTGCCACAGCAATCTTGTTGATTGGTGTTAGGCTGTGGCTGCGTGCAGCTCCTACACCCTCCTCTGTAGATCTGCTACCCCACAGAGTTTCCACTGTTATATTTACTTGGCTGATTTCCCTAAGGCGAACTATATTTACACGGCTGATTTCTCTAAGTTGAAGCATGTCTTTTTTATACCATTTCTGCTATGTGTTAATATCATGCTGAAGTTAATCCTATTTTCTAAAGTCTTTTGCATATCTGTTTATTTAACAAGAGACACTCCATCATTTGCAGTCTCAGTGAAAGCCATGGGCTGTACTACGACCAAGGCAAACCACTGGGGTAGCCCAGCACTAGATTTGGGCAATGTACAGCTGAATGCAGTTTTTTCTTTCAGGGTTGTATACACATCATATAAATTTTCTCAAATCTTTTATGCTAAGATTTCTCACAGATGTCTCATGAAAAGCAGAGTCCAAAATGCCACTATCAAGGACTATAACTTCCACTGTTTTTCTCTTCTACATGACCTGATTCCCAAAAAGGTCAGAGCTGAGCTGTGAGTGGCACTGGGTGTGCTCTGGGAAAGCAGAGTTCAAAGAGGGAACAACTGCTGCACAGCAGCTGGGGGAGAGGGCTGACAAATGAGAGAGAAGCAGACCTGAGGGTACTGAGGTCAGGGCAGGGTGGATGAGGCCCAAAGGAGCTCCAGCCCATGGGGAGGCACCCGCAGTGGGGCAGGAGGGCTGGAAAGTAAGAGAGTGGCTTTGTAGTGCTGCCCATGGGTATTAAACTACCACGCTTGTTACTTTGGTCAGATCAGTCATATAAACAATTTTATTCTTCCTTTACATGGTACATACAGCCGCTGAGAAGTATCTGAGATGTTTGGTTGCCATGGTATTTGAAGTAATACTATTTCTGCATTAATAAGGTCTTCATTGACTTCACAGCAGTTAGACAATATCTGCCCACCTAATCTCAAAACAGATTTTAAATTGCAGAATGATTGTTATCTGCACATATTTTGATTTGAAATAACCAGGAAATCTTACATTTTCTGAAGCTGCTTTTTGAGGATTAGATTTTATTTCTTGCAGCACTGCTACAATTGCTACATACGTGAACACAGAGTGAGAACAAACTGCTTACAGAAGCATATGCAAAGCTTTCCATGGAAATCTTCCCTTCCTGTGTTTAAGACTAATCCAGTATTAATGCGCATCCTCAATCTGCAAGCTGCCTGTACAATTAATTGTGCAGGAGCTGTTCTGAAGATAAGGGCAATGACAGATATATGGAAAATGTAATAGAGAGCAGTCGATTATCTTTTAGTAGCAGTGTGCTTCACTTAATAAAATTTCTTTATAAATGAGGATTTAATGATGAAATTGGAACACAGATTTCAGCCAGAGAGAGAGGTTCCTGGAGTAAAACCTCAGCACCAAATCTTTCGAGTGATTTGCCCATTAATCTGATTCTAGCAAATCATGTGTGAGCAAAAATAATAGTAAGAAAAAAAGGTATGGAATAGCTTTATCTACTTCCAGCAGTGAACAATCTGTCTAGAAAATTTCTGATGAAAATTTTTCTCATCAGGATATGCCATTAATTGAAATCAAAATGTTCCAGAGAATTTCCATTTTTGATCAATTTCCAATGGAATCCAGGCAGGTTTCCAAGACAACAGAGCCTGACAGTTTGCCTCTCTGTCTTCTTAACAGCCCTTCCGGGACCTTAGGCTTACAGCCCTCTTAGCTTTGGGGCTGATAGAGTGCTGAAAGCTGGGAAGGAAAGACCCTCCAGTTTCTGTCTTCTTGGCAATTTCAGTTCTTCAGGCATGCAGGGTGCAAGGCAGACAGGCTGCCCCAGAGCTGAGGCATCATGCCATGAGAAGTCTCAGCACTTCTGGTTTCTTTCCAGATTTTGAAATATTAAAATCTTCCAATGGAAAAAAAATATATTTCTTGCAGCTCTTTATACCTGAACAGAGCCTAATTCTGCAAAAGAATGTTTAATCTATTTTTACTAGTGTGGTATAAAATCACATGGATTTTACTGCAGATCTGGCAGGCTAACCCCATATAGGTGTATAGACATCGAAGGTCATGCTTGAACACAAGACAGGTAGTAATGGCCATGGTGGCGTGGAGATGACATATCCCTGCTATGACTAGTATATTTCTTTACAGTGCTTCACAACTGATTAGTTCTTCCAGTACATCATTGTAGTACAAATAAATAATACTTCCTTTTTAAAGGTAGAAAGCTGTTCAAAACTGTGGAGTCTCCTATGGAGATATTCAAGACCTGTCTGGACACCTAGCTGTGATACCTATTGAAGGGAACCTGCTTTAGCAAGGAGATTGGACTTGATGATGTCTTAAGGCCCCTTCCAACTCCTGCAATTCTATGATTCTGTGGTTCTGTAATATCATTAGGATAACCAGTCAGCAGCCTAGCATACTCACTTAAAAGTTTTACTGAAATAATTTTTTTGTGTGTGTTCCTTGGACAGATAATCTTCTAATTCTTACTTTAGCCAATGAAAACAACACCTTTCTTGCCTGTTCTTTTCACCTCTTACTTACTAGTCTTACAATTAAGGGGCTTACTATGCTTACAGCTTAGCTCACAGAAGGACACGTGAGTGTTTCTCCCCTTTTTCTGTGAGGCAGTATTGTCAACATGACCTATGCACTGAATGTACTTCTTCATTGGGAATCTACAGAAAAAGAATGGTAGGAGAGAGTCATGCAAGTAATAATAACTTGAACTAACACCAGATTTTTCCAAAAAAGGATACATAGTACTCATGTTGTTCTTGGTTATCTGACATTCCAAACTAAACATGTTTTAGGAAAAGCTTCAGTATCCTTTTTATGATGCAATGTCAAATGCAGAAAAAATATACAATTACTAAATGTACTGATAACAACTATTAGCCTGCTAAATTGTGGTAGTGCCTAAATAGCAGAATTTCAGCCCAGAAAGATTATTGGAAACTTGAGGATAAAGCCAACAGAAACCTCATAAAGTTGTAAGGGGAGAGGTGCAAAGTTCTACACTTGAGTAAGCCCCATTGCATGGTCTCAGCCATAAATGGCTGAGAACATCTTTTGACAAGACCTTTTGATGTCAAGGCAAACCTCCCGTTGCTTTATATTGATCAACTCCTTGTATGCGTGTGACTTGTGAGGCACATGAAATCAAATTTTAACAAATTTGAGCAGGAGTTGCTGGCAGGGTTGGATCTAAGACCAAATTATCTGTTACATAGCAATTAAATTTTACATTGAGTTTTGTTATGGTGTAGCAATTACTGTGCTGGATGGAAAAAAACAGAGCAACTGGGCATCAGATGAAAGGTCTGTGTCAGCCTATCTTACAGCTCAGACTCCTCTTTCTGTCTGTTAATGGCATTCTTGGGCAAACCCACACTCAAGTTACTTGCCTTCAGGATGATCCTATTTCTTTCCACAATATTGAGGCCTGAATTTTACCCTCACTGACTTCAAAGTGAGCAGGTTCAACCTTTCTGTGGATATACTTTCATCTACCGTATTGGAATATTTTACATTTAGTAGGCTATTTTTAAATGAAATTCCAAATGTTTAGTTATACAAGACCTCTGGATAGATTTCACTCAATCTCCAATTTCTGTATCTTTGGCCTCTTTATAATGTTTCGTTTGGCTTCTGCTGGCAATTCTCATTTCTCTCTGTGTTGCAGTGCTTAAGAATTCCATTAGTAACTATTTTGTCTCTTAGAAAGAAATTTATAACTTCTCCAGAAGACAAACATATAGAGATACATAGGATATAAGAGGGAGAGGAGGAACTCTTCTGCTTCATTCCATTTAGTACGCAGTCAGTCAGAAAAACACAGCATTTAATCCAAGGAAGTTAGGTAGAGGTAAACATACAGAGCCCTGTCTAGGGAAGTCAGCAATAGCAGTGCAAGATTAGTTACAAACCATGTTCCCCATTTCTCACATGGATTTCCAGTTCTGTGTGATTCCTCAGGCTTTCCATTCACAACTTATCTTATGCACTGCCTAAATAATTTCCTAGCTTTCTGAAATAATCTAAGAACCTAATTCAGTTTATCCTTCTTGTAAATGTGCATCCTTTCTCATTTAAATTGTCTGGCTTTATGACTGAACTGGCATTATGATCACATTGGAAGATTAGTCTGTTCTACCAGGTGCGCACACCCTACCAATGAATCACCTTCTGAATTACTGTTTTTCTGTCATTTTTCAAGGATTCTTAAATATCTGAGAGTCTGTATGTTCAGAAATCCAAGATAAGCAACCACTTCCTATATGCTTATGTGTTCTACATATAAGCAAATCAGTATAGGCACAGGGTGAGATATCTATAGTATATGGGATCCACTATGCAACTGATTTGCACACGCACAGGAAGTTTGGTAGGTTTTAGACACTGATTTTGCAGTCCTTGCATTGAAAGTTCAATCTGCACGTGCAGCTCTTAATGCATCTGATAGTCTGGAAAGGAGCAGGCAGGAGCAGAGTACGCAGAGCTGGAGAGAAGATGAGGTTCTTTCTGTGACTTGACTGGACTCACTAGCAAAGTGAGACACTGCCCAGCAGAAGCCTTTAGAATTGCAGGATTCAGAAAACACAGATCTTTTTCCCGAGGCTTCTAGATAGTTTGAAAGGGTCACACGGCTCACAGAAAGGTGTGTAGGGCAGAGCGGGTGGGAACCAACAGGATGCATTCTGAGCCTGGCAAAGCCTACCTAAATTCACAATTACAGGTTCAGAATGCATGACTATGCATGAAGTTTTTTCATGACCCATGGCAGAAGAATGCAACCTCCCCTCAACCTGTCTGGCTGAAATGGACATCTGCCATCTGATCATCATCCAAATGAATATGGGGTAGTGTGAAGAGTATGAAGAGATGCAATTGTGGTTATCTGCCTTACAGACGTAATGAAACTCTGTAAGAAACTTTTCTGAAGTAGAGCTGTACTTTCTCTAAGGACATAGTGCTGTCTTTTCATCCCAAATCTTTGGAAGCTCTATCACATAGCACTAACTAAGGAGAAAAAGAAATGTAAACTTTTAAATCGATCCAATAAATCACAATTGAAAGAACGGGCTTCATTGCTGAATGAATAAAGAAAGACAGCTAGTGCAGAATTTGCTGCTAAAAACTAAAACTAATTTGATCTTCTTTATAAAAAAGCAAACCTCCCAGCTCACACTGAATAGCTTCCTGAGCCTGGGAAGGCTGCACACACTCCTGTACAATGCAGTGTATCACTGCCATCATGTAGAGGTGCCAGTTCTGAATAAACTGGTGTGAGTATGGGACCTTGTCACATACTAACATACTGCTTCTTATTTCTTACTTCTTACTTCTTACTTCTTACTTCTTACTTCTTACTTCTTACTTCTTACTTCTTACTTCTTACTTCTTACTGCTACATACCTGAGAGTTCAGTTGGATATTCACAGCCACACCTGTACACAGAGATAACACAAGATACATAGCAATTTCAACATCAATAGATACTCTATTGACTTTCTGGTTATCTCATAAAGCAAACTATGAAGCAATATCAACTGTACTCTGATGGCAGTGGCTTGAGCTGTGAAAATATATACAAGTACAGGTTTTTCTGCATTGTTTCCCCAAGAACTTCAGCTATGGAATAGAGGATGGAAGCTGTTCTAATCCCAAGTCTGTGCTGAGCTGCAGCTGCAAGTTGTGATGATATTTGTGATGAAAATGTAGTCCTTCTATGACATAACCACCTTAATTTTCACTTTAAAATTCAGATAAAAAAATAAATGTGTTCAAGTGCTATTGTAGCTTTAGTATCTTCAAGCTAAGGCCTAGAGAGAGGAAAGACATCTAACTGATTTGTTGAAATTGATTCTTGAAAGTAACGTTAATATGACGGTAACAGATTACAGCATTCAGTGCTGTAGCCTTGACATTTCTTATTAAATGTTTGATTGCTGGCAAGTGCACTTTGCAAGCACCTGTGTAAATGAAATATCTGTTTTCAAGAGCACAAGGTTGATTCTCATAAAGATGGACACCGATAAAACGGACTGTGTAACGTCTCATTCCTACAGTGTAGTAGAGATTGATTGCGAAATTGTAGCGATTGCAAAATCAAACGATAAGGTAGTACGTGCTGTAACCTAACAGGAGGACCTACCTTGTATAGGTGGTCCTATAGTGCTAAGCAACGGTACATAAAGGGATGTGTTGTTCAATAAAGAGAGCATTCTTCAAGACCGCATCATACGAGTACGAGCTGCTTGATAGGTCGAGGGTACACCGTTCGCAGGGAGCTCTCACGTAGTGCGAGCGCGAGGCAACACTACAGGAGGTGGTTTGAGATATTTTTTGTATCTATTTGTATGTATAATATTTTTCCTGAGAGGATAAAAGCTTGCAGACTCATTAGAATAAGTGTATTTGGTTCACAAATGGGCATTTTCAGGCTTGCATATAAAACACTTCCTTGTACATATTTCTAAGGGAGAGTACTTTTTAAATTGTTGTCAAAGTAAAGCAAACATGAAAAGGTGGAGCACTTCACAAATAGCACAGCAGTGCCACTTTGCACTTGAATGTTCTGATACTGCAGAAATATCAGATAATATCAAATAACTGACCGTAGTCATCTTCAGTGAAATCCCAAAAGAATAAAAAGATGAGCAAAGCAGTGATCACATGTAATGACAATGTTATGTATTTAATTTTGTCATATTTAAGCAATAGGATGAGGTTCCTGCCTACAGACCTGGAATATACAACATAATTTATATTGCGTTTTATTCTCTCTTAAAAAATAAAAATAAGAAACACTTTGGTGCTTCACAAAATACATGTGTGTGTATGAGATTGTGTGTATTGCTCAAGTAATTGAGTGGTGAAAATTGCATAAGGACAGGCAAGTGACCATAAGTGGTGCGGGGAGAAATGTGAGCGCTTTTGTAGAGTAGTGTGAGCTGCAGACCTCAGGCAGTTGAGGTCTGAGAAGTTCTCTGCTCCTGCAAGATCATCTCAGGCCTGACCTGAGTGACGCTGTACAGACTTCATTTTCTATCCTCTGACAGTGCTTTCAGCTTTTCTGTTCAGATTGCCATTACAGATGCCAGTTAGTGGCAGGAGCAGCAATAATTCTGTGCCAAAGATGAGCCTCTCTTGGGAACTGGATGAAATCCGCCCAGTTTATTGTACAGGACTTTTTTTCAGTCTCCAACTCTATCAGAAGCTCTCTCAGTCACAAGCCTCACTGGATTCAGATTAGCAACAGACTCAAAAACTGAAGAGGAGTTTAACTGCACCTTTGAAATGACATTACCATATCTTTTCCTGCTTCTATATGTAGTCACATTTTTTTAGCACTGTTTTTTTTTTTTGAGCCATAGTGATTTTTGTCAGCTTGTTGCTTAATTTGATTCCCCAGGAAGAGATACAAATCTGGCTGACAGCTAGGAAGCTTTTATTAGACACATTCATGTCCATCAGCATGCTGGAAAGACCCAGCAATCAATTTTGCTTTACCCTTGCCTATCTAAAATCACAGAATCATAGAATCACAGAATGGCTTGGGTTGAAAAGGACCACAATGATCATCCAGTTTCAACCCCCTGCTGTGTGCAGGGTCACCAACCAGCAGACCAGGCTGCCCAGAGCCACATCCAGCTGGCCTTGAATGCCTCCAGGGATGGGGCATCCACAACCTCCTTGGGCAACCTGTTCCAGTGTCACCACCCTCTGTCATGGTCACAGAACAGACCAGTGTAAGTCACCTGTTCTTTTCTTCATCTCCCAATTGCTGTTTGGTTGAGCCTGTGTGTTCTTAGTGGCACTCTAATACTTGAAAAAATATACTTTTTCTTTCTGTATTGGATCCTGCTATGGTTGAAGAAGTGTCACTAGAAGTCATGATTCATTCAGCACTGCTAGATATGCTTCTGTATCAGAGTACAAGGGGGTGATACCTGACATCATTTCATCTTCTTTGGCACCTACAGAAAAACAAAAACAAAAACAAAAACAACAGTCCTCTTTATTACTGCTCCATAATTGATTTCAGAAACAAACAGCACTCCAGGCAAAGCATTTCTAAAGACTAATTCCATGGTCTAGCAGCCAATCATTTAGCAAGCAGCATCACAGCTTGCAACATTCACTGCCTGACATATGATAATAATTACATAGAAATAGGTTTGTTTATTTGCCTTACAGGAAGCCTTTATTCTTGAAGTTGTATTGATGGTAATGTCAACAAAAGCCACAGGCTAACAAAAATGGACAGAATCATTTTTTTTCTATTTTTTTTTTCTTCATGTTAGCATAAAACAAGCTCTGCACAATTCAAATTCTAATTAAATCATTCATCTCAGTCATCAGTGCTTGGATACTATATCTACAAGAAAATGTGTTTGACAGCGTGTTTCTTTGATAGCATTTTCTTTATTTTCAAACACAAGTTGGCACGTCTATGCAAATTTGATTTGCTCCTGAGATGCACAGATGTTGTGATTGTCTTTAATAATGTGAAACTGCACTGCCATTTTTCAGTAGATTCCCATCTTATCTCATGATGTGATTTCAAAAGAAATCTCATTTTCTTTACACGGCTTTCAGAGGTGTTGTTGACAGAATATGCTAAGCATTTCAAAACAATTATTGGTACAGGTATCTCCGCAGTGTGTCTGTTACATTATGTGGTGCCATAAAGGCAGAGAAAGGAAAGCCAAAATTATCAATCCCAAATATATGCCAATTTCTAATGCCCAAAAAGAAATATTGGGTCCCCAGTTTTTCAAAGGCTGAGGATCTTATTGGCCAAGGCAGTAGGGTAAATGTAAAAAGTATGTCTGGAATCACAGAAGCAGTCCTTAGCTGATGGCAGGTTAGAAAGGAAAGCACTCATTTATCTGGTCTTAAGGACACGATTTGTCATCTTTTTTTTCTCTGGCTTATCCTCCACTTATCTACTTGTGTCCTTAGAGGAAGCAGCCTACAGTCTCCACAGGTACCAGATTTGACGCAGGCTGCCACCTATTCCTTTGGTGAAATTGTAATATAATGTGATTAATTTGGAAATAAATACGATATCATAACATATGAGCAGAAAGGAACAAGGTAAGTTTACATGAAGAGCCTTTTCTGGGACATCTTACAGGTGTATGAGCCCTTACTTTTACTATCTTAATTTTCAAAATATGCATGATTTGGGAGGAAGCTGTGTTCACATGTGGTTTCTTTCCAGTGAGGGCATGATTACCAGAATGCTAGATTTGTACTGATGTTCAATAACAGTAAGGAAGCCATGCAAATAATCGACCATGCCCTGTATTCAACTGCTCAGGTGAGTAAAAAGTGATGGAATAATTTCTAATTTCAAACCATATTTTTGGTGGATTTTTTAAATTTTTATTGTTTAAAATTGTTCTGAGACAATTTACTGCAGCTTAATTATTTTGGACTGTATGTTAATTACTGGACTTCTTTGAAATGGCTGAGTCTGATCCAACTCATTCCGAAGTGTATGAGAATATTTCCACAGAGCATGCAAACAGCTCCGGTGGGTGTAAGATTTGTTAAGGTAAGACAGATCCAGCACCTCCAATTACTTTTGTTAATTCTTTCCTCTGAAACATCGTGGCTTTACAGAACTTAATTATTTACTCCAGTGTTTGCTTGGAATGATGCTTTGTGATTGTTGCCGTCATCGTGCATTTTTAAACGTGTAACCTATAGTGGCTGAAACCAGCAAACACTGCGGAACCACAGAGAGAATGGGAGAACTTAATTCCAGATTTCAAGGAGCTCATTAATGTTCAGATTACAGCTGTGCAAACAGAAAGCTAGAAGCAGAAGGGAATAGTAAAGACTCAGACTCAGCAAGCCCCTATCATATCCATGACTACAAGGAAAGTAAAATTACCGCAACCCCTATTTGCTGGAAAAATGCCATGTATGACTTGGGCTGAATCCAAGATTGCTGCCAACTATACACAAAGTTATCATTTGAATAAACAGCTCTGTAAGGTCCAACAAATTCCTTATTACGCAAACATTCCGATTGCCGTCAGAGCTGTGTGGGCTGCATCCAGCTGCCCCCCTCTGAGCCCTCTCACCAGAGGGAGCCTTGCCTTAAACTGCAGTAGCATGGCTACACGGCACCCTAGGAGTCCTGTGAGCAACTAGCTCACTCAGACACACACAGACCATCCAGCCCAGCCTTCGCTTTCCCTTGGATGCCCAGGCAGCTGCTGCAGTGTTTTTCTTCTCCTCCTTAAATATTGTTTTCCCAGAGGTGGGTTCAGATGCGTCCTACAGTGGATTTGTTTTGAAGGGCCAGCTGTATCCAGCACAAGGAAGCCCACGGGCTCTTCTCACAGAGGCCATCATTGCAGCCCCCAACTGCCAACATTTTCCCAAGTAAATCCAACCCATGGAGTCACCCTGCAAGTGTACAGTAACCAACTGTTCCCAAGTGTGGCAAGTTGCAGCACATGTCCAGCAACAAACCTACAGCTGCGTCTGGGCTGCCTTTAGGGAGCCAGTGAGCAGCCAGGGTGCAGCTGGCACGCTCACGGCCCAGTGCTTCCCAGAGGGCTGAGCCTGTCCTTTCTTCCCATGCTCCTAGCCACTTTACTCTCTTGTTCTTACACTCCTCAAACCTGTGTGATTCCCTATGTTAATCCAAAGCAGAACTCCCTTCTGATCTGTGTAGTTACTTTTCTGGCAATTTTTCCCACAGATGGTAGACACCTAAGCTCAGCTGTAAGCTTTAACTCTGTGTGAACAGCATGATGAGCACTCTGTGTGGTGTACAGCCACATCTTTATTTTCAGAAATCCCATCTGAAGATGTGGGAGCCATTGCCTTTTGAATGTGGAGTGTGGGCAGGTATATATGATTAAAAAGAGCTGTGAATTCCCATGACAGAGTTTATTACCTATTTGGTGCTGTGGAGAAGGGAATGAAGAAGCCTGTGGGATTTTGCACGTTTTCTTCTGGACAAAAAAATAACCCAAATGGCTCAAAAGAATTTAAACCAGGCAAAGGACTTGATAAGAGAAAGCAAAAACAAGAATCTCCAGCTGAAGGTCCGGAGGACAAGGATGATCTAAGTATGGAAGAAAAAGGAAAGGATCTGCTTAGTACACAAGGCTGCTCAGCCAGGACTGTTGCCCTAAGAGACAATATGACAGATTGTTACACAAGCATGAGTGCCACAAAGAACAAGGAACAATTGTTCACTGTTACCCTGAACCACAAACTTACCAGCTGGGGAACCATGCCCTGTTCCTGTGCTGGTCTGCCAGTGTCAGCATGCTTGGTTGCATGGGTGTATAATCTGAAACATTACAGAAGTGCTGGCTGTCAAAAAGTGTCTGAGGAGAGAACCTGGGAGCTGTGGAGCAGTGAGTCTGACTCAGAGGAAAATGGTAGATGTGTTCTACAATGTAGGAAGATGTTGCCAAATGCATGGGAAGAAAAAACAAAAACAGACTATTGAGAAAGATTCAGCATTGCTTGAGTAAAGGAGTATCCTGTCTGCCTGGACTCTGAAGTTTGGTAGAACTGTTGGTAAGAGTGTGGACAAAGGCTAAATACATTTGAATTTCAAAAAACTCTTTTACATACAAAGGTTACAAAAACAAACAAACACCTAACCACAGGATCCTTGCCACAGGACTGTAGGGAATTATTTGTTATTGATGAGATGGTGGATGAAGGGTAGGAATTAAAGAGTACTGCTTTTTAGGGTGGAGAAACATCAGCAGTGAAGTCCTACAGGGTCTGTTGGTGGGTCCAAGTTTGTACTAGTACTTGTACCCCATCTGTACTAGTGATCTGGAAAGGAAAAATGCAACAAAATCTTCATGTCCAAAGAATAATAAGCTCTTCTGGTAAACTGTAAGGCACTCCAAAAGGAGTTTACAATACAGAATTGATAAAATGCACCAAATTAGTTTCACTGTTTCTAAATGAAAAATAACGCATCTAGAGAAGAGTAACCTGAAGTGGAAAATTCAGAACTGGCCATTTCACTCTGTAAAATGATCTGTAAACACCACAGTCAGTTTACTTAAATTATTGGCCTAAGGTTTGTTGGCAGACAAAAAAAGCCATCAAAACATACAGCATCATCAGGAAAAAATATTGAGAATGAGTCAAGAAACCCCATTCTGACAATATGTAGATACATATCTTCAGAATTTTGAACTTCTGGACTCTTAAGAAGAGAAGAGTTAAATGGGATACAGAGTAAGGCAGTCAAGTTATTGAGGTGCTGTCATGAGACTTGTTAGGGAAGACAAAAAAGGCTGAAGCAGCTCAATATGAAAATGAGAAGGCTAAAGGGAAAAAGGAGTAAGATTTACAAAACAAAGTGGTAGAATGGTCAGTGCAAAAGTAAGAATTACTAAATCTTGCAATGCTAGAACTAGAGCTCACTTGGTAAAATGAATTTAAAATAGACAAACTTGAAAGAGATTAAATAAATTCATTAATGGGAACAGGCAGTGATGTATGTTAACTTGTAGGGTCTTCATACCAAGTCTTGTGGATACTGACATAATGGAAAGGGACCCTAGACAATAGTACCTTGAATTGCCACTGTAAGACACAGTCTGTTCTGACTGATATTTCATGTATTCTTACCCAAAGGCTAAATGGGATGGACAGAAATTTTGAGGACAAACTTCTCACAGTGAGACCAATCTGCTGTATATCTATGAGCAAACAACTCATTATAGCAAATGAAATGGCTACAATGAATTTCAACTATTCTCTTGTAATACATTCTAATGCACAAAATTGGCAAGCAGAAAATTGTAATAGAATTAAACAATAGATTGTACTCTCTAGATACAAATTTTTGAGAGGAGGGCATAAAACCTTTGACAACTATTTGACAACTATTTGACAACTATTTGACAACTATTTGACAACTATTTGACAACTATTTGACAACTATTTAGCATGTATGAGGACCCAAAATATCCTCCGTACATTTGTGAGAAAGGCAGGAAGGAACTTGAGGGAAAGAAATAGCAAAAAAAAAAGCAAAAAAAAAGCAAAAAAAAAAGCAAAAAAAAAAAAAAGCAAAAAAAAAAAAAAGCAAAAAAAAAAAAAAGCAAAAAAAAAAAAAAGCAAAAAAAAAAAGCAAAAAAAAAAAGCAAAAAAAAAGAAAAAAAAAGAAAAAAAAAGAAAAAAAAAAGAAAAAAAAAAGAAAAAAAAAAGAAAAAAAAAAGAAAAAAAAAAGAAAAAAAAAAGAAAAAAAAAAGAAAAAAAAAAGAAAAAAAAAAAGAAAAAAAAAAGAAAAAAAAAAAGAAAAAAAAAAGCATGCGACTAAGGATAAACGCGTAAGCCCTGGATGCTAGCATTGCAGTCATAAAACTATAAAACTATATATCAGATGATTACTTCCTGTTCTTGGTTCTATGGTACATTAAGGTGTGGAACAAGTGCAAATATAGGAATACAGGAAACATAAGAAAAATAAATCCTACTTCCAAGTTAGCCAGGTCACAGAAGTGCTGAACTAAATAAAGGATTTAGAGTGTGAGATTTTGATCCATTTTTTTGTAATATGATATGCTGTTCCTTGTATATACGTACATTTCAGTATACACATTTTTAATTAACATGAGGGAGGATGGTTACAACCTCAGCTGCCATGCCTAGGAATCTGATAATATTCACAGTTCTCTGAAAAGTCTGGATAGCCAGGAGTGAAGCCAAGATTAGACTGAGTAGGACAAAATGATTTCTCATTCTGAAATAGAATTTATAACTGAAGCATGAAGCTCCCAATTGTTGTACAAGCTTGGCAGCCTGAAGAAATGTTTACCAGCTCCAGGTGTTAGGCAAGCTCTCCAGCACCTTGAAGAGAGAGCTTTATTCAGAGTTGCATGTGAAGCTCCAAGTAATGTGTATTAGAGTTAGAGGCACAATAAAGAAAAGGAGTAATTATCTGTCTACTGAGATACTGCTGACTTACAGTGCTTAAGAGCTCCTAGCTTGTGAAAGAAAAGTACATGCCTTTTAATTCATAAAATCTGCAGGGAATACAGAGTTTATCTGTGAATTACATTTTAAATAGAAACTGAAGCAACAGTACAAAGCAATTATTCATTTAATGTGTATGATTTCTATTAAAAACAAACAAACCAACCAAACAGCAGCATTTCTCCAAGAGTGAAAGGAATTAAACAGATTAAGGGGAGATACTGCTTAAGCTAAAGACAAAGTACGATCAGTTTACAAAACCCATGCTATTTTATTCATTGTTTTCCCAAGCCTACAGTATTAACACCCATTTTCATCCCAATATGCCCCAAGCCTATTTTTTCAGACTTACCTCTTTTTAGACTCACTGTTGCAGCAGTTTTAAAAATCTGCAAATTCCCTACTTGGCCAAGAAGGGAGAGACGCATTATCTGTAATTCTATGTTCCTCAGAACCATCTGCAGTTATTTATGATGTTAAAAATGGTTGTATTCAGAACTGTCATTAACTGATGCAAGAAGTTGGAGAATATCATGAATAACACATGCAGGATCTATTAATTTTAACAGAAATTGAGTCTTATCTCAGTAACCCAGAGGGGACCTGGGATGAACTATTGATCAAACTCACTAAGGTTCTGGTAATTTTTATATTGTTTGCATCTAAATTAAAAGTCCAGTTCTAATCTTTTCCTATACAGTCTATGATGTGCACATCTAGCTGAGCATAATTTAAGCAGAGTCTAATTTAACCCTGTATGGGAACTACTGAGTCACGGCCTGAACCTCTGATTGATCACCTGAGGTGAGCCATGAGCCAATCAGAGGAGCACAGCTGAAGGCAATTCACCTGTGCTGCTGGAAGGGGGGGAGCCTGGCTGCACCCCTCCTAGACCTATTGAAGAGCTGGCTACCAGTGGGGAAGGATCTCTTCTGGAGATTGTGTTGGTTGGTGTTTTGTGAGTGAGCCCAGGATAGGAGTAAGCCTTCCATTTATTCTCATTTGTTATCCTAGTCTGCTTTGCCTAACTCTCTTGTTTGTTTTGTGACTATAACATCCTAATATTCTTTGATTATACACTTGGCGAGCCAGGCAGGCCAAATATACTAAAACTTACATCCTGTCTTTCCTTTCGAATTCCTATAAATGGGTCAAGGGGGAGTTCAATACGCCTCTGAAGAAAATGATTCCAGGGCAGATCCCAGAATCTGTGGGATCCCCCTATTATGAGCTAGCGGTTATCATTGAAAAATGGTGTCCCTTATGCGTTATGGGCAATATCTCCCCATATCACATGGTGGATTACTTTCAGGGAATTAGCAAGGATGTGTTCATCACTAAAGAAAGACAACTGGTTGCCTCCACGGTGCCATGTCCACTATTAAGTGCCTTAAATCATGCGGAAATAAGAAGTAATAATTTAGAGAATGAAAAGCAACTTTTGAAAGACTGTATTAAAAAACTAGAGCAAGAACATGGTGTATTAACAGGGAAGAAGCCAATTCTACATCTTCCCATAGGCCAAGTTCCTAACATTTCAATAAGCAATGACCAGACTCCTGAATTAACAGATTTTGTTGATCAGGAAAATAAAAAATCCAAATTAGATCTTGAATATCCAATTCTGACTGATCCACTAGAAGTCTGTCCTGTCATAACTTAGAAAACAAAAAAGTGCAGGACCAACCAGCAGGTGGAGATGGGAGAAAGAGAATGGCTGTGAGAACCATGCTGACATGGCCAACCTCGGCCAGTTGCTCACCACCCTCACGGGAAAGAATTCCTTCCTAATCCCTACTCTAAACCTACCCTCCTCCAGTTGGAAGTCATTTCTCCTCATCCTGACTCTACCTGCCCATAGAAAAAGTCCCTCCCCAGCTTTTCTGTAGGTCTCCTTCAGGTCCTGGAAGGCCGCTATAAGGTCCACAAGAAGCCTGCTCCATTCCTGCACTCCACTCATGACAGCCATCCCACCACACCTCACTGATGCCAGTGACATCACAGCCCTGCAGGCACACACACACCTGCCACACTTGTTGCTCCATTCCCATGCTCTGTGCATCATGAGCAGGCTCCCATTGAGGCACATTTACCTTCTGAAGTTCTCTTATCCTGCACCTTTGGTGCTCCCTTACTGCCCAGGGATCCAGCTCAGGCCTACAGCATCCATTACCATCACCAGCCTCAAAGCGGGATGCACTGAGGATCCCCTCCCTGGCTACATTCAGTCAAAGATCAAAGCCCCCCCGATTACATTGGAAAGCTGGGTGCCAAAGATGGCCTTCCTCTTCTCACAGACCGGGCAGTGACATTCATACTGACAAGGCCAAGGCACCATCAGACATTCAGGGATGAACAACTGATCATTTATTTGACGGACGGCGGAAGGCAGCAGCCCCCAAAAAACTACTATTTATTTATGTATTTGTTTGTTTGTTTGTTTATTTATTATAATAGTACAATTTTTAAGCTCATCTTCTCTTTTCTCGTTCTCTTCTTTTCTCCTTTTCTCCTTTTTTCCTTTTCTCCTTTTCTCCTTTCAAATTTCCCTTTTCATTCCCTTTCTCCTTCCCTGCTCCTTTCCTCTCCTCCCTTCCTTCTTATCCTTTCTTCTTTTTTCTATTGGCTCCATCGCTGAAGACAAAATTCTCTTATTCTCCTCCATGTCTCACTAGAAAAAGTAGAGTCGCAACTTGAGACTATTCACAAAAAAGAAAAGCTGCCTCCTCCCTACATCCCTCTGCAGCAACAGCAAAGGCGGGAGTGCCAGTACCTGTCCGTTGGCCCAAGCGGCCGGGAGTTGTGCATCACGGCCTCAGTGTGACAGCGGGTGAGGATGACCACCGCCTGGCACAGGAAGGGCAGGAACGTGCTCTGCTGCGCAAACGATGTGATGCTGCGCAGGATGTAGAGGATCGGAGGCACCTGAGAGAAGAAGGGGAGAAAGAATGACTTGCTGCACCCTGGACTCTGCAGGGCCCAACCAGGGACATTCAGCGCATGAGCAGTGCCTGCTCCCTTGACATGCTGCCAAGTCCTAAGCCTGAATTTCATGCCAGCTACCCTGGTCTCCACGTCCTGAGCACAAGGGGCAAACGGCACAAGTCATAATGCAACAGCCAGCAAAAGTCCAAGACACGTGAAAGAAAGTCTCTTACGTTCCAACAGATGTCCTTCCTGTGCATCTGCAGGAAGGTGGTCATCCACTTCCCAGCAGCACGCACGCGCACTCCGTTGGCTTTCCGGATGCTCTCCTTGATTGCAGTCATGAAGTCAACGGTGCGCTCTAGGGGGAAGTTTCTGCACACGATCTGCAGAGAAATGAGAAGCGGGACAGATCTCATCACTGCTCTGCTGCAGCTCTTCAGAACACAAAGCAGTCTTGAGGGCATTCTTAGCTCAGCGGCGTGCCGCTCATTCAGGCGGCAATCACAGCGCTCCTGCTGTCTGCACCCTGCTGTTTATACAGAAGGCGGCTGAGCCTTCTCTCAGCTTCTGCACCCATGGTGTTTGCTTACGTGCAAAGCCTACCTCCCAGCAGCCACAATCACACATGCATGCAAGTGCACTCACACACACAAATGCACATCATGGAGTCAGCTCCTTGCACTGGGTGCCTGAAGGCCAGACATAGCTCAGAGCCTCCTGCTTCTTACACTGGGAAAAGAGGACTCAGGGTAACAGCTCATTTTGGAAACAGTGTGAGAGGCTGGGAGCAGCACAGGGTCGTGCAGAAGCCTACACACAGAGATCACCCCACCCCTTCTTGGGTCCACATACCATGGCCATTTTGGATGTGGTCTGGAGCTGAGAGTTGATGGTGCAGGCATGCAGCCCCTCACACATGGCAGGAGGCTGCTCCCCCCCTGTACTTCCCCTCTGCCTTGCAGATGGATAGCCCAGCACAAATGGCTCCAGGTGATCAAAAGGGCCTCAGCTCAGCCCTCCAAACGGGTGTCCCACAAAAAAGATAATTCAGGTCCAAACTGGAGTCTGTCGTGCTCCTACAGCACCATGGCAACTCCCAAAAATCCCCCTCCCCTCACCCCAACTTTTGGTGCTGCTTTGCTGAGTCCTGACCTCACTGCAGGTGCTGGCACTGGACCTGCTGATTGCAGTGCTCGTGTCAACATGGCATTGGTGACCCAAATGGACAAGGATACCATTTTCAGAGCAGCAACCCGGTGAGCAGGGCTGTGCAGGGGAGGGCAGCATAGGGCAGCAGGGCAGGAGGCTGCTCCTCTTGTACTTCCCCTCTGACTTGCAGATGGACAGCCCAACACAAATGGGACCGGATGAGCCCAAGTGCTGGAGCTCATTCCTCCAAACTGGTGTCCTACAAAAAAGATAAGTCAGCCCCAAACTGGAGCCGGCTGTGCTCTGACAGGACCATGGAAGCTCCCAAAAATCCCCCTGCTCTCACTCCAACATTTGGTGCTGCTCTGCTGAGTCCTGACCCCACTCCAGGTGCTGGCACCACACCTGCTGATTGCGGTGGCCCTTTCCTCGCAGTCCTTGGGACACAGGCAGCCCCACATCCATGGATATGGCTGGCAGAGCAGCAACCTGGTGAGCAGGGCTGTGCAGGGGAGAGCAGCACAGGGAAGCAGGGCGGGAGGCTGGTCCTTTCATCCTTCCTCCCCTTCTGACTTGCAGATGGACAGCCCAGTCAGGACCTTCAGTGCTGCACACATCAGCGCCTCCAGGAACCACATGGATTGTATGAAACAGAACTCCAAAGATGAGGACAGAAAAAGAGGCTAAAAGGAATGGATGGGCCCAACTCAGAAATACCACAGACATCACATCCAGAAGAAAAGGAAGCAGCGTAACCGAGCGCTGTTGAGGCCGGCATGGAAGTTTAGGAGCCACAGAGACTGTCAGCCTTCCTGCCTCGACCCCCAGACGACCACCCAGAAGATAACACTGAATCAAAGACTAATTGTAAAACTTTCAAAATAAACTGTCTCATTCCTTACACCCGTGGTGCTTCTTCCATCTCATGGCATCCACAGTGCACACTTTTGGGGAGGTTTCCTTATTTTCTCCATCTCCTCCTATTTATGCACCTGTATATCATGGTATCACAGAATGGTTTGTGTTGGAAGGACCTTGAAGATCACCCTGTCCCAACCCCCTGCTGTAAGCTGGCACACCTCCCATAGCAGAGCAGAGGGTAGAATAATCTCCCTCGCCCTGCTGCTCACATTTCTCTCCATGCAGCCCAGGATACCGTTTGCCTTCTTGGCTGCTGGCACATATTTCCAGTTCACATTGATGTTTCCATCCACCAACACCCCCAAATCCTTCTCCTCAGGGCTGCTCTTAAGCTATTCTCTGCCCAACCTCTGTTTGTGCTTAGGATTGCCCCCACCCAGCTGCAGGACCTTGCACTTGGCCTTGTTGAACTCCACGAGGTTGGTATGGGCCCGCCTCTCCATCCTGCCCAGGTTCTCTGCATGGCATCCCTTCCTTCTGGACTGTCATTTCTCCATGCTTCATTGGCAGAGCATTCCACAATGACAAAGAGCTTTGAAGACCTTCTGTCCTTTCTAGCCAACTTCTAGACTTCTCCCCTCCACATTTCCATTCTCAGAGTAGTCTGTTCACATCCCCATTGGAAGAAGAACTTCAGAAGATCCTAGGCCCAGTGAGTAACACAATGATGCATTACTAGAAACATTGGTCGCTCCACTGGAGAAAAGTCCCATTCCTTAAGATGCCTGGTACACAGATGGGTCCAGCAAGGGCAACCCGAGAAAGTGAGAGCAATAGCATCCCATCCCTCCACCAAGACAATCTGGTTTGACGAGGAGGATGGTCAGAGCAGCCAATGGGCAGAACTGCGAGCTGCGTGCATGGTTATAACCAAGGAACCCAGTGATGGGATCCTGAACATCCAACAGATAGTTGGGCTGTGTACGGGGGCTCACTCTTTGCATTGCACAGTGGGCCACCCAGGAATGGACTATCCACGCCCAACCGATCTGGGGCAGAGGTGTGTGGTTAGACATATGGAATGTGCTTAAACACAGGACTGTACGTGTCTACCATGTCTCTGGTCACCAACCCCTACAAGCACTGGGAAACGACAAAGCCGACACGCTGGCCCGAGTTCAGTGGATTGAGAATTTACCATGAGAACGTTGCCTGTTGGTTACATCAGAAGCTACGGCACGAGGACAAAAGACACTGTGGGCAGCTGCTACAATGTGGGGACTGCCCATACAGCTACCTGACATCACCCAGGCACGCTGAGACTGCGATGCTTGCTCCAACATGAGATTGAGATCATTGCCCGAAACAACAGCCCATCTTGCTAGGAGACATAATCCTCTCCAGCAAAGGCAGGTCGATTACATCGGGCCCCTTCCTCACTTTGAGGGGGCAAGATACGCCCTGACCTGCATTGACACTGCAAGTGGGCTACTGCAGGCCCATCCAGTACTGAAAGCAAACCAGGCATATATCATCAAGGCATTCACTAAACTGATGTCTGCCTACGGGACACCTCAAGTCATCGAGAGCGACCAAGGACTCATTTTACTGGTGCAATGATACAGCGCTGGGCAGAACAAAATAACATCAAATGGCGATTCCACCTGCCATATAATCCAACGGGGGCAGGCCTCATCGAACGTTATAATGGTATTCTTAAGGCTGCCATGAAGACAGACTCCCAGTCCCTGCAGGGGTGGACAAAAAGACTGTATGAAACCTTGTGGGACCTGAATGAAAGACTCCGAGACGGCAGACCCAGTGCCCTGAGAATGTTGCAGACGACATGGGCCACCCCGCTTAGGATCCAAATTACGGGCACTGATCATCAGGTAAGACCCCAGATTGGTAATGAAAATAATCTTCTGCTCCCTGCCCCTGAGAATTTAGATCCGGGTACCCATAAAATAAAATGGCCCTGGAAGGTGCAGGTAGGACCCTGTGGCCTACTTGCACCTTGGGGGAGACTATTGGAGGTGGGAGGCTCAGTAGTCCCTCCAGTAATAGGTACATGGCCTGCTGATATTGTGGTCAACACTCCGATCTTTATTGCTAAAGGGACCCCCATCATGTCCCTATGGCAGATCAGAACACCTCCTTTGGTGCCTGATATCGTTACGCAGCTGCAGACGTCCGGCCAGAAGGTGTGGTACAGGCGACCAGGACAAGCGGAAGTGTTGGCCCAGGGTAGAAATACGGCCTGTATCTTGCCCTGGAGAGCAGACCTTCCCCTCCTGGTACCTCTGAAACATCTGTATTACTCCCTGTGAGTCTGTGAGCCTTCAGGACCACCGGAAGGAACAAAATGCCATCAAGTGTTCCAGTGTTGCTGTCAGATCACGTACAACACCCGGTGATGGTCTGCATGGAACTGATGGAACATAGAACGGACCTGCACCTCAGGACCTCATGCCTCCAGTCACATCATCGAGCACTGGCCCATAGAAGAATATGGACATCCACTGATCATCACTCATCTTGAATTGTACCAACACGTCGCGATAAAATTGTATAAGCGTCGCGATATACTGGATCTCTGTATTAGGGAAAGCTTACCTTTTAGTTAATCTGATCATTGGTTCACGCCGTGAAGGGGTGGAATGTATGGGAACTACTGAGTCACGGCCTGAACCTCTGATTGATCACCTGAGGCGAGCCATGAGTCAGCCAGAGGAGCACAGCTGAAGGCAATTCACCTGTGCTGCTGGAAGGGGGGGAGCCAGGCTCCACCCCTCCTGGAGCTATTTAAGAGCTGGCTACCAGAGGGGAAGGATTTCTTCTGGAGATCCCCTCTTTTGGTGTCTTCTGGTGAGCTCAACCCAAGGGTAAGCTCTTCCACTTATTCTCTTTTGTGATCGTTGTCTGCTTTGCCTTACTCTCTTGATTATATTGCGATTATAACATCTTGATATCTATTGATTATACACAATTATATTGTGATTATAACATCTTGGCTATACACATGCCAATGACAAGAGAAATACTGAATGTTGTCTCTTATCTCAGCACTTGATAAACCTCCTGTGAGGGTGGCTGCTTTTCCCAGCCTGAAGGATTGGGCCCTGAGCAAGGCCAGGGAAGCAAACAGCAACAAAAGCATATGGAAAATTTCTGAGCCACTATGCTTTGTTTTGTTTTGTTTCCACATTCTTTCTTTCCTTTTATTCTTTCATTTCTTGCAATGAAATAGCCTGTGTAAAAAAAATTCTTTGCTGGACAGTCTTCATCCTTGTGACTGCTGGAGCAGGAACTGGCAGCGGACAGGGGTTCTTGCTGGCGATAATAAAAGCACCTTTCTGATAACTCTCAATGTTGCTTAAGTTAGACTATACTGTACTTACATTCCACAGTTCCTTTCCATAATCATACAGAAAGACAATCTGTAATATTCAGTGGAGAGACATGGTGTCCAACAGTACTAACTCCTCTGTGAGACGAGGACAGCTATAAACCTACAAGGTAAGTGGCAGACAGGCTACAATTTCTTGTAGATCAGTGATGTCAAGCTAACCCTTGGGAATTAAGCTCCAGTGTATTAATAAAAATAGAGGGCACTTTTGTGTAGCAACTGATTTTTCTATGTCTAAAGTGCTCCATAAGTCAATTTTGTAAGCTAATGGATAGTAACAGATCAATAGCAATAGCATGAGAAAATGTCGCTGTAACACGCAGAGACTATCAGATAAACTGATAATGCTCCATCAGTCATCTTGTACAACAGAAATAGCCATTCTGAAAGAACACAAGTACATGATCTCTTTGGAAAGTAAACACTGCGACATGACATTTTTCCACAAATGTCGTAGCATTCTCTAAGAGCATTTATGAAGTGGCCAAATGCATACTACTAGAAAAACAACTCTCCAGCCATAACTTTTCTCCATCTGTAATCTTAGAAAACACAAAAAAGTGATGTTTTCATGTTTCCTATGTCTCTTTCATGTGAGTAAGTCAGATGAAGAATACTCACAGGAATTTCCTAGTAAGTAATAGGTTTGCTTTTTGCTTGAGAGTATATGAATAAGGCTGTTCTATGCCCCATTGTATGATACTGACTAATCTGCTAATCTGAATCCAGGAAGGTGGAGAAGAGCAAATGGCAAACAATGATATGAATAATTCTTGTGTATATATATATGTATGTGTATTTATTTGTTTATTCATTTATTTTTATGTAGGAAATATTGTTATCTCACGTTATTCTGAAACAGTCCTAGACTTTGAATGCCATGGATGAGAGCCTTGGTTTCAAAGCCTTGGTGGAATTATAAACCAAAACTGAATCAAACTTCACCCTGCAACCTGAGATAGCCAAATGCCTCTCTAACTGGGTTTAATGGAAAACACATCACTGACAAGCACTCTGCCAAAGGGAAAGAAAAGCCTTATTTACTGAGGGAAAGCTTAAAAAGAATTGAAACAGCACATGTGAATAGTGAACTACTCATTCCTACCTGCAAGGATTCCTTTGACCTCTGAATTATTCTTTTTCCCCTCAGACTTCTGTCAGGGTTTAGTAAAGTTCCTGGGCCTAGAGCTGTTTTCAGGCAGATATTTTTTCAGCAGACTTCTTTTTAATGGAGCCGTGGGGAAGCTCCTGTCCTCAAGGGGCTGTAGTACTGCCTGCAGAAGTGATAGTGTTTCAGCCTTATCTTTATGTGCTGGTGTCACACTTCTGTGTTCATTCAACTTGGCAGAGATTCCTTTATTTGCCCCAGCAATTTCAGCTCTCTGGGCAATGCTTTCCCTGTTCCAGCTGCTCACAGGCTGCATGGAAGCCCTGTCATTTCCCAGGGCAAGGTGTGCTGTAGGCAGGATGCTGCTGCACAGCCAGGCTGCTCTCTGGAGAGAACAAGCCCTTAACCCACAGCCCGAGTTTCAGCTCAGTGAGGACACTAGAGAAAAGTCTGTGCACCAGGGACACTTTACTCATGGGCATGTAAACTTTTGGCTTGCCTGAGCTTCGCTGGGGGAAGAGGAATTGTCTTGGGCCACAGATACATAGATCACTCCAAAAGTAATGCCTCCCATTTATTTCCAAGGAAACTACAGCAGGTAGAAAGAACACAATCATGCTATTTGATAAAGCAAATTCTCAACTCTAAAACAGCATTCTTTGACACAGACACAACTGTTAGCTGTGCATTTTTGCTAGTGGTGAACGAGAGCCTGCATGCTAGGCTTGTAATAATCTGCACCAGTGGAGGTGACCCACTGTCACTGCTACTGAAACACACTGTGCACTCACTGCGCTTACATCCGCTGTTTGGTCTCCAAAATGTTCAGCAAGTATTGATGAACGTCAATGGGTGCCATTTTTTCTACACAGAAAATGTCACATGGTAACAAAATGTAATGGAATATTGACAGGAAGGTTCAGCCTCTACTGCCATACCACCAAGATCTGCCTTTGACATTGTTGTGGGCTGACATAATAGAAATGGAAGCATTACTTTTGGAGCAGCCCTTGTAACGTATATAATTAATGTGTACAAGTTACAAAACTTTAATTTTTTTTTTAGTTAAAACATATACAAAAGAGAGCAACAAAACCACAGAAACAGTGGGATATGTGACTGTTTTTGTGAAATTACAGTGCTAAGCTGGTTTGATGATAGTGGTTACCATTCTCAGTGAGCTCTCAAGGTACTCATCAGAGATTTTTTGATGAAATTTTATTCCTCCTTTGCTTCATCCTTGAAAATAATTGTTCACAAACATGTGTACTGCCAAAAGCAGTGATGTGAGTAAGGGGTGACTGTGAAGTGAACTGTATTTCTCTTCGGTAAAATGGGGCTTATGAAGGTCTGGTAAAGAAACACATTCTGATTTTTGAGTTGAATATCTGATTGTAATTCTGTACATTCCATTTGAAAATTCACAAGTAATGTATTTATGTCAACTGACAATGGAGCCACAAAAACACACACAAAAAAAGATTTTTTTTTCAGAAATCTTGAAACCTATTCGTGAATTCTTTTATCAAAATGGAAAGCACAGTTGCATGTTTCTTGCTGTTCACAGGACTGCATTTAGCCAATGTATCAGAATGCGTACAGTTATTTGCCATAACTTCAGTTAGCTCTGCACCCTCCCCACGTCCTGGTTTCAACCCAACCAGTGCCACTGTGAACAATGAGTGTACACCCAGGGCTGGACTGGTCCACTCAACTGGGAAGAACCACCACCATAACGATTTGCATGGCAGGAAGCGGCCATAAGATGGGCTGTGCCACATGCAGCCTGCAGGTTGGACATGCCTGCCTTTACCCTTCCCCTCAAGTCTTGCTCTAGGCTGAGTCCCTGAACTGAGACTTTAGATAAAGCAGTGTGTTCATTCAGGGCGTGTTCACTCAAGTGACAGCATGGATCACCATTTTTTCGCATCTTTTTCTTCTTCCTCCAGCCATTCTCACCTCCTGGAAGCTGTTCAGTTTCAGTTCTGGCAACCATAAGAAGTGCCATCACTGCTCAGGGAGTTCTGCTGCTACAGTCAGTGGGCAGGAGGAAATGGGGGAAGGCAGTGCTGCTGCAAAGCTTTGCTGTGGCAGCTTGTTCACAGCCTGTGCAGGAGGTTCTGTCTGTTCAAGCATCATTCACCCTCAAATGGCTTTTCTGTCTCCTGAGAGAAGATGGAATGTTCCCAGTATGCCAGAATCGACTACATGTTGCAATCAGAACACACTGGCACAGACAAGTGAGCTCACAATCATTAAGTCAGAAATTCAGGGAATTCTGTCCAAACCCCACAATGCTTTTCCTGGAGCCTTCAATCATGCAGAAGCTGCACAGAAGCACCTCATTCCTTCTCATGTACCCTTTGTAGGTAGTATCAGAAAGCTCATTATCTGTGATCTTAGAACTAATGATATTTCTGCATTTTTCTGTCTTGGACAATTCTCACGTGTGACTTTTTTGGGGGAGTATCACAGACCTGTTCACTTCTGTTGTTTGCAGTGGAACTGGTTGATCCCATTGCAGCAATAAACAGAGTATTTCACCAGTGAGAGATGTTGATTGTCAGGATAAGGCTACAGAGCCCAGGTGCTGCAAGGGAAACCTGTGGCAGGAGGCACTTGCCTCCCTTGGAACACAAGATCACACAGATAATGACTACAAAATAAGATCTGGAAGATGTCACGGACTAATTTACACTTAAGTGTGAGGCAAAATTCTGCTCATAGAATAAAACGTTGATTGACATCAGAGTGCCTTTGGTGTTCTTTCTGCCAAAGAGAATGAGAAATTAGTATTTCATTAACTTATTTGTGGTTTAATAGAAGTTATTTCCCATTTAAAAAGCCCTCAAGGGCATGACCTACTAAACCACATTATCTCAGGCAACCTGAAGCATTGTCTTTGTAATAACAAACCTGTCACTAAAATTCAAGACACCATACTATTTTTAGCAGATCAGTATCCAAAATCATTCAACCACAAGCCAAAGGATTCCTTCTAAGTAAAAACCATGAGTTTTTAATCATAAATTTATTACCTTCTATAACATTCTATTTTGCCTTCCCTTTGCAAAACGTGGCTCTCAGTAATCAAAGGGATTCAAATTCAGAAAATTATCATTCTCTGGATTGCATCAAAGAGTGCAAGTTGGAGAGCAATAGAGGGTTCTATCCAGGAAAAGATGACTCCAGGACAGCCTGGCTCAATTGCCTATTTAATCAAGGGGCAGTTGTAGCAGAAGTCAAAGCAAAATGAACCTGCTGTTACAATGCACTGCAAACCCATTTAGCCAGTAAATACAGATTGAATGTCTCAGCCAGTCTTTCAGAGCAGGGAGCAGAGGCAGCCCTGCAGAGTGCCCAGGTGAAAACACTTTCTGTAGGTGTGAACAATTGCCCTGACAGTGCATTTATGAGAGTGTGTGAAGGCAAGGGGACTTATTTCTAACTACATATTTCTAAGCTGGAAATAAATAATAATCCCTGCCAGCAGCCATGAGATGAGTGCTGGAAAAAATGTGAGCTAAAATACTTGTTTATTTAGGGTGGTACATCCCAGACAAAGCATCTCTGTGTCTCACAGGCAAATAGCCCTGGGAATGTGACTACCCTGCAGGGAAGAACTGAGCATGGCATCACTTCCTATGTTTCTTCCCCTAGAAAAACCCTGGCTCATGCATTTTCCAGAGGGAACAGACTGACTTCTCCAAACATGGCTTAGAGCAAAACCATGTCCTAATGCTGAAAGTCAGGCCAGATTTGTTTTGGAAACCTGCTTTTCCAGAGTGGTCTGGTTGGCATACTAATTATTCTCTTTCTTGGCAATTGCTTGCTCCAACTAAATGTCCTTTTCAAAATTGTTGACAAGATCACAGCCTGATACACATACACACAGTATTCTTTGCTAAAGTTCACAGTTAGCAAGAGCACGATGAACAAGAAATAGTGCAAATATGGACAAGGAATAACTGGTCATAATTGCAGCAGCTTCTAGAGTTATATTCATATTACAGATGACCCAGGAGGATACAAAGCCAAAAAATTCTGTATAATTCCTGTTTGAAAACTAACTAGTAAAATCCTGAGGGAAGCAACAGTTTTGAAACTGAAGGCAGATGCCTTCACAGGACTACTTTTTTCTTATCTCTGTGCCTGGCTTTCTTTTTCTTTCCATATATGAGACATTTATTTGGTTTACTTTATTTTAGTTTGTACTATATTAGCTATGAAGATCTGAGATCAAGGAGTTTTCCTTTAAATTCAGTGTAAATTTCTGTACTTCACCTGCTTCTTCTTGCTTCTAGTTCAATGATACTTCTGAAACCTAATAAAATACTTTCATCCACTTGTTGCTCCCTATGAGTCATAATGATATATACCTTCTGAGTTCTGTTTTAGTCAAGAGGGAAGAGGAAAAAGATGAATGGAGAAAGGCTTATGATCTAACTTTTGCCTGAAGAAAACAGAGTTCCAACAACTGATAGTTTTACTCTGTTCCTGGATTCTTAGATTACTTACATTACTATCAATGGGAGACCAAACACTTGAATGAAGCAGAATTCAGTCGGACACATTTGGACAAATGATTATTGATCTTTGTAGTAGTAGTCCACTTTAACTACATGTATAGAAACATAGAATCACCAAGGTTGGAAAACGCCTCCAAGATCATCCACTCCAACTGTCCACCTATCACCAACATTTCCCACTAAACCATCGCTCAGTATAACATCTAAACATTTCTTGAATGCTTTCAGGGACAGTGACCCTCCCTGGACAGCCCATTCTAGCGCCTGACCACTCTTTCAGAGAAGTAGTATTCCCTAACGTCCAGTCTGAATCTCCTCTCTTGCAACTTGGTGCCATTCTGTCATCTTATTACTTGTTGCATGGGAGAAGAGATCAATCCCCATCTCATCACAAGCTCCCTTCAGGCAGCTGCAGAGAGTAAGACCTCCCCTGAGCCTCCTCTTCTCCAGGCTAAATAACCCCAGTTCCCTCAGTCACTCCTCATAAGATTTGTGCTCCAGATGCCTCACCTGCTTCATTGCCCTTCCCTAAACACACTCCAGTGCCTTGATCTTTCTTGTAGTGAGAGGTCCAGAACTGAACACAGTATTCAAGATGCAGCACCACCAGAACTGAGTACAGAGGGAAGATCACCTCCCTGCACCTACTGGCAACACTATTTCTAATGTAAGCCAGGATGCCACCGGCTTTTTTGGCCACCTGGGCAAAATGCTGGCTAATATTTAATCGAGCCAATATTCCCAGGACCAACGGGGGCCAGGTCTGGTTCCTCCACAGTCTTCCAGCCACTCTGCCCCAAGCCTGTAGTGTTGCCTGGGATTGTTGCGGCTAAAGTGCAGGACCTGGCACTTGATCTTGTTGAGCTTCATCCCATTGGTCTCAGCCCAGTAATCCAACCTGTCCAGACCCCTCTGCAGAGCCTCGCTATCCCCAGGCAGATCAACACTCCCTAATGTCATCTCCAAAATTCCTAAGGGTGCACTCACTGCCCTCATCCAAGTCATCAATTATGATATTGAACAAGACAGGCCTCAGTATTGACCCAGGGGAACACCATCTGTGACCAAACACCAGTTGGATTTAACTCCATTCACCACCACTCTCTGGACCCAGCCATCCGGCCAGTTCTTTACCTGTCAAAGAGCATATGTGTCCAAGCCACAGGCTACCAGCTTCTCCAGGAGAACTCTGTAGGAGACAGTGTTGAAGGCTTTGCTGAAGTTTAGGTAGACTACGAAAACAGCCTTTCCCTCATCCAGCTGGCGGGTCACGCAATCAGAGAAGGAGGGCAGCTTGGTCAAGCAGGACCTGCTTTTCATGAATCCATGCTGGCTAGGCCTGATCCCCCTGTTGTCCTGCACACGCCATGTGATCTCCCTCAGCATGACCTGCTCCATAACCTTCCCTGGCACTGAAGTCAGGCTGACAGGCCTGGAGATCCCCAGATCCTTTTTATGACTTCTCTTGTACATGAGAGTCATGCTGGCAAGTCTCCAATGCTCTGGGACCTCTCTGACTGAAGAGGAACTCTGATAGATGGTGGGAAGTGGCTTGGCTGTCACCTTTGCCAAGCTCTCTCAGCACCCTTGGGTGGATCCCATTCAGCCCCATGGACTTGTGGCAGTCCAGGTGGAGCAGTAAGTGTCTGTTTCCATTTTAATCATGGGGGTTTTATTCTGCTCCCATCTGAGACTTCCAACTCAGGGGTAGAGCACCCTAAGGATAACTGGTCTGACTTCTAAAGAGAGATATAAAGAAAGCACTGTGAACCTCAGCATTTTCCTTATCCTCAATGGTCACATTCCCTGCTGCATCCATTAAAGCACAGAGATTCTCCTTAGCCCTCGACATACTGTTAATGCATTTGTAAAAATGTTTTTTTTATCTCTTTTACCCCAACAGTCGATTTCAACCTGGGTTTTCACCTAATTTCATCCTGGCAACTTCTATGCTCTCTCCCCAAGTTGCCCATCCCTTCTTGCACAGGTGAAAGATTCTCTTTTTCTCCTGGAGCCTCAGGAAAAGCTCCTGGTTCATCCACGTTGGTCTTCTCCACTGGGTTGTCTTGCAGCACAGAGTGACAGCCTACTGCTGCACCTTTAAGACTTCCAAGCGACCAGCCTTCCTAGACCTCTTTACCCCTTCAAGACTGAATCCCAAAGTACTCTCCCTACCAACAGCCTGAACAGCTCCAAATCTGCCCTCTGCAAGTCCAAGGTAGCAGCTTTACTGCCCCACTCCTGACTTCACCAAGGACTGAGAAATCATCTCATGGTTACTCTATCCAACACAGCTCCCAACCTTCACATCTTCCACCAGTCCTTCTCAGTTTATGAATAGCAGGTCTATCAGGGCACCTCTGCTGATAGACTCTCTTACCTGCTGTGGCATAAAGTTATCTTCCATACACTCTAGAAGCCTCCTAGACTGCTTCTTCTAGTCTGTACTGAATTTCATTTATGTATTTCATCATGGATTGAAGAAGTTGAAGTCCCCCATAAAAACAAGGGCTGGCAATTGCACAACTTCTGCCAACTACTTGTAAAGTGCCTTATCTGTCTCTTCATCCTAGTTAGGTAGTCTATAACAGAGCCCTCCACCAGGAAAAAAAAAAATATATATATATATATATATATATATATATATATGCTAATACAAAATAGAATATCACCTGCAATAGTAGAAAATCCCTCAAAAGAGGAAAAAATGTGAACTGAGGAAGGAGGTTTCAGAAAGTCCTATAATGATTTTAGGACTCCTGCCTACTTCTAGTTCTATTCCACAAGAATCAGTCTAGGATGAAGCTTATTGGTACTTCCTTCTCCTGTACCCATAGAGGAACCAAAGGGCTGGCGCAATACTAGCTTAATCAAGATTGGTTTTCAATTGTGAGGCTGCAGATCCTCAAGGTGTTCAGCTTCTCAGAAGCTTCTCGATCCACTCTTGCAAACTTAGAACAATTTCTGTTGTCTTATATGTGTATAATCAATGGATGTACAGATGCTGTAATAATAAAATACACCAGAGAGTTTAGCTAAGCAAACCAAAACAGAATGGATAGAATACTTACCCATATCCTGAGCTCACTATGAAACTCCATAGGAAGGATCACCAGAAGAGATCCTTCCCCCGTTGTAGTCAGCTCTTAAATAGGTCTAGGAGGGGTGGAGCCTGACTTCACCTGCCGGCAGCACAAGTGAAGGCAATTCATCTGTGCTCCCATGGCTGACTGGCTGACTCATTGCTTGCTTCAGGTGATCAGAGTTCCAGGCTGTGATTCAGCAGTTCCCATACAATACAAAAAAAAGAACATGAAATTGAGCCATTGTTTCTCCTTTACTGTAGTGTTTGTCTTTGCCCTTGGATTTATTAGCTGATTATCTGTAGCAGAAGCCAAAATAAAGTATTTTTCTGTTTCCAGATATCAAAGCAAAATGCAGAGGAGTCTAAGCCTCTTTCATCCTGTTGACTAGTTCAATGCAGGAATGTCTGCAAACCAGGATAGCTGGTCATAGCAACTGAGAAGAAAGAAAGCAGCACAGAGGGTCATGCAGATTCATCTCAGGTTCCTCATCAGGGCAAACAACCCTGAATTTTTTCACCTTCTTTTACAAAGAAGGCGATGGAGTTTATTGGACGGGATAAATAGCTGAGGACAGAAACCAGTGAAGCAGGACTTGCAGTCTGTGCACATCTCGGGTGATGGAGGGTGACTCTGGGGTGGTTATGGCATATATGGGGTCATGCATCCTGCAACTGGCCCCTGACCTCCTGCTCTACACATCTGCCCATTCACCTATGCCTCAAAGCAGCCCTGAAATGAGATGGCAACCATGGGATCCACCTAATGCCAGCACAGTGCCAGGGCTTATTTTCTGAAGAGAAAGGCAGTTACAAAATAGATGTGATGTAGGTTCTTACAACACATTATAGTAGGTACAACATAATGCAGGTAAAGACATAAAAAATGCCCACTAAAATCAAAACCTCTTAGTACATAACAAGCTTTTATTCAGATCTGACAGTATAATCTGCTACAAGGAAATCTTTGAAAGTGCTTCTCTGTTTCCAAGAGCCCCATCATTAATATTACTTCTTCATCTGCAAAGTGAGCTCGTGACTCTGCATAATCACCCTCTCTCCTCTGTGAAACAGAACGCAGCCAGCACTACACATGCCATTACTCCTGAAGGGCAGCCACCACAGCTGCATCCTAATGAGGGGAGTTACTGTTTTTTTCTCTAATGCCTTAGGCACTCTGATTTCTGAATCTTAACATTAACTGAAGGAAGTGGTTGCATAGGTGCTCACTCTTTTCCCAGCAAGTGCCAGGGAAAATATTTTTTCTTTTATTAACCCACACTGAAGCCTGATTTGGCTCATTTTGCATCATGTTTGCAATGAGAACCTCCAATCAATTACCAAGAACTCATTAAACTACAAAACCACCCCATGTAACTTTCCTAGGACAGTTTGATTAATGGGAAAGAGGGAAGTTCATCTACCTTCTGGTTCTTAAAAATGCATGATACATGAACTCCAGGCTGATTACATAGGGATTCTGTCTGAAGGAGGATGACTCTGTAAGTGAATAGCTAATCCATATGTAGGTCATTTTGTACATTTTTACTATAAAATAGCATTGGGATTTTCTGATATCAGCCCTTTCTTCCTGTGGTGCGATACAACAGCAATTTAGGATTGAGACTTTCCTCAAATCAGCTGTCATTTAACCTTGCTTGAGCTTGTTTATTTACACAGAAAATGGGGAAAGTAGTGTTCATCTCATACACAAGGCTGTAAGAAAACTTATCAATAGAATCTATGAAGAGCACTAAGAGCCTTGGTTAACAAAAATAATATAAATTATTACAGTGCTCATATTAGTTGGGGATATTTTTAGAGTCAACCTCTTGTGGTAGAACAAGGATAACAGTCTTTCCATAGAGACACCAAGATATTTTTCTTTTGGAAATAGAAATACTGATTTGCTATCCCAAATTAAACTTTTCTTTCACAATCTCTTTCATAACTATAAACTAAATAGAGTACATCTGCAAATTAATCAAGATAAGACAACTTTTCTTACTTTTTTCCCCTAAGGAATAATTATGATTTAGAAAGGGCCATCGGATACACTTGCACAGCATAAGAGAAGGTGACAGTTTTAGTTGGAAGTGTTGGATGTATTTTTCTCGTAGTAAAGTGAACAAAGAAACATCTTATATTCCTTATGGTGAAGTTCTAGAAACCCAGGTAATATCTGTATTCATCTGATGACTCACTGCATGACTCACTATCAGAAGCTGTGTTTGCTTCTTGGAATGGATGCCAGATGCAAGCACTCTTATCTGCACTCTTTGGAGATGAATCTGCACATGTGCTGGATGGGGGTGTGAAAGCTTACAGTCTGCTGAGAGCATCTCTGCATCTGCTTGGGAGCCTATGTTTAGTCTGTATGTTCAGAGAACCATCAAGATTACGAGGTAGATACAAGATAGGCTTCACAGATACAGAAGGTAGGCTGTCTTAGTCACTTCATTCCAAATTCTCTTTGTAGTTAGATGTTCAAAATCCAGCTCCTAAAAAAAATTTGCCATCTAATCCTCAAGATCCTTGAAGTCCACAAATGTTCATGTTTCCAATGTAAGAAAATTACCTGGATGCTTGAAGTTTTACCCTGGATGTTATGTCAGCTAAAAAAACCTCAGCAATTATTTCACATTAAGCCATGTAGTGACCTGTAAGGGGTGTTTCTCAGCCTGGGACTCAACCTGGTAAGAATTTATACTGTAATGAATAGATAGATGGCTCCCAAATGCATGACTCAAGAGAGTGTTGCTAAGTGCTTCTTTTTTTCCTCTTGTGCAAACAGCTTTTTAGGGGTTAGCATTCAAGATGAAAGAATTTGGGTTCTACCTCTTCTGTTGAAGGGGATTGAAGGGGCAAGCCTAAATTCTCAGAATAGCATCCAGACTTTCTGTGTGCACAGCTGTGCATGTTGTACTGGAAGTTGTGGGCTTATCAGAGCAGTGGGAGCAATCGAGATTACAGACATGAGAATGGCTTAGTGTTCTGATTATTCAGGCACCTGTAAGGAGATGGGGCTTCTGTTCGTGCTCTGATCCATCGTCAGTGTATTGATGAGGGCAGAAACAGCCCTCCTTGTCTGTAAAGTTCTGAAGGCACCACAGTTATCTGCAGGAATTAAAGCTTGGGATGCTATTGTTAGGATGATGTTTTATCTGGCAAAGCCATGGTGCCAATAGACACAGGTTTCTGCTGGGTAACAGTGAGACCTTTGACTAATATTCACTTCAGGCTGGGGCATGATGTTTTCTGTGCAAAACAGGAATTTCAGGTTATGTGATTTAAGGCTAATCTCTGTAAAAATGTTGAAGCAGAAGAATTTGGTGATCTGACCAGTGCCAGTCAAGCGCCAGCTCCCTGGGCTCCCACAGGAAGACAGTCAGCTCCACTGCCCAAACTCCAGCTTACAGAGAGGTTAGGGGAGCTTCTGCCTGCAAGGGTATGAGAGCCATTATGTTGTGTTACAACGTATATTTCAGGTGTGTAAAAAACTTGTTTGGGAGTATTTAAAGATACCAAAGCTGAAGCAAAGGGAGGGATCAAAGTTGTTTGAAAGGGAGCAAGTATGGAAAAACAGAGAAGAAAGGAAGTAAAAAACCCTGGTCAAGTGCAAAGAACTTAATGGTTGGTACACTTGTCTGGTCATGCCCTGCATCTAATCCCCACTTTTGCCCTAACTGGTTACTAAACTCTGTTTCCAATTCCTTTCCTTGCTGCAGGTGTGCCTGTCTGGACCTGAGTGCTGCTGTTGCAGGGGTACCAGGGGTCTCCACTGCCTGTATGCCTGCTTGGCCAGATCCTGGAGAGAGAGATGGGGACCAGAGGGGCCACAGGGTCCATAATGGCTACTGGAGACACTGTGGGGTCTGAGATTTGGCTGCTGGAAGGGCCTTTGATCAGAACCAGCTACTGGAGGAACCCATTTGTATGTGTGTGTATGTGTCTGAACAGGGGTCTAGGGCCAGCTACAGATAGAGTGTGCAAGGATTATCACAGTTATGTCTGTGTGTATGCGTGTGCAGAGTACTGGCAACTGAAATGGGGTTGCAGCCTTGGGAGTTCCATGTCCAAGTGCCAACAACTGGGGACACTGGGATGCAAGGGGACCTATGGACATAAGCATATGTATTATGCACATATGTTTCATTGACAGATTTTCAACCTGATTAGCAAGAGAGGAGGACAGGATAAGTTCACTTGTGTTGAATTTGCTTAGTGTTCTGTTTTCTGTCTATGTTATGACCAATCATGCATATACATAGCTTGATCTATGTACCAAATGTGTGTGTCTGTGCCTATTGAGAGCACATGTTCAGCCTCACCACTAGCCAGAACTGAAGAGATGAGATTATGTCAGCATTGATTTAAATGGGCTACTGGATCTGGCAAATTCTAACAGGTACAGTCCAGGATATAAGTTATAAATTTCAGCATCTATGATGGAGAATTAATCCCTTCAAAGAGAAGAATAATGAAGATATCAGCATCCCCTTCCCAGTCAAGGTTGCTTCCCGAAGAAGGCTGTGAAGCCAGGACAAGCTGAAAGACTTTAGTGATACACTGAAAATGGTATCTAAATTTCAGGAGTGAAGTCTCTTCCAGGACTGCCCAAGCTGGCTACCTGTTCACTGTTCATTTCTCCAGATCGTAGACTACTCTCTTGCATTACAGCAATGGATTCAGCTTGCATGAAGCTCTTACTGTTACAGTATTTTTTGTAAATGCTTCTCTTAATTATGAAAAGTATAAACCTGTCTGGTAATGCAAAAACTGGAAAGAAAAAGAGTGATGCACATACTATTCATTTTTTGAATAGGAGAACTGGATAGTTCAGAAGCACAAAGTACTGTTTCTCAGGACTGTAAATAGTATTCCAGCTAATGCAAACATCCAAATACAAAGATATGAGCAGATAAAAAGATAAAAAGAAAACAGCATAAACAAAGAAATTGATCCCTGTGTTTGCTGTCTACTGTCATATTTGCAAGTCTGATCCTGGGAAAAAGCCAACTATAACAAAAAGAAACAAGTTCGTGGGCTGATGTCCTGTCCCCACTGAAATGATTTGGAATTTTACTACTTAGTGATTTTAATGGTTTTTGGTTTTGTTTTCTTCAGTATGCAACAGAGAAAAATATGCTGGGTAGAATCACAGTCTCAATGAAGAAATGAAGAAACTGGGAAAAGTTCCACCAAATTCTACCAGAAATCAATTTGTTAGTGAAGAGAATGAACCCTTAACACAGAAAAAGAAAAAAGAGAGAAACAGAGAGAGGAAGGAAGGAAGAAAGGAAGAAAGGAAAAAAGGAAGAAAGGAAACAGAAGAACTGTTTAGTCTTTAGCATTGCACCAATGATATTGTATTATATTCATAATCAGATAAAAAAATTACATAGAGAAAGGGGGATAGGGTACGTTTTAACAAAATAAACCTTAGGATTTGAGATTTTCATACAAATGCATGTATGATTTTCTATTAATTTTTATGACTTCAGCAATAAAATTTAACTAAAGGTTAGTGCTGCAAGTCTGACTTCAAGAACTGTGCAATGCACGTTCCAATCTAATTATATCCACTTGCAACTTTGCAAATGACACCCACTCTAAGCTGTATAAGATCTTGATACAATGGAAGGCCCTGTTTCTCATACAGTCTCAGCAAGGTGTTACCCTGAGACACTGAACACTTCAGAATGCCAGATTCATTGGGCTCCTGTAGAGGCCGCATTATGGAGCTAACACGTGTTTGGCATGCTATAGAACAAGTAATGAAAAGACATTTTAAGATTTTTCCTTGTAACTACTGTGACTTTGGGGATTTTGAAGTTCTTTTTTCTTTTCTTCTCTTGCAGATGTTACAGTTGTGTGAGAGCTATGTGTGAGCAGGGCATTTTCATTTTTTTAATGCTTAATTTGTCATCTACAGTGTGATATCTGTTACCACGTATGTGGCTGTGTATGTTGTGCATACGGTGACTCTTCTAATTGTGAGCTGAATTTAAACTAATTGTAAACTGAATTCTGCTGTTGCTTCTGCAGGGAAGGTACAACAGGGAGAGTTAGTCAGTGCATCCTCTACAGCTAGAGGGAAGTAAACATCTTCTACCCAAAGTGCTGAGAATCACTGCTGTTCCACTCCACATCCAGAAAAAATCTTCAGGATTAAGAGACTGAAAGCTTTGCAGACACTATTATATTCAAAATGTAGTGTAAAATTTGCTTTAGTAGGTCTCTATTTTTCAACAGTGCCTTCCAGGGCAAAGTCACTTTCCTACTTTAGTAACACTAATTATTTCAATAAAATAAGCACAAATCATTCAATATTGTTTCCACCCGACACCTGGTAGGAGGTTTGGGTTGACTTTTCCAGCAGAAAAAAAAAACAACCCTCTTTAGGAATCAGTGCTTTTTAGTGTGTGTTGTTTTGTTTTGCTTTTCTTTTTCAAGGATAATTGGTGTTTTTGTTTGTTTGTTTGTTTGTTGAGAATATGCATTGGAATCTTTATTGGCATAACAGTGTCATCCTTTCCCGTTACCTCTAGTTGCAACCCGTTCTGTCCCCTCAGACTCCTGTGACTGAGGTTTCTGATTTTGCTCAGCACCTGGTGGGTCTGACTCTGCCTGCTGGGAGTGGGCCATGAGCTCAGTTACACCATCAGAGCACCAATGTCATGCATGTTCTCTTTTGAATCTACACATATTGGGAAAAAAAAAAAAAAAAAAAAAAAAAAAAAAAAGTGATGTTTTGGTAAAAAATACAATGAAGAAGCTACATTTGAAATGAAACCACTTCTTTTTAAAGTAAGAAATCCTACATTATGAAATTTCCCTCTCTCCCCTCATCCCAGTCAAGATGTGGTGATCTTTGAATCATAGTTTAGTCATTCCAGTCTGGGAGATGTGGGGATTGTGTTTTTAGCAAAAAGGAGTTTTGTGTCATTTGTGAGGGAGAAATTATTACTATTTTTAACAACAGCTCCTAGCGTTGTATCATAATAATTTTTATTATTAACTATAAGAAGTCAATGTAGGATTAGAGACTTACAAATAATCTTCAAAGATTGTACCTTGTGATTGCAGGCTATCATTCAATGACAACAATCACAGAGGTCCCCAGACGATTGCCATGGGCTCAGAAATGTTCAGGAGACCCAAAACATGTCTGCGGCCTATCAGAAACTGCACAGCACTGCCTAAAACAGTCCAATTTAAAATATTTAATTAAATAAGCTAGAGGCATAATAAAAACACACAGGAGGAGAATATGAGAGACTAAGGCCATGAGAATATCAGGGAATTTGCTAGGACCTCAGGATAAAGGGTGGTAATACAGTGGAACAGGTTGCTCAAGGAGGCTGTGGATGCCCCATTCCTGGAGGCATTCAAGGCCAGGCTGGATGTGGCTCTGGGCAGCCTGGTCTGCTGGTTGGCAACCTGCACATAGCAGGGGGCTTGAAACTAGATGATTATTGTGGTTCTTTTCAACCCAGGCAGTTCTATGATTCTATGGTTTTATGATATGCTCCCATTTTTCATCACACAAACCTTCCTCATATTCTCTGGTTTAAGGGAAATCATTTCCCATTCTTAAGTCCTATGACAGAACTGTCAGAATGCTTCCCAGATTCATTCACTAGTTACCTATTCAAAAAATAATTGAAAACTGAGTATCAACAAATATCTGTTTATCAGCCTTATATTTACAACACCTAGATATGTCGTGAACCTTTCCTCGAGCAGTATTTCTTACTATTTAATGGACAAGAATTCTGCCTGAATATCTTAGATCAAGACAACAAAATTCCGGGGCATAATTTGCAAGAGATGAGCAAAAACTGCGTGAGCTCCTGCCTTGAGAAAATTAAAGAAGTGAAAAAAGCAGACTGCACCTCAGTTTTGGTTTATCTGATCACTGCAGTCACAGAGAGATTCAGATAAAAGGTTCCAAGGTCACAGCATCTCTTGTGGTGACTGCATGTGGATTGGAGATAAACAGCCTGGATCTGTTTTCTGCTCAGAGTCCCCTAGCTGGGTCCTTGGCAGCTGGCACACTGAGTGCAGGAGATTCAAAGATGCCATTTAGATCTCAGCTTTTTTTTTTTTTTTTTTTTTTTTTTTTTGGTCCTATGTTTAAGTTTAATCCCATCTCTGTTAAAGTTTCCTATGAATAAATCTACCATCTTACCATTTATATAGGTACAAAGCCAACTTATAACCAGAGATATCAAAGGATGCACTTGAGAACTATACCCAACCCTCAGTAAGTGCAAGGATGATATGCATCCTCTCAGCTTATGAGTTATATATTTACAATACTGATGCTTGAGAAAATTAGAAATCGGTATCCATCAGAAGTGCATATGTGACATAGTGTGATAAATGAGTGTTCTAAAGTGCTTTGCTTTCATAAAGAATTCTTATAAATCTTAATGAAATATTGGCAAGACTAAACCTACTGCATTTGGTGTAATGAATGTCCTGTAACCAAGAATTGTTGGGGCTTTCATTGCCATCTAGTGATGTTTCGGTAGAATAGCAACAACAGCTGTTTTCTTTCATACCCATTATGATACATACAGTAAGAATTCTCCTAGTTTATATTTTTCATATAAATAACTCTTCTGTGTACTGATTTATTTACTTGAACTTCGAAATGCAGGCACCTCTGATGGGAGAGCGGGGTAGGAATACAGCAGGCTGAAAAAATGGCAACTCCAACTAAAAGGAAATGCAAAAATCAATTGAAATGACTGAACTTGTCACGTATGAACTATCCAAAATTTAAGCTAGAGGTAGATATGACTGTTGGTCTGTTAGCAGCCTCCCGAGAACCTCTGTCCTGCTGTTCTGGCCCTGCATCTTTTCTGGGCTCCTTATTGCCCCCCATTTCCTTTTCTATCCTGTAGCACATAAATATTCTGTCTTTAGAGACGAGAGAGTTGCACTGTTAAAAATATTGCTGAAGAAAAAGTCCTTAGAGAAAATTCTGATGTCCAAATGATAAGTAAAAATTTCCTATCCACATTCAGCCCAGAATAAGCCTGAGGTTACAGACTTTTCACGGGTGATGTTCAAGACCTGTTTTTAAAGTATATAATGGCCAGTGTTTCTGTATTCTTCCCTGTCTGAGTGTCTCTCTGAATTCTGATGTGGATTTCCAAAACTCTTTAATTTTGGAAAGGGAAAATTAAATTTACATCAACATTTTTGGCAGAATATAAAAGTACTTTATCAATCTGTTCTATAGTGTTGCAGTGTCTGGATGTAAACCAGATCTTTTCTGAGATGCATGTAATTGTTTTACAGTGTCATCTTCAGACATTAATTTGATATAAATAATCCTTCACTAACTGATAATGAAACACACACAAGGAGCAAATTTTTCTCTCAGCAGTACACACAGTCCAAATACAGAGGATAATTACACTCAAGCATGAGTACCAAGCACATGGAAAAGCTGATATTTGGAAGACTGGTAAAAAAATGCTGTATGCCGTGTGCTGGTGACCCAGGTTTTGTCTGCCCCTACAGACACCAGAAGTGATGGAGTCCTTGCCCAAAGCCTGGGAGCTGAGCCATGGGAAGCTGCCCCAGCACATTCCTGTGGCTGTTTGGGTGCCTGGCTCCTGCAGGGCAGGTGGCTGCATTGAGGATATCAGAATGCCTTCATGTAGACACACACTTTATAAAATCTGTGCAAACTGTACTGTTTGGGATCCTGGGTAAAAAGCATACTTTTATTTATTCTGCATTTCATCCCAGTTGCATAAATGTGGCTGTGAAGAGGAAATCATTTCAAGAATATCGTATAGGAGAGAGGGCTGCTTAACATAGGAAATGTGCCTGAAATGTCAACATCACCAGTCCCCATAGATCACCTAAGACTCATTGATTGGTAAGGGTCACGGTACTGTAGAGAACAAAATGTCAGAGCAGGTGTTTACCTGATATTTTTGCATCTTTCACCTACCAGAAATCCTGAGAGAAGGAGAGCCACAGCCTAAGTTGATGCTCAGTGTTAACATAAAGCAAGTTTGTGTTAATAGTCTTTGTAAAAATTAGCACTAAAAGCAATTAACACTGCAAATCATCATTCACATTCTGCCTTTGCAGAAGCTACCTTTGGCAGGTGTGTGTGTTGTGATTTAGAATAATTATTCATGTTTGAGACCTAAATTTCACCTGCAGCATCACATGCACAGAGTAGCTGAGTTTTAGATAAAGTGGGACTCAAAGTCCTAAAGCGAACAGGAGAAGCATTTCAGATTGTTCAGCAAATCTCCCCTGTGACAACCAAACCAAAAAATTCCATCTGATGAACTTTCCACTTCAAGCATCTGAGACAACAGCCATGACTCAAAAAAGTCTCTTTTCTCTCTGATGCGAGAGGACTGCATTCATTCCTCTCAGATGTGGTCTTTCTCATTGCAATATGTGATGAAGGCCAAGTAGAAATTGAAACAAAATTTAGTGCTTGAATTGCCTTGAAGTCACACAGTGAGCAGCAGTATGGACATCAGATGGCTCCAGTCCCATATCAGTGTCATAGGGTCTGCCTTGGCCTTTAAAGCTACTAGTTTAAAGCCTAGAATCTAGGTCAAACTTTCAGAAGGACTGACTTGTCTTTCACAACTCTTCAATTCAAGAGGATTCAAGAAGAGTAAGAAGGGGCTAGGGGAGAATCTATCCTAAAATATGATTAACATCAAACTGTACTTGCACTTATGACAGACAGTATCTTCAGGATATGTCACAGCAAATGACACTGAAGGGGATCATGTTTACTGCCAGGTACAACAGAACTGTTAGCATTTTTGAAGAAGGGGTTTCTCGGAGCTATGGATGGGGATCAAGTGCCTGTCCTGCTCTGCTGACCTCTCTACCCCTGCCAGCTTCCCTTTGGGAATTTCACCTCCTGTTGCAGCAAAGGGTGCAGCATTGCTTTCTCTCCAGCCCTCTATGTCAAAGGAGCCTGTTCTCTCCCCTTACTTCGCTGTGTCCCAAAGTGGTCTATTGACAGGTTATTCACTTCCTTTGTGGCCAGAGAAAGCTGCTGTAAAGAGCAGATTGTGAAAACCAGAGCATGAGAATAGTTGTGGGAACTGTGATATCATGGTAACGTCCATTTCCCTGGTGTTTAGCATTGTGATAGTGTGGTGCCATCCTTGTGTTGCCTTTCTGTACTTAAGGGTATGCCCAGTGCACATATTTATCCAAATATGTTGTGATAGTGAGGACCACAAATGTGACTTTCTCAGCTGACAGTCTCTAAGGAGGATGAGCACAAGCACTGAGGGCAGTCCCATTTAATTTGCAGGGCTCCTGAACTCTCATAGATACCTCAGCATGCCTGAAATGAGATGGGCCATTTCAGAGAACGTTCATGCAGCTGTGGGGTGTAACTGTCCTTTTATCTGCATGACTCAGTAGTAGACTTGGCCTATGAAATATCTGGTGTAGCTCAGGAATTTACCAAATGCAGTTAAGCTTTCTAATTAAATTTCAACCTGCCACAGCCAATCACAACAGCCAAGCTAGGCCTTGCATCACTTGCATAAGATAGATTTTTTTCAACAGCTGATAAAGAAGCCAACATTTCAAAAGTAATTTTAGAAGGAAACTCATTAAATTCAACCATATTGAGTTTGATTGCTTTCCGAAATGACTGGCACTGGTAAGTAAGCTTTTGTGAGTTCATTGCTTGGGATGAATTAAATTTCATTATTCTGCTTCTTGCTCAATTTTTGAAATACCTGATAAACACTCACAAGGTTTGTATTCAGAAAATGGTTATAGCTCTGCTGGTAGAAATGTTCATGTAAATCCAGTAGCCTCTCACTGATACTGGCCAGAACTGGATGTCTAGGAAAGACAATAAGAGCAAGACAAGCATATGAATCTGTTCCTGAAGTACTTTTTGACCTCTATCAAAATTCAGAGACTTTCTATATTCCCAATATTCATTCAACACTCAGTGGATTTGTTCTCTGGAAATTCAAGCCTTCCTTTGAACAAATACAAACATTTAACATTCCTGTCCCTCAGCAAAGAGGATTACAGCTTATCTACATGATGTGAGAAAAAGAAAACAGCATCTTTCATTTGTTTTGGACATCAAATTTTCATTGACATCATCTACCTGTTATTCTGGGAGAGTGAGCAATCAATCCCAGTCCCCTTCCCATGCCATTCATGACTGAACAGACCCCTGACCTACTATAATCAAAACTTCTACTCAGTTTCCATCACCTCTGAATCTTGCCTGCACTCAGTCTCTACTCCTTGCAGTAGTGTCCTGTGTCTACTTGATGCAGACAGTTTCTAATCCTGGCTGCACTTTAGTCTCAGAGTTCCCTCTGTGCTTTTTTTGCTGCCTTTCCTGACATGGACTTCTCTTTGGTGGATGTCCTTTGACCTCAAGGGACAGAGAGAGATCCTTCTACTGCTGTCACATCGCATCTGTCAGCCTACTGTTGCCCAGGTCATGGTTTCCCTCTTAACATTAGGCATGTCGAATGACTGGTTTTTAGTATTTACAAGGCCCACTACTAAATCATAAGGCACTGTCCAGTCTATGATGTCTAAAGTCTAGAGGAACAGATATGATAAAATCATTACACTGATTAAAGCAAATTGTTTTGATTGCATCAAGTTCTGGATAATACAGTCAAGTTTTCTTGAGATATAAAACCACTTCAAGCTGGTAAAAATATGTCATTATTCTTGTGCAGGAGAAATTTTGCAAACAGAGGACCTAATAGGAACCTCTGCAGGAAATGCTAGGAGTTAACTAATAAGAAACCCTTTGATTATTGCCATGTGTTGAGTCAGACCTGGAATATCTAATTGATTCTTTTTGATAGTACTGAAGACAACCACCGTTTCTGTATGTAAAATTTAATGCAGCACAGGATTCTTGCAGGTGGTCATAAGCAAAAGAAAAACAGATGTCTTTGAAATGCAGATGTATTTCAGATCCTGACTGAGCAGCTGAGAACATTTTGGACTGCAAGTTACAAGAGAAGGTGAGACAGGTCTGCTGACAAATCTCTCTACTAACCAGAGAAGAAATGAGGCAAGCACTAGTATTGGTTCAGCCAAACCTGTGCCTTCTGCATTTAATTTAACTTTCTGCCTGGCGAGATTCTTGGTGTACAATGATTTGCTTCATATCTTAATACAGAATTGTGCAAGACAGGCAATTGAATACTGTATGGTAATGCAATATCAGGAGTTTTGATGACCTGCTAATACAGTGAATTCAACTTAAGTGGTTTGTGAATGACAAGAAATGTCTGATATTAAATTATGGTAGGGCATATTTTTCAGTCATGCACTCTTTACTGTAACTTTTAGCAAGAAAAAGAAATCAAAAACAAAATAGTACACTAAGACATGGATTGCTCTGCAGAACTCCAAAGTAGTAACACTGGGATGGTAATAACAGAGAGTCTTAGCTTTGGTCTATTAAAATGAAAACACGTATGTCAGCACCTTCATCTGTTCTGCTTGGAGTTGTTCCAACTGATAGATATGCAGCGTGCACTGCTGAGTTAACCTATGCCATAGCTGAAGGACGGCTTCTTTGTGCTAGACGTGGAGTGGGTGGGGGAAGGAAGCTGTGTCCTAGCAGCACCAGCTGTGTTTTGGTATCTGATGCAGAAGTAGGATTATATTTGATAAAGTGAAAGAGGGATTATCGTGCCTCTGGCAGGAGAGGGGGCTTGCAGGAAAATTGTTTGCCGTGGATTATGGGGACATAATCTTTTAATATACCCTATAAACATCAATTTTGGAGAAGAGATAAAGCATATATTAATCTTTAGGGGGGAGAGGGTTTGTATGTATAAGTTTCCATAACAACGTAACTGATTGTGATTTTCTTATTATTGAGAAGGATGGTTCCATTTCACAGTGTTTTTATAGGTAGAGCACGGTGCATGGATTCATATCTCAGCTGCAAACAACAGACATGGAAATGATTAATCAGGAGTGCTACAACCCATTATCTAGTATTTGAATGATGTAAACGATCTACCAGGAAGCTGCTTTTTAAAATTATTCTATAACGCCTATCACCAATAAATAAATCCAAGCCTTTTTTGTTTTTCAGTTTAAGCCTTGCAATCATCAGATAAACAATCATACAAAGTTAATGAGTATATAAATAATTTGACAATGGCTCATAGTTCCCAGCCTTTAAAGAAAAATTTGCTCTATTTAAATAACCAGTACTGTTACATTTCTTCACTTCTGGGAACTCATTTATCCTCTAAAGCTTGTATGAACAAGTTTTTGATGTTAAGATATGAAGAATTAGATATCAAATCCAGCATAAGAAGGTGAAAACTCCATGGAAAACCCTCTACTTTCTCAAATTTTCTTCCAAGAGCATCAGCTGTGAAGGAACTGGGGCAGTCCTGATGTGTGGGTCTGAGTACATTTCAAATTGCTGGTTGCTCCTTGAGTCTCACACCTGCACAGGAAAATTTGGATTGGGTTCAGTTATTATTTGATGCTGGTTATGTTGGGAAGTATGTATGTATTTAGGTGTTCAAAGTATATCCAAAGGCATGCCAGAAGCTCAAAGCTCAGGCTGTTTCAACTTGTCTCACTGGCAGTAGTGGCAATTGACTTAATCTTTGCAAGTGAAATCCGTGGGACTGGAATTTTGCACTGGAATGGTCTATTTGTATGTAATTCACACATGAGAATTATAGGGAAAGTGTCTGAGGCTTGACTATGAAGCTCAAAACAAGTAAATAAATACACATAGAACAAAGCACTTGGTAAAACCACGGCACCCACTGCAGGAATTTAATTAATACCTGCTAGGCACAATCTACTTATCCATATTTTGGTATTCAGAAAATGTGAATGACATCTGTTGGTCGGTAGCCTGGTGTCCTTTTCATCTTCAGCAGAAAAGTCTTCCTCATGGCAATCAGGAGCAAACAGCAGTGAACAGTGACAGAGAGTCTCCATGCAAGCATTCAAGGCTGTTCAGGTCTGCAGCAGTTTCTGCAGCTCAAGCGCAACCCTAAGAATGGTGTTTGTGGAACCATCAAAATCCTTAGGGATTAGACTGTATGAAGGGCTGGGTCATTTCTATGAGACAGACGTGCTGTACTCTTAGACCCCACTGAGGGATTCATTTACTGACTTTTGGAAGAAAAGAAGGATTACCTCATTTTGCAGTATTTGGATGTATTTAATGCGAGTTTTGAGAAGAGTGTCATTAGGAAAAACAGCCGAAATATGTATGTAGCTGATTGCCAGCCCTAGCACTGGTGTTTTCTTATAAAATGTTTGATCTGTCATCTCCCTTTCATATTCTTGAACCTAATAAATCTACAAAATTTTACAAGTCTTCAAGTATATATATTCTATTTGAGGAATCTCTGTGGGTATCCAAAACTTAGAAGAAAAATCTATGCTGGTAACAAATGACAGAAGCAGCATTTCACTTTTCAGGGGATTTACACTACAGTATTAGACCATGACTAAAAAGCACTGGCAGTCTGAAGGGCATCCTCTTAAAAAATCACAATGTAAGTGACACTGACTGTCATTGTTTCAGTGGCAGCATGCATATGACTAAAATTAATATGTGAAACAAAGCATTTGATTTCCCTCTGCACATGTACGTAAATGAGGACGGGGAAATTGCCTATAAAAATCAGTTTCTCTGGGCACTGACTAAATGCATTGTTTTGTTAGCAGACCAGACGGGGGCTAAAGTGTCTGCCTGACACAGATACATCTCATGGTTTAAGAATAATTTGCAATAAAATTTTCAGTGAAATTTATTTTATTGAAAAATGTACTACTTCTGGTAGCTCTATTGAGATATGCAATTCAATTTTACATTTATTGTAAAAAAGCAATTGCAATCCACATGATCTGGGTTTGTGAGCCTGTCATGGTCATGTCAAGAACGTACAGACATCTGCCATCAGTGAGGCCCTGCTGTTTCATCAGGGTGGATTCATTTCAGCTGAGCTGCTGTTATATGGGATACAGAAAAACTGCGGCCCACCAGGTGATTTGGCTGTAGCTTAGGGGATCCATGCTATAAGGAATTTCAATGGTGTTTGTTTTTTTAAAGTGCATTTGTAGCTCGTGATGTGATATGATAAGAAATTGTGCTACTCCAGTTGTGATGTCAGGAATTATATGTGTTTTTCTATCCTAGAGATAACAGATGAAAAGAACCCCTGTGAGCCAGCAGGGCAGATCTATTAACAGCAGGAGTCAAAGGTCAGGAAGAGGATGCTGTTGGGAAGGTGTGATATGCCTGCGCTGGCATCAGCGGCGTTCAGTCATTTAAGTGCCAATGGCTGCAGCATCCAAATTCTTATCACCTTTATTAGCAACAGAAATGCAGAAGTGTGGGTTTTTACCCGTGAAGGGAGTGCATCACTTCCACTGCAGTTGGATGGCTCTGAGTCAGGAGCCAAGGAGACAGCCAAAGCCATTGCTGGGCTCTGTGAGAGGAAGGAGCCGTGCAAAGTGGGAGAGAGCACTGCCAGGTGTTCTGATAGCAGAAGGGCTGCCCTGGTGCATGTAACCCAGCAAGGCCTTGTGAGGGAAGCTCAGCTGCAAGACAGTCTCCCTGACTTGCATGCAATTTTGGCTTTGCGGTGTGTTTATGGTTGTGTGCGGGCTGCTCAGCAGCTGCCTAATAAAAACACTGCAGAAAATGACCCCTTTAGATACAGCTGGAGGAGTGGGGCCTGAAATAAGTGTACATTAGAACCGTAAAGGATGTAAAGAGAAACTAAATCATGCATTTAAGGACAAAAAATTCACAGAGTGAGTGAAATAAACCCACTGGATTATACTTGTGTTTTGAGCCCTAGGCAAAAGCAAGATTAACTTTATTGAGGTCAATAAATAAACCGCCCCTTCAGAAGCAAATTATTTAATTTAGCTCTGTGGTGAGATGGGACCATCTGCAATGCCCACCCATTGCTAGAGTGGTTCTATAAATAACTACAACTGTTACACTAAAACAGGAGGGGATTAAAGCTTCCTTGCAGAGATAAAATAAGAGGTCTTTGCTGCATGTGAGCGCTGTAAGTGGTTGCTTGATGAACGAATGCCATCACAAAAACCTTCCTGGGGCACAGAATGACGCTCATCTTTCCATTTGGAGCTAGTATTTCCAGATGAGGAATGAAGGAGAAAACCTCTCCAGGAAACAAAAAATACAAGAGCAGAAGTGCCATTAGAAACCAAATTATCTCATAGGCTGAAAATTGGGTGGTCAAAACAGTTCAGGACATGTGAAGTAACTGTCTTAAACTCTTTTCATGTCTCTCTATTTTTCTTCAATATATGTTTTGTTGAAGTAGATCCCCTATCAAACATAAATGAAAAATATATTGCAAATAAGTTCTCTTTTAAATATTTAAGACAAAACAATTCAGTGTCAACACTGCTTTATTTAGTTGCTTTTATGTTAGCAGCTTCAATGCATGCTGTACCAGAATAGCTTCTGCTTCTTTCCTAATGAATCTCTCAATCTCTAATTGAAATCTCAGTATGTATGCATGGCAAAGGGGAAGAGACAGAATTTCATCTTCAATACTGAATTGAGATCCACAAAGATAAGAGAGAGAAGGATGGAGAAAAGGATATAAATGACTAAATGTGTCAGTAAGTTAGACATATGCTGCTGTACAGCTCTCTGATGGGGATTAGGAGCTACTGAAAAGAGGTGTATTTAATTTCATTTCAGGGATCAATGTTAAAGAAAACTTTGGAGTAATTCCTTATTTAGGATAAAACTAGACACAAACTTAAGTATCTGTGAGTAAAAGTAATAGATGCTCTCAAGACCAGGGGGACATTTCTTCCTGATTGCCAGCAGCACCATAAAGCCTGCATTGTCCTCTGAGAAAGCAGCAAGCTCAGTTCAAAACTGCTTCTGAACACACGTTATTGGCTGCATAGTATGAGCACTTCTATGGCACCGCTGGTATCCCAAGGCCTACCTTTGTTTTACTAGTACAGATGTAGACTCAAAGAGGGTCAGAGACATAGTGAACTTTTTAATTTACTGATCAGCTGGCACTTATCTGTTAAAGTGGGAAGTGACTCCCGATCTTTTTCATAGGAAAATATGTATAAGAATTTTCTTTCTTGTGTCTTTACAGCAAGATTTAAGGAGCTGTCATGATAAATTTCTAGCATATAATTCTACCACTCAGAAATAGTCATGAAAAGACAAAGAAAAATAATGTAACACGTAATAGAAGCAGAGAAGGCTTTAGGCCTATGTGATGCATAAAGGAGCATATAAACAGGAGGGACAACAGCTATTTACAAGGATCAGTGGTGAGAGGACAAGGGGGAAAGGTTTTAAACTGAGACAGGGGAGGCTTAGGTAAGATATTAGCATGAAGTTTTTCACACGGACGGTGGTGAAGCACTGGAACAGGTTGCCCAAGGAGGTTGTGCATCCACAGCTGCCCATCCCTGGATGCATTCAAGGCCAGGCTGGATGTGGCTCTGAGCAGCCTGGTCTGATGGTTGGTGACCCTGCACATAGCAGGGGGTTGAAACTGGATGATCATTGTGGTCCTTTTCAACCCAGGCCATTCTATGGTTCTATGATTCTGTGATTCTAATATTCATATGAGTGGAATAGAAAGAAGGCTGTTCAGAAGGATGCAGACTATTTCAGGACTTTTTAATGAAAATAAAATTATTAGAATTGAAAATAAATACTGTTAATTGAATGATGCAAGACTTCTTCACTGTTATGTGTTTATAATGGTCAATATTGGATAAAAAAGTTTGCAGCTGATGGATAATAAGTGAAACTTTGTGTCCAAAAACATAAATAAGATGCACGGTAACATTAATACTATTTTTGGGACTTAAAAAAAAAAAAAAAAGATAAATAGAATTGTGGAATTGCTCAGGTTGGAAAAGACCTTAAAGATCTTCAAGTCCAACTGCAATCTAACCATACTACCCTGATTCTAACAACTCTCTGCTAAATCGTGTCCCTGAGCACCACATCCAGAAGGTTTTTAAACACATTCAGGGATGGTGACTCAACCACCTCCTTGGCCTCCTTTTCCTGATATTTTATTCAACCTAAACCTCTCCTCGTGCAACTTGAGGCCATTTCCCCTCATCCTTTAAGCATGAATTTGAGATAATTATTTAGCAACATCACAAAAATCCTTGTAATAAATGATTTGATGAACATAAAGCTAAGCAGTCTGCTCATCTAAAGTGCACTTTGGTCGCTACCCAAATGGCATTTCAAAAAACAATGAAAATAATGAACTTCTTATGGAGTAAAGAAATCTATTCAAAATGGCATCAATATGAGATGACATTTATTATAGAAAGCAGAGCATGGAAATACTTTCATTCCATGGTACTGAAATTGCAGTCCTGAAGACTAAGGAACCATTCTTTGGCCCTGAGAACAAGTGTCATAGTGCTGCTAAAATCCACAGAACTGAACAGTTGTCCCCTTTCTTTCCATAGTCAAGGTGTTCTCATTTATAAATCCCCTTCAGAATAGTTCCTGGCCCATTTTAGTCTTGTGCACAGCATTTAGAATCACAATTGTTCCCAGGAACACTGAGGAATTAAACCATTTGGATGACCACGAACAGACCTATTTTGTTTAGTGTATATGGGCTCTTCCATGCATTATTCAGAAATCCATTCCTTGAGCCATCTAGGTCTGAGTCTTGTTCATATTTTATACATAGGGCAAATGTTACCTTAATTCAGGGAGACAATAGAAATTTTATTTTTATATTTTTGATGAATAGGTATTTGGGCCTTCTTCAGGATTGTTAAGTAAGAACCTATTTCTGATTGATGCTTTTACAGTGATAATTAGAAAATCTTTGCAGTGCTGCTTTAAGCAATTTCCATCCTCCTTTGCCCCTATACCTTGTTCCTGTCCCATCGACTAGAACACGGCCATTTCATTTGGCACAGCTGAGAGGACAGAGGTTTCTGGAAATTAAGCAGAGTAGAACAAGAGAGGGGAAATTCTATCATTACTGTCAGGTCTCTGAGATCTGCAGCTGAATGTCAAATCAACTCTTTGCCTGGCTGCATTTTAATCCGCCGTGAGAGCGGTCAATAGGAAAAAGAGCTTTTAAATCTTTTTTTTCCATGTAACTTTGCAGCAGAGCTTTGTGGGGAAAATTAATGGCCACATTTTGACTCATAAATTGAGTTGTTGCTGAAGCTTTGGCTTATATACAGACCAGTTTTGATTCCATGCTGATAAAACTCTTGCAGGGAGGAAGCATGAGGTTGGTGTCCTGCCTGCATCACACCAACGCAAACAGAAAGGTCTCCATTCCCAGTAGTGGCCCAAGAACTCACCATGGAATCATTAAAATTTCATGCTCTGAAAGTGATTATACGCCTGTTTTTAGAATAACTTCTCTGTACTCAGAGTTTACCCAGTCTTCAGGGAAGAAAATTGTATAGGAACCTAGTGGGACCTCAATATTCCAGGACTGTGATTTTAAATTACTAAAATGCAAATTAAAAAATGTCATTCTTGAGTAAAAGCTTCAAATTAATCTTGCTTATCAGGAAAGTGGGACAGGCAAGAGTGTTATATTAATTGAGGTTAAAGGTTTGGTGGTTCTTCACTGTATGATTTTGATATAGTGAATGCATCTCATTTTCTGCTAATATGTGAATGTCAGCGACAGTATTGTGCTAAAGCAGTTCAGGGATGAGTGATTTCACTTTCCACCCAACATCTGGCCTCTGAAACTGCTGCTCCATGTGACAACAGTACAACATTTATCAGGGTCCTAGGTTCGTGTAAAAGCTGTAGTCCACAGTGACAACATATTCCTATTGTCATTCATGTAATGTTGCAGAGAGACCTATAAACCATTCTTTCTGTTTGGAGATATGAGCTCCAAGGAGTCTGGTGGTCTTTTCTCACTAGAAATGGTGCTCCTGTGCTGCACCTCTGGGGATCTACACGTTGTGTGTTGGTGCACAGGTGCCAACAGCTGCCCCATGCCGAACAGAAATGATTCCATCCTGCCCCAGGGACCACCTGGACCAAGCAGGCAACATGGTGACACGTTGGGGAAACAGTTAAAAAAGGGATCAAATGCCAAACAGAGGGAGGAGGAGGGAATAAAATACAGTGAGAAACAGCAGAGGGAATACCACAGTCAGAGGAGAAGGAGGAAGTGCTCCTGGAAGAGGGTGTATTCCCTCCAGCCTATGAAGTGTTCCATGATAAATGTTTCCTGAAGTAACTGTTGCCAATGGAGAACCCAGAGTGGAGTAAGTTTGTCCCGATGAGCTGCAGACCATGGGAAGCCCATACTGAGCAGGGAACAAGTGTGAGCAGGAAAGACCATCAGAAAGCAGCTGTGATGGAATTAATATATAACAGAATAGTGGTGGGAAGTTTCAACCTCTACTGCCATACCACCATCTGCTTCTGACACCGTAGGCTAGTAGTATTAAACAGGAGACTTTACTTTTGAAACAACCCTAATACATAAGACAGCCCCTCTCTCCACCATTTGGCTGCTCCATCCCACAGCTGTCACCTTCTACAGAAAAAAAGCTGCTTCTGGGTCTGGAAGTGAGTGAACATGCCCTTCTGGTCATGACAAGCTTCTATAGGTCAGAGGTACAAAGGTCTAGTACTACAAGTCTAGGTTGCCAATTGCAATGGTAACTAGAGGACATACTGCGACCGTATGACATTGCCATCCAGTGCTCTTTAGAGGAATATTCTTGTAACCATCCAACATAAACCAGTACAGCTCAGAATCACAAAAATCATTACAGGCAATAAATGCAGAATGGAATTAGCTATTCCATATTGTATGCTGGGATGGATGTATTCAGTCTATTCCCTAGGAACTTTGTGCTGCCTCTGGTAAAACCTTTTCAGCATTAACACCTTTTTTCTCTTGTCTGCAGCTTCTACAGCCCACAACTTTACTGTGCAGTTGCATTTAAAAGGTTGCACACAGGACTGCAATTTAGCACCTACCACAATTTGTCAGCACCATTGTAACATGCTTATGATATTGAGGGCATGATGGGGAAAAAATGCATTGCTATTTTTTCTATTTCCAGGAATAATATTTCAGTAAATAAGTGACTTTTCTGATCCATTGAATGTAAGACAGCCACCATTTACACATTCCTAGATATACTTTTTTTCTAAAAATCCTCGTGGGTTCTAGAGCTTCTGTGATAGAACCAAGTTGGCCAATGGGAAAAGGAAAGGAAAGAATCTAAATCTATACAAACTAATAAAGATGTGTAATGATATTTTCAGGATAGATAGTTGAAATATGAGGAAATCATCCATTGTTCTGAAAGTCACATTTAAAATAAAAATGACAGTCTTACTATCTTATGAACAAATCCTGGCCATCAGACATCAAGATGTGGTTAGGATAAAGCCCACAGTAATGATGTTGAGTTAGATGAACATTTTTTAGAGTGATGTTTATATAAATACTATGAATTATATATCATGCTGTGGAACAACTAGGAAAAATATACCCAGTGCAACTGAAGAAAAGAAATGCATAACCAGTAAAGCATATTTGGATTAATTGCTGAACTCTGATTAGTCTACATGCATAAGATATTTAGACGGGATAGGTAAGAAATTATCCTCTTTTACCTTTTTTCTGAATCAGAATCTGGATTATTTTATCAGAGACACACAGTGACTTTTTACAATGCAAATTCTTTATAATTTGCAGTGAAATTCAGTATCCATTGGAATATTGGTAGCTGTGTATTGGCACAAAGAGAGCTGCAATAAATTATTCAAAACAGAAGTGCAGAACTTCACAGAAGGGATTAAACTGGTGTGACTCATTCTATCTTCCTGTTTACAGAGGTTTTTGATAACCTAGCGAGGGCAGAAAAACTGCCATATGCTGTACCATGTAAAGATACATTTTCAATACGTTAATTCTAACAGGAATATCTGATGTTGTCTGAAACTGTTGGAGAATACTAACAGTATGTATACATGTATAACAGCATGTATACAGTATACATGAAGTGGGTCTTTCACTTAATACAGAACAACAGGATAATTTACAGTTCATGTATGTGTTAGGTCATTGGAATGGAGATCCAAATCTGTCTGCAATGGATCAAAATACCACTCAAGGCAATGAAGTCGTGAAAAGAGCTGATCAAAAGCTGGTTATCTATCTGCACTGCTGGATATCCATAAGCATTTGAGTCAGAAGGCATGGTACAATCCATCAAAAAATTAAAGTTTCAAGAAGTGGCAAAAATTAGAGTTCCTGGGGCCTGTAACTGTCATGCAAAAGCAAAGATATCTCCAAATAAGCTGTTTTAAGTCTACTTGGTGAGACTTGAAGTTTAATGGGATTCAGGGGCAAATCTTCCAAGGCAGGATTTTGCTAGCAAAGAAATCCCAAAACAAACAAAACAAACAAAAACCAAATAAGCAAACAGAGGAGGAAGTTGTTTGGGGAATTAATTACAGTAAGTGGTTTCCAAGAGAAGGCAAAATTTGCATGATTTGCATCGATTCTGAAAGCTCAGCTGTATATTGAGACTTCTTACCAGGATAATAGAAATAATTGTCATGTATGGTTTCAGACTGTTCCAATACCTTCCAAGTTTATTGTGCACTTCCAGAAACAAGGAAAATTACAAGGAGAATACATTAATTATATATTCACCTGTCATTTCTGCTCCCTCTGCCATCTGCAGAATTGCAGACAGTCAAAGTTTCTGGAAAAAAACTTCAGGATTTGATAAGAGCAATATCTTGTAAGACTTGCTTCCTTAGTATTTTCTGGGCAGAGACCAGAGATAGATGTAAATAACTATTATTGTTTTGTACAGAAGTGTTTCTGCATATCTTCGTGAAAAAAATGACACTCATGTGGAGAGCAGATTGCTGAGGAACATGGCCCATTGGTTCCTGAACACCTCCAAGGAAGACATTTCACAGCATCTCAAAATAAGCAGCCTTGAACAACTGTTACCATTAAAAAAAAAATAAAAATGGTTATACTGAATTAAAACTTACCATGTTCCAACTTAATTGCCTTTCTTTTTAGGAATAAAGTCAGTTTTGTCACTGAAGGCAAGATTATTAACGTGCAAAGAACCACAATAAAGGGAGAAATAAAACTTCAGAAGTGTAATGACCCTAAGATAACTACTTCTACTTAATTACAGTGAGTAGGAACAGATCTAATCTGTAGGTTGCAGTAAGGAAGGAATTGTTGAGTTCAGAAAGGTTAGTAACAAAGGTTCTTAAGGTCATCATTGGCAGTGAGTTTTCCACATTGTTTTTAATAATATATATTAAAAAAAACAAAACTCTTATTTAGTGAAGTTTCGTGATAACATGAGCCAGGAAGATAAGAGCAATACAGAAGGAAACCAAAACTGTGTACATACATAATTTAGATAACCTTGACAGCTGGACAAAAAGGAAAAGATCAGTTTTAATAACATAAAATACACAGCAGTAGATATCCCAATCCCTCTAATTCACACATCCCAAATGTGACCTGCGGTCCTACATTCAGTATTTCCTCCTTAATGGATGCTTCTAAAAAACTACAGCAACCAAAAGAAATGATAAGGCACGAGATCTAAGCTGGAATACTGCTTGGGAACAAGTGAGATTTTCTTCTGGGAAGCTTAATTACTAGAAATTATTAATGCAAAGAAAGAATAATATAAATTAAAACTGTGATTCACCAACGTGATACTAATATCTGAAGGCAAATGAGTCTATGTCTCAAGAAGAATAAATCTTATAGAGCTAAGGAAATATGCCATTACTAACAGTGCTAAAAGCTCATCCATTTTCTGGTCCTTCCGTCTTCAGAAAAGATGGATTCAAAATGCAAAAAACACTTAAGAGTGCTTCAGTGTCTTGATCTGCAGCTGATGATGCTCGTGACACAGCACAGGAGACACTTGTCGCCTTTCTGTGCTTTAAAGACATGTTTCTGGTTCATATTCCACGTGGAGTATGCCAGGATCTTCTTTGCAGAGATGCTTTTCCTCTGGTCAACCCTCAGCCTATACTGCTGCAAGGAGTTGTTCCTACCTAGACACAGGACTTCAGATTTTCCCTTCATGATATTCCTGTCAACCCATTTCTCCAGCCTGTCAAGGCTGCTTTGAACAACAGCACAATCATCTGCCTTATCAACTACAGCTACTAGTTTATGTAAGTATTGGTATCAGCCTCCAGGGTACATGATCTCGTGCAATATGATCTTGTGCAATATTTTCAGAAATTTGTTCTTATTGCTTTAAGAGCAGTGGTTTCTCTGCTCAATTTTTCCTGATATATTTTAAATGCAATTATTTAATGACTATTTAAACAGTCACATCCTCATTTTGGTATGAAGTAACACCAAGCAATTGGTTCTGTCGAATTTGCAGTTTCAGATGTGAGGAAACAAACCCCGGCCCACAGACCAGTGTGCTCATCCAACCATGAAAGCACCAGTGTTAATGTAATTAAAAACTGTCACAGCAAATATAAAGTAAGAGGCTTTCAGTTTTCCTTCTACGCAGAAGAACCGCTGATGTTAGCAATTGGAATGAACTTCAAGCTTTGACGTGTTGAGGAAATTTCAACAGGATATGGAATTTTCTCTTACTTTCTGGTTTCAAATCTCATACTGTTCAACTACCAAAGAAAAAAGTAACTCCATGTATGGCTAGCTTTTAACATTTAGCACTGTGTTGTACAGTCGTGTGAACATGAAGACTGATTTCAGTATTTATTAAGAATTTGAAGGCTTTTTTAAGGTTCTTAGCACTGCTGAATTAAACTCATTTTATACGGAAGAGTCTGCTTTTACTGCACCTGCAGGTTCTCCCAACATCTTATAATGTTTTATCAGACTTTGTTCCAGCAACCCACATTCTAACACTGCATGCACTGTGAGGGAAAGAAATTCCCACTTGTTTAAAGAGATGAAATATCAGAAAGTATGAGGAGGGCAGTATTAAAAAACTTGAGAGACAGCAAAAGCAAGATAAATAAGAAAGGCTTCTTATAGCATCCACATTAAATGGAGTATATTGAGTGAACACTGGGGAAATGAAACTATAATTAGGAAGTTGCATGGTATGCTCCTAACATTTATAATCTTCCAAGCAATTGTCCCTATGTATTTACTTTCTGCACTGAAAACAGAAAATCAGGGATTTGGTTGGTTGGCTTAGGAAGAAAGGTTTTTGAAGTGCACATTATCAGTGTGTATTCAAAAGGGAAAAATTCAGTGGTGACCGTGGAGCATCCTGCTCCTTCAGTATACTTCTGGTTTCTAAGGGTCAGGGGAAAGGAAGTATTGAACACACTGTTCAGCTTTGCCTTCCCTTGTCTTCCACCTACATTATATTATAGTAGAAGTGCACCCACACAGGAGATAATAACCTGTATTTGGGCAACTGTCTTATTAGTATGTTCTGATTAGTACAAAGTAGTTTAGCATGGACAGCAGGAGGTACAGATTAATATATATATTTTTTTTTTTACTAATTAAGGATCAGAGTCTTCTATGCATTACAAATTGGTTCAGTGTGAATGGAGTAAGTCATGTTGCTTGAATCATGAGATTGGAAGGGAAAGAATTTGTCACACTACTGAAGGGCCCTTTTAATCAATTACATTTGGGTTGTGCTACCTAAACTTCCTAGTAGAGATCCTCATCAGAGGAAATCACAGGATCTTAGGAGTTGGCAAGTACCTCCAGAGATGATCCACTCCAACTCCTTGCTAAAGCAGGTTCCCTACAGCAGCTTACACAGGAAAGTGTCCAGGTGGGTTTTTAATATCTCCAGGGAAGAAGATGCAACAACATCTCTGGGTAGCCTATTCTAGTGCTTTGTCATCCTCAAAGTGAAGAAGCTTTTCCTCACGTTTGTATGGAACTTCCTGTGTTCCAATCTGTCCCCATTACCCCTTGTTCTGCCAATGGCCACCACTGAAAAAATACTGGTAACATCCATTTGCCTCTCACCCTTCAGATATTATAAGCATTGATAAGGTCCTGACACTCTTTTACAGGCTGAACAGCCCCAGGTCACTCACCCTTTTTTTGCAAGGCAGATGTGCCAGGCCCTTCATCATCTTTGCAGCCTGGAGTGTTTCTAGAATTTCCTTGTCTTTCTTAAACTGAGGAACCCAGAACTGGAAACAATATTCTATACATGGCCTCATCACGGCAGAGTAGAGGGGGAGGATCACTTCTCTTGACTTTCTAACCATGGATATTCCAGAGAAACAATGCTACAGTACCTTAGCACTTGTAAGGTTTACAGGATGAGAAAATAGCTGTATTACTTAAATTCCTTCTCTTCTCTGTTAACACTTCAACTGCATCCCTACTTCTACTGTTATTGCCTTGTGTAGACAATAAGCCTGGCTGTGAACTTTTCTTTGTATGAAAAATTATATCAGTTATGTATGGGCTGAGAATCTGAACCCTAGTCATGAGCTCTCAAAGTTTGTGGACCTGTAGGCAGATTTTCACAGCGACTTCACGGGCACATCCCAACAGTGGCTGAGCCTCCAGTTTTGATTATTTGTCCCAAAGCTTTGGGAAGTAGATTTTTAAATAGCTGTAAAATGACGTTATCATTTTCTGAACTCACTTTTGGAAATGACTGGATCCTTCAAACTGAAATTAAAAATAATCATTTTTAGTAGACATCAGGACTGGACATACTCATGCTTAAATACTTTGGAGTTGGCAATTCAATAAAGGATCACAGAATTAAAGATTCTAGTGTGAATTACAGGCATCATTAGTAGTGCTGCTTATAGGGAAATTGGGCCATTCATTAAACTATAGTTCTTACACAATTAGAGCTTTAAACATTGTGCATTATAAAAATTATAGCGACCACCATGATAATTAAATGATTCATCTATGATTACTTGTGAGCTTAATGTCATCCTCTAGGAAAGAGGTACACTTAATTCTCTAAACTGTTAATTGGCCCCTTGGAAAGCAAAAAGAATTAGATGGAGTTAATTTAAAGGACTAGATGGCACCTTGGACTGTATTCCTAAGCCATAGAAGGATGATAACAACCTTCTAATGTGTTTCTATGATCTTTTTGGAATTCTGTAATGAAATTTTATTAATAGGTCCAAAAATCCATCAGTTGTAACTTTTTCTCTGTTAAGAAAGCCAGTTGCTCCTCATTTTTCTATTCAAAATGTCAAGAATTTTGCTATCAGTTATAATTTTACTGGTAGAAACTCCTACACGCATCAACCATTACTGACTGGTATTTGGCCTGGTAGCATTTCATGGTAACAATAAAAAGAGTAAAGCAATGAGTTTTCAGAGAACTTCTGATATTAACTAGTAGTGGGGAGTAGCACGACTGACAAAAACCCTTTGGCAGATACTCTGGTCTTATGCACAGAATTGTGCTGAATGAAGAAGTGACAGACAGCAGCATTCACAGGTGCTTTCATGATGAAGAATATTAGAGAAGTGGTAAACAACACGATCAAAGAAAATTTAGTATGTGCAATATGAAGCAGAATCTCTGGGGAATAATAAAGCTAAACCTGAATTTGTTTTCCACTTCTAATACATGCTGTTGGCTATGGCCTCCATTCCTCTGTGGAAAACAAACAGTACAAATGCATACGCAAAGAATTATGACCATTTGTGCGTGAAATTCTGTTACTTTAAGATTCCTTAAACCTTAGACTCTCTTAGAATCTTCTACCCTATCTGAAATTCCACTGTAGCAGCAACCAGGAAAACTATGTGGCAGGTGTCAGTGAAATGTACAATGTACAAAGATCATCTTTAGCATCCTGTATGAGACTATATTAGGAAACAAACATCAGTTATCAATGGAACTGTTAAGAGATTGGTTGCTCACATTTTCTATTACTTCCTTGTTCGTTTTTTCCTGCTTTTTTCTTTTTTTTTCCCCCTTCATAGTACAACATCTCCAGGGACTATAAGAATCTAGTTAAGAGATCAGCTATGTCAGTTTCTGCCTTCTTCTTTCCTTTCTCTGGTGGATCTCTGGTCTCTGAAATCTTCCATACTGTGAGGTACATGCTATGGGCAACTTCCTGCAGGCCTCACATCTAATTCTTCTGCATTGACAGCCACAGAAACATTACTGTCACAGCTCACAAGGCTGGACTAGTGCCAATCAAATACAGCTTTAATAAGATCACTTCTTCTAGTGACTGAGGAGGCTTAGATGCCATATGGTCTCTTTAGGCTTCTTTTCTACAAGTGCTGTGGGATTGCCCTTCCATAAGCTGTAGGAGAGATCCTTGTTAATAGGAACCAGTGTTAAGAAAGAGGAGATGAAAGTTCAAAAGATCGGGCAGATTTGTAGGCTAGCAGAGGGGTTACTCATCACAAAAACTAAGTCCTAGTGAGAGATGGCAGCAAATGAAGATGCAAAAGGCACAACAGTAACAGGCCTATAGCTCACTTCCCTTCTAATCTGAAATCTGTTAGCAAGTTGTTTACTTGAGCTTCATTGGTGTTTTCCAAACTGCTAAGGTCTAAGTTGAGCCTGTAGAAAACAGCAGTGTTCAGAGACTAGGTTAGGTTTTGGCAATTCCCACAGGAATGCTGGGGAAAATAATGCTAGCAAGGACTAGGGGTGTTCTGATGGAAGTAGTTATTGACTTTTTAGTACATACTTGAATTAAAACAAGGAAGAAGAAAAAAGTAAGTGGCATTAAAGTGTAATCAGAAAGTGATAAACGCAAATGTCAATAATTTAATTAGTGCCATTCTTCCTTAGGCAGCAAATAAAAAGATGAAAAAGAAAACTAAAAGATTGCAGTCAAGGACTAAGTCTAAACCTCAGAACTGCCTGCCATGTGGCAGAAACTCTTATGCAAAATCAGCTACACTTTCATAGCTGCCTTTCTACCAACATAGCTGTTTCCTTATGAAAGCTGGTTTTACTCTTCCAATCCAGAACGTGCAAAGTACTGAGGCTGCTGGAGAAACTGGCAGATATCCTTACCACTTAATACTGATGGCATAGACTTACCCTAAGACTCCACTGGCACAGCCCAAGCAATTAAGGCACTTAGTTTTAGTTTTCTGTTGTTCAGAGCACTTGCACTTGACCCATATGTCGGAACAGTTTCTGACTGTTCTACCTGAGGGAAGCACAGGCAGTGTGGGTATAAAGAGGTTTTCCTTGCTGAGACAGACCATCATTCCTTGTGATGTTCACATTGCACTCCTCCATCAGCTCGTTGCCACCTACAAAACTGGTTTTGCATGTATAAGCATATGAAGCATAGCTTATAATTTTTTCACACTCCCTTTGATGGCATATTTAGTACAGAACCTTCTGTTGGTGTAACTTGAGAATCTTAAGCTGTGTGTATACATGCTTTTGCCAGCAGTGTAGCAGCTAAGACAGCATCCTCTCTAAGCAATTTGATTATACTACCAAATATCTCATGTAGATCTTTCAAATGAAGAGTTGGGATTTTTTTGACTTAATTTGGTACTTTGAGGAAAATGATGCAAGCCACATGATTAAAAAACAAACAAATAAAGAACAAACCAACCTCCCTCCTGCTGCTGCTACACGTTGGATGTCCACAAGAGGGCTCTGCTGGTGTATCTACATGGGTCCAGCCGGAGCCGGAGCTGAACCAACTCCCACGGGTTCCGCCAGTATTCTCCAGCATCCTCAAAGTGCACGAGTTCTCTGGGACAGTCTTCCTTTATCCTTCAGATCAATTGGAAATATTCAAATACACAAAAATCAAATCTGAAGGAAAAAAAAAAAAAAAAAAGAAAAGAAAAAGGAGAGATATAATGAAATCAAACGTGTGGTATTTTTTTCTGCCAGCAGTTAGTGCTACAAAGATCCTGACCAAACAAGGAGATGCGCTATAGACCTCTCTATAGGATAAGGATCAAAGTTTGCAGTGAGAAGATGAAACCCACCGTGGCACGATGATTATGCTCAAAATGTCATAAAATTTACATGCACATGTTAATGACTTCATACCTCAGATTCCAGTGGCTTTGTTTTTCCATAGACCTTAGAGCACAACTGTCTGCAGTGTTTCCCTCTGCAGTGCAAATTCAGGTGAAAAAAGTTCAACTCTTCTCAATCTGCACAATACATTTACTTGGCTTGTGTAAGCACAAATAACAAGAATTCACTTGTTTGCCACTGTAAATTGCCCCTATACTTCATCATAAATGGGCAAGTTCAATCTGTATAACTGAGCTTAAGTGAAATGAAAATTAAGGATAAGGCTTTCAGCAATCTACTCAGCATAAACTCTTCCTGCCCTTCATGATGAGACTTATGATACAAAAGTTGACTCCAGTGTGCACAGCACTGGGAAAACAGAACTAGACTACTCTCATGTATAAAAATAAATTGTGTTTCAACACAGCAAGTAGTTGGCTTTATATACTGGGAAGCTGTGGAATACTACTGATTTTAATCCCTGAAATTTGCAGAGGTTTTGCATGCATAAGGCTGAATATCTCCTGCACTCTTTTTTTAATTTCTGTGTTGAATATTTCTGCACTCTGCAAATCATGTTTTTAAGAAGCTGTAGTAGAAACAAGTTCAAAAATGGGAAAAAGCCTAAAATTACCTTCTGTTACCATGGTTTATGAATTTGTGGTCCCTCCAGTTTTATTCAGATTTTATGGACATCTCCACTGGCACATTATTCATAAGAAACTGATTTATGAGTAGCTGAGCTTGTTACCCTTTCTGGATCATGGATTTATGGGGTCTGCTATATATGCCTTGATCCCTTGCTCCCTGGGCTGTAACGTGAGCTGTTTCTATGGCTGAGAGATGTTCAGTTTTATAGGAATCATGTAATCTTGTGAATAGGACTAAAGGCATTTCTGCAAGGATTAGGAACAACATTAAATATAGGAAACTCAATTCTGAGCTAACTGTCTAACTGTACTGTCATCCTAGTTCACGGCCCAATCCCTCACACAAGTGCAGGTTTCCCAACATACAGCCCACACACCACTTCATGTTCTGACGCACATCTGGAATGAGACATCTAGCTTTCCAGGCAAGAAAACTCATGTTCAGGCTAGATCTGACTCACACGTTGGTTTTGTCTTTCTGGTCAGGATGGGTATATCCAGCTCAAACTCTTCCCATCAGACAGGGAAAGTATGAATGTAGCCTTTGAATGTCTCATTTTGTATACATGAGAGAGCAAAGACACATGTGCTACTCTGTGTTCTCCTGACAGCGACTGCATTGTGCTATGATGTGCATTTCCAAACTGTTCATAAATTTCAGCTGTTTCAAAACACAGGAGGCAGACTGCCTCTCTTTCCTCCATGTTTCCAGTTAGTTACATCCATCAGTTTTACCAGAGTGCTTATGGCTCCAGCTCAGCTGTAGCCCATAAAGTGATGGGTGCCTTTGTTTCTGGTTGTTTTGGAATTTGTTGCTGCTTGCTCTGGAGTTAATGATGAAGCTTATTCTAGCATTAGTGGTAGAACATTAGTTCTGAAAAAAGGAGTGTTATATGAACCCAAAGAATGATACAAAAATCTTACTTAAAACTAGATCACTAGTCTAGTCACCATCCTCCCTCTACTTCCTTTCCCCCTTTCTCACATGTGTACACAAATGTATGATTTCCATCACAACTGCTGTGTCCATCTGAGAGGCTTGAAAGAACCTCAATGAATCGAAGCTTCTCAATCCGAAGGCCTGGTGGTCTTGGGAAAGGCATTGGACTAGATCTTACCTTAACTATTAAAAACTACTGTCATTTTCGACAAAGATATCAACATTTGATGTTTGATTTTTTGAATTTTATGTTGTGTCACTCTGGATTTGACTGTCTTTTAAGATGTGTTTTGGCTCATTGATGACAGGAATAATTTAATGGACTGGAAAATAAAACCATCAATTGTCAGCCTGATGGTTTACAGATTGGAATGCTTAGACACTCTCAAATCTCCAACATTTTCAAAGGTTACATGGAACATTAATTGATGAGTTCTGCAGAAGTTCTATCAAATCAGACACTTTAAATTCTGCTTTCTCAGTAAATGATTAGAAGAGAGCAGTCATCAGAATTAAAAGACCACAAATAAGTTCAGAAATATTTTTTCAAAAACCTAAATTGGATTAAATTCTTCATGGTCAGTATGAAAGGGTGAAAAGCAGTGCTTACAGAAAAGTATTTTTCACTTTGTAGGCATCTCATCAGTACAAAGAGTCTTGCAGGTAGGAGAGTGTCTACCCAAGGTATCTACTAGTTTAAATGCATGTACTGCTTAGTTCTCATATATGAAGAATATTTTGAATCGTGTACACTCTGTTTTGATATTCATATAATTATTTTCAAGATAAAAGAGATAAGGAGAATAAAGGAGAAACCTGACAGCAGCCATGGCAGGTAGGCATACTACACTCTCTTCTAAATATGCAGTCTACAATGTTTTCAGGGGCAGACCCTATGCTAACACAAATGGAAGTTCTTTGCAACTAGAAAAGTGGCCCATGGCAGAAACCAAGCTGTTGCTCATACACCCAGCTCTTTTCTTGAAATCCCAGTAAGGAACCGGGACAGTCAGCCCAAAACAGCAATACATCTTCTGTTTTTATTTCAGACTTTAGTATGAAATTCATCTGTCCAACATCCTTACATCCAAACATCTTTCTACAACCAGGTAGGCGAGACATCAGAAATTTCCATTTACCTGCATGCATGCTTTGCTTTGAAAATATGATCCCTGTCACACAGCATGTGGGGTTTTTCATTCTCTTTGAAATTCCCTGAGTAATTTGGTTGTGGGTGCTGCTATCAAATTCAGTGTTGAGAATTGTGTTCCATTGTCTTAATGACTTGCTTTTCACATTCTTCTGTGTCTAATTAGATTCAGATCAAATGAAATCATAAGTGCTTCGGGATAAAGAGAAACACTTAAAGGGCAATTGGCTCAGACAATGCAAGCCTCTAAGGGGAGTTTCAAGCAGATGCAGTGATTAATTGGTTATTTGAACTTCGTGTGCTGAACTGTTCTGACAGGACAGGTATTTGCATGCCAACTGGCTGACTCCACTGCAAAAGCAGTTTTGTTGTGTAAGAAAAGTGCAGCAACTAAATGAAGAGATGGCTATTTTCTGTGCATGTGGGGAGCACATCATCAAAAGTAGCATATGGCAGCTGTGCTCAATATTTAATAAGAGCTGTGGTAATTAGTCTGGGGAGGATAAGAGCATATTTCCAAGGTCTAGATTGTGCTGAATGTTTGCCCAGGAAAGGAGGAAGGGGAGCTATTAGGAACGTTATGTCAAGTAGAAAATATTTAGCTAAAAATACTGTTATCACTAATTTAGAAGTAACTGCTGGTAAATGTAGGTTCTTATGCATTATGATAATAAATTACTGGGGAATGAACCAGGAGCAAGATCCATCAGGTCCTCTGCTATTATTGAGAAGCCATGCCCAGACACTGGTGCCTGTTGCTTCCAATTCTTTATGGGTTTCACAGCATTAGGATAAACTTCTGAACTATCAGTCTGGTTCTATTCTGCTCTGACTAGCTGATGAAACTCCATATTCTGCAGCTCCCATGCTGCTTCACAGTGCAAACTCTCAACTTCTTTTACATGTACTAATTTTGGAGTGACAAGCCTTCAGCAGGAGAAAGGATTTCACAACTTGGTCCCTTCCAGGCCTTAGTTGTATGATGGTATTATGTAGACCATCCATTTACCTGTTATCAGCTGCATTGTCAGAATACAGTTTGTTCTGAGCTTAGCCACCAACAGTAATAACTGCAATCTCTTTGAGCTCCAATGCTGAGAATACTTTACAAAACAGACTTTCTTGTAACTGACCACTTCCCACCATTCCCTCACTGCTACTTATTTTATACAGTCAGACATACATCCTAACATTAGTTCTTTAATCTTTCCTTGTTTTGCTCATTGATCTTTCTTTCTTGCTTCCCATTTTGCTTTGCATTTCCTTTTTTCTTTTCTTCCCTAATGCTTTCCCCTGTGCAGACATGTGCACTCTTGCCCTAACATACTTTTTCTTCTATCTTAATTTCAATTATTTACATATTTACTTCAAAAAATAAAAACATAGCTATACACAAAGCCTAAACAAATAAGACTCCTGAAGATAAGGAATAGTTAACACATTAACACATTCAGTTTTAGGCTTGCTTTCCTTTGCTCTTCCCATTCTTTTGATTTTTGCCTTATCTACTGTGAATCAAACCATAACAAGCCTTAGAGCAGTGACTATATCCTTTATCTGTATAACACCTAACACACTTTTGCATGCTAAAAAAAAGCTACAGTACGTGGCTGAAAATATTTGCCTTAACAACTCGATAGTATAGGTACTTAGCATTCAGACTTGATTACCCTTCTTGCATTAGGCAATTGGCTCAGAAATAACAACAGCTATAAGAACATATGGAATTAGTCAGCTTGCATCAGTCAAGGGACTGTTCTTGGTACATTTATAGCTTGTTTACACAGAAAAATTATTTGAGGCAACTTCACTGTTTCTATTCAGATTTTGCCCAAGTGTAGAATACTTTTGCTTTCAAGATTATACACTATACACCGTAATTGTAAGGGAAAAAGAACAGCAGAACAAAGTATTGTAACATGCAAACACTGCTCAACTTACATACTATATTTATCTATACATACAGTTCAATGCTTCAAATTTTCCTGTTTTCAACTGACATTGTTACTGTACAGGTCCACTAATAAGCTAACAGTGATTCAGTCTCCAGATCCCTTTCCCAAGCAAATTCTTGCCATGCCCACTACACTTAAGGGACTTGGACTCTCTTCAGCTGTGTCCCACACTCAGTGTGGGAGATACCAGCCTTGCCCACAGCTTGATGGTTGAGGAACTTATCTGGGATTTTGATGCGTGGGTCTCTTCAGGAGCCTATGGAAGGCATGAAAGACAAGTCTCATATGCTCACAGGAGTGCTGTGACCACTGGAATATTTGCAAGGTACAAAAGTATTACAGCCGGCATGAAAGAGGCACTTAAATGTGCTGACAGAGACAACGTGGAGATTTTATAACAACTGCAGTCTTTAACAGATACTGAAGAGAGGTAAAACTTCAAGCATAAATTGTCCTGTGGGTTTCCCTATGATATCCCCATGCTTGGCATCAGATGAATCTGAATTTTAAGTCACTAACTCCTCCATTCATTGTGTATGAAATTCAGTCAGAACTGCTTTTATATCTGAAACAATTAGACTGTGCATTAGACAATGTACAGAACGAGGTCTTGTCAAACAGATTTTATGCCAAACATGAATATCTTATCACAACGATTGTTTTATTAAAAACACTGAGGTGTCAGAAGAAAGCTCCAAGCCTGAATTTTTTTTCTTATCATAATCTTAAGGGGTATGTTAAAGGGATGCTCAATGAAAAATTAGCATGAACAACATTTACATTACATTTACATAACATAAAATTTACAACATTACGAATAAAGCTACATTATTAAAAGTAAATCAGTCTGAAAAATACAGTTTTGGATCCTTGCTGCTGGCAATGTTTGTTCATTTTGTTCATCTGTAGTAACGAGCATAGACCTTCAGGTTATCATTTTGTTTCAATCTAGTCTCATGTTTCTCTTAGTATATGGGATCAAGTTCTAGCAAGCACTGAAGGGAATGTGGTTAACTCCCTTTTACTGACTTCTTTTTTTTTTTAATCAAATAGTAATGTACGAATAAACTTCCAGTTTTGTAATGTTTTCTATGCCAACCAATACAGCAAAGTTAAGAAAAGGAATCGTTTCCTTCCCAGAAATAAGGCATTTAGATCCAAAATTGCACCATGAAGCTTCAAGAAGGTCAAGGCCAAGTGCTTCAAGAGCACTTCAGTACAGTGCAGGTCAGCCGTGCTATCAAACATCATTAACTGCCTTCAGCACCCCTCACCTTGTGTGGCTGTAGAGTGAGTACACAGTATCACGGAACTAACATTCATGAAATCATAGGATCACAAAATGAGTTGGTTAAGAAGAGATCTTAAAGATCAGCTAGTTCCAATTCCTGCCATGGGCCACCCACAGCTCAGGATGCCCAAGGGCCCCATCCAACCTGGTCTTGAGTGCCTCCAGGGATGGGGCATCCACAGCTTCTCCGGGCAGCCTGTGGCAGTGTCTCACCTCCCTCTGAGTAAAAAATTTCCTCTAATAATAATATCTATTATATCTAATAATAATATCTAATTCAAATATCCCCTCTTTCAGTGTAAAAATACTCCTTCTTGCCCTATTCACTGACTACTTGTCTAAAAAGTTGATCTCCCTCCTGTTTATAAGCTCAATAAGCTCCCTGTAAGTACTGGAAAACCACAGTGAGGTCTCCCTGGAACCTTCTCCAGGCTGAACAAACCCAGCTCCCTCAGCCTTTTTCCACAGTAGAGGCGCTCCAGCCCCCTAATCCTCCTCTGGACCCATTCCAACAGCATTTTTCAGACGTGAAGGATGAGCCTCACGAGGGCAGAACAGAGGGGAACAATCTCCTCCCATGCTACGCTGGCCAGTCCTCTTTTGATACAGCCCAGGATACAGCTGGCCTTTGAGGCTGCAAGTGCACACTACTGGCTTGCATCAAGTTTCATATAATGACAACTAAACCAGAACTAAAACAAACAATCCTTACTATCTAATGGAAGCGAACCCCTTCATATGCCCCTCCCCAAGAAAAGGCTCTATACAGAAACCTGCTTAATTTTACTCCAGGTCAATTCCCTGACAGGAAAACAACACAGGACAAATTTCAATACATACTCTTAAGTATATTTGTTTCCAGTGTTGCTTAGTCTTTGAAGGAGGAGGAGTTAAAAGCAGAATTTCTAACTACTATCTTCATGTGAATTCACCATTACAGCAAAAACAACACCTCACTAATTCATAGCCTTCTGTCTATATTTCTCCAAAACTGGAAATTTGTTTTCAGCTTTCAATCCTAATCACAAATGAGTTGAAAGTATTTCCTTTTTTAGCCACCATGGCCTCCCCATAACGACAATTCTGTTCTCAAGAGTGAAGTTCACTCTTGGTTTATCACTTCTCTAGCTTTCAGTTCTCTTCATGGAGTGTTCTGGATGCCTTATGATCCCATATTTGCAGTCCTAGGAAACATTCAGCCACTGCAAATTTTCTCTGACAGCTCTCTCTTCTTTATTATTTATGATTGTCCTTTATTTTCACTTGATGCTTCCTTCCAGTGCTGTTGTTACAAAAAGGGATTAGGATCAGTCATCCTAATGGAAGAAATTATTTGGTGTTACTTTTGCATTCTTTAACTGATTATTCTGGGCCCAGGAATCAGAGAGCTGCCCAATAGTCTTCTACTTACAGGCTTTTGCTTATAAGTCCTGCTGCCATCCTATCCCATAGATTAGAATGAAGTCCCTTCTGCATCTAAAGCACTAAAATGACATAATTTCAAATAAATGTGATCAAAGGTAAGAAAACTATATTTCAAGATTACAAACTGTTGCTGACTGTGAGACTCCACTACTATACAAATGGATAACCTAAACTGATTAAGGATGAAGAGTCTAAATACCCTGAAAACCATGAGTTTCACCTCAATTCATTTTTCTTCTGGTTTTATCTATTTATTTATTAATTTATTTAATTCCTCATGTCCTCCTAAAACTTGTGGGTGATAACTTTTATTTAGATATTTCACTTCTAATGAACATAATCATTCACATACCTTCCTACTGTTGAAAGAAGATAAAAACTATTTATTCCCTATTGCCTCCTCTTTACTGCCTTTCCTTCATATCAATGCTCTACAGAGAGAGCAAAAGAACAAGCTGGAAAATAAATTATGAACAATAAACATTACTGCAGGTCATAACTTTTACATATATGAACACTGAATGCTCAAGACAGCAGCATGTGGCAGAAGGAAAACCATAGAGCTTATGTGGTGTGATGAGCACCCAGCCAGCTCTCAGAAGGTATGGGAAAAATCCTCCTAGGAAGGATTGCTGAAATCCAGAAAGTCTCTGACTCAAATGAAACAAAGCCTGGAAGCAGTCAAAAGACTTGCTTGAAGGGACACCTTGGGCAGGAGGAGAATTGGGTACAACTACCATTTTAAATTTAAATAAAAGTTTTAGTCATGGGACTTCAAGGCACATTCATTAAAACTCTAAAAATTTTCAGGCTTAAAATGTAAATTCTGAAATGGTGAAGGAAATCACCACTGGTGTTACAATAGCAGAATGAAAAACTGCAGGGAAAAGCTTTAATGGCTGTGTTCATATAATAGGTCCCTTACCAGGCAGAGTAAAAAGACTGCAATTCAAGAAGCACATCTGAAATAATATCTTAAAAACATAATAAGAATGAGAATTACTTTCAACTGCCAACAGGTGGGCAGATACACAAAGCTTCCTCTGTAGATTTTAGCCTGAACACATTAGGAATGATACTCTTCAGATGAAAACTTGACAACAGTTAAATATTTTATGTAGAGAGGGACAGCCTTTTCAGGAAAAGACAATGAATTATCTTCAAACAATCCTATTAAGCCAAAACTACAATTGTATTCTCTAACAGAAGAGTTTTTATATCACAGGAACAACTATACTGTGTTGAACATCTATGCCAAAGAGTTCCCCAGAAAATTCAAAGAAAGACACTTGAACCTGCTTCATCAAATTTAACAAAATTTTTTGTAAGTATTGACTTCACAGCAGTTGACTTTCAAGCATCATATGCATGAAAAGCCTCTGAACTTATTAAGACAACTGAAAATATCACAAAGAAAGACAGAGAAGTAATGGAAAAACAGGTTCAAAATATTCTTTAGCTGCAGTTTTAATTTCAGTTGTTGCTAAATTGTTTCTCAGTTTCATTTATTGTTGGCCAAGTATCTGCTCACAGAATAGTCACTAAAATCGGCTTAGCGTATCTGTTTGCTAAGCTCACCTAAATAATAGCTGAGTTCAGAAGCAGAGAGGCTAATCAGAGTGAGACTGCTAATAGTGAACAGGTCCTTTGGCCAACATTAAAACATGGCTTTAACCTACACTGGGACAATCAGAGCCGAACTGGTGTGTGTTTTCTCATGTACCCACACAGACTAAAGAGATGTTTTAGGTGTTGCTGAGCAGAGCTACACAGATCCAGGGACATTTCAGCTTCTCGTACTGTTCTGCTAGTGAGGGGTCTGAGGGGGTACAAGGAGCTGGGTGGGACAGAACCAGGGCAGCTGACCTAAACTGGCCAAAGGGCAAAAAAAAACTTGAAAAGCAATGGGGAGCTGACTGGGCATGCAGCCACTGTTTGGGGACTGGCTGGGCATTGGCTGGTAGGTGTGGTGAGGAACTGCTTGCCCATCTGAGAAGCACAGCCAGGATCATGAGGCTGTGGGTGATACAAAGCAATTCACCTGGTGGGGAAAACAGTTTGCTTCCTCCTGCCTCTGAGATTCTGGGTTTCCCAAGAAAAAACTGATTTTACAGAGGACTGCTGCTAGACAGAAATGATCTGAAGGTTAAGAGTGAGGTCTTATCTCATAGGTATGTGCTATAAACATAAGGTCAGAGTCAGCCTTTTGCTTGACGGCTTTCATTTGTCTTTGCTCCCAGCAGCATGGGGCTCAGCTTTCTCGAAGAGATGGAGGATGTTCTAATTTCCAGACCATGGAATGCCCTGAGTTCATGTGTTCTGGAACTCAGGCATCCTCTGATTGGAGGAGCACAGACACCTCACTTACGTTATTCTGCTTTATGAGCACTTTCATTAACCGTTGGGCTAAAGATAATTGCTATAATGTAGCTCCATTCACATTACCTGGCCCCCCAAAAAAAGGAGTAGACTGCAACCTAGATAGCTAGCATCAGCAACCTGAATCTTTCCTTGAAGTTGTCCAAATTCCTGACGGAAGCAGAGGAAATCACTTAAATTAAGCATACTGGATTCAACTAGCAAGGACTCTACACAACTGTTGTAGAAGTGTGGATTCAGGACCTGGGTGATGCAAATTCCTATCTGTCTGCAGAACAGAAGAACTGGGTAAGAAAGAATTAAAATGCATGTTTTTCAATACATGCCACAGTCAAAATATTCCGTGCTTCCAATAAGTCAAATCAGATAATTTATCCCTGTCAAAAAATATAATCATGTTCTGCTGGAGTTTTTTACATTGTTTATAAAGACATAAAATATGAAAAGATACATTGAATAATAATTTCTAGGTATCCATAGTCTCTGGGCATCCTTTTCTCTTCATTTTTCACATTCTCTAAGCTTTATTTTCAGTAAGATAGGGGAGGTGAAAGTCTCACAGCACTTGTGGCTTGGCTGTACTCTGTGGTTGGTTACAAGCTGGAAGCTCCCTGCTGCGTGCTTTGCAGGTGGCAAGTATCACTGATTAATATGCAGTTAATCTCATAGATACGTAGCAGAATAGCATGTGAAAGGCTCAGGCAACTGTTTGGACAGCACAGGATATAAATGGATTTAATTAGTATTGCACTAATAACTCAATGAATTAGTGAAAGAAAAGCATATAGGAACTGGTTTGGAAGCCTTTATCAGAGTACTTGTTTGTTTTTACTCAGACAAAAGAACACATGAGTTGCTGTCTCTATTACTGAAACTGGTGTGTGAGAGTGGTACAGCAAATAACTGAAAAATCCAGGCCTATTTCTTTCTAATAGGTTATGAAATTATATGAATTTATGATTGTGTTCTTTTGTAGTGCTTTATATTATTCTTTCATTCAGTTTAGGATCCCAGTACAAGCATTATTTGTCAAATTCAATTGTTTTACTGAAGTTAGAATCTTATAAAATATGGGATTTTTGATGAGTGCCAAGGTGAATAAAATTATTCCCTACAATATAAATTTCTCTTTATAAAAAGGGAAGGCAGGCAGGAAAGAAGGAAAGAAATGATTTTATGAGAAGAATTTTTCAAACAAAACCACAAAGATATCTGTTGCATGCTGTCACTCCTTTCAACTCTTCTAATAGAAAAAAATATTCAACTATATGTAGAGAAACATATTTATTGGTGAATTCCTCTCTATGTAGTTTGTTGTTTTGTTTTTTTTTTCTCTTTTGAAAGCTCTCTGTTTAGGTAATGTTGATAGGGAAAACCAATACAGTTGTGGCTGGATTGTCACTGGGACAATGATAACTCAGCAAAAGCAATGGTGTGCTAACAGGGCCCGAGGAGAGCGACAAGCCTTCTAAGTCAGGCAACGAAATCTACTCTTGGTGGTCCCAGAACTGAAAGTGGTCAGAGTGGGGTGGGAGGATGAGTCCTGCAAATGCCTGCCCTTTGTCTGCTCTTCCCCATGTATCTGCTCACTGCCACCACCAACACAAAGTACTGTCTTAAAGAAGTAATTGGGCTTTCCTTAATGGATTGAGATTTTGAAGACAAAAATCCTGTTTCTGCCTTATAACTACACAGAAGAGAAGAAAAACTTCTGTGCCTCTGTAAGAAATATTTCAAGTATTCATTTAAAGATGGCAGTTTAACTGTGGCAAAGTTGCAAGGTGAGTATTCCACATTTTTGCAGCACAGTACAGAAAGGACATAAAACTAGTAGAAGGTGTCCAAAGGAGGGCTACAAAGATGGTGAAGTGTTGAAGGAGCAGCTGAGGCCCCTTGGTTTGCTCAGCGCAGAGCAGAGGAGCTGAGGGGAGCCCTGACGGCGGCTGCAGCTCCTCACAGGGAGCGGAGGGCAGCGCTGAGCTCTGCTCTGTGTGACAGCGACCCGGCCCGAGGGAACGGCATGGAGCTGTGCCAGGGGAGGGCAGCTGGGGGTTAGGGACAGGGTCTGCACCAGAGAGTGGTTGGGCACTGGAATGGGCTGCCCAGGGCAGTGGCATGGCAAGATGCTTGTCAGAGTTCGAGAAGAGTCTGGGCAGTGCTCTCAGACATAGGATCTGATTTTGGGGCAGTCCTATGTGTAGCCAGGAGTTGGACTCGATGATCCATGTGGTCCCTTCCAACTCAGGATAATCTATCTAAAATAATGATCCTATGTTCTCTGACTACCGTTATATATCTGTATCTATATGTATCATCTTATATACAACCTTATCTATAGTGCGTGAGCAGTTAAATTATAACGCTGTACAAATGAATATGAATAGTCAGCAGTCAGACTTGTCTGTTGCATCGCATCCAGGGAACTATTATTTAGCCTATACCTAATATTTTCATCCTCAAAGAGTTTTCTGAATAGCCACTTATATTTATCATATCTGTTTCTAAACATGAAAGACAGAAAGACAGAGAAATTAAGTGACTCATTAAGGCAATCAATAAAAGAAAGTTGGTATCAGAGATGTAATTATAAGCTGAGCACACCTAATTATACTTAGACTGTATTTAGAGGAGAAGCCTGGGGCCATGCACGTCTAAATTCTTGTGTCAGCACTGCAAACATGAGGTTGTGGTGACCTTTGCAAAAAGCCAAGGAGAGAAACTTGGGATTATCCCTCAGTGCAGCATGCCTGATCCAGTTGTCTCTGTAACTCCTTACAGCAGTGTTTCCTTGTAGCATGATGAATGCGCACTGAGTAATTCTGAGATCCCTGACCACCTCTGCTCTGAGATTTGTTGACAAAATAAAAACTCATACCATCAGCAATATGTATTAATGAGATCAGTTAATGATAGAGAGCAGGCTGGGCTGGACCTGACAGTTTCTTAATGTGAAAAAATAAGGAGGGTGTGGATGCTGCCTCTAGCTCTGACAAGTCTCCATTGTCCTACCTGCATGTCTTTTATCCTGTCCCTTCCATTATATAGAATCTCTTTTGAAAGTTCAACATTACTCTTTTCTATGTGCCCCACAGAAAAAAAAAAAATATATCTCCATTCATGTCTGTATGAAATGTAGCTTTGATTGTTGCTTCCCAAATGAATCTCATGACAAAACACAATTCTCTTATTCTTTTTACAGTCAGCATGGATGTGGGGGCAATCTGCAACATCTGCCACTCCACTGATTGCCAGGGTTGATTCAGCTGATCTGACTGGCTAGGTGGGTGTTCCCTTCCTCCCTCTCCTGAAGTTGTAAAAGGACAGCCTTCCCCAGCAGAGACGTACCATTCATCAGTCTCTTACCTCCAGTCCCCAGTAGCTTCATTGCACAAATTCTTGCTAGGAGTCCCGCATTTTCCATAACACTTCTGTACAGCAGTATCTCTCACAGCTCCCTCACAAACTATTCACCAATTTTTCTAACATCAGTGCTTTTTATCTCCAAATACATTAGTGCAGTTCATGTTGCCCCTCTCTCCCTCTACACCTGCTCTTCTACAAGAAAGCTAAAAACTTATTCTCTTCTCTCTACCTCTCACTCCTTTCATTCAGACCTTTCACACTCCAGTAAAGCTCCTAGCTCAGTAGTCCTTCCATGCTCACCAAAAGCTAATTACATCAAGGATATTAGCATAAGAGAGCAACTGAGATGACATCAGTCATGTGAAACATTGGGAATTTGAAAAAGCTTTACTCTGTTCGTTTTTGTATTAACTTAGCCCATCCTTCTCCACTATGATCAATTCCTTGATTATTTATATCCTTGATTGTTATATCTATCAAACAACATAAGCATAAATTAGATTCTGCACCTGGGGCTGGTCTGGGCCACTCAGTGGGACTGAGCCACCACCATGATGATGTGGGGCAGGGGGCAGCATGCAGCCTGTGGGCCAGTGTTGGGACGTTCCTGGCTTAGAGCATTCAACAAAGTGAGGCTCTATTTGCTTTAGTGGACAAACGTCCAGAGCCTAGATATCTTTTTTTCATTGGTGAGAGAGGCAAGAATTGTCAAACTGTGCTAGCTAAATCATTCATGTATAAATATAAGCTGTCATATGCTATTTCTTTCATTTTTCTGTTGATTTTTTTTTTGGCCAGTGCATGTTCAACAGCGGACAGATATGCAGTCAATATCTGTAGCCATTAACACATGGCTTTAACTGACTTATACTGGGGACTTTGTGGAAAAAGAGATAAGGAAGAAGCAAACATGGAGGATTGAATTCCTTGGCGTTCAAAAGCATTCCTGGGTTTTGTTTGGTCTTCCTTTATTGTATTTCTTTTTTGTCTTCCTTAGTTAATGAAGAATAGTGCAGCCTGGAAAGCTGAGCTTATCTGCTTTCAATGAAGAAACCTTGTCAGTAGAATTTGTCGATGAGTGAAAAATGTGAGCCTACAGGGACCCACCGGTGGGATCTCTTTCTGCGATGAATCTTTTCTGTTTGCAGATATTTCCAATAGCTGATGCAATTCACTACTGAGAGCCAGTCTGAATGGTTGTAAAACACTTTGCAGCCCTGCAGAAATACACAGGAGACACTATCTCCACTTCTGTAAATGAACTTATCGCTCTCAACTTCAAAGGAACTAGAATGTTTCACACCAGCTGAAGACCCAATCCCATAAGAATTTGCTTCTGTGCCAGTATTCAGTTGTTGCTGCATGTCTGGTTTCAACTCACCTGGATCAAAAAGGTTTCCAATCCCAGTTGCTTCTCCCTTTCTTTTCTGAAGGTTATCCCCCTTGTTCTCCATGCTCCTCCTCTGATATGTGCTCATAATTGTTTCCTAACCCAGTTCAATCAAAATGAAACAGGTTAGGGGAAAAAAAAAATAAAAAAAACCCCTACTATTTAAAGTGTGTAAGCTAACCTGGATCTTTTTGACTGAACTGGGTCAAGGAGTGATTATATGTGCAGTTATACCAGCAGAGTGAAAAGGAAGGGGGACAATCTATTTGCTTGGCTTAGTAACAGTCAAAGCAAGTCATAGGAATTCAGCTTTATGTGGTACCCACAGGCCAGCTTTGGATGGTGCAAATTGGCAGGTGGTCTAAGAGATGCTACACTGCACATAGCCACTTTCCTTTTGATGTGTTTTCCACATATCCAGAATGCCCCAGCAAATACTTCTGAAACCGTAATGGACTGGACAAGTGGTCATTTTTGTTTTCCCTACACGCCAGTGCCTTGGGAAGTTCTGCCACACAATGCTAAACACCAAAAAAATCCTGCAACCAAAATGGTTTGGAATAGTGCTGGGCGAGATGCGGGGCAAAGCTTAACATTTATGTCTTCTGAAATCAGCCCAACAGCTTTATTCTGGCAGATAGAAGCAGACTTCTTTTATCTGTTCTGAAGGGGGAAAAGAATTTGCTATTACGGAACGCATGCAAATGTTACAGTGTCCTGTCTAACAGATTTAGCTGTTCTTCAAATGAGGATGGTTAGTAGGGACATTTAGATTTAACAGAAAGAACAGTCTTTGTCAACAGCTCATTTTATATAACAAGCATGTACTCTTCTTGACCTTTTAATGAGCTATAAAAGAAACCACAGTAGGCCCCATGTGGCCTTGGATGTGAAACGTTTGGGCAAACAGCTAGCCCTTTCCAGAGCTGGGGCTACTATTTCTCCGAAGCTTAGCTCCTTCTCAAGAGAAAAAGCCAACCTCTACTGACTTTGTTGGATCTGTGACATAGAAACGTTCTTCTCTACAATTCCGCTTCCTAAGGTCTCCACTGTCCCATGCTGACAACAGGGAAACCATCCTGTCTTGGAGACAGAATCCTCTGGATTCAGCACTTTGAAAGAATTGCTCCAGTGCAGTAAATGCCTAGAATACAGCATTAGTTAAATTGTTTAACATTTCTGTATCTCTTTGGTAAAGCACTCTGAAGAATGTGATGATCTCAGGTCAATCAAGAGGCTGATACAGCCACAGCTCTAAGTGCTTGGTACAGATACCCAGAATGTATTAATAAATATTAAGTGCAGCCAGTTGTCAAATGGTACTGTGTGAAAATCCTACTTTAGAGCTTTGGGCCACAGCCTCCTCTCAGGTTAGCCCTTATTTGTACACTGGGGATCACCCAGGTGATGGCAGTTTACTGCAGTGCACTCAGTGTGAGCTGGGAGTGTAAGGAGCCGGCACATGGCACACTGCGTGGGCTCTGCATGAGATCTGCATCATTCCCCACAGGAAAAGGATGGACAGCTGGAGGCAGTAACCTCTCTGCCACTGCAGTTAAATCCATCAGAGAATGTGAATCAGAGCCCTTATTATTTTCCGCATGAGCGTTCCCCATTTATGCACTGATGAAATGACGCATTCAACAGAAAACAAAATGAAGTGCTGAAAGCATTAAACTCTTTAATAACAGGAGACATTGCAAGGTTTTGTCATTAATCTGCCATAATTAGGCACTACTGCTAATGTCTTTCAAAATACAGAATATTGAAATGTTATTGCTATTGACATGAATCAGTCCTGAATCCTGTGCACACTCTATTTTTCATTCCTGCCTGTGTTGTGAATTAATGCAGGAATAACACAAACATAAACACAAACTATATGGTTTAAAATTTAGCTTCCAGAATAGAAGGAGGTGCGTGGCTTTTTTTTTATCAGAAAAAAAAAACCTTCTGAAAATATAGGTGTGTGAAGGAAAGGCCATCTGTTAAACTGAACAAAAAAATTGATTGCTTTGTTTTGACTCCAAACTCAAATGAAGTCAAATTTCAAAGTTGATCATAAACCAAAATTTTGGAATTTTGTCACGTGTTTGAACCCATGGAAGAAAAGAAGTAAAATAATATGATATCTTTACAAGGAAAGAGGAAATTATTTTCAGGTTGCCTGGTCTTAGGCCACATAATCTGTACAGTCTTGGCTATCTCTATCAATACATACAAATTGTGTTGAATTCAGAAACTCTTAAGCAGCTCTACATGCATATGCATGTGTCTCTGGGTCTATATATATATTTGTGATTTATATATGTAATTTATGTATGTATATGCATAGGCATATCTGTTTAGATGAATGAGAACAGTGATATAATAAAGAAAAGAAACATTAATTCTTAAATACAGTTTTACGTAAAGCTTGCAAGAATGACAGCAAAAGATAAGGTCTCCCTTCTGCAGAGCACAGCCTGTTAGACTTAACAAGAAAACTTCAGGCCAATATTGATCTTAACAGAGAGATTAAAAAATATAAAAATACCTTTAAAAATCCAGTTTGCAAGAAAGTACCAGCCTCCCTCTCCATTATTTCCATATTTCCAGTAAGAAGAACACTAAAAAGCCTGGAAAACTGATTTTTGCTTCTTTCCCTGACCAAAGTAAGTCATGCTGGCTCAGTTTTGAAGCCAGGGCATTCAGAGTCACTGTTGTACCCACAACTTGGCTGACACAGAAGAAACAGAGAGACAAGGGAGAGGTAAGGAGGGCACTAAGCCTTTCCTGCTTCCCACTAAGTCTGCCTGTGAGTTCCCAAGTGGAAGACTCTTTTCAGTTCTCTTTTGTTGCTCTGTAAAAGCAGAAGTGGTGAGAGCCTGCCAAGCTGGAAGCTGTGATTCTAGTTCTGTGAGATGGAAATATTGCCAGCTGTGCAGAAGGATGCAGAATCTCTGTCCTTGCAACATACAACCTGCTTTTCAGATGTGTCACAAGAAATGGGATTAGTAAATAGTGTGAGGTGAAGAAACAAAATGAACACAACCACGTGGTTATTTTAAATTGTGTGCATCTCAATGGTACCCTTCAAGATGGTTTTTAATGGCAAATTCAGTTTGCTTCTTGCAGGCAGAGTGGAAGTAGCATTAGATGTATATTATCTTCCATTTTATAGAAATATCTGTTTCATTCTGCAAGAAAATAAGACCACTGACAACAAGTAATCATGTCAAATCACATTAAAGCACAGAATGTGGCAGACACAATGAAACTCCAGGAGACTGCTGTTTATCATTTTTATTTACAGAAGCCTTTGGTATTCTTGACACTGTACAAAATATGAAAAGCCAAAAATAGTCTCTTCCCTATGGAGCCTACAATCTATGGCTTATGTCATACTACTTAAAACTGTCCAGATCCTAAAGCAGAGAAGAACTGCATCATCTCCTGCAGTGGGATCATGCCAGATGCTTCCTTCTTTGTGAACATAAAATATTCACATTTGGCATTTTAAGCCTGATTTTCTTTCTCCATTGGGTCAGTGACCACCTTCAGGGACTCAGTAAAAAAAATGGAGGATGCAACAGACCTTTGAGAAAGGAGCAGATCCACCTTGAAGCAATGGGCAGTTGTTTGGAGCAGCACACTGGGAGGCAAAATGGACAAGATTTTGACTTCTGTGTGTAGGACAATATGGACTTGCTGCTGCTGGGTCTGCTGCTAAGGGAGAGGTAAAGCAATGGTTACTGCCATGTGGGAGCCACTCCAGGGCCAATTTTTCCAAATATCCTATTTCCATAGCAGGGGTCACCTAGCCACAGCCTCCCACCTTCTGAACAGGAAAACTTAGGTTCCCAGAACTGACTCTTGAAAGGAGATCGCTCTGTGTACTTGCACGATTTATACGGTACTGTGCAGAGAACCCCACGCTACAGCTGAACAAATGAATATGTTTAGATAGCACAGTGCACTGTCTTGCAGATAGTAGTGTGGCTTCCAGAAGCACAAATTAATAGCTTTCAACTGGGGCAAGTTTGGATGATGCATCATTTTGACATGGCTATAACCCTGCAGTTTTTGAGCCAGTTCATTTGCAGCCTGTTTTGATAAGCTACATGATGTTACTTTGCCTGATGTGGATTTATTCTTTATGATCTCCCTGCCCTTACAACCTCAGTAGCTGAGTAATGAAGCACCCCAGACAGGTCCTAAATTTGCTAACTCAGATGCTGGGTATACTGAGTAAGCAGACGGTATAACCAACTCAAAGTGGTTTAGATGTCATTTTATGATTAAAAACTGTGTAGCCAGCATAGTTGACATAACAGGCTACTCCTAGTAGACATTTAGAAAAGCATGTCCTAAGGAGGGAAAGAGATAATGCGTGTGGGTGGCCACTAGGCAGGAGTTCAGCTTTTTGTGGCCTTGGAGAAAGTGGGAAGACAAGACTGGGAGAACCTGTGGCTCTTAGAAGTCATATCAGATAGTGGAAGAAGAGAGAAAGGATATGCATGCAGAGCTAGGAGTCTCCTGAGCTCTCAAAACAAATTTTAATGCGAGTAGGATGGTTTGGTTAAGGTAGTGTAGTAATTCAGATCTTTCAAGGAGCAAGTGAGGAAGAGAGGTCTGCCACTGGATGGGATGCTGTTACTACTTCTCCACTGAGCTCCAACAGAGATCTTTCAGAGAGGGTTTGTTTGCTGGAGAGACAAAAAGCAGAAAAGAAGGCAAAATAATTTTGTGAATATTATTTTTCCTTAGAGTGTAGCATGCTATATTATTTTTAATAGATTTTTAGTAATGAGTTTATGGAAAGAAGAGAAATAGTCTTGTTTGCATTTTAATATAGCTGTCTTTTCTACTGTTATTCTGATTGGACGTGGTGAAGAGTAAAGATTAGGAAACAGGGTTCGTCCACACCCCTCTCATCCTTGCTGACACAGTTCCCATTCCCAGTCAAACAGTGGGAAAGTACAGCTGCTAGTACATGTGTCTGAAGCAACCTCTTCTGTTCTGCAGTCTGCAACAAGCCATCAGCCTCATGCATGGCTCCCCCTCTCTTGTGGCACAAGAGAAATGTTAATAAAGAAGCCATTGGTTCAACAGTTTGAAATCACTAAGGAAGATACCATCTGTTTCTGATGTTTTTACTGTTGTGCACCTGCTGTGTACCTGCTGCATGGTTAACAGGATCTTGCCTTCCTGTAGCAGCAGGATGCATGAGAGGACATGATTTTGTCATACTCTTCTAGTCATGCAGATACAGCTACATCTCGTAGGCTCTCTCTTGCATAGAATAAGTTGCTTAACAGTTATTTAGCTCTTGTTTCCTGCAGAAGACTGTATTTATCTTTACTAAATCCACAGAAACACTACTCTTTTGGGAGCTAAGGAAGAAACTCAATAAGCAGTAATGAGTCATGCACTGGTATGCATTTTTGTTCTCTTGCCATTTCTTCATGAAATGTTGCTATATCTACCTGACCAGTCATGGTCAGTACAAAGAATGAGGTCTCATACTTTGCTACCTCTAAGGACACACCGCTTACTAAACATGAACATGGTCTGGAGAGTTTCTGTCTCAATTTCTAGATCTCTAAACATGATCATTGACTGAGCATTCAACTTGAGGCCTCCAGGTGTTCAACTTCTTCTGAAAGTTGGGGTTCATGTGGTTGTCCTCAATAATCTGAATCTCAAAGTACTTTAAAAAGTGGATTAGATCCGATGTCATGTTTTGCCTAAGTTGTATCTCACATAACTGTCCTTCAGGGTCCTCTCCACACTGAGTGCACCTCAGTGCAGTAATCATAAAAATGCACAGTTTTATCATTGGAGATGCCTGAGGCTGCCCTGTATAAAACAGCCCATTGGTCAGGCACTCATCCATAAATGTTCTGTGCTTGCCTCGTCTTGAGAATATTCAAACCTTTAGATCTCAGCTCCCCCCAAAATGATCATCAGACTGTTATCACCCTCTGTCCTTCTAAGTTGAAGCTGGAGTTGTGATGAATAAAATATGAATTTCAGGGTAGCAGAGGGAGAGAAGTCAGACTGTGTAGCAGTTCACATAATGAAGCTCAATAAATCAAAGAAATAAACAATATTATTTAGAGAGATTTATACAGAAAATTTATTAGTATATGTAAAAATCATGCTACCATTAATTGTGTAATTGTCTCAGAGATGTTTTAGAGCAGCAGAGATCCTGTCTACTTTCATGCATTTTTTTTTCTTTTTCTTAATACTACAGAAATGTACTACTGAAATTATTATTAAATCTTACACTGATGAATGAGCACAAAACTATTAATGGCACACAATTTGCAGTGCACATGTCCACTAGAGTATCTAGCAATGCATACAAATCTTACAAGATACCCTATGTGCTTTGATTTTCTCTGTTATATGACTGAAAAATACTCATTAAGAGATTTCTCTAATGAGCTGTGTTCAAGCATAAAATAGGCCACTCCTTTTATAATTTAAGTGTAGTTTTTGGAATATAAATATCCTCCAATTCCCTATAGGAACTGACTTCAAATAGGAATTTTGTCTTAACACAGATTTCAGGGTCTTTGAAGGGTCTTTGAAGTTTATAATTGGGTCCAAACTGAAATGTGATGCCATTCACTCAAATATGGGAATTCAGATTCTCACTGCTTACGGTTGATGGAAAAGAAACACTTTTTTTTGGTACATATCCCAAGTGTATATCCATTGGATATACACTTAGGCAGAAAGTTGAGGAGATCTTCATGTTAAGAAATCAATTCAGCCATCCCTGAGCTCATGGTCAGTTAATCCTGGAGCCATTCATACAGTTACATCAGCCTTGCTCTGTTTTCCATTAAGTCATAACAGGAAGGTCTTTTTGTGCTTTAATTATTTTGTCTTCATTTTCAGAACACTGAGAATGCTTAAGCAAAACAGTAGGCACTTAGTAGTGATGCAGCCTAGGATACAGTTGGCTTTCTGGGCTGTGAGAGCACATTGCTGGTTCATGTCCAGCTTGCCACTCACTAGTATCCCCAGGTCCTTTTTGGCAGGGCTGTGCTCTATCCTTCCATCCCCCAGCTTGTAGCGACAGTGCGGGCTGTCACGACACAGATGCAGGACCTTGCACTTGGGTTTCTTGAATCTCAGGAGGCTCACCTAGGCCTACTTCTGGAGCCTGTCTGAGTCTCTGAATGCTGTCCTCTCCCTTGGATGTGTCGACTGCAGCACAAAGCTTGGTGTTATTCACAGACTTGCTGAAGGTGCACTCAGTTTAACTGTCAGTGTCACTGATGAAGGTGTTAAACAGCAGCAGCCCAGTACAGACCCTTGAGGGACATCACTTGTCACTGATCTCCATTTAGATATTGAGCTATTGACCACCAATTTCTGAACACAATCATAAAATCATAGAATCATAAAATCATAGAATAGAATAGACCTGTTCCAACAGCTCAGTGTCCTTCTTGTGTTGGGGGACCCAGAACTGGATGCGGTACTCCAGCTGGGGTCTTATGAGAGCAGAGTAGAAGGGCAGAATCACCTCCCTCAACCTGCTGGTCACACTTCTCTTGATGAAACCCAGTTTGTCTTTCTGGGCTGCAAGTTTTTGTCTTTCTAGGCTGCACACTGTTGGGTCATGTTGAGTCTTTCATAATTGACACCTCCAAATCCTTCTCCTCAGGGCTGCTCTCAAGCCATTCTGCACCCAGCCTGTGTTTGTGCTTGGGATTGCCCCAACCCATGTGCATGACTTGCATTCAGCCTTATTGAACTTCAGGAGGCTGACATGTGCCCGCCTCTCAAGCCTGTCCAGGACCCTCTGGATGGCATTCCTTCCCACTGTTATATCGACTTCGTCACTCAGCTTGGTTTCATCTGCAAACTTTCTGAGGGTGCACTCACTGTCCATTTTGCTGTGGACAGTATTTGGACATTTGATATTAAATAGTAACAGCACCAGCACCAATCCCTGAGAAACACCACTCTCACTGGTCTCCACTTGAACACTGAGCATTTGCCCACAACTCTCCGAGTGCAACCATCCAGCCAATTCCTTATCCAGTGAGTGGTCCATCCATCAAATCCATTTTTCTCCAATTTGGCAACCAGAATGCCATGTAGAACAGTATCAAACAGTTTGCAACGAGTCCAGGTAGATGATCTCAGTTGCTATTCCTTTATCCACTGATGCTGTAACTCCATCATAAAAGGCCACAAGTTTGTCAGGCACAATTTGACCTTGGATCTCACAACAATTCCTCGTCCATCAAACAGTATACCTGTCAAATCCGTATATTTCAAATTTGGAGAGTTTCAATCAGAGTAATAAGGCTTCCATCTTAATAATAACAGTTCCATCAAAAATAGACTTTATATTTTGGAATGAATGTAAGTTTTGGAATGAATGGAAGGTAGATCTATGGTCCACTGCAGCTACTGAGCTATCAAGCAGAGCTAAAGAGTGTCTGGTTGCAGACTAAGAACTGCTCTGAAGGGACAGAAGTGCAGGGGACAGAACTAGGGGAAATGGTTTTAAGTTGAAGGAGGGAAGATTTAGGTTAGATGTTAGGGGGAAGTTCTTTACTAGGAGAGTGGTTAGGCCCTGGAACGGGCTGCCCAGGGAGGTTGTGGATGCCCCATCCTTGGACGTGTTTAAGGCCAGGTTGGACGGGGTCCTGGGCAACCTGATCTGAATGTGGATGTTTGGTGGCCCTGCTAGGCAGGGGGGTTGGAACTACATGATCCTTGGGGTCCCTTCCAACCCGGGTGATTCTATGATTCTATGATTCTATGATTCTATGCTTTCACGATTATAGTTATATTTCCTTGGGCTGATTCTTCTTTTGGCTACATGAGTGCTGACATCCTGGTATAATTTCACATACTCCTGAAAAACGAAAGGTAGGAGTTCAAATGTCTCAAAAGTCAGATTCCTTCCTTCTTAGGCAAGCAGTCAAGATGGTAGGCTACATTTTGAAAAAGAAAGCTGATGACACTAATTTGAAGACTTCCATGATCTTAGGTAGCCAAATGACATATGAGAAAGAAAAAAAAAATAAATCAAATGATAAATGTAAGACATCAAGATGATAGGAATCTAATATCAGCAACTTTCTTTCTGCTTTTTTCTGAGCCAAAAGACTCGGGGGACATTCCTGAGATGAAGTATGAACATACTGTCACATCATAATTCAGTCATTTCTTCCTTTCTTGGAGAGTCAACTTTGATGATATCTATTCTGAATGGTACAAAATCAAAATCCCATTAGTTATACAGTCAAAACCGAATTAATTTGACTTCCTAACTGAATTTAGGTAATTGTTCTCTAATGTCATCAGTGCAGTTGGAATACATTTTCAATTAATTTTCAGTGTGGAAGAATTCCAAGGTGGGAAGTGAGCAGCAATTTCTGCTCTGGTAAGTCGTACTTTCTTTTTCATTGTCCCAGTTTTATTGTAAAGGTTCAAAGACACAGTTTTCAATTCCTGTGAAATGGCAGTCTATTCACTGAAACACATGAACAAGTCAGGTAATTAGGGTAACCCTGACAGCCATAAATTGTGCATTCAAAGCTGAAATCAGTATGAAAGCTTATTTCTTGGGCCAGAATTTAAAGAGACAAAACAACCATTTTCAACATGATAGCCAGCTCATTTCTTTTTGAAGACATTTTTGATGCCTATACCTTAGTCAAACTGACAGTTGTACAACCTGACTAGTCCACAGCTATTTCCAAGATAACCAGTAATTTTTAAGATGTAGCTTGCTGCAATAAATACCACAGTGACTGAACATCAGCTTGTTCTCCAATTCTCATCATTCAGCCAGGCTTTCTCATTGCTGCTCACAGTCCCACGTGAGTTACCAACTACCACCACTCATTGTGAGAAATTCATTGTGCATTCAGAACTTCTTCAGTCATCATTCATTCTGGCACAGCTTTATGCACCGAGAATACCCTGTGAATAATCCATTTGGATCAAAGTCTTTCCTATGTAAGAAGCTGAAAAATACTTGTTAAATGGGCACTTATAGTTGCAGAGACCTGAAGATTTTATGAATTTTTCCAGTGATGCAGAATCCATGTTGCAAAGTAATTTTCTACAAATATCTTTTTAATAAAGAAACAATGGAAAACTATTTGAGAGTTTTTTATGTAATCCATTTATTTTAAATTTTAGGTAACTGTGCAGTATGACTGGTCAAACATGCCACAAATGATGCAGTAGCCTCCTTTTTCTCTCTGCACTTCTCTCTGCATTTGTGGACCCCTCTTAATTGTTATGCTTCTCATGAAGGCGTGAAGTAAAGTCGCTGCTATTCAGCCAAAGGAAAGAAGCACATGCAATGTCAAGATTCAAACATCAGCTCATATCTTTACAGATTTTATGTATATGCCATTGAAGCAATTGCTTGAGGCTAATATACAGCCAGTAGGTGAACCAAACTTGTCCCAGTTCTCCATACTTAATTTCTAAGATGACATGCCTCCATACTGTCTGAACATGGCTTGTGTTGTTACTACATTAAGCATGAAAATCTCATCTATTGTCTGAGGTTTTTCAGTCTGAGTAATTTTACTCTGGGCAATGTTTCAACATCTATGGCACTTTGTTCACTATTCTCACAGCTCAGAACTGATTCACATGACAAGTGGGATAGGGTTGCACATCATAGTGAGTTCTCAAAGTTACTGCTTCCAAAATGGTGTATGCTTAGCTGTGCCTGAAAACTCTTCATATTTTTCTTCCAGTCAAGCCTACTACTCATCTGACAAGACCTTCACTGCTTCTCTTTGTGTTCTCTTTTGAAGATGACTACTTATCTGTAACTGAGAATCAGTCACATTCACAAATGTAAGCCATCTCTTACACATCTAAATCACTGGAAAAATAAGGTTTCTAGAGGTATTTAAAGGCTAGTGGCCAATTAGGACATAGAAACTTCTATCCTCATAGATGCATGGAAACCTGTTAATGATGGCCTGGTTGCAAAGATCTGCCTTTGGCAAATCCAGAAAGAGCAATGCTTGGCAGGTTGAATCTGAGTGGAGGATTGAGGGCACTGGAGGTGAGGACAGATAGTCTGTCTGATCCAGACCATATATGGGAAAGGAGTGAGGAGCTGGCTTTGTGTAAGACGCTTCTCAGGGATGGAGCAGAGCCCTTGGGAAAACAAACAAAATTTTGTTTGGTCATCACAAGCTTGAAGTCCTGGAGATACTTTTGTTCTCACCATCTACAGAGCTATTACCACACTGCTGGGCAAACTGTACAGGCACAGGAGTGAGGCTCCAGCTGCATCCAGCCCATGCTTTATTCATTGCATCTCACCAGCCAATGCCTATGTCTGCTTCTCCACACAGACTAGACAGGGACTTCCTGTTGTTAGGTAATGAAATGCTTCTCTAAGCCTGGTACTGTAGAGGTGGTATTTGTACTGCAGCTCTGTGTTGTGTGGATGCTCTGTGATCTAAAATGACCTGTAAAATGCATTTTGCTTCTCAGATATGTTCTGACATGCTCCAGAGCACACACAAACAGCCTCTTAAAAATTGAAAGACTTTTGGAATACCACTTCAAACAAGCTTATCAAACAAATACCTGTGGTAGATACCTCTCTGGGCAAAAAGACACAGCACAGGGAATGAAAGTAATGACCAGCTTCTGCATTCCCATGCATTTTACCACCTTGGAACTAATAGTGTTTTAGAAACTAATAAGTTGCAAGCAAGTTAAGGAAGTATTACTCTCCAGTTTATAGATGAAGAAGCTGAAGTTAAGACTGGCCAGATGACTTCCAAGCATAACTAGGAATATAAAACATCCCTGGAGTAGTTGAGATGAGAAATATAAAGCAAGCTTACCAAAGAGCTTGATGCACATATGTATGTGCATGCATGTGTGTAAATTAAAAGCACATATCTCCTGTCAGACAAATGCCTTCACCTGAAGAACATTTTCCCTTTTACTCTTTTTATTATGCATAACATTATGAACCTGAGGAATCTCAGCTGAACTTACAACTCAATCTCAACATAAATGGTCTTGTAGAGGGCATATACTGACTTTCTTAAGTAACAGTTCATAAATTATTCTGCTTTTCTATTGTGTAGAAGCCAAAGAAACTGGGAGATCCATCTTCATCTAGCTTATTGGTTCTCTCACATTCTTTGTGGGATTATCCTTGCATAGTCTATTAGTCCAAAAGTTTTCAAATAAATGTCATGTAATAAACGTATTCCATTTGCAGCTACCTGATCACCTTTACAGCAAAGCAGAATATAAAAAATCTGTACCTTAACTCATTAAAATTTCCCATGACAGTTCAGCTCTGAAAAACCTTTCTTTAGAGGCTAGCACAATATGTGAAGTGTCCAAAGAGTTTAATGCTGTTGCCTTTGGATACCACATAACATAATACGAAAATAAGAAAAAGATATAGAACCAGAAACGCTGCACAGAAATGCACTAATTAGATCATTGCTTATTCAAGGGAAGAGATCTTTCATCTCCAGGAACTCAGGCAATTAGGTGAGGTCCCTCACAGCACACCGCAGGGGCAGTCAGGTGATACTAATGAGTTTTGTGCTGCAGTTGAATAAACAACCGGTCATCACAGCCTCATTAAAGCTCTTCCATTTCTATGTTTTCTCTCCGGATGCTGAGCTCCATGATCTGGTGATGTACATAAAGGCCTTCTCGCTATTTTGTGTCTGCATGTACCTCTTCTGTTTGTTCCTTCTGCACTGTGCCCACTGTTCATCTGCAGTGCAGGACTGACGATGGCTCTGCTGATTCAGCTCTCGCCCCTTTGGCGTCAGTCTTTCCACATCTTACCGCAGCCTCCGTCAAATATGTAAACCTGCTTACTGGCCTTCCCCCCATCTGACCTCATTTTACAGGTGATGAAACTTCCAATTACACAGAGTAACTTCCAGTTTTAGTCAACTAAGCCAGGAGAGTTGCAGTCACAGCTGTATGAGTTTTATGCTATATTAAAATGACCACTTACAACACAGTAGCAAGTTTTTAAGCTCTGCTGGAAGGAATTCTACTTCAATCTATTCCAAGTATTTCAACATAATTTCTTCATTTCTCTTGAACCTGTTGATTTTTTTTCTTCACAGAACAATACTTAGTGCTTTTATTCCAAAGTAGAAGTACCTGCACACAAGAAATAACTGAAGCGTGAAAGTACTTCAGTTTAGCCATTTGAGTTCATAGAGAGTAAAGAATGCCTTTAAAAACAGATACACAAGGAAATTTGTGGACTCAACCAGACTGTACTTCAGTGTGACTTTATACCCAGTTAAATGACAACTGATGGGTGATGTGAGAAGCTGTGGGAGGACAGCATCTGATGGTCAGAGAAATATGGACAGAACTAGAAACTGATGGAATCAGCCATTTCTGTTGAAATCTAAGATCCATCAAATTGGATCAACGTCACTTGTATTTCATTACATCTACACTTCATGTACTTCAGGTTTTATTCACATTATTTCAGCATAGCTTCTTTTACATAAACAGAATTTAAAAAAAAAAAAAAAAAAAAAAAAGTCTGCAATAAAATAAAGGTGGAATTCAGCTGCTTAAACAGAGGCACCTGTTGCCTTTTGAGATGAACTGAATGCCAGCTGTGTTCCATAAGAAAGGTCTCTCATAGGTCCTCATCATAATATGGATCAACAACTGTTGATGTATATGGATACAAATAAACACATTAAATGTTTCTTTTTAGTCAACTGTATCTAAACACCAGTGATTGTTGAAAACTGGGTTTAGTGCCTGGCTGCATGTCAGAGTCCAAGGTTAACATCTTTAGATCAAAAGTAAATTTCCTAGTTTTGTGATCCTTGCACTTATCCTATAACACATTTCTTAAAAGACGTAGGTTCCATCATTTCTATATATTACTAATAGTGCATAACATTCAATTGTTTCTAATCAAGAACAAGTTGTTTTCATAAACAATTATGTACTTAGACTGTCTATCTGCAGATTTTATTTGGGGATGCTTACCTTAAAACAATACCAAATTAAGACACTTATTATAGGAAGAGAATTTTGGAAGTTGACAATAGTAAAAATCTTCATTCTCATTCTGGATAAGACCTGTGCTTAGAATTATACTGGATTCAGTGGTACTGAAAATATGTATACAGACATACATATGTAAGTACATCCCATCTTAATCCAGGGCAATTTTCAGGTAGATGCAATGCCTTGATTGTTTGCACTAAGTTATATGAAACACACTTTTTCTTGTCACGCTCTTTTCTTTTCCAGCTTCTTCCTTCTTGAAGTAACCTAACCCTTTTCAAACTGAAGCCTGCCAGACCACAGACTTTCTTGTTGCTGAGAGAATTCTGGGGTTTCACTGAGCAGGCACAAAGAACTTCATAATGCCTAAGATATAATATATGCCTTATATAAGCATGTTTAAGCAGAAAAACCTGTCTCATCTCTCAGCATGAACATATTTCGCAATAACCTCAGGAAAACTTGAAACAGTGAGGGAAAAAAAAATGCTACTTGTTTTAATAGCCTCTGAAATGGTAATTTGATACAAAATTCAAAGAAAGGTGGAGAGAACAGCTCACAAATACGTTCAAGACAGAGTGAGACACTGAAGTTTTAAACAAGAGAAGGTTTTGGTTTACAGGGATTTTTCATGAAACAAGGGGCTTGTGAAGTAGAGCAAAATGCCAGAATATAGGGTGAAGCTCTTTGGTAAGTTTCTGCTTTACTAGAAGTTTTTTTAAAGAATTGGACAAAATCACCCAAAGACTAGACTCACAAAAAGTGTCTACTAAGAGGACCCATCCCATTGGCCTCTGGTATCAATACGCTGTGGATAAGTGAGACATGGGGCTTGTTTGTGCAGTGACTCTGTAGTGGTTGTTCCCATCTGCCTTACTCTCAAGAGACAGGTTATCAGTTAAAGTCTGCCTGTATCTGATTGATAAGCAAAGCCTGATGTACAGACCTAGGCTAGCTGGCAGGTAGTGCCTAGCAGGCAGACAGCAGGAAGCAGGATCTTTCTCAGTCAAAAGAATCCTCAGTGCTTACAAAGGATGTGTAACTGCATGTAGAGAATGAGAGCTTTTCTACTTCATTTCCCTCAGCTCATTTACACAGTCAGCCTGTCCCCGTGGCAGGAAGAATTGTACTCAGTCCTACGCTCCTAAAATAAGACCTGTCTATGCTGATTCTACTGGAGGTTATAAAGCAACATCAAGACAGCATCAAGCCCAGTCTTGTTTATGTGGCTAGTTTTCTCCAGAGACTGAGACTGCCAATTAATTTTGCCCAGATAACCAAAAAGCTGTTGAGGTAAGGATTTGTTTTTTCCTGCTGAGCTGAGCTACTTCAAGGAGCACTGACCTGGAGGGGAATTAGCCTTATAGCTTTACCCATCCTTGAAGAAGTGATCTGTGTAGTAGCACACCGTTTGCTAAAGAGTGACTGGGAATTGGTATTCAGTTTTTGAAAATGATCAAAGACTGAATTCGGTTCTCTCACTGTGAGTAACATCACTGAAGAATTTGATCTGAAAAATAATGGAGAATATTTTCTCTCAGATGAATACAACTCATTATTTTGTTATTAAACTTAAAAAGATTTTTTAGCTTTGTTTTTCTTCTTAGTTATTTCCTTTTTTTTTCTTTTTCTTTTTTTTCTTTTTTCTTTTTTTCCTTATAACTTTAACATGAAAATGGATGGGAGTTCTGGTCAAAAAAGCACCATAGATATTCATGAAAGTTAATGTATTTAATGTAGGTGATACGTGAGTGAATGACTTCCTGCCTTTGTCTTTCAGTTATTTTTTCTTTGTGGTTTACAGATGAACTCTTCTTTCTTTTGTAGACAAGGTCATTGAGTTTTAGTAATTCTCATGCTACATTTATGAGGCACATCCTTTTATCCTGTGCAGTGACACTTAGCCTAAGCACCAAAAATTAAAAATGCAGCAATACTTCATATCTATATGGAACAGAACAGGGAACCATCCTGCTAGACATTGAGAATACTGGATAGTGTTACAGTGGCTAGAAACTTAACTATCAATTACAATAAACATCTGCCAGAAGGACACTTAGATTCTTCAGTTGTAATAAAGGAAAATACAGACATTTATCCGATTACAGCTAAGATACTATTACAGTTGTCTTCCTTAAGTGCCCATAGTTCTTGTACGCGAGTTGCACTTTATAACATAATGTGGACTAAAATAAAACACCGTTGTTTGTCATCAAAAGACATAACAAAAATGAAGACTACCATTTGTCAGTTAATATTCAGTCTATAAACATTCTTTAAAGTTCAGTTTTCACTCCATGTTTCCAAGCTAGCGTTGTTCCTAATTTTTTATAATATTCTGAAAGATTCTCTTTTCTTTCTGAACCTGTCTGTGTTTTTCCTTAGAGAAATAATATAAAATCTGTCCTCCATGCAATCTGCTTTCCTTACGTAAAACTGTTCCTTATGTTCCTTATGGAAGGCTGTCTTGTTCATTCCCCTCTCTTTTCTGACCTCAGCTGAAGTGAGTGTAAGCACTGTGACCAAAATTACATCCTACAGCAAATCTTTGTGCAGCAATACTGTAAACATGTGCACTGACCTTTAAAGATTATGCACCATGAATTCTGAATGCACCTGTGATTTTCTGTAAACCATAATTGAAGAGGTGCTTCTACAAATAATTGTGTGGAGTGATGGGTGTACTTCTGCAAAGGCAAAGCCTCTAGCTCCAAATGCTGGTACAATTCTTGAGCTGAAAAAATGTTTTTCTAGAGAGAGAAGGCAGTATTTTTGTATTTCAATGCTGAAATTATACCTCTCTCAGTAAATATCAATTTGTCTTACTGATAAATAAAATGGGATGGGTCTCATTCTTTGTCCTTCAGGAGAAATTGTACAGCAGAGATCATATGTGTACACAGATATTATATTTCTGTCACCCATTTCTGGGTTTGTTCCTTAATGCAAATAGCTACTCGCCTGACATATCCATTGGCTGAGTCTGTTTGCTGTCTTAGATCAAACCCATTCCAAAATTAGCATGTCAGCAAAATGGGGTGGTCCATGCTATGCACTGCATTTGCCTAATGTGGTATGCTAGACAACCCACATGATTTCTGAAACTTATTCTACTGGTATAGGATCTTCAGCTTGTCATTCAGCATTTCTGCCTTATAGATGTAGTTTCACTCTCTGTTCTACTTTACATCATGCAGAACTTTTACAATGAACTTCAGTATAGTTTCTTAAGAGTCATAAAAATTCCAGAGGAATGCAAATTTGGTGTCATTAGTACATTTGTTATCTATATATTTTCACACGACTTTCGAGAAAGCAGACTTGTTTACAAATAACTGTTTTCACAGTTACCTAATGCCTTTAAAGAGAAGGTAGACCTCCCAGGATGGATGTGAAACTTCTTTCTCCAGTGTTTCTGCAAGTCTTGGATGCAAGATAAAAATATTTATAAAAGTTTGCCCTGATTCAACCATCACATTTGATAGCCTGCACATTGTCTGGAGCAAGTGTTCAAGGCCCAAATCTGCTTTTAATGATCTCCTTGTTCCAATTCAGACTTAGTAAATCCTGTGTTATACTAAAAGTGTGGTATCAAAGGACATTGGAATCATTCTCATTGCCTTTTTTAATCTTCTATCAACTGTCAACTCCAGTTATGAATGATGTTAAAGTTAACTAATTATCAGTATACAGTAAGTAATGCAGTGGCATTTTAATGTGGTGCTAAAGTGTGCTGAAATGAATGGCTCTGGATTGCTAGCAGGATATAGTTATCTCCTGATGCAATGTGATTTTTATAAGAAGTAATGAAAAACACTCTCAATAAAGCATAACAGTTGCTGCCACTAAAACTAATGGCCAAAACAACATAGAGATACCACTTGGGAAGAGGTGGAGAACAAAAGCATTTTCTTCCCAAGATTCTAAATGGATGCTTGATTCTGAATTTTTTACATCAACATCAATGACCTTAGCATATTTTTTTCTTGTTTCTATTCTGATTAACATTTTGTCTAAGTGGTGTTGCTTTGATGTTGATTTTATTGGACCAGGAACTGGGGCAGTTTAGTCTAGGGAAAAGGAGGCTGAGAGGAAACCTTACTGCTCTCTTCCAGTATCTGAAGGATGTTTACAGCAAGAGCAGGGTTGGTCTCTTCTCACTGGTGACAGGTGACAGGATGAGGGGAGATGGCCTCAAGTTGCACCAGGGTAAGTTTAGGTTGGATATTCCTTACAGAAAGGGTTGTTAGGCATTGGAATAGGCTCCCCAGGGAGGTGGTTGAGTCATCATCCCTGGATGTGTTTAAAAACTGTTTGGATGTGGTGCTCAGGGACACAATTAGCAGAAGGTTGTTAGAGTTAGGTAGTATGATTAGGTTACAGTTGGACTTGATGATCTTGAAAGTCTTTTCCAACCCGAGCAATTCTATGATTCTGTATGTACTCTTCAGCATTCTTGGTATGAAAAGAATGCAGCATTTTCTGCTTCCTTATCCATCACTCCTACTCAGGGTTTATTCCTGAGCACACCACAATAACCCAAACTAAGAGGATACAAGACTACGGGGTTTCCAAAACATTATTATAGTCTGCGTATCATAAATACACAGATATATAGAAAAAAATAAAAACACACCTGTCAGAATTTCCCCACTTCAGTTGCCTTCTCATCAACATTCATGAGATATGCTTTAGAGTCATCTGAAAAATCCTGGCTCCTCCATAGTGGATGTGAAAGCTCTCCTCTCATGACCTTTCCTCCTCTCACTTACGACCTCTCTCCCTCTCTCAGACAAGTAATTTTCTTTCTTCTCAGTTTGTCTTATCTACTATGGCTAACTACACAGGGCTGGAACGTAGTGATATGATGTCAACATTTGTCGTAGAAAACTTGCTAACTGCAAATCCACCTGAAATATATCTGGCTGTATGATTAGGAAGGTTAAAAGAAGGACATTATGGATCACTTCAGTGAAAGCTGCAAAACCTGAAAGAAAGAAAGGAGATGCATGTACTTCAAGTTGCCTGGGGACAGTTCTCAATAAAGCTGTAGATATAAATTTGTGTTATGTGAATGTGTGTCCTTTCCCTGCTGCCCAACTTGCCTGTCAATGTTAGCTCTCCTCTTGCTCACGGCTTTTCAGCTTTGGTAGTTTCCAAACTGTTCTGCCCTTGGAGAAATACAGCAGCTTGGTCTGATGGAGAGCAACCAGAGAAAACTCTTTTTCTCTTGGATTTGTATACAAGACAAAGAGTATTCTTGGACCTACATTACCAACTCTTTGAATTCTGTTCAAGTATACAAGAAAAAACAGAACCCCATATTCAAACCAAGGTTGCAACCTGGTCTTGGAACATCTGGCAACTCCCAAATTCAGGACAATGTTATAATCCGCATTTAGATTTACTTTTCAAACTATTACATGCAGATTAGCAATCAAGGCATATGTTAATACTTTTAAATCCCTCAATGGTAGTTGTTTCTGAAAAATTAAATCATCACTTTTTCATGAAAATAAACATAGGCAGTGATTGGTTACTTATCACAGGATTTACCACAAGATCTCTTCATAACTAATTTCATTTATTGCTTTAAGAAACCAATAACTGTCTTACATGCTTTTTCAAATGTTTTCATAATAAAACAGGCACTTGAATATCAACCACCACTATATGGTTCTTCATAGACATTGGCATGATTCTGTTCAACATGTTCAAATGAGATTTTCTTTTAAGAAATGAGTATATAATAGACAACCTTGCATTAGTGTTAAAATCCCTGTAAGTAAATCATTTTGTAGTTATATGGTATAGTTATTCACTTCTTTCATGTGAGAGAGATCCTTCTACTAAGTTTTGTCACTTTCCTGTGATTGTCAAATGCTCACAAAGGGGGTAGAGTGGAATCTCCATCTTTCATAAATCAATGGCTTAGCTCTTTTTATTTTTTTTTTGTTTTGAAAACTCCTTGCTTTGAAAACAAGGAAATTGAAATTGTAAGGTACCTCTGGTACCTCTGGAGGCCATCTGTTCCAATCCCCATGGCCACCAGGTCCATATGACCCAGCACCATGTCAAAATGTCTTTTGAATATCTCCAAGGACGATGATCCCAAAACTTCTTTTTACAACCTATGCCAAGTGCTCTGTCACAGAGCACTGCATCTCCAGATTGTTTTCTGCAAACCTGCTTTCCAGGTGGCAGTCCCCAGCCTGTATTAGTGTATGGGATTGTTCTATCTTCAGTGCAGAACTTAGTATTTTCACTTGCTGAACTTCATGAGGTCCCCACCAACATATTCCTCCAGTTTGTCAAGGTAACTGAATGAAAGCATGACCATCTAGTCTGTCAACCACTTCTCCTTGATCTGTCATCAGCGAACTTGCTAATACCTTCTGTCTCATCATCCAGACATGGAACAGAATGGCAGCCAGTATTGGCCTCTGTGGTACACAGCTAGTAATTGACCTCCAACTAAACCTAGTACCATTGATCACCACACTCTGGCCTCAACTATTCAGGAAGTTTTCAATCAATTCACTCTCATCCATATTTCATCATTTTCAGTAGGGTTAGTGCTAGATGAAAGCTTTCCCAAATCAGCACAATAAGTAAAGGCATAAATTTCTTCAACTGCCATGAGATACTTTATTTAATTAACACTACATCTGCTAGAAAATCTATTGCATACACCAAACAACAAAACAACAACAACAAAAACCAAGTAAAACCAAAACTGATTGACTGGATCCTAGAAAGCATCTTCAAAGAGATCAGGAGGGACTAATACAACACTATGGTTCTACATTAGATCGTGGGCACATATGTGTCAGTGACAGTGTATTTCCTTATAGATTTACATTACAGATATGGAGATTTTTTTTTCTTTTTCTTCATTTCATCTTACCACAACTTAAAAAATTATATCCTACTGGAAAATGAGCTGTAACAGTGACCTTTGCCACCATTTTGTATCAAACTGCGTAGTGAGTTCTAATTCCTTTGTACACGAGACAGAAGTTTTTTAATTTTTTTGAAGGTAGTACAGCTTTTCCTCGATTTAATTGCTCAGGGAGATGTCTGCAAAATACTGATAAAAATAAGGTGGCTTTATGTATTCCAACTGATGTGTCAAAGATGGTGAGTTTCCCTTTCAGAAAATGCATGTTTACTTTTCAGTAGTTTCAAATGATAAAAACACAATTCTTGAGAGGTTATGAAGCTCTTTTCACATTCTTACAAACCACTTATTCTTCTACATCATTATATTCTACTTCAAAACAGTTAAGAACAGAAGACAGAACTGTACTAAGGGAATACGATCTTTTTGGCATGAAAGATTTAAAGATTCATCTATGGTGGCTTTAAATTAAAAGTTAATTAGGAACAGGTTGAAAACTGACATTTAACATCGTTTAGCAAACATGCCCATTCTGTGTGATGAAAGATAGTTCAGGTATTAGAAACACAATACAAAAATAGGTCAGTGATGGATTACAGTGAGACTGGAGAAAACAGCTTTGCAAATATCAGTCTTTAAGGGTCCTTTGAAAAGCTAGCGTAAAAATGATATTACAGAGGCAAGCTAGGTACAGAGACATAATTGGCTTAATGTTTCATAGTAAATATACCCAAGAAAAATAGCAGCAGTTATTGAGTCACGAAAGTCCATGCAAATGCAATGTAATGACAGCTCATGTATTTCACTGTTTTTGTCTGGATTCAAGTTCAAGAACTGAGTAAAGATACACATACACTATTAAGCACAGTCATCAAACAGGGTGAATTTTATCTACTTTGCCTAATTGTTCTTGCATTTGTTTCCCATGGAGATGGCAATATCCATTTCAAACAGTAACAATCAGTTAAATGATATATTTCTAATGAAGCATAAGTAAATGAGGGTTCATTTTTCTCCTTGTGAAGAAAGCTAATTCGAAATTTTACTCATCTGACTTGGGAAAAAAGGGAAATCATGCAATCAGCATGTTCTTGCACAGCTCAGATTTTGCATATTCCTTGCCAGCAGTTTATATATATAAAATCACTTACAATAAATATCTGGTGAATAAATTTGAATTGCAAAAATGGTTTATTCTTAAATTGAAAAATTCTAAAGTAATTTTCATGTGCCTTTAATATAAAGAAAAGCTGAAATCTGTCTACTTATCTTTATCTGAAACTTTTTAAAAAGTAATTATAAATAGTTTTGTATTTCACTCTCTGTAAATATCAGAGATTATCACTGGAAAAAAAAAAGAGTCATGTGATGATATCCATTGCTTTCCTATGGAAGTATAAATATGTAAACAAAAACTAAAGCTTGTGGAGCATTTCTAGCTGTTTATCATTTTGTTATGAGCATGATTAAAGAAATATATTTGAATTGAAAAATAAAACAATGACTTATCAGATTGCTTCCTGCAAAATAATTGCTTTGTATCTGTAAGCCCAGACAAGTTATGTTGATAATTAGCACACCCATAATCTCCCCAAGCAACTTTTTGTTGTTGAAGGGTGATCAGCAGGTTTTCCTGGGCTGGGCTGTTTGTGTTTCGCTATGTCTTGTGTAGAGAGCTGACTTGTGTCTTATGTAATGTGCTTGACTGATACATTCTCTCCAACATGCAAGTCTTTCAATATCATATTTAGTATATTATTTTCCAGGTTATCAAAACCAGTATTTCTTAACAAACTTCTAAAGCATGATATGTTACAAACGTGGCATTTTTTTTAAAACTATACTGACCACTATGAGAGAAAATATATTATTGCTTTGGAAACTCTCCTGCCATAACTCCTTGGACTTTATGCAGGGAAAAAAATTCTCTTCTGTTGCAGAAATGGCCATCTAACCTTTCCAGAATTTGACCATCATTCCATGCAGCAACTCTGCTTGTCCTCCTATCACTCAGTAGAGTGATACTCTATTCAGTAGAGTCTGATACTAAAAATAGGAAAAAGTAAGAAAATATTAAGAAACACCAGCTGCCTTCCAAATCTTTCAGTGGTAAAAAGAAAAAAAAAAAAAAAAAAAAAAGGCAAGTCACTGATTCGAGTAAACATCAACACAGAAATGTAAAGTCATGCTGAAACGTTTCCACTAATGTACTTCACACCTGCATTGTTAGGAAATATTCCCCAATCAAGAAGGGAGTGATGCCAATATGACAACTCCAGCCCAAGCATTCAGTACATCTCTTAACAGGTGCAAATCCCTAGGCTGTAGTGTATTATCAATCACACTAGCTGAGAACTTGCTGTTTTTTCGCAGTGTCTTTCCGTGTTCATGGAGATGATGTTAAACTGGATAATCTAAAAACTAACTCCAGATGCTTGTATTTTACCTGTGAGACTGATTTTGCCTGGCCTGTGTCATCTATGCATGTATTTCATGCCTAAGCTCCCACTGTATCTACTGTGAATCAACTTACCGTAGAAAAAAACAGCAAGAAGTAACCAGCTGAACTGAGGCCTTAGAACAGTTTGTAGTCAATACAGAAAAAATACCGGTGGGTAATTCTTTCCATTCCTCTTTAAAATGTGATAAACTACTTCTGAATATGAAGTTTCATCTCCATTAACTAGAAATGCAGTCTAAATGGACCTCTCTCAGCTCTAATTATGAAGATCTTGGAGTTCAAATTATGATCTGAGATGCTAGTACCTAGGATCGTTTGATTCTTTGGGATATACAATGGTATATATAATTAGCTTGGCAAATGTGTGATAGGTCCAATGGAAAACCTTCTGGAGTAGCTAAGCTGGATGTCTTTGGCCAGTCAAACAATACTGTGTGTGGGGACAGCAGAATTAAGATCCCAACCTTTAGGCATCTACATGTGGGTGAGGTTAACCTCATTCTTACTGAGATTCCTGATTGAAGTCCCTCTTCTACTGCTCCATTATTTCATGCCACCAAACCCTGTGCTGAGTAAAACTGTGGGCCTAACAGTTTAAGTTGATTGACTGTTGGATTTTAAGGGAATCTTGACGGCTCGCTGGAACCTGTAGCAGTCTGTAGACATCATCATGCGCTAATGCTGTGAGCTGCTAAAATAACAACCTTCTGAAAAAAAAAAAAAGGACAGAGTTTTTGAAGATGCTGCTTTATTGGTCTCCAAACCATGATGAAAGTGGATAGATCCATTAAGATTTGTCCTGGACATGTGTCATTTGAATCACCTGTAGTTCAAGATTTCTACTGTAAGAAAAATACCTAGATATTTTACCTTCTTTTTGTTTTTCCCCTTTTGTTTTTTTTCCCTTGTTTCTTTTTTATTTTTAAATAAGCTTGGTTCCCTTTTCAATTGCCATATGTCTCCGCTTGGATTGTGAGGAGAAACAGAGAAATAGAAACTCACCTCATAGACTAAGTTTTTTAACTGTGAAAAAGAACAAATATAAATATATAAAAATATTAGTAGAACCAGAAATTACTTAAATAAGGAATAAAGGTATTTTGTTGTGTTTCAGTGCATGTGTAGAGATTCTCAGAAGCGGAGAAGAGCAGAAGGAAAGAACATGTTGGAGACTGTTCCATTTGGAAAGTACTTTGTTAGCTTTCAAGTAGGCTACACAGTATGTGATTTGGTAGAATTACTTTCACTTTTTCCTTTTCATCCTGGACGCGAGTCAAGATTTAAACACTATAAAGTAAATCTGCTACAAAGTAGTTTATGGGAATTTTGTGATTATGGAAGTTCACCTAACTTTCTTCCCCAATTAGTTTTCAAAGCTTTTCAACAACCATTGCTGGCTTGTAAATTCTTGTTCTCTCATTATTTCCTCTGACCAGCGTATATAACCTGCAGTAAGAGTGGGCACTCTGACACATTAGGCTTACTTTGCATCTCTGCTGAACCAGTCTTTTGCCAGTGATTTTGGGGAATCGTTCTTGTTTAAGGCCAGTGATGAATAGTAATCAAGTCTTTGTATATGGAATATTTTAAGAATGTATAATTGAAAAAATAGAGAATGCTGTATTAACATTTGATTGCTTTGTGGTACCTTTGCCTTTCCATAGACTTCAAAGGGATATGCAGCTATTAGAGACAAATCTGTATTACTCTATTATTCAAAAACCGAGAAAATAAAGGCTTGTCTCAACTCATACTCAGAGATCAATTTATGCGGAAAATGAGAAATAATAATTGTTACAGCTCCCTGTCTAGTTCTTCCCAGATGGTCAAATCAGTCCCTGACCTGAACTAGCAGCTCAGAGCTTCACGTCAGCATAGCAGATTGCTGATTGTAAAGCTGAAGCTGAAGCAAAGCTGATGTTCATCTTGTTCAGTTATAGTTGTAGAGGGCTGGGGAGAGGTGAAGTTCTGATTTAATTTTCTCCTGCAAACCCTAGTGAGAAGCCTCAGGCACAGCAATTAAAAACAAAATGTTTCTATTTCGTTACTGTACCATAAATTATTCAAGTTTGAAAAGAGTAGCCTAATTGTTTTACCCATATTGACAGAGGAGTTTTCTGACTCTCAGTTCTTTATCGAATTACAAACCCTTTTACATAACTTTTTATTTTAAAATCTAATTTTTAAATATAAATATTTTTTAAAAAATATATATTTTTTGTAATTTTTAAAATATAAACTACTGTTAAATAATTCCATGTAGAAGAGTGATTATGTATAGTAATTCTACCTTACATTCACATTTATTTACTTGTGGTACTAAAATTTGTCAAAAATAATATAAATATTCACCTTTTTGACATCCTTACATATCAAGCACTCTAAGGAGCCAGATCTCAATTCACAAATAAAAGATAGATTTTTCAGAATGTCAGTGCAGCCATAAAACACAAATACTTGCAAAGTGCTTTGAGAATTCCTAGTCTTTTTAACAAAATCCAATCTATATGGAGCACCCAGAAAAGGACTTATGAAAACATTTCAAAAGCTCTTTTTCCAAAGAACATGGTTTTTTTGTACCAGGGTCTAAAAACTATATACTGTTAACAACAAAGCAATCTGTTTTTTTCAACATAGCAGTAATGAAAATCCGGCTTTCATGTGAATTGTCATTCTTCTTAGTATAGTTTTACTTTGCACCTGAAAAAGTGTGTAAAATTCTTATTGTTTGACAAGTGATTTTGATCTGTTGGCGCTTTGGAAAGAAGGAAAGTTGGTTCTTGTCTTAAGATTCAGCTTAGCCACCGAAAGTGGCTCAGACATGTCCAAATGTGTGAAAGTAAGATATTAATTTGTAGGTTAATAAAACCGCTGTACTTGGAGAAATGGTTTGGTAACAAGTTGGTAGTGAAGAGAGCACATAAAAAGAAAGTTTTCATGTTAATAAGACAGAATGGGAAAAGGTACCTGTTAACAAACTGAAGTATCAAGGTCTAAAAACCCCCCAGAATTGTTTCCAATATACAGGTTTAGGATGCCAGTTTTGGTGGAGAACCAGTTTTCTCCCCACAGAACAGTTTCTCTGCCAAATTCTAATCTGAAGGAGTAGCAGTTTTCCCTGATATCAGTAAGCAGTGAGACACTGGGTTTATTTAGTTCAATTCTGGTGCATATCCTTGTACAAGAGAGCTTAATAGTTCTTCCAGCTCATAAAGGGAAACACAACCAGCAGTTGCAGAAAGCCTGAGGCTACATAGCTTTTGGAGCAGCAGGGAGAAGTTAAATAGCCTGGGAGCTGGCTGCAGAAAGAGGGCTCACTGGCTTGGATATTGGGATGAAAGGCTCTGAGCTGGCATGAGAAACAATATGTTTCTGGCAAAGGGGGGCCATAATTGCCAAAAAAGAGCCTTGTGGGTGGCCCATTAGAAAGGGGGGGGTTCAGCTGGGTCTGAAGGAGTCTGGCAAAGAGGGATCCTGGCTGTTGGATCTGCCAGCCTGACTATGCTTGTAGAAAGGCAATGACCTAGAGGGAGCTGGCTGGACAAACCCGTCAGGCCTTGAGCTGTCTTTAGGACTGAATGAAGTATGATGATTTTACACTTGTTGGCAACTGTTCACACACACAGAATAGGAAAAGAAAAATCCTCAGATAGAGGAAGGATATCTTCATTTCAATAGGACCAAAAGATCATGGACTCTTCCTGAGACGCTTATTTTAAAAATCTGGAATCCTCTGTGCATTTGTCTTAGACTTTTCTAATTCTTTACTCATGTTGAAATTATAAAGTATTACTCTTTTGTTGCAAGTTAACAGTTTATTTTTTTGCTCTACCCTTCAAGTACATGGAGTACACAAGAGAATTATTCTGCTAACAAAAGGCAAACAAACATATAGCAAACCAACCAACAAATAAAAAACTCTAACAGGATTGGAACGTCTTTCAAGTCTTCTCTCCCTTTCTTGGCTTGCTTGTATTTTGACTAAATAGAATTATAGAATCATACCTTTCCAAGCAGTTCCTTTGTTGTTTTATTTTAAATTACTCTGAGAGGCATTCTCACTTCTAGGTCCTTTCTGTGTTACTGCTGTCAATCAGCTAATGCTCTCTCTGGTATTAATATCCCAGATGCAGTATATTACATTTCATCTTCATTAAAATTCACCTTTTTTATATTAAAAAAAAATCTCCAGATTGTCAAGATCATCTTCAGCAAACCTTGCTTGCCATCTTTTCACACTCAATTTTTAATGCAACTCCTTTCGTTTATTAAAAAAAAGTATTATAGGATATTAAGCACAGGACAGAACCCGAGAGAATCTGACATAATAAGAAGTAGCTGACAAACAGCCCTGAAGCAGATGTCTGTTGTTACCTGTGAATCTGCCATAAACATCATCTGTACAAGTCTTCCTCAAGAAAGTGCTGTGTAGAAGACCTCAAAGGCTGAAAGTTGAGATACATCCTCCTACTGTCACCCTTTCTCTGCATGAGATGATTTTCTGTGGAGAAGAAGGAAACTGCAGTGGCTGAACTTATTTAATTATTGACAAATTGGTCTTGTTTTTCCTTATTAAATAAAAATCCTTCGGATACTTACAAATTTGCTTTGGATTCTTCCAGGCTATCAAAATGGTGCATTTTTACAATTCCATTCTACTCTTTTCCAAATGGGAAATACCTTTGCCTTCAAACTGTCTTGACTTGCATGATTTCTTGATGAAAATTGCTACAAGTTTGGGAGTCATTACACAACTATAGAATTCTATGTCAGAATTTCTCAAATTTCAGAATATCTAAAATATTTTAATGTTTTTCATTCTTATTGCATTAATCATACAGGAAGACTAATTTTTTTCAAAATACTTGAAATAAAAGAGACTTTGAACTTTTCAGCCTTTTCCCATCCATTTTTTTCTCCCTTTTCCTCCTAAGTACTGCTCTCAATTTTGTCTTTTTTTTTTTTTCACTTCTACCATACATTTGGAAGGTTTTAGTCTTGACTGTTTTCTCTTGTTAGTCACCAGAACTGAAACATTCCATTGTATACTCTCAGTCAGATGATTTTTGAATATTAAACGGCTATATTATGTCTGAACTGGCTCAGCTTCCTGACTTGATTGCATTGTTACAACTTGCCTCCACTTTTATTCTTCCCCAGACATGTCTCTGGTTTCTTCTTAGGCATCACAGTAAGCATATTTATTTTTGGTATATGCTACCCTGTAACTCTTTTTATCTGTTTGTGGAAACTTCAATGTCAATCTTCTTGCCCTGTTATTTACAATACTCAGTCTGTGCTTTGTAGCATAAATTTATTTTTAATCCATTGAATTCCACTGATGTTAACTTTCACCTGGTGATATCAACAGGTGCAGTTTATAGACCAAAGTGTACTTGCTTTTCTCTCGCTGAAAGAATATGAAAGTTGATTCTACTTCTACTTTGCATCAGTAAGGATTTGTGTAGGCCCAGTGCTAAGAGAATCAATCCCAAACTAGCTAGCCCTGCACTCACAGAGCATCTTAGAGTATCTTATAGTAGATACACAGCTTCCTTAATACGTTTATAAGGTCACACATTTCTGCAAAAGGACACGCAGACATTACGTAAATCAATGTACTAATTTCTCTCCAAACTCTCCTGTGTTCCTAGATCAATTCCCCAATGTTTTCCATAGATTTCAGTCTTCGATTAGGTTGGTTTTTTTTGTAAACTTCATGTCTCCTAGAACTCGGTGTAAAGCCCTCATCACCTTACCAAGAGAGTGTCCTAAACAGTACGTGCATTCTTTTGTCAGGGAGCCTCATCTCATGCTCAATAACAGTGTTAATAACCTCTTGAGACAGAGATATTCCTTAATTTTTAAAATTTACCTGCCCTGAATTTGCTCTTACCTCCAGCAGAAGAGTTTGATGTGCCATTCTCAGGCCATTCTGATCTATCAAAAACAAACGAAGAAAATATTATTGCCATGTAAATCATGGGATGCTGACTAATGTGTGTGAGTCTTCATTGCCAAATCATGTGTTGTGGCCCTATGTCTTGTGTGCCATGTCTCATTCACATAGGTGTCCATGACCTCTGCTCCCATTTTAAAATACTTATGGTCTGACCTACTGTTCTCATCTTTGGAATGTTATAGGGTTTTCTATTTGCAGGAATCCCTTGGCACTGGAGCCAGAAAGACACACCAGCTGAAACATCCACTATGCACACTTCTGGGGGAATGATACAGCCACCATGTGTCAAAACCTTCAGGACTAAGAGGCTCAGCACGTGTACTTGTTCAAGACTGGTTAAAATAAAAGGACAGCTCTGCTGTGTGATACTTTATATTTCCTGTTAATTAACTTAATTAAGTCGAGCATCTAGGGCTAGGAAATGATCTGCGTTTGAAATTTTTGAAGATTGGGGAAGAAGTACTTATATGAATGGAATCTAACAAACAGAAGATTTTTCTGTCATGAAAACGTGGTGTCAGAGATTACGGTGATTAATAACCATAAAATTATAAAATTATAGCACTAAAATTTTAAATAGTCCAAGTATACTGCTTTGCAATTTACTTCTTACAGAAAAAGAGAACTCAGGCTGTAGTGATCATCTCTTGGCATGCATTGGAGAATTGCTTTCACTGTAAGCTAAAGCAGCTTCCTGCACCGTGATCTGATCCTCCTTCTCTTCCACTGAGGTTCCCATGAGGAAGGAGAGCTGAGTGTCTTTTGTAGTTTCCTGTGCCCTGTGCTGAACAGAAAGCCTAAGGTCCTGTCTGGCATAAAGGAACTGAAATAAGTAGTCTGTGTATGCAGCAGTGGCTTCTGGGAATGGTTTCAGGACTTTGTATTTCCTAGTTATTTTGTGCTTTTTTTTTTTTTTTTTTTTTTTTAATTTGTGAAAGGGTAAACATTTCAAGCTAAATTATTCAGAAGGGATTTAGGAGGTGTTTTCTTTAAGTTCTGCTGAATAACAAATGTGTGGAGAGGGAAAAAAAAAAACAAAACACCAAGCACTTTGCTTTGCTTTTGTGTTTTTGTTCACTGGCTACACTGAGATCTTTGAGGAGAAAGATTGTATAGATGTGCTGGGTGATTCAGTTCCCCCCTCTGCCTGAGCAGGGTTTTCATAGGAACCACTCTAAACAACGACTTGAAGAGGGCTATCTCAAGGCTACTGAAGACAGAAAAGAAAAAAACCTGGCAAAATAAAGAGCCATAATAAAATCTGAAGTGATTCTGCTACTAAGGCCAGTATTCTGGTGGCATTTCCTCAGTAAATAAAGCACACAGAGTACTTTGCAAGAGATGGTATTATAAAAAGAGGTGGAATATTTTAGCAGTGCAATCTCAGTGTGAGTCCTCAGAGTGCAGAGTGACTTCACTTTTCTGAAAAAATATTTTCTCTACAAGGCAGTGGAGTGTAATAATAGCTACCTAAAGCATATGGTGGAAATTTAAGTAGGAGCCAACATATTTCTGTATTATCACTTTGACAATACAGTGCAGCATACATACAGATGCTTGTAGTTTTAAAAAAGCCCACATATCAGTAATTGCTAGCACCATGACATAGAATCAGACAGTCATAGAATCATAGAGTCATAGATGGCTTCGGCTGGGAGGGAAATGCCATCCTCGAGAACAACATTGCAGTACCCTGGATCAGACAGCCAGCCAATGCTCTGGGCCTTCACTACACTCATTGCTCTAAGACTCAATATTTTATATCTGGAAGTTTTGACAAACTTGAAAAGAAGTTACAAGACGTTGTGCTCTCTAGTGAGACTGAGAACCTAAGTCCTGGTTTGCTAAGTCACCTGTTGAGCCTGAGTATTTTTGTTAGGAGGAACTCAATATCCTTTGTGTCTTTTTTTTTTTTTTTTTTTTTGGGGGGGGGGAGGGCATACTGTAATTTAAATAGTGGAATAAATAGTTTAATACTCAGAAATCTATATTCCCCCTGTCAAACTGTCCTCAGGAGACCAGTTGGCTGTCTCCTTTTGATGCTGCACTGTTTGGTAGTTTGGCATTTATTAGTCCTCCTGTCTATTGCTATGGTTTTGCCTAATTTCATGTGATGCAGAAACTAATTTAAAACCTGTGAACCATTATGCCAACCGCAGTAGAATTACTATTTAGCAACAGACTCCAAACTACTTCTTTTCCAAGAGAAAAGAAGTATTTTTGCATTACCATCATGTAGATGCCATTGCAAGGTAATACCAGCTATTTTTGTAATGGCATTTTTTCATAGTCCACAACGTCATAGGTGGCAAGGTACAGACATACATAAGAAGCTGTTTACCTACTGGCTTTCAGCAAATAACTTGTAGCCTTACATCCCCATTCTCTGTCTCAGCATGATTTGTGATGTTTTAGCACAGAGTTTTCAAGCTTGGACAGCTATTTCTGTGTAGATTTTAGGTATGCAACTATGAGAGATTTGTTTGAAACCATCTCAGCATTAACTGTATTAAAATGAATTTCAGTATTGCAAGGGAGCACTACTCTTCCTGTGCTTAAAATTACATACATGCTTAAGAACCTTACTTAATTGGATCTTGTGAACCAGAGTCATCAAAAGTGACAATAAATGGGAGTGAAATAATTATGTCAGAGCTCCAACACAAAATGTAGCATTAAAAGGTATGACTGAACTCGATTGCAAATGCAATTAACATTCTTGATTATGTAGTCTTTGTGGAGATTTTTGTCACAGGCTTAAAATGTTGCAGCACCTTGGAAGAATTTTAGGAATATCCCTAAGGAAGGAATGAGTTTCTAATTTACATAGAAAGGGATGAAGACAAGGAGAGGGGAAGATCCTGCTGCTATGCACGGCATTTGATTCTTGACATTGCTCTCCAGAAGTCAATAGAAAGAAATCTGAGACATGAAACCTGTGCTGTTGAATGAGGAGTGCATCAGACATGCAGATCATTGCAGATACCTTTACACTGCATAGGAATCTAAAACTGAAGATTGTGATGAATACCAAAGAAAGTTTTTCTTCTTCTTGACTACATTCACATTAATTTTCGCCATCATTTTTCCAGTTCTAGATCTGAGGCCAAGGGAAGCTGACACATTCAGCTCATACTCTGTCACTGGAGGTAAAGCATGCAAGCGCCAGTCTAATGCTCCCCCCACGACTCACCCTTGACACAAGACTGAATGCTCTCAGTCATGCTGGAAGGGTCATCGGGGGCCTGGGAGTGCCAAGCACTGCATTGAGAAAGTTGTTCCTGGCAGCCACAGAGAACACCCCTTCTTCCAGGAACAGGTAACAAAGAGAGACCCCTCACATCAGACCCCCAGGGAACCTTTCAAACGGCTCCTTGGCTTCATGTGAGAGCACAGCATCTCTCAGCACAAGAATGAGGGCTGGAATTAAATTAAGCAACAGATAATGTTGTACCACACTTATTTGTGAGACTGTGTTTGGAAAAATAACGTATTTATAAATCTTTTCTACAAAGTTGTTACTGCTGTAAAATATTCAGTGGAAGGTGTTTTAATAAAAAAGAGACCAAAAAAGAGGCAATTCCAAGTCTCAACATTTCTGCGGAACTTGCTGTGTAGTGCACTTTCACTTTTCACTCCTGCTGTAAAATACAAATCTGCTCTACCTATTCTGAAAGGTATCTGTAGTTTGCTCACTCCAGCAGCTGTTAAAACCGTGCTGTTTTTTTTTTTTTTTCATTGTTTCAGTCCACAGAGATTTTTCCTGTTCTCTCATGCTTCAGGAAAGAAGCCTGGTCATAAGCAGACCCAGGTTTGGAAGTAGGTCAGTAATGCCAAACAGGCTACAGAGGCACAGTATTTTCATGGAGAGTCTCCACAAATGAACATAATAAAGACCATAAAAATACATATTACAACTACTAACATGTTAGTTATCTGACTTTAGTGCCTATACACACAGTTTACTTTCTCTAGACACACCAACGTAGATTGGATTTGTCATTTGATTGTTATATTTATTTCTTCTGCCTTGTACAATCCCCCCCAGTTATGAACCATTCAGAAGAGTTTGGAGTATTTTCCTAGGATATAAAATGCACCACGTCATTTCTTTGCCTAGCAAGCATAGGACAGTGTGTTTGTGAAGAGCTGTGTTTTGCCTGTTCCACGTGGAGAAAAATAAAAAGCACAAACCTAACCTCCAAGGCTGCTCGTGTAATAAGATAAAGCAGGTAAGAACAATAGCAGCTGAAAGACAAAAGCAAGAGACCAAATAGTGCTGAATATGTAATTTGTTTTAAAAGACCTTTGGAAGACCTAATTTGTACTCAAATTTCACTATGAAGTGCAAGCAGCTCTTAGAATAAATTACGAACCTGAAAGCCTGTGAAGAAGTGTTTATTAAAACACAAAACCTGATATTCTTCTCAGATTTCAGTGGTAAACAAGGCATGAACAGTTGCTACTCTTTTCCTGCAGACACCAACTCTGCTGGAGTTCAAGATGCATTTGGACAACACTCTCAGATACATGGTTTGATTTTGCAGTGGTCCTGTGTGGAGCCAGAAGTTGGACTCTGTGATCTCTGTGGTTCTTTCCAACTCAGATTCCATGACTCTATGAAATTAGGCAATGATTATACTGCCATTATTTTATACCGATTGTTGTCTTTTTTTCTTTTTTTTTTTTTTTAAGGCTGAAATGAAAACAATAGATGTAAAAGATAACAGTATATTGGAAAAGCCCAATATAAGAGTGCGCAGCTCCTGATGTCCCAAGGTCCTTTAAAATGTTTATACTCCACTCTAATGGGAGAAAAAATGTGCAGGGGGAAAGAAATTTTCATTGCAAGGTGTTGAGGCAGTTAAAACAGAAATGGGAACATCGTATTTTCTAAACGAAATTGCATGAGGTATTCTCATTGAAGAGTTTATCTGGTGTTTTGTGCTCATGCATTCTTCCGTTTCCAGTCCTATACAGTCTGGGCAATACATCTGAGACAGAAAGGGGCATATGAAAAACTGCACATCATGCAACCTGCTATCATTCTAAATTATGGGGCAAAAGTGGAAATCAAACTTGCAGACTACATTGCAGTATTTCAAGTAACATCTGTCATATGTACAAGAAACCAACAAAACAAAATTTATTTAGAAGAGTCTGAAAGTAACTATGCATAGAAAAGCCTATGCTCTTCTGTAGACAAGATTCAAGTGAAGAACATGGAAGCAAAGCAATTGTAATTCCAAATTGAAATGGGTTATATAAAAAGTGAAAAACTCAGCTTAAAATAATAGTGTCACAGATATAGGTCTATCAGAAGGTCCTAATTAAGCAAAAGAGGCTGCCCAGGAAATGGCTCTGGTAATCTGAGTACACTGACAACATAATTCATAAAATATTAAACTAGTAGTTTTAATCCTGCAGCAACTCAGGTTAAGTCATGATCTTGTGAGCTGAACGTGTGCTACAGAAACATCAGAATCAAACTCTTGCTCACAAAATATGCACCTACAGTGAGGTTATCATGCACAGGGCAAGGACACCCCTCCTGAAAGCAGGCAGTCGTGCATGCAAAATTACCTCCTGCCTGCGCAGTGCAATGGGGCTACTTAGATCCCCTCTGTGTTTAATAATAGGGCTTAAAGGAGAGACAGCTCGGACACACTGTATTGCTAATAATTCAAAAAGGTGCACTGGAAACTTCATAGCTGACTGTAGTAGCAAGGGTTAGAGTGAGGCTTGGGCTGTGCCTGCGAGCAACTGCAGCCAAAAAAGATGGTAACACTGAGCTGTGAAAAATAGTTCATACTCTTCTTGAAGGCTTTTTCTTACACTCCTAATTAGAGATGTACAAATAATGGATTTTTGTGTTTGGTGACTAAACACAAAAATTACTTTCTAATTTGTTTCAGGTTATGGCCTCAAGTTGCACCAGTGTAAGTTTAGGTTGGATATCAGGAAACAGTTCCTTACAGAAAGGGTCGTTAAGCACAGGAATAAGCTCCCCAGGGAGGTGGTTGAGCCACCATCCCTGGATGTGTTTAAAAACTTTGCATTTAGGGTGGAGGGTTGTTTAAGTTAGGGTAGTATGGTTAAGTCATGGTTGGACTCGATGATCTTTAAGGTCTTTTCCAACCTATGGATGGAACCAACCTATGATTCTATGATTCTATGATTCTAGGTTGTTCGCCAGTCTAAACTTAATTGCTGGCACTATGAAAAGCCCCTATTTCCAACACCCATCAACATCCATCCCCCCAGTTTCACATTATTAAGTTTAATTCCGCCCTCATGTCAATGCAGAAACAGCTTTCACAAACATAGGGTCCTGAAACACCTTGTTTTGTGCTTGTGCTTAAGAAGCCTAAGAAGGACAGTATTTGTATTACTTTATTGAAAAGCAGGTCAGTTAAAAAATATGTATTAACATCATTTCAACAGCTGATTTTTGTATTTGCTTGTTGTCCTCCTTCCCACCCAGTCAGTGTCTGCAGTACATGTAGCAACACTTCCTTCAGATTTTCCAACATCTTTTCTGTCCTGTTGGGGGTCCCCACAACACACGCTGAAGAGGAAGGGAAGAAGGGCAGTCTGCAAGCAGCCGATCCACACTGCTGATTTCTGAACTGAGGAGCCCTGAGGGTGGTCTCCATGATCCTTTTCCACAGGCTGGTTTTATCCTGGGGGGATCTCTGGTGGTGCACAGCTCTTTTCACATTGATTACTGTGGTGGTGAAATCCAGGCATATAGTCAGGGAATAAGGAAAATCAACTTGGCCACCTCAACAAGATCAACAAATTGAAGAACAGAGGGAGAGAGAGAGAGAAAGAGATTTCTTTAGCTGCCTTGGCTGCCACAAGTATCAGTAGTTCCCAGGGGTTTTATAAGAGAGCTAGTGATTATCGTAATGTTTCAACAAGTTGCCCAAACAACTTTAGAGTCTTTGTTTCTTTACACTTATCCTTATTTCAGCTATGCATGAATTGCAGCTAATGAGAAGAGCGAAAACATTTCCTCCTATTAAGGGTGTGCTAAAGGAAGTTCAATTCAGGATGTTAAAATCACAGCCAGATCCAGAGGTTTTGTTAAATCTTGCTTTTGGAGAGCCCTGACCCCTGCTGCTGCCTCTTTCCTGAGAGCTGTGCCGCTGCTCTTGGTGAACTGGGCATCCTCTCCTCTTCTCCATTCCTTAATGGATTCAGATTAGGAAATCTCTGTTCCTGAGTAGGGATTGAGGCAGTCCTTGCCATCTTCTCTACCAGCTCAGAACCATAAGACTACATGGTCAGATTCCTTTTTGTTTGTTCTCTTTCACATAGACTTCTCCAGGTAGTAAATGTCCACATGTACACATCATCATGTAAGCATGCCTGAGCTCCCACTGTAATGAAAAGGAACACTCTTAATTGGCCTAAAGACGGGCACTTATTGTCTTTTGAGATGCTCCAGGCTCTCTGAGATGCCTGTAGAGGACTAGCAGATATGAATGATGACTTGTGCTAAGCATGTCAGGCATGCACTCAAATAAGTGCACAAAATATAAGCACCCAAATGCCGTTAGACAACTGAATCACACACTGGAGAAATAGCTGACATAGAGAGTGGAAAATAGAAAGTACCTCAACTGACCAAATATAGGTCAGTATAAAATCATGCTAGTCTTCATCAGCTGTGTTGGCTGAATGAATCTCCACTGACTCCTTTGGGAGCTTCAGCAGCTCGTTTGGGTTTATAAGGGGACACTTAAAGTAGAGTGTTCTAATCTGAGGACAGTGACTTGATCTTATGAATTCTATGGTTTTCTTGCGAAACAGCTTTACTATGGCAGGTAAGGCAATTTGAAAACTAAAGCTGTGTGACTGAGACTTTTTTGGCCATTGAATTTAGACCCATACATGCACAGATCTTGACAACTGGCTAATTTAGGCATGCAAGACTGTCAAAATCTAACTATTATTTCTTGATTTTGCAAAATCCATAACTGTTTATTAAATTTACAGTATATATGATTAAATTAATTAATGGTTTTAAAGCCAGTTAAAAGAGACATCTGTGGCATTTCTGACCACAGACTGAGGAAGAGGCTGGATATCAGCATCTGTCTTAAATTTCTTGCAGAGCTGAAATTTTCATTGAACCCACTCTTTCATAGACATCACATCACTGAAAAGCTGCTGTTATTGTCTCATGGCTGTTTGGTAGTGTCAATATATAGCAGTCTTGGTCTAGTTGTCACACAAGGAGATGCCACTACCACAAAGGGTCCATTCAGCTCCTTCCCATACAGTTTCTAAAGGAGGCCAAAGACAGACCTGTCATTATGATTTTTACTCTTGCAAGTAGGCCCTGAGCCAGCTTCACTGGGCATTGTGAGAGGGCAACAAGTTCTATCCTCTCAAGGTGTTTAATATATTCCTTCAACTTCTAGATTGTCAGCCTGATAGCCTTTACTGGAAAATCAATGCATGTAGAATGGATACAGCAGCGTTAAGAAAAGCAGAGTCAAGAGACTCTGAGAGAAATGGTAGATTATTTCTGACAAAAATATCTCTGAGTTCTCAAAAGACAGTTTTATGGAGAGGGGTAGAGAAAATTGAATCTTTTCCTCTCAGTTTCAACTGCAACTGTAGTGAAAAAATTACCCTTTACAAATAATAATTCTGACTAAAACTCAGTTCTATGTGTCTAAGCAGTTGTACCTTGAACTGTTTTTAATACAGTGGTAAGTATTTTTAATGGGTAAAGATGTAAGAGATTTTAGCATTAAAACCTGTGTCTTATTGCTATAGGAGTTGTTGTAGGACAGAAGTATTATTTGCAGGATTTTTTCAAGAGTAGATTTTAGAAGTGAAATCTTCATAAAATAAGTGGTTCATCTTGCTATCCATATATTTATTTATCTGTAAATTCAAGCCCTTGTCCTTCCTTAAAGAGCTTTAAATATGACAAATGTAGAACTGAAATTACCATGCACAAATATATTGTAAGGTAAAGAGTGACACAGGTGAGAAGGATAAAGGAAACCATGCAAGCAATCACATGAAATACAGTGTCTTAAGCACAGATTAGCCAGACAGCTATATAGGGTTTGGGGAACTTACTTTAGGGCAGATTTAGCCTCGAGCTGTCCCCCAGAGTAACCGCTTATCCTCAGGGCATGCTGGCAGCGTGGCAGCATACATGGATGAGCTTTAACCACCATGACTGACAGGCATGGGATGGTCCAAACTAACAGCTTTTAGCCCCCCAACCCAAGTTACTGTGTCCTGCAATGAACTCCACTAGGAGTGGGAAGGGCCCTTCAGTGCAACAGCCAGAGGTTGTGAGCTTCAGAGAAGCAAAGAAACAGTGACAGTGGAAACAAAAAGCCTTTGTGAAAAAATACCGACGAGTCAGGCAAATTGGAGAGGGAAAAAGACTTGAGAGAATGGGATAACACAGTATAAGACACAGACAAATGCATAAGACTAAAAGACATGGTTAGAGTGACAAGATACTTCGAGGACAGGAAAACTCCTGTTAGTCATGGGTCAGTTGGTTGTAATGGGCAAGGAAACTCTCTTGCTCTGTAATCTTGTTCTTGCCTTCTCCTAAGTTGTCTTCATGACATAGCAGTAGGGAGAGAGTTGTGAACTGTATGAAACAGCCGCTGCTGTGCTCTACTGTCTCACAGAGTCCTGTGTCAAAAATATAAGCAGATGACCAGGTTCATTGCTAAGCAACAGATTGTTTAAACATATCCCTTAAATCAATTATGTGATGAAGTTCTGTTGATGTTAGTAGGACTAAAGCTTGTACCTTGGTTTAAATCCATCTAAGTTTTTTGCTGAAGAGTGATAGGGTATGGAAGTGAACATGTGAACCCTCTGCCCAGCAAACACCAGTGTCATGCAGCAGCCACAGAGACATCAGACTGCAGCTGCCATCTCAGACTCAGCCATTGCCTGTTTGTGCCTGTTCATTCATACTCTTCACTATTGTTTGAGTTTCCCCTCCTCATAACACGTGGATGAGCTACAGAAGGATGAGCACCTTCATAGCTGGGAATGGAACAGGGCTTTGACAGCAAGAAGAATAAGAAATGGAAGTATCCCACAGGTGGGATTCCTTACATCTCACTTCAGATGTCTATAATGCAAATGTAAGTGCCTGAGGTCATTACCTTAAGGTAATTTTACCTGGATGCAAAACATCTTTCCATTACCAGATTCAGGGATTGGCCTGACTCATCAGGTGCAAGCAGTGTGTAATTACACAGGTTAATTGCGGTTACAATTTTCTCCAGTTGTAACTTAGTTGTTTTAAAGCTCAGAGATCGGTTTGGTCTACTTGAACCAAACCTGCTTAGAGAGCAATTCTAAAATTCTGCCTTGTGCTTTTTTTTTTCCAGCATAATAATTAACACACCACTTCAGTTAGCAAAGTTTTTGATGTGGCTTCTGAGGGCTCAAAGTTGACTATAGAGGGAACGATATTCCATCCCCTAAAAATGCTGATTGTAGCTTATGTAAAATATTTCACACAGATGTGAATGTCATTCTGGAACCATCACTCCTTGGAAGCAGGATATACATCCAATCAACCTCAATGAAAAGAAGAGAGAAGCTAACCATTGTGTGGCAAAAACTGATATGTTTTCCCTCTAATTTCATCACAATTTCATTACAATCTAATGTCCACGTCAACAGGTATAAAATATTCTGTCGAACAAAGGCATATATTCCATTTTCATGTTAGGATTTCAATTATTTTAGTATATGAAAAGATAATGCATATTCTATAATTATAAAAGTAAAATAAAATTATTAGTGTTTCATTGAAAGTAGACAGCATTGGAAGTAAGCAGCTTAATTGTATCTAAACAAATCATTTTGTAAATATGAAGATGAAAGATATTGTAAATTCTACATTTTGCTGGGATTTTAGAATATTTATCCTCTTTTTCTATTTCACAACTGAGAGTACCTTGAGAAATTGAAATTCAGATGAAGCCTGGTGAAATAACCTTCATGTACTTTGAAGTTCTCTCAAATTCAGCTACAGCCATTTGGATGAACCGAAGAGAAACATAACAATTGGATTAATTTCTGACTTTGTGTGATTACAGCATTGCATTAAAAACATAATATATATTATAAAATAATATATATATACATAACATAAATAAATGCCCATATGATACAAATCAAAACAGCCTCTTTCTCTTACTGAGAAGACACAGAATCTCTTGTGCTTTGTGCACAGGAATAAATCAAGAGATTGCTTTATTCGGGTCTCTCTGAGTCTCTCTGTATGATTTGGAAAGCTAATAAATTTTAGCCCCAGAAAGAACAAGCTATTATTGATATTTTCTGTAATTTTAGAAAATGCTAATGAAAAATCAATTAAATAGAAGCACTTAAAACAACGTACTTAGATGTTATCTCAGACTTCAATTAGAAAGACCAAAGAGCAAAACCTTCCAGCAATCATTAGCATCACAGGAGATCTTTTTACTAAGCTCATTTAAAATGAGATGTGCACCTAAATCCCTTCTCACGAAAAACAGCTTCCTTCTGTCTAAAATTTCCCAGAAGTATAAATGCTGAGACACTGGTGGGCAAATGGAGCAATTAAAAAAAAAAAAAAAGATTAAAAGAAATTTAAAGAAGATAGTTTCTTCATAACTGTTCTTATAATGGCTCTGAAGTTCCTCTGAGTCCCATTTGACTTCCCCCCAGTGGATTTTTAGTCTTATTCTAGAATCAGAATCAGTCACAATCTCTCCCTGTGGAGTACCACATATATTCTTGCTGAAAAGAAGGGCAGACAGATACAGACTCTCTTCTAAATCAAGCCAGAAATCTTGTGAATGCCCCTGCATTTTGTTATCATTGCACACACAGTTTATAAACCACAGCTAAGCTATGGAACAATTCTCAGTGAAAGTAAGGTGAATGAGGAGAACTCGCATTTATTAAAAATATTTTTTTTCCACAAAAGGAAATTTAGACTTTTCAATTATTATGATTATTTACTGAATATTACACAACTGGTTTTAAAAGTGGAGTAACCACAAGGAGTTTATAGAGATAGACAAGTTAGCTCAAAACAAACCTTTATAAGGCAAAAAGTTTGCCTAGAACACTGGCTTTACTTATTTGTAAATGAAATGCCTTAGATCTCTGCAGTCTCAAAGACCTGAAGTCTCACCTTTGTAGATTGCAAGACATAAGAGTGGAATGCAGAACTGACCAATCTTGAGTTTGAAAGCTTCTTACATCTCCGTCAATTTAGACAAATCTGCTGCTACTGAAAGAGTTTAATTTTTAACATTTTCTCATATGAAGGCTGGAGTTAATGGCTCTCAGAAAAAGAGTTTGCACGGTAAGGATTTTATTGCCTAAACAGTTTCCCACCCTGAACAGTCAATAACAAGAAGTGCTAAAACACTTCCTATCACCTTTGATGGCCATACTCCTATATCCCTCACTCTAGAAAAGGGGCCAGCCACAGCAATACATTTGATTTCTCCTTCTTGGGTATGGATGTCAAGATAGTACAAATCCTTCACCTCATATAGAGCATAGCAGTTCGTCTCTGATGAGCATAAATTCTGAGACCACCTGATGTTCAGTGTTCAGCACCTGCAATTCTCTCCCTTCCACTTCAAAGTCACAGTGGCACTGTTGGTTGTCAAATATTTGATTTGTATCCAACAGCCTTATCTAATTACCTTTGACTGCTTCTATATTAACAACTGCATACTCACTCTTCTCTTGGACAATTAAACCAATAGTGCCTATGGAGAGCGGAGGAGAAGGGATTTCTCCGGCTATGAAGCTGCATAAGAAAACAGAAAAAGGGGGACAAAAATATAGTACAAAGTCAAACCATGTTTGGAATAGGCTATGAAATGTCTGCAAAATATTTAATGGGATTTAAGGAAAAGAGGTGACATAATAATAGACAAAATCACCTGCAAAATCCTATCAGATCATGAAGAAGGGAAGATCAGTTCCATTATGGTTCTGTCTATTGGCAACAGTACAAGGCTAACTGAATGAGTCTAGAAGGGAAGGGAATATGAAGTCACTTTATTGCTTTGCCACTGGTAGAATTGCTACAGCTCACCTTGTATCTAGTTCATCCATAGCTATTTTATACTGACTTGTACCACATTTTGGAATATAGATGGAAAAAGACATATTAAGTTATAAAATTCATCTGGTTTTCCTGAGAGATTGTTCAGTACTCTATTATGCTACTTCTAAAGCATTACACACCACTGTCTTACATGACTTTGAATTCAAAATCAGTTTGTGCTCTTGGAACATTTAGGAGCATTCCTTATATCCAAAACCAGTAAAATAAGGTTGATTACCTTACTTTCTAATGGCATGGCACTTTACAAGCCTTTTAAGAAAACCAGAAGAGGCATCTGGTATTTGATGGAAAATTGACCTCAGCACTATTTTTTTCTTCCAATAATGAACTGAATTAAATTTTATGTTCTCCCTGCATTCTAGCTAGTTTATTTAAAACTTTCAAGGTTTGTTCTTTGCTTCTAAGATCTTTGAATATACAGTCTTTGACTTAGAGCAGTGGACACAGGAGAAATTTATGAGGTTGAACAAATCCAAGCGCAAGGCCTTGCACTTGGATCGAGGCAACCCCACTGTCAGTACAAGCTGGGGGACAAAAGGATGGAGCACAGCCCTGACTTGGGCTTACAAAAGTTCTTGGGAGCTCTGGGAGATGGTAAGCTGGACACGAGTCAGAAGTGTGCCTTCACAGCCAGAAAGCCAATGGTATCTTGGGCCACATCAAAAGAAACATGGCCAGTAGGCCGAGGGAGATGTAGTAAGGTACTGCTCTCCAAAGCAGAGAATTGCTTAGAATTTGTCAATCAAATGAGTGTATGTTTGATCTGAACTTTTTGCTTTCTCTGCAGTACTACTCTGACTCAGGAGACAACTTCATGATGCCATGTATGATCACCCACTTTGATTTGGAAAAACAAGGGATTAGTCATCAGCAATCTGCTAAACTTTGAATGTACTCTCATAGATGGTGTCAGTATTTCAACTGTTTGTACATTTTGTGCTCTGATCTGTTTTATAGACCTACCTCTGAATAAATGCTCCTTCGAACAATCACTTATTCAGTCTTATCTTCATAGCTTAAGTTCCATATTCTTCGCCTGATAGTGAAATAGCCATTAGAACAATGAATTGATTATGATGTATTGTAATAAAAGCTACTAAATATTTATATACACTGAAGTTAGTTACATTTGTAATGAGCAACCAGCTACTGCAAGGTATAGCTTTGTATCCCATCAAGAAGTTCTAGTCACATCACAAGCCACAAATCAAGAGTTTAACTTACACAGCCACTATAAGCCCAATGCAAAATTCTCTCTACAATAATTCACAAAAGATTTATTTTTAATAATTTTTACTATCACAGAACTGAGCCAGGGCTGCCTTCAAATCTCCAAAGAGCTGTTTAAATTGCTTCCCTTTGCCCTGGAGTATGTCTGCCATCCCCTCCTAACCAACTCTTAGCAGTTTTCAGTTGCCTACTGAGAATATTTCTTTCTCCACTACTGCATCTTCTCTCAAAGCTCCAGTTTTACCACCATACTTTTCCAAGGCTTCATTCATATGCTTTTTCTGTCTTGCTTTTTACCTCCCATTCAAATGGCTCTTCTCTAAAGGATTTAATAATTTTCCAGGTTAAGAAACTTCTTTTTCTTTGTCCAAACTCAGAAGTTTTTATATTGTCATAAGGTTCGTAACCAGCTGGGTACTGAATTCCATGAATTATTAAAGCAAATTGACAGTTCTTCCTCCAGTATTATTTTATGCAAGACTACCTTGAGTCTTAACCTGCTGCTAGGACTATATTGATATGACAGTTCTTCTGTAATTTTACAAAGTCTGTTGAATTTGAGTCATCTTCATTTGAGATGGTTGATATGCACACGTAAACACAAAGATCAACAACTTTGTCATTGCTTAGCATTTTATAATCCAGTTTATTTGCTATTTGATGTCAAATGTAGAAGCCTCATTTCATCTCAAATTCCAAATGCTACTGGCCGTGAGTCATTTTTGAAGTCTCCTGGTGGTATGAAGATTGAGTCAGAAACTGCTTGTTCAACTCTTAATGGGTAACAGGAATTGCTTATGCAGTGATGTGAGGTTTAAGAGAAGGAACAATGTATGCTGCTTATTTGTGTATCACATTCTTCATCAGTGAGATAACTGCATCCTAACATAGTAGCCAGATTTTAGAAGTGAATGTTGACAACTTTTACTTGAGTCTATGGCAGCTGCATGTGCAAACTGTTTCAAAAATCAAGTCACAGAACTACAGAGGTTGCAAGGGACCTCTAGAGATCACCAAGTCCAAGTCCCTGGAGTAGACAAAGCACGATGAAGAAATAAATATCACAAAAAAAGGTGAGCTCATCTCTATGGCACTACTAATGAAGATTAAAAATGGGGGGATGATCTTTATGGTCCTTTCCAACCCAAAGCATTCTATGATTCTGTCATTCATTCAATGTTATATATTGTGTATATAAAAAAATATATAACAGATAATGTATAATCTATTGTTTTAGAGCCAAGAGAGATTGTAGATCATTGACACCACTATATTATAGTATATTATACTATAATAATGCAAATTTGTCTCAAGTATACCAGAAAGATGTGAATTCTGAGTCAGACATGATTATCCTAATAGTTTTGTTCCAATAAAATTAACTTGACTATTAGAAATATATAATCTATGTCTAATTATGTTTTATCTTCCAGACAGTTCCTTTGCCTCATTGATTAAAGACAGTGATCGTATCTACTGATCTCTCCTTGTTGTGTTCATGCATATATCTGTATCTAAATATGTCTATATTTATATATATATATATTCAAGTCCCACTTTTATTTTCCTTTAGATCAGTTATCAAACTAAATTTAAGTCCCTTACTGTAACATCCGAATGCTTTATAAACTCCGTTACCTTTTTGATAAATGGTGGCAAATGTAGGTTGTTTTAAAGTAATGTCTTCACTGCGAGAAAATAAAGAATGGAAGTATCATGCCCTGTTCATTGCAATGTAAATTTTAGTATTTGTGTATTTAGTTTTATTGATAGTAATTAGAACTCTAGAAAACACCCCTTAGTAGTTTCAGAAAGGTTTTTTTAGTTTTAATTCTCCAAATGCACATCAAAGCCTCCCACTCCCTCCACAGTGCTGTCAAGCTGCTGCATAAATATGTGCTCTGTTGCCTGACAGTGTGGAAGAAATAATTTTTGGCAGCAATATGACCATTGCAAAGCACAGTACTGTGAGTGGGAGAAAGAGTAAGTTTTACTGTGAAGACATCATGAAACTCCAGTAAGCCAAAAGTAAGTGAAGAATAACTAAGCTAGTTTTAAAAAAATCAGTGGTCCAAGGGCACTTTTTGATTCACAGAATATGAATGTGCAATATCCCACAATCAAGATAGTCTTGAAAAACCTTTCATAATGCCTCTCAAAAGCAGATTTGGAAACAGAACAATCAAGTGACAAGAAAATCCTCTTCTAGTCTGCAATGGTCCTGTGAAAGCCCCTTTCTGAACCTAGTTGCATCCCTTGAAAGGCTGCCCTTTCAGGCAAGAGCAAATCTGAAATGAAGAATTTTTACCACTTCTGCTTGGGAAGGATTTGTAAGTTCCATGCTATTTGAGCTTTAGTTGTGAACTCTTCATGATTTCAGACACACAATCTTCCTTAAATCCATTTCTGCAAATTCCCAATCAGGAAAGATTGATACAAAATTTCTTAAGATTTCCCAAAAGAACACGAGATTGCTCTGATCAGACATCTTGAACTAGATGGTCTTGAATAGTAGTATATAATTCTTTGCTCTCCATATTTGTACAAAAAGGAGAGCGTATCTAGTGTTAAATAAATTAAAAATGTAAACTATGCTGTATTAGGTACACACCAGAACAAACTGGACAAATTGATTAGAGATGAAGTGTTTCTGTACCTAGTGCTCACCAATGCAGAGGAGATCATTAAAGATATTAAGATCAGAGGCAGCTTGGGCTGTGGTGACCACACTGTGGTTGAGTTCATGATCTCAAGGAACATGGGCATGGCAAAGGATCCTGAACTTCAGAAGAGGTTGTTCAGGTTGTTCAAGGAATTGTTGGACAGGATCTCCTGGAAATAAGTCCTTAGATACAAAGGAGTGGAACAAAGCTGGCTACTCCTTGAGGATGCGAGATCTCTCCATCCCTCAGAATAAGAAAGCAGGTGGAGAAACAGGAAATCAGCATAGTTTGGCAAGGACCTGCTGGCAAAACTGTGGGAGGAGAAGGACAAGTACAGTCAGTGGAAGCAAGGATGTGTCACCTGGGAAGGATATAAGGATGCTGTATGCAAGTATAGAGATAGAATTGATAGAGACTGGTTTGGCAATGGGGATCATTATATTAGTTTAAGGACCAATGTATTAGTTCAGCAAAAGGAATCTGTGAGTGCTAGTCCTAAAACTTTCCATTTTGATTTTGCTGGGTTTGTGAACAGCCTTGTATTTTCTTGACGATTCTGCTTCACAGAAGCACTGGAGTCAGGATAGACTACTTTTACCTTTGCATCCACCAGGTGCAAGGACTTTTTTCTTTGAATTCTTGTATATTGTTTTGGGTTATAGTGCACTAAGATAGAAAATTTCTCATTATGGCCTAACAAGCAATGGAAATTTGTGAAATTTGGAAAAAACAGCTGGAAGTTAAACAAAAGTCACTGTGATTAAGCTCATGACGGACAAATGGGGAGAAAGTGGTTGAAGACCACCAGAGGCCACTATCACACGTGAACAGAGAGACATTAACATATATTGAGTTTTTGGAAAAGAATGAATATGTATGCCAATGTACTGCATATGTATGTCTTAACTGTTTAAGTATAGAACCTGTATTCTGAGAGCTATACTTGATTGAAGTCGTCTGGTACATATTGTAAGGAATAAAGTAATGCTACTTTCTAACTCTGCACTGAAGTTATTTTTCTTCCTGGATTTCAGATGACAGGATCAGGAAAGCCAGGGCATAGATGGAACTGAACTTAGAGAAGGATTTAGAATCTCTTTTTGTTGTTTTTACAGGTACATAGGTTGGAAGAGACAGGACAAAGAGAGTGTACCTCCTCTGCTAAATGAGAAAGGAGAACTGGCTATAACAAATATGAAGAAGGCTGACGCACTCAATGAGTTCTTTGCCTCAGTCTTCACTGGAAGCCAGTATTCTCACATCCCTGAATCTCTAGGTGGAAAATGGTGCAGCAAACTCCTCCCTCAGTTCAAGGGCAGAACAAGTCCAAGACCAACTCATAGGGCCAGATGACATGCATCCCAGGGTCCTAAAGGAGCTGGCTGATGCGGTTGCTGAGCCACTCAATCCTATTTGAAAAATTATGTCTGTCAGACGAAGTCCCCAGGGATTAGGTAAAGGGAAACATTGCTCCCATTTACAAGGAGAGAAAGGAGGACCTGGAGAACTTACAGGCTGGTGAGCTTCAACTCTGTCCCTAGGAGGATGTATTGAGGACATGAGGGACAAATGGATGACCCAAGACGGCCAGTACAACTTCACCAAGGGCAGATTGTGCCTGTCCAATCTGGTGGCCTTCCATATTGGAGTGACACATCAGTGAACAAAGGGAATACAAATGATCCCATCTACCTGGACTTCTGCAAAGTCTTTGACATGGTCCTCCACCATATCCATATCTATTAAATTGGAGAGATGTGGATTTGAACGATGGTCTATTTGGTGGAGATGGAACATGAGCTAGCAGTGTGTGCTTGCAGCCCAGAAGGCCAATGGTGTACTGGGCTCCATCAGAAGAGGGCTGGCCAGCAGTGTGTGGGAGGTGATTGATCCCATCTGCTCTGCCTTTTTGAGACCCCAACTGAAGTACTGCATCCAAGTCTGGGGCCCCCAACATAGGAAAAACACAGAGCTTTTGGAGAGGATACAGAGGAGGGCCACAAAGATGATCCAAGGGCTAGAGCACTTCTCTCCTGAAGACAGGCTGAAGGAACTGGGCTTGTTCAGTCTAGAAAACAGAAGGCTGCAGAGAGACCTTGCTGCAGTCTTCCAGTATTTAAAGAAAGTTTATAAACATGATGGAAATCAATATTTTACAAGGGTAGGTAGTGATAGAACAAGAGGGAATGGTTTTAAACTAAAGAAGGGGAGATTTAGATTAGTTGTCAGGGGGAAGTTTTTTACTGAAAGAGTGATGAGGTGCTGGAACAGCTTGCCCTGCTTAGAGGTTGTGGATGCCCTCTACCTGGATGTGTTTAAGGCCATGTTGGATGGAGCCCTGGGCAATCTGATCTAGTATTTGATCTAGCAGCTGGCAGCCCTTGTGACAGGGGGGTTGAAACTTCATCATTATTGAGGTCTCTTCTAACCCAGACCATTCAGTGAAAAGACCCACTAACAGGTTAATCATCCATATAAACCTTGTGTGGGTGGTTAAATAATTTATTTGAAATATGGCTCGCTTCTCACCCACTCACAAAGGTGTTACTGAAGGCATGAATTTTGTTTCATATTTGGGAACAAAACAAGGGTTATTTTTTGGCTGTTACAAGAAATGCTAAAAGCAAAGTGAGAAATCATTTTCTCAAATACACAATTCTCTCAGTTGTTTATGCAACATCTACTGCCATGGGTCGAGACTAGTTAACAGTAATGTTAATACAAACTAATAATGTCATTAATAATGCAAAGCAGTAATACATTCCTAATGCCTAAGGCATCTGCATGGATGTATCCTAGGGTGAAATCTGGATTTCATCTGGAAAGGTAGAAAAAAAGTCACCTGTTTAGAGCAGTAAATGTGACCCTCTGTGGTATTCTAGCTTCTCTGCTGCAATATTATGTATTCATTTGTACTAAGTGTGCTGCTCTGTATATAAGATAGGACACTGTGATCCAAAAGGCACATACAGAAGAATCATTGCTTGGATTGCACAGTCACACTTGTTAGGTCAAAGTATGCTGGATGTAAAGATTTTGTTTTCATGAACATGGTGAGTTTCTATTTGGCACTATATGCAATCGGATACTATGCTTTAATGAAAAGTACACAGTGTTCTCTATTTACAGAACTTAATTGTTTCCAAACTGCTGGTATTGGATAGCAAAAGCTTATGAATCTTTTATATTCTTATGTAATAAAGTTCTCAGTTAAATAGGCTTGAAATGGAGAATCTTGTGTTGCTTTTACTCACCAGGTAAATCTATCTCACATACCCCATGAAATACGACTACTGTTCTCTTTTCTTCCACATTCTTTAATGTTATTTCAGTTTTTAAAAAGCCACAATATAGACAAATTACAGGGAAATATGTTTTTATGCAAGAGAAATCATAATAGTTTTCCAAGAAAACCCACTTTCAGAAAATTTTTTTAGTTAGTTTAGTTTGAGATTTTAGAATTGCATTGATAGAGTCATGAGAAAGTCTCTAACATGGGGAATGTATTCTTAACCTTTGAATTTAGGGAAGTGATAATTTTACTGCACAGAGCATTAATCCTGAGACTCTTTCCTTCAGTGAGACATCAGCTTCCTTGCAATCAAACAATAAAAGCAAGCTAAAGGTATTTTTTTTCTTGCACAAGTTGACATAATGCAATTTCCCAAAATGCTTTACTACACGTATCATGCTTGTTTGTTCATAAGATGGTCACAGTATGCAACCAGAATGCTGCCTTGCAGGAAAACATTTTCTAGTCGACTCTTTCTCTACTCATGTTTGTTCCTCCCAGTGGATGCTGATATATAGAAACCCATTCAACCTGACTCCACACCTAAATGTGGCCCAGACCCTTTATTTGCATTGTCAATCTGCACTACAGATTCCATTCAAACTGAACTGGATTGAAAGGGGTTCTGTCCACTGTGCTTCAGTTTATGCATGCTGCCTAGAATGGCCCAACAGTAAAAGAAGCAAGAGCTGGACTTCCCTGTGTTACCCTCTGAAATTCTACAGAGTTGTTAAATCAGTAATGTGCTCATTTTTTCCTTCTTTAAGATAAAATCTCCCCTGATTCAGTCCAAGTTTTCTTCTTATAATTTCTTCCTCCTCTCTCAGGAACATCTAAAATATTCTCATTTTCTTCATGCTGTGAAATTACAGTACATGGTCTTTACGGGCAGTGTATGATGCAACTGGCAAGTGCTAAATAGTTGACCACCCACTGTGGAATAATAGTGCATGCTTGCAAAGGCACAGTAAAAGTCCATCAAATAAAGGACCAGAATTCCTTAGACAACAGTTGAAACCCCAGGGATAAAGCAGTCGAGCATCACTTCCTGCTTAAGACAGATGACACTAGTATCCAATCAAAACAGAGCAATACTCACTGGGCAAAATGCAAAGCAGATCTAGATATGAACCCCATTAGCTGCACTTGTTATCTGTCCACAAAACAATGAACAAATCTGTAGTACCGCCACTTTGGAACAATAAAAACACTATATAAACCAGTTTATAATTTTTTACAGTTCCTCATTGCAGCTGGTGATTGCTAAAATGGATGATCTCACAGTCTGCTGTGTGCCTGCCAGATAGCTTGCATGCAGATAGATGCCTTTGTGCTGTAGACCATAGAAACCTGCGTAAAATTGGCCTTCTTTCCTTAATAGAGCTGCATGAACAAAGATGAGTTTGTTGCTGACCAAGAACTGAAAGCTTTGTTTTGTAAAACTCTCTGAATGTAATGTACTTTGCCAAAAAAAAAAAAAAAAAAAAAGGTTCTCTACAAGAGGAGAAAGTAAGGAAAGAATGAAAGAAAAAGTGAGTGAGAAAGGGAAAAAAGAAAAAGAAAGGGAAAGAAAAAAAGGAAGAAAGGAAGAAAGGAAGAAAGAAAAGGGAAAGAAAAGGGAAAAGGGAAAGAAAAAAAGGGACAGAAAGAAAGAAAGAATAAGGGAAAGAAAATAGAAAAAAGTGTATACATTTTGATGGTGGTTATTTGTGACTAAAGTGGGCTGAAAGTCTTTTTTTTCTTTTTCTTTTGAAATACTGGTCACATTTCTGAAGCTGAACAAAAATGAAAGAAAAAGGAACTTTAATTAATGGAATGCCTTTTGATTTGTAGAGCAAAACTGCCAGAGCAGATGTACCAGCAAAGAGGATTAGATTGTCTCCTCTCTGACGCACTGAAAATTTCTTTTTCCCCTTGTAGTAACTCCCATTGAGGAGAGGCTGTCTTTAGTGTCTAAGATTCAGCACTGCTAAAGAAACTGTTGTATCTGGATACAATGGGCAGCTCTCACAAGACTAGACAGAATATGTGAGGAGAGAGCTAATATTCCTTTAAATCCAAGGTTGATTCTGCTTTAGTATTTAGAAAAGCCTAAATAAAAGAGAATTTCTGAATTTTCAAAGCTCATCAAATATGTATTAAAGTGAATCCTGAAACTGCCATGACTAACGTTCATCCCTTTTAAAAGCTTGAATAAATTAGATAAAGAATCTCGAACCTAAATTTGTTTTATGTATACCAGTGCATTGATTCACCTGTTTCTGAGACCTTTGCCTCTGTTGCAGTTCTCTTCTTGCTAGAGGGAAATGATAAAGTGCACATTGGACTGATAAATTTGATACACACAAATAGAACTTGATTTGCATATTCCTTGGGTATTTAATTTAAATGGGTGAAATGCTGTTTTCAAAACTCTAGTTTGCAGTAAAATCAAGACTCACTTCTATTTATTTGACATCCTTCACCCTCACTGTGAGGTGCATTCAAAAAGTATTCCTTGCAAGTGCTGTGCTTAAGTTCATTTTGAGTTTCTCCTGTACTAAGAAAATGCAAACAAAACAAAAACAAAGGAACAAGCAAACACACACATACAAAAATATAAAAGCCAAAAACAGAACAAAAAAAAACAGGTTCTACTGGAAACATGCTGAACAATGCATATGCTGAAGCTGATGATTATATAGTGGCCTAATTTATCTCAGAAGAGACCGAATGGCTGCAGAAATAAAAATAATTATGCTGTTTCATATGTTCTGCTCCACCTGTAAACCTTGTAAAGTGCATGTGTGCACAAAAAAGAGAGGCAGTGAAGAATTTAGGTGTTTTCTTTAGACATTAGACTTTGCTTTCAAGGATTGGAAAAAATTTTACAAGCCACAGCAATTATTTCTTCTCTTTTTGAATAGGGCCAGAACTTGAGCAGATACACAGACTTCAGTTTACATTTCTTTCCTTTTCAAGAAACTGCTGTTACACCCACCTTAGCCAAAAGGTAAACTGAAGGTCAGATTTCAGCAGGATGTTCCCAAGATCATGATCACACTGCTCACTTTTTGGTTGCGTCCTTCTCTGCCTGATATTTCCCTGTTGTTAGACCAAGCAGTTTTCTTCCAGACAGAAATATTTTCGCTCTTTTATTCAGAAGTTTAACTCACGGATTGTAAAATTGGTTAAAGAGTTAAAACTCTCTCAGGAAACCTCACAAGTTCTGATGTAATTGAGTCACAATCGAATGATAGGAAAGCACATTTTCACATGGGAGGAACGATTTAAGACAGGTGGTCAAAAAGAAATAATTTGGGCAACGTAATTTCAAAAGTTTGATGAATTATGTTCTCAAAGGTAAGGAAGAGATATTCTGCTACATAGGAATCTGTACCTTATTTTATTCTGCCTATGTAAAATGCAGGTTTCTCCTATTTTTTCTCCAAGATACTGAAGGGCACTATCTCTGTTGGTGTTCTTTTCTGTTTTCATTGACAGTACACATTCCCTATCTAACCTTCTAAACGTGCAATACTTTAAAAAATAGTGAATATTCACCATGTACTTCAAACAAAAAATATGCACAGAAACTTTCAAAAATGTAATCAGTACACAAAGAGTTTTCTTTTAGGTCTGAAATTTTAGGTATATTTTAAAAACAGTGGGAACACTCACTGCTTGCACTGCTAGTTCTTTTGCTCTAGCAAACAGCCTTTCAGGAGGGAAAGCAAAAGCAGGCAACTCCTTGTACATTGACTTTAAAGAAAGCAGCATGACTGGCTTTCATTATCAGGGTAGCTAGATCAGTCATCACCTAAGGGCATAACTGAGGTAAGGCATGGGACAACTCATCCATCAAGACAGAGATGAAGAAGAAGGATTATAAATTAAGAAGAAGTTAGATCAGAATGATCTAAAGGCATTAGCAGTCAGCCAGAAGCGTATGACAATGATCCTCTTCATTTCACTGAGCTACGAGGACAACAACTCTGTCCTCTTGATCTTATTACAAAAGCAATTAACTGTTTTACCAGATCAGTGGGTAAATTCACCTGTTGCTGCCCCTCCAATCTATTTTCTGGAAGGTTTGGATCTTTTGTGATGAATTTGAACAAAGTGAAATGTTAGAAGACGTAAAGGCAACACTGAGAAAGTATGGAGGTCCCCCATACTTTGTTCCTAGGAGGCCAGTTTGGCCGCTCTGGCTAAGGGCTACATTGCATCCCTCTGCAAGCCAGCTGGTGGGTGGCTTGCTGGAGTGAGGCTGCAGCTCTGAGGACCCTGGCACCAGTTTGTCAGCCTCCAGACAGTTGAAAGACGCCAACTTTGCTGATCACTCAGTCCCCTGGGAAATGAGTGCAGTCCCATGGGTGGCCCTTCTCAAAGCCACATAGCTCACCAGAGACCACAGCCTTGCATTACCAGGGTTTTTCTAAAAATGACTTCCAATGTACCACTTCTGTTTCTGGTTGTAAGATGTTCATTTTCCTGGAACGGTTTCTATTGTTAATCGTAAAAGAAAATTCAAAGCCTCAGTTTTCTTGCATCTGAACTGGCTTCCCAGTATTTTTCTTGGTTCAGAAATGAGCCACTTATTGCTATCCTGGTAAGTCATTGGATTTTTTTAGGTAATGATGTTCAAGTTCAAATGAAACCTTTCAAAATTTGTTCTTCCTCCAAACCAGGTGATGTATTATACTTAGCTACTACAAAGCCAGATCCGTACATTGACATGAGAAGTATTTTCACCTTTTCCTCAAAGAGTTCTATCCATGAACAGTACACAAATCACTTTTATTTAACCAACCATAAGTACTGCAAAACACAAAGTCATCAGTCAGCAGGGAAACTGGCAAGGTCAGCAACAACAACTTAATAATGGTACTACATTGTTACTACAACTTTTCCAATACTGAGACAGCAGATGGGTTTCTACAATGAATCTAATGGTATGACCAGCATTCATTAGAAAAGTTATCTCAGGTAAAGAGTTTACTGATGTCAGCTACTTCCCACACAAATACACCTACTCTGCAGTCCTTTCTTCTACATTTACCTCACATAAAGATAATGTTCATGTAACAACATGCACAAAAATTCGTCTTACTTTTCAGAGAACAGTGATGCACTGCTCTTGACTGCTCAGTGGTAGCTTGCTTGCTTAATTATATCCAGTTGTTGACCCTTGCTCCAGCTTTGAATACTAGAAAAAAAAAAGAAGTGAAATAAATATAAAGTTATTATCTCTTGGCAAAATTGAATATTCTTACAAAATTTTTATGCCATGTGAACAGGTCCCTAAACTGTACATTCTAAAACTAACTAGATCCTTAGAACACAATTTCCAGAGCTTTTACCACCATGGAATAAAAATCCAAGACAGGAAGAGATGTGGATTGTTGTTCACATAGTGCAGAGAATCAAAGAGTAAATGCTTAGACCAATTTTAAGAATTTATTAACATTTTAATTAGTAACATGATTTTAGCTGTGAAGTAATACTCCTGTGATAATTGATGAGAAGCAGAGGATTCAGGCGGGGAGAACATTTTCCATATATTTCCTAGATTTTGACAAAATTTTCTTCATGTTTATTTTTTTCATTCTCAGCTTCAAGTTTTTAATGCAGTAGTTCTCATTCATGGCTATAAATATCAGAAGAAAGAAATTTTAATATTGAATTATTGGAAGAACTACGGAACTCGTCTTCCTTTAAACTGCTTTTATATATTTATATTAGATATTATTTAAATTAGACACTGTCCTTGATATGTATGTATCTGTAGTAACAGAACAAAAGCCCACATTTTGGGCTTGTGGATGAAAATTGAATTAGCAACAGAATGTAGTGTGAATGAGTTCATCACAGATATTTTCATAACATCGTTATAACCACTTAACATGCACTTGATGTGTAATTAAATTCACAATTGAATCTGTTTTGTTTAATTATATTCATATCTACAAATGCAGTGACCTTCTCTTCTCTTCTCTTCTCTTCTCTTCTCTTCTCTTCTCTTCTCTTCTCTTCTCTTCTCTTCTCTTCTCTTCTCTTCTCTTCTCTTCTCTTCTCTTCTCTTCTCTTCTCTTCTCTTCTCTTCTCTTCTCTTCGCTTCGCTTCGCTTCGCTTCCCTTCCCTTCCCTTCCCTTCCCTTCCCTTCCCTTCCCTTCCCTTCCCTTCCCTTCCCTTCCCTTCCCTTCCTTCTCCTCTTCCCTTCCTTCTCCTCTTCCCCTTCCCTTTCCCCTTCCCCTTCCCCTTCCCCTCTTCCCCTCCCCATCTTCTTCCCTTCCCTTCCCTTCCCTTCCCTTCCCTTCCCTTCCCTTCCCTTCCCTTCCCTTCCCTTCCCTTCCCTTCCCTTCCCTTCCCTTCCCTTCCCTTCCCTTCCCTTCCCTTCCCTTCCCTTCCCTTCCCTTCCCTTCCCTTCCCTTCCCTTCCCTTCCCTTCCCTTCCCTTCCCTTCCCTTCCCTTCCTTCTCCTCTTCCCTTCCCCCTTCCCTCTCCTCTTCCCTTTCCCCTTCCCATTCCCCCCTTCCCCTTCCTCCCTTCTTCCCTTCCCCTCTTCCCCTCCCCATCTTCTTCCCTTCCCCCCTTCCCTTCACAACAGAGTTAGAATGAGCAGAGTTACATTCAGATAAAGTAAGACTATATCTACTGATAGAGAGATGCAGGCCCTTTATATTTCTTCTTTTGATGCCACTCTTCGTGTTGTAGTTTATCTACCCAGGTACTGCAACATTTGTTTCTCCTTTAATATTCCTTATTTTGTTTCACTATTTTCCTTAGAAAGTCTTGCTTGATCTTATAGTCCTGCAGCAAACACATCTCTACAGCAGACCCCAGAACTTTCAAGTCACTCACAAATCCAAAACACGCAGTTATTATTGTATCTCTCAAAATAGAGAATCTTCTAATTGATTCTGAAATTACCTACTCTGCAATGCATCTCACTGCTGCTTTTTTCTGTAATTAATATCATTGTTTTTCTTTTGTTCTTCCCATCAAACACAACTTTGAAGGTTTTATATTTATAACTTGAGAGCTAAGAATCAGTTACTTTGTGCTATATATTATTTGATTTACACTCTGTCCTTGCTAACTCCAAGATCATGTGGGGAATCAGAGAGCATCTGATTGGTAAACCTGTACCTGGGTGTTCTTGCCTCCTACTCTGTGACACAAGAATGATTAGCACAGTAAACCTTACTGATGACTGCACCTCTCCAGCTGCACAGTGACAGCACACCTACTGGAAATGTGATCCATAGGAGAAATTTCACAGTCACTCTGGCTGTTATTCCCAAACCAACTTGCAAAGCACAGGGCTGGGTTATCAGGCAATTGTTACCCCATTAAGGCTTTGAGCAACTGGCTCTAGTGGTAGGTGTCTCTGCCTGTAGCAGGGGGACACCTCTTAAAGGTCCCTTCTAAACCACACCATTCTATGATTCTGTGATTAACAGAGAGGTATCCAAGGCTATAAAAACAGAGTACTTAATAGCTTCCGTACTCAGTTTCTCTGGAAAGGAGGAACAAACAAGAAGTGTTATATTAATAAGAGGAGAAGATAGGGGCAGAAAATCCCAGAAGTAATAAGCAAGAAAATAAAGAGGTTTTTTGCTTCAGGAAAGAAAAACAAAGCGGATAGGAGAAAGACAGACGATTATGTTGCTCTGTGAAGGCAGTTCACACAGAGGAGCAACATGCAGCTTTGCCATTCAAAACTCCTCTCAAATACTTCAAGATGAGAGATTACTTAGCATTTGGATACAGTGTAATCCCACTCTGTTTTTCATGCAGAAAAACCCAATTTAGGTGTGTAATTCTGACAGAGAAACAGACTTTGGGTGCGTGCCACAGGTAGGAGGGAGCAGAAGAGGAATTCCTAAAAACAGAACCTATCTCCTCAGTGCAATCTCCTCAGCATATGTGAATTTTGAGAGGTTTTTCTCAAGCTTTCCATCACTGATACGCCTAGAAAGATTAGCATATAAGTGATTAGGTATGTATGTTGACTTGAAAAGAGCTTTCATCATCTGTCATTCAAAAAATTTATCTTGATGTTTATTACACAATCCAATTCTGACCAAGTAACCACCATTGGAAAAAAAATTCCTAAAACCATGAGCAATTCCACCAAAATAAACTCTTCTGAGGTTCAATTCAAAATAACTCAGAGTAAGCTGGCCTTCAAGGAAATATGATTCACTGTTACCCCCCTCACACACTCCTAAAATCAGACATTATAGACTTTCTGTCATTGAGTTTTCCTCTAATCAAGGTTCAGTTATTCTTTAAGTGTGTCTTAAAAGAACTCTGCTGTTTTTGTTTTCAAAATCTGGAGTTGTCACCAGGGCATGTTTGTATCCCTGAAAGAAAGGTCAGGACAGAGTCTAAATTGGCATCAATTTGCTGAAATCCATGAGCTTCCATAAAGCTGAGTCTATTTACATCAAATGCCTGCCTGGCCTTTTGAGAACAAGATTTCATTGTTATCATTATTATCATTTTAAAGGCTATCAAGGCAGTAACATTTATGCAATTTATTTTCTGAAACTTGAGCTCATAGAAAGAAAGCAAAAATAATAAAATCTACTTTTTCTTTATTCATTTTCTAATTAAGTCCACATGGAGAAAATTGCTACTCTAAAAATAATTTGGTATATATTCTTGTTCTTGCAAGCATGAAAAATTTTTTAGCAAACACAATGGCATGAAATGTCCCTTGTAATAGGCTCAGTGGTTCTCACAGCTAATAGTGACATTATATCATAAGAAAAAGTCCATAATGTTCCTCCACCATTGAACCTAATAAACAAGCATACTAATATATGCACAGAAATTACCCCTAAGCCTCCTTCTCAGAGACTGATGCTGCTCCTTGCTAATGGGAACAGTATTCAGAGCAAAGTCATAGCAGTTGTGTTATCTCTAGAGCTACTTTACATCTGATGTTGCCTCACAGGTACAGAGAATTCAGGATTTACTCTCACTTCATACCACTGGATGGGCAACAAAACACCAGTTAGGTGCAAGATGCACTGAGGCTGCAGGCTGGGCTGAGATCATGCAGAGCACAGTTATGGAAGAGTTTCTCCTGCTGATAGCCAAAGGTCTCGCTTGTGGGCAGAGTTCCAGAGCTGCCTTTGCTCACAAACAGCACAAATTATCACAGGTCTGCAATAGCAGCACTTAGTTTTAGATGGACTAAGAGTTGCCAGGCAACACAGTGACCCTTTTTGTTCAGAGGCATCGTTTTGTTAACTGTAATTGTATATACTATCTCCACTTTAATGAGAGATACCTAGTAAATTATACAGAGAAACATTTCACTAAAGAGAACAGGGGCACCCTGAGAAACTCCAGCTGTTACTCATCAATATTTATTATTCATATGCCATCCTGGTTTTCTGTGTGAGGCACTTCACATTGCAACAAAGACAAAAGCAAAAGAAGCTACCAGTTGACATCTGGCAACTGTGAATATAAAAGTTTAGCTGTTTGATTCTATGGCCTTCAGGCAGGATACTCTTGGCTTAATAGGATTTTCACTGCCTAGTGAACAGTTTGCATTAGGTGACCAAATGACCACAAGAAGTTCTCTAATATATTAATAGTCTTCATTTTTCTACTGGGTAGTATTAAAACCTTGTATTATCCTGTCCTTTCATCTAGAAGGATGAAGGGCAGAAGGATGTGAAGATTGAGAACGGTGTTGTTTGCCACTGCCTTTAGAATACCAGATGTTTCAGGTTGGCAAAAACATGTGCCTGTTTGTCTGATACTGCTGTGCTTCGGTTGAGGGTCTTTGCAGGAGAAATGCCATTTGAGTATATGCAGCAAACATAGAGAGGGATGATAAAACACAGGTAGAAAAATGGAAGAAAAATCCAGTTGAAGTCCTCTTCCTTTCATCGCCATCTCTGACTTCTGCTCTGGGTCCTACAGTACTTGAGAGAAGTTCCAAATTCTAGGGACAGATAAACCAATCTGCCTACCTACAGCACCCTGACATCACAAGGTAAATGTACCAATGGACTTTGAAGTGTGAGCCCAAACGGACTACAGAGCATATTTGTTATTTCATGGGACATCATATTGAGTGAACATTCTCAGAGCAGATAGACAAATCATCTCTGATATAATTAAGGATATGCTTTGTTGAAGCATCTGCTTTGCAGAGATGGCTCATTTGGGGTTGTCTTTTTGCCCATTAATTAGAGTTTTGGAGACCAGGTAGGGAGGGGCATAGAGAGCAAAATTTTCCACATACTTTGGGTGATGAATGACAACAAAGTACAAAAGAATTGGCATTGCTTTAATTAAGCCTTCAGGTCTGTGTAATAAAAACACTGGATTTGTGAATAATAGTCAAAACACCTAACTTTCTCTTCAGAGAATGAAGAGATGTATTATTCAATAATGCCATGGATACTAGAAGAGTGGGCAGAGCTGTGGTGAGCAAGAGAGAATTACAGGCCATATGGCAGCAAAGCCCACACAGAAAAAGCAATTGTAAATCCACAGCAGCGGCAGCTGCCTGAAGGGACTGAGGGACAGAAAAACCCTAAAAAATCCTTGGAATTGTAAAACATTTTGGTGTGGGGAGTACCCCTGGGGCTAAAACTCTTGCTGTAGCTGTGAGTATGGATGTAATCCTGGTTAAAGCTCTTTTGACACCCAAGAACATCTCCACTGGCTCATTCATCTCTCTGTTCCCTGCCCCTCCATCCTTCCCAAGACGATTTCTGTGCTCTTATGAAGATGAAAAAACCTTGAAGAACCAGTCCTGTACCTAATCTGGAAATTCCCTACATACACCTCTGCAATGAGACGATAATTTAGATGTGGCACACAATCAACAGGAGAGCAAAGGAGCCATGAATTAGTTATCAACCTCCACTCTTTAATCCCTGGCAACAGCAACTTTGGGGTGAAGAAAAGTAGACACACACAGACAAGTGTTAAAGTATAACCCTTTACCAGAGGACACTACACCCAAACAAATGTTGCAATAGCTTCTTCTGTAAGTGTACAAAAACCTGTAACATCTCAAATGCCATGGAAGGAACAAAAAATGGAAAGAAATACTGCTCATTAAAACACAGTACCTAACAAAATGAGGCTAGGAGGATTTTGTCTATGATTTCCCGTTTGAATGTGAGTGTATCTTTTACAAAAACAGCCAACATTGAAGAAAACTCATAGTAATGATGAATTCATCAAAACCTTGAATGAGATGTTCCTCTGTGTAGTTAGCCTTACCATAATAAGCTAATGAGTAGTAAAAAATTGCTTTTTAATAGCAATCACTCTGTGCAGCTTTTAATTATCCACAAGTTTCCTGTAAATTATCACCATCTCCAACCAAGCAGTTCCATACCCACTAACATATCTGAAGCTTCAAGAAAATCTTTGGTGATCTGGCTGTCTCATTCAAGTTGCTCTCCCTTGTCCTTCCAAAGTCAGATACTTAGAGCAAATTGGCATAGCTGGGGAATGGTGAAAGTTTTACTTGCCAGTTAAAAATCAGTTATTACATTGCTATTTTTCTCTTTTGCTTAACATTCATTTTTCATGAAACAATTTGTGCCCTCATTTCATTTTGAATGCAGTACATATGGGAAAAGGCTTCCATGTGGCATCAGTGATCATAACAGATGATCCCCTTTGGGCAAACATGGGCTCTTAATGGAAAAAGTGCTGACCAAGGTGTCAGGTACCTTATCGCAGTGGAATAAATTCAGTTTTGAAGTGAAGGAGTTTCACTTTAATGTTCCTTTTTAATGACGTTATCTGCTAGCCATTATCCTGCATCACAAGCAATGTTTAACTTAAAGATACATATCAGATATAAAAACAGAATTGGAACTTAAATCAGTTAATGAACACAGTTGGTTAAATTGCCGAACTAACTCATGGGAAGGGTGATTATCATTTCAGTTTATTCTTCAGCTGTCACTCATTTCTGTAAAGGGAAATTATTGTTACTTTTTACATGGAATCATCAGTCAGACTCATGGGTGCCTGATGAACTGCTATAAAACACACGTAGAAAATAAAGAGTCAAGTCATTCATTATTTTCTCTTGTACACCACTTGTAGATAAGGTGCCAGCTGCAGGGAAATCTCTCTCTGCCCCACACTTCAGTTGCAATAGGCCTATTATTCAGTGCCAGGCTATGGTTTCCTAACTTTTCCGGCATCAACTCAATAGTAGCGTCAGCTGGGCATCATGCCATGTACATCATCTATGCCTCATTTACCCTCTTGCTCCCAATTAGCTCGATCATGATGATCAGGAGAAAGACCTTTGGATGGAAGGCACATATTTATTTGGCCAACAGTCTAGTAAAAGGAAGGAAGGATAAGGAACTCATAAAGGGGAGGAAGGATGGATTGTGATCTTGGCTGTTCCGCAAATGCTCTGCGTGACTGCCACTTCTCTCAGCCTCCTCTTCTCCTTCCCCCTCAGCTGGGATAATTCTTTGCTTTGCTCCTGGGAGTCCTGTGAGCCACTCAGATGCTACTGTGAGAAGAGATAGAAACGACTATAAATAAAGTGGTCCAAGAACTTAAAATAAAATAGCAGGATTAAACAGTCATGTTCACAGATCTACAGTTACTGGCTGGTGTCTGTTTGTCAAAAATCTTTGTTGAATTTCATGTCACCGTATTTTGTTTGCTATGGCTGTTATGTTGTAAAGCAGTGATCTCAGCTGTAATCTAAAAAATGAATGCAGTTATTTTGAGCAGAAGAGAGAAATCTTCTGTGCAATAGTTACAAGCCACAGCAATATAGCTGTGAGAGAGAATGCTGTATTATGTGTCCAGCAAGTAGTAGTAGCATCAGCACACAGTATCATTGCTCCTTGCAGTGGCCCCTACATTCAAGATGCAAATAGGGCAAGTAGCATTTGTATTGTGGACCAGAAAGTATGATTTACAACTCCCTGCTATTGACTTCATGACATTATCTGTCAGTGTATGGACAGGTCACTTAAATGCAAAGATCCTGTATCTCTCTGCACAGTATTGTAGGAGAAGTGAATATGTGAGATAGGCAAATTTAGGAAGAGATATAAAATCTCTCCCCAGTAGTTACAGAGCAAATCTTTATTGGACAGAAGTCCTGAGATTGAGATCTCTTTTGGCTTCTAGGCATAGTTTCTGCAACCTATTGTTTTCTCTTATGAGATCCTAAAGCAAAATGTTCTTTCTGAAAAGAAAAACTTTGAATTAATGTTGCATGAAGTCCACCAGCCCATACCCAATTCTGACATGACGGACATTTAAGGCCTGTAGAACCAGTTTGGAAGTGCCAACAACCAACATGGGGCTTACAGCAGTCTTGGAGCATGGAAATATGTCAAAATCCAAGCTAAAGGTCTCATCCAGATCATCTGTCCATTTCAGGCCAGGAAGGTGGTGAAAGTCAACTGCAGATCCTGTCTGATTGGGCCTGGGACCTTTGCCTTTGTACCATCATTAAAACAGTCCATTTTGGTCCCTAAATACATCTCTTGTTCCTTCATCCCCAGGCATTTGTCATAGTTTGCCAATTTGGCTGTGACCCTCCACCAAAATGAGTGATGGTTGAATGTAAAAAGACAGAGATTGATAAGTGATGCTGTTTTTATGCCATTTGGTAGTAAGTATGGGCATAAGGCTTCTTAAAATGTTTACCTACAAAGTCCTGCTAGTACACTGGTGCGATTTTTCCTAGCAGAAATAGTTCTCAGAAAGACTGCATCCTTTAAAACTCATATTATTTATACCTACATTATTTAAAAGTAATGCCCGTGTTCCATCTAAACAGGCTTTCTGTAGGAGGCATTGACTAGAGTGTAAACAGCTTACTTTACCTACACACACTTGTATGACTCCTACTCCTCATTCAAACACTTTGAATTTGTTGTGCATAGCAAAGAGATATTATAGTACTTGACTTTACAGACATGCTTCACTAATTTTTTAGAGATCAAAAGCAAATCTACATGAAGTCTTCAGGAATTAATTTTATTTCATCTCTATTGTAGAAAAGCATTTGTTCACTTTCACATTTCTTTACTAATTTGAAGACTAAAATTTTTGTTATTTTATAATGATCACAATTCTAATTATTTCCAAAATTAACTCCGAATGTCATTGAAAGCCTTAAGTCCTTTAGAAAAAGGCTGATTTTTATCCTTGGAGTGTGCTCAGAAACAGTTATCCAAACTTATTCTGGGATTCATGTGGTTCCATCCTGCTTTACAGTTCCTATCCAGGAGTTACATATTGTGATGTTGTTAACATGTCTCTGAAGTTACTTGCACAAACTAAAAGAATAGTTAACAGAGTTCATTCTCATGTTTGTAGAAATAGGCATTGAATTTATATATTGTGACTATTTTATTTAATTATATGGCCAGCAAAATGGTGAGAAGCAGAATTACTTTGTTAAAGCATTAAAAAACAATACCCATATCAACAACCCCAATCCTTCTTTGTTCCCAGGGCACAACACAGAATGTCAGTGAAAGAGACACATCTCAATTCCACCAGTATTTGGAATGCTTTCTATTTCTCCTTCAGCAGACTTTCCACCAGGCACTGTAACCCCAAGCATTCTGTCATCGTTCTACAAATAATTAACAAGGAGATCATTTTAGTTGGGCAAATGTCTGAATACACCCATTGCTCTGTAACATGGGAACATTGGGAATTGGATGGTTATGTAATGGCAATTATATGCAATTCCAAATAATTTGGAACGCTACACGAAGAATAACGCAAAAGTCATGGACAGGAAGCCTCCTTTGCAGACAAAAGAAAATGCTGGTTTTCAACAGTTTTGAACTGAAATAAGGAGTGGAAGAAATGGTTGCTCTCTTAAAAAACGTACTTTAGTGCCAAACATTTTGGAGACATTGTTGAAGAACAGTCTTTCCTCACATAGAGGTTATCCCTGTGATGCTGCCAAGGTCGGTGCCTGAGTGGGTGATTTGCCAAGTAAGTGCCAGTTGTGCAATATATACTGCAGCAGGCATGGAAGCAGATTTTACTTTCACACCCGCCTTCTGAATTGGCATTCTTTGCCTCTTTTGTGCCACTGTTGCTTCTCTTTCCCATTCCGTGCCCTCTCTTTTCACTGGAATGCCCTCACTCCTCACAGTTGAATGTCCCACTGTTTGCTAGAAAGCAAGACTTGCTGAATATGGATTTTATGGAAGTCACACAGGAGAGATGCATAGTATAACTCGCTACGTATTTGATGAACATGGTGACCTTTACAGGGAGTATGTTTTTTCAACAAAATCTTCGTATTTTGTCATATGTACGTGTCTACCTTATATAACAGAGATTAAAATAGCTTTTCATTCCCTAGGAGTTCCTTTTCTTCAAATCATTCTGTCTTCATGTTTGTACAACTTTTGCTTCACCTTCTCTCGAATCTTGATTTTCTTCAGATGTCCTCTCCTAAGGGTTTGCAAATTTCCATTAACTATTTTTCTGTTTTTCAGACCTTAACCATGAGTTTTCAGTCAAGACTCCAACAACACAGCGTAGAGACCTATATGAACTTCTTTCTGAATGCTAATACACGTATTCTCTCATGTAGTTTGTAGAAGATGTTTTAGAAAAAGTGTTAATTGATGGCTACACTTATGCGCTCAAATGTACAGCATTGAAATCCTAGGTTTCTGAAAGTTGGATGTTTCCAAGTCTGGCTGAATTGGAGAATGAGATCCAAGATTTAGATTGCCGTTCTGCAGATATTGTTTTTCAGCCCAGGCCTCATACAGATCACAAAGTCTTCCTTCTTTGGGGCTCTATCTGTAAGAAGGTGAGAGCAGGGCAGGTTGAGCAGGCCAAACAGCACTGTATCTCTAGAGTCCCACACCTACTCCTTGGTCTCCAGAGTAGGAGGGCAGCCTTGCATCTTTTGAAGTTGCATAGTAACCTCATTCCTTCCAAGAGCCAAGAATGAGCTGGGGACCAATGGTTATTCTGACGGTTTGGATGTATATACAGGTTGCCTTAATTGCACAAGCCTTCACTTGTCGGTCAGGTAGCTGTATTAGTCAGAATGCATGCTCTGGTCCTGGGGCAAGCATTAGGAGTTTCTACTTAGCTAGCATCTCTTTTATTGTGGCTTAATCCACCTCAAGCTTCTTTTTCCTGTTACCCCAGGGTGTGCACGTAGGCAATTACTGCAGCTCAGCCACTGCTTGGTCAGTTGTTAAATATAGTAACATGAAGGGTTGCAGGAGCTCTGAGTCATAATACCTTTGGTGAACTGCTCTAAGATGGATCACTTAAACTGCTCCTTGGTTCAGGAATGAGCCCAAATGTTAAGCCAACTGAGTAGTGTATTACAGTATTTTGTGTATGTCTTTTAGGCAGAAGAGACAGAAGGGGTTTCATTGTGAAGGGCTTATCAGGCCTCCAGGGATTTGAGAGATCCAATTAATACATCCTCTTAATGGTGGCTACTGCCACTGCAGAGTGACTGTTCAGCAGTTTCATACCTGATAGGCACAATGTCAGTAGAGTCCTTGCCATGCAATGATTTTGCCATGGGGTATTATTCTTTGGAGACAAGTTATTAGTTACCATCTATCAGCTATCAATAGGAAACAAACAGTAAAGATATCCTACTAGGAAAAGGGGGGTGGGGAATGACTATCTGAAATGTCTGAATAATATTCTTTTTTATTTCCGAGGAAAATATGTATTTGTCTAAGCAAATGTAAAAAAGTAGCTATTAAGAAAGTGTTGTTAGCACTCTGTTTAGCATTGCTGTCAGAGTTTTTCAGCTTAGGTTCATGAAACTTAAGAAAGAGGAAGTACAGCATTTGTATGAGGAGAGAATGGGAATGAATAGAAACTCATTATTTTCTTCAGAAACATTATTGAATAGGTCATATTCTATAAAAGGGAGGAGAAAGTTTGCAGGTGTGAGTCTTGGGTGAACTTTGAATTACACATTAAATACTTTGCAGAATACTGATATCTTCACTTGGCTATTACTGGACTCATAAGAACATCAGGTGTACCGCCTACCACTGTTTTCAGCAATCTTAGTAGACAGGAATCTTGCACAAGCTTCCCAAAATTTATTTGAAGAATTTTATTGCACAATGTATCTTTAAGTAGTTTAACTAAATTTGGAGGGAAAAAAAAACCTCTTCCTACACTAACTCAGTTATGATTTTTTTAATAGCCAGTGGTTATTAACTTCCTAACAGAAATTGTGACAGTATGCTCAAATTATCTTGTTCTTCCAGAGCCTGTATCAAACCAGAGACTTCATTTTATCTCATTATTTCCATAGTTATATGACTCCATATACTTAACATCTACGTTAAGCTAGGACTTTGTTAGTACCCAGTATCGCCGAAGTTATGGCTCTTCACAAATTAAAAAGAGCACAACAGAATAAGTCTCCTTTCTTGGATCTTAAATTCATAGGAGGTAATAGAACATAGGAAGAATAGAACCCTTGAGCATCAATAAAAGAAGAGTGTCTCACTGCCGAATAATCCATCATCATTCCTATAACAGTTTTTGAATGAACTCCTTCAGAACAAATGCTAGGCTCCTCTTTGCTGTCACTTTCATTTTCTTTCACTCTCTCTCTTCCCTGTTCTTCCACCACTCTTCTGGTATCAGTTTCGTATTCTTATTCTCTTTCTCAGCACATTGTAGACTCATTTTGTGTTTAGGCCTCACAAAGGTGGAAGTCCTACTCTCACAGATCTTTAGGGAGCCAAAAAGAGTAAGCCTGATTCAAACAATGCAATACTTTAAAATGATACAGAATGAGCTAACTTCCATTTTGAGGCCACAAGCCCACCATGTGTTGACAGCCAGTCCCCTGTAAGCTATAGCCTGTGCTTGGAGGCATCACTGATTCCCATCTCATTGCATTCTAATATTAGAAGGGAAACTGCACTTGCATCTGCCTCAAAAAGGGAAAGAAAATTAAGAGGGCATACAAGAGGGCATACATTTAAATTTTCTTTAGTTTAAAAGTGCAACAAAATGTTTTATGAGTTTGAAACTTAAATTTATTGGGACATAAATGCATGGATAGTACTTTTCCTTAATTAGGAACTGCTTATAAAGAAATCCACTGGTGTGTCTCCGCTGATAAACTGGCTTTATCCTGCTACCCATCAAATTCATTTATTGCTATTAAGGGGGCAACTATTAAATACATAGATAAATAGCTATTAACCCAACCAGTGCACATAGCTAGATTCTCCACCCTTTTTCTGGGGAGTTTAAGACAATGTTTTCTGAGTAACTTACACTCCTTGAGTGTTTGTATTTCTCTAGTCACATTAACAGTTATTTCATGCATGATGGCTTACACTTTCTTTTGCCATTTCTGTGATGCTGTCCTGGTAAAACCCATCTGTAGATCACATGCTTGGGCTAACAGCTCAGTTTAGGGAAATGTCACAACATGTCCTGCCACATGGATCCTTCTGATATAAAAGCCAGAACACTGAAAGCATCAGTTCTTTTTGCTGGGCTTATTACCAATTCCTTTTTCAGGCATCCATCATCAAATACACCCTTCAGTGGATTTGAAGCCTCTTCTAATTTAGTTGTGAAGAATATTTCAGCATTTGGTGTGTCAATAATTGGGCTATTGTGACCATGGTGGAATTCAGAGGAAAAAGCAGAGGTTGCAGAAAGAAGAATTTAGAAAAATGATGATGAAATCAATCTCTTTGATAAAATTATTGTTGTGTTTGCAGCTGCTCTGTAAATTCTCATTGATGAGAATTTATTTTTGAATGCCTGGAGTCTGCTCATGTTATTATCCAAAATGCAATACTTGAAACATAGCGGAGTGCAAATGTGAGGTGAGAAAATCCTAGTACAATTCATTAGTGTATCTAAGCAACCAAGGAGCAGACTAGATGTGCTGTCTCATGGTCTTCTGAAACTTTCCTGTTCCTGCTACTCACCAGCATGGCCCATTCTGTCAACTGATTTAAAATCTGAAACTTTGATGAATCTGATTCCAGGTAAAGTAACATGATTAAGCTGTGTTTTAGCATCATAGACACATCTAAATATTCAAAAGAGCTGTTACAGGCTGAGAAGAATAAACTTTACATCTCTGCTTCATTTACGATGATGTGCCTCTCATCGCTTTCTTCTCTTCCTCAGCACCACTCTCCCCTCCTCCTTCCCTTTTCAACTCTTAGTTCTTTCATTGATTCCCATTCAGGCCTTGCCCTCTGCATTCAGTTTTTGCTTCTCATTCCCCTTTGCCCGCTCCCCACCCTGCCTGCTCCTTTTTGGGTTCAGTTCTTCTTGCTTCAGGCTTTTATTTCTCTGAGGGATTTGAATAATCACTCCTTCTTTTTTGATCTCATTGTCAACTCAATAGGTCTTGCTGCCTTCCACTCTCTCCTCAAAAGGTAGGTTTCCAAAGAACGTATCCCCTTGAGAAAGGAGGAAAGAGACCTCTGAAACTCACTGACCCTTTCTAAACTGGATACTCCATTGTGCATCGTGGAATTAGGCATTTTTCCATTGTCTGAGAATGTTAACTTTGTTAGTATTTTTTTTTAATGAGCACATTAAATTTCTCCTTAGACTTAAAAAAAAAATGTAACTTTGCCTACTACTCTATCATGATTAATTTATTTCTCCTCTTGGCTAATGGTCAGTTTTAAGAAGTCTATAATTTAGTCAAGCACTAAACTCTTTGTAAAACATCAGGAGGAAGAGTAGCCCTTGCAAAAGGCTGATAAATGTTTTAATATTATACCAAGTAGGAATCTAAAACAAAGCAGACACATAGTATAAATTTTCAACCACATTTTCAAAATGCCCTTGAAATCTTACATTTGCAAGTGAATGCCTTTCAGTGAAACTATGCACAGCTGAGCATCTGATCACACTACATGGCCAGAGAATATTTTCTCATTTATTCTTGTACTTCACCATTGGTCAAACCAAGGAAAAAAATCCAAGTTAGGGTATCTTGGAGATATATATTAATGGCGTATTTCAGAGTCATGTATATTCAGAATGAATTAGAGAACAAATAAATTAGAGAAAAACCCTGCAGCTCATGTATAAGGCTGGCTTGCTCTTTTCGCTATATATGGACAATGCAGGAAAAGAAAATTAACAGTACTGTGCAGTCAGACACACAAAACAAGACGACCTTGAGCCAAACATCTTCAGGGTCAAGGGTACTGGCAGAAGGCAGTCAGCTAAACTGTTTGCTCCTTAGGTATTTTTGCAATGGCAAACAACTGTAAATTTGCCTACAGCCCTTCTTGTTAGGCCAGGAAATTTTAAAACATTTTTTTTTCCAACACTACCTGGAAAACAGGGTACTAAATAAGTACCCAAAATAAAATGAATGCAGAACCATATGGTTAGTTCTGACTACCATCTTGCAGAGAAAAAAAAAAATCACTCACGCTTCTGTTCTGTACTACAGATGGTTCTGATGGAGAGCCTCATGCAAAGCCACATTTCTGTTGCTGAGACAATATGAAGACAATTCTGAAAATCTATTTATGGAATATTTTGCTTCTATTGGATAGGTAACCAGAAAGTACCGTTGCTGCCAATTTTACCCTCTTTTATCAGTTTCTATCAGCAGAATTCTTATTTCTACCTGTCAAACTCAGTCTGTTTTTACTTCATCTTTTTGTCCATCGAAAGTCTGGTAATGTCTTCTAAATGTGTTGATGTAACAGTGGTCTGTAGTAGGTGCATAGTCGGCACACATCTGACTCATCAGTTTACTTCTGTGAACTGTCCACTGGAGAAAAAAAAGTCCAAGATCTCTTTTCTTTAACACTGTAATTCCCATTCATCTCATTTGTTTTCTTTTTAAGGGAAGATGAAAGCCAACGAGTAAGTTTAACAGATTGATTTTCATTTCTTTTTCTCAATTACATAAGGCAGTAGTGGGCCGAATATTCTTTCCACAGATATCAAATACTACAAAAAATATTATTGCAAAGCATATATATTTAGAATGATCTCTTCACAAAAAATAGAAACATTCCTTTAACATCAAAAATCCATTTTAATGTCATCTGCCTGCGACCATAATATTATGAATTTGTCTGTTCCCCTCAAACTGAAAAGTTGAAAATGCAGCCCATTATCCCTTTTACTCCTCTTTGCCCTTTGCAAGGATTTGAATAAGATTTCCATATCTACTTTTACCACTTACATTCTGTTTCACAAATAAGCTGTTTTGTGTAAATGCAGATAGCACACGTTCACAGGCATTCCTGTTCTACATTCAGTTTCTACTAGTTTGCATAATTTTCTCTTTACAGATTCTTACAAAAAGTGACAGGGGAATGGAAGTCTTTTTTTTTTTACCCCTCAGCCATGAATTCCATCTGTTGTCATGGCACTGAACCCAGAGCTGAATAGCAGCCAGCATTGCTTTTGATGTTCTGTAGGATTAGCAGAGATGTCTGATGTTATTGTGCAAGATTTTTCATAGGAATAGCTGTACCTGAGCCTTATGCAAATGTTCAATTGCTAAATTAATAAATAAATACACTGTGCCACAAAAATTTACATTCTGGGGGCATTTTCTTGGACCTTTGCTATTTCCACAGTGGCACACAGAACATTTTTACGCTTCCTATCATTTCTACAAACACAAACCAATACTTTGCAGTATTTTGTTAGAGGCAGTTGAGAAGAAAAAAAAGGTTCAATGGACAATGAAATATAATTGATGATCTGTACCTGAAGACCTATTGAAGACAAACATTATCTATGTGATCTTCTGATAAAAATATTTCATGATTTGGCTCTATCACTGATTCTATCACTGATGTTTTTTGTAGATCTGTGAAGTAGATAAATTTTCTACTGATCCTAATTAGAGGCAATTTTCAGTGCTTAGGATGTGCAGGTTGTGCTACTTTGCTACTTCAAACCCTCATATCCCTTCACAGACATTAATCAAATTTTCTCATTTGCCCATAAAGTAAAAGAGCTTTTTTGTTTGTTTCTTTTGCTTATCAAGATAAATATCAGTGCTGCCTGGCAGATTTTCCTGCTACCTCCTTTTCATCAAAGTCTTTCAGTGAGTTGTACTATTTAAGGGTATACTTCAAGAATCATGAAGAATGTTTAAATGCTGATGATCTTCATTGCTAGAAAGACTTCCAAGTTTCAAGATGAAGTTCCTTAACAATACAGAGAGCATTTCAGCTTGGCACAGGTTCAGGAGAAGGAAGCATAAACAGTTTTCTGCAATAGATAATTATGAAGGGCAGCAAATGGTCCAGGCTAGTCTTTTCCTATCTGTAAGAAACTAAATTTGCTTCTGCTTCTCAGGGAGCATCCAGGTCATATTGGTCCAAGTCAGTAGCAATTGACACCTCCTGTACTCAATATTCCTCCCCTGCAGGAGCACAAAGTCCATTTATTGTACGAGTTCCCATGGAGAAGCAGTCTAGCACTTCATTCTTGTTGGAGTGACTTTCAGTTTTGCCTCTACTGCTAAGAGGTCTTTTCTCAGCTTTGGTCCAGGTCTTACTTTTTCTCTTACTTTTGGTCTTACTAACTGCTACACAGCCTATGAGGTTCTCAAGAATGGCATTAGACTATTCTGAGTGTTCACAACTCACGTTGTCTTTTTCTTATATGAAATATATTTAAATAAAACTGTGCAGCCAGATATGCTAGTGTTTACATGATGTAAATCCAAATCAGTAGTAGTGTCCTGAACTTACTTTGGTGTAAATTGATATTAATTAATCAGCTTTTGATTAGAAATATAGAAGTATAGAACATAGATACGTTGCCTTGCAATTCAGGTGCTACCAGGGCAGTTTTCAGAGGATTCCCAGGGATAATAATGGTTAGAGTTCTTGGGATACAGCTCAGAACAGTTTTGGCTATGGATGTGTTGCCCTGATGGGCAATGCCCTTACTTTACACTGATTTCATGCTATTTCTGACTTTGTTATGTTGACAGAAGTCATGGAGCTTTAAAACTATTGTAACACATATACACAGAGGACCTGTTCAAGTGTTGATAGAGGTTGTTTTTTTGTTTAATTTTAGGGAAATAAATGTCAGCATCATTTAGTCTTCTGGGATTGAAAAGGCAAAAAAAAAAAAAAAAAAAGGAAATTTTCACTTTAGAAGTAGAAAGTCCTTTTCCTGTTCCTTTCATAAAGGCTTTCTACTGGCATCTTCAACTCAGCCTCTTAAATGCATGCCTGTTTTGTTGCTGGTGTATCGATATCTGTACACATGCAGCACCATATGTGGATGGTTAGGATATGGCTAGACAGTAAATTGGTTCTGAAGCAGAATGACTTAGGCACTGGTGAGGTAGATGCTGGACACTCACTTTCTACCAATCCTTAAATTTCATTGCTGTGTGATCTCTCAGTCCACAGCAGCTGCAGCCTGCAGCAGATGCATAGCAATGGAGGGGCATTAGCTCAGAAACTGCTGACCATCAGCTGCAGTTCTGCTCAATGCTCTTTTAAACCTGTGTTCCTCAGCAGGACTGAAAAAGAGATTGCCACTGCTGGAGACACAGGTGATAACTACAGCTCTGTTTTTCAGCGAAGGGAGAGGACAAGAACACACAATGACTGAAGCAGATACAGAACACTGAAGCTAAGGATGCTCAGTGCACGGTCAGGAGCCTCTTCTGCTGCAGCAGGGTCTCAGGGGGGTGGCAGAGCGTTGACAGTGACAGTGCTGACATGACCCTAGCCCAAGGTCAAACATGGCTGGTGGTATGGCTTTCGTGTGACACAGGGAAATGGGTAAAAACAGAAAGGCCAAGAATTTGGAGTTCATTTGTCAGTTTGATTGGATTTGGCGGTAGCGAAAGAACCTCTCCTTAGTAACAAGAATAGCATGCAGGCTCTGCATTAAGCATTCAGCATGGAGAATAAAGTAGCAGATGCACGTTCTCTGTGCCAGTAGTATTAAAGAATGTTTTTTCACTGGTGATTTCATTTATAGAAAACTTGTTTCGCAGGTTCCCAATGCACAGGTATAGCACTGCTAGCTGAAGGCAAGCCTGTGAACTGTGCAGTACAGAGGCGCACATGTGTTAGCAGCAGGTTCTGTCACTGAAATTGCTTTCATTTCTCACTGGTTTCATTCTTTGGGTTAGACTGAGCTGCCTTCAGTAAGTAGAGTAGAGTAGAGCTTGATTCTCTTTGCCCAAAGGGAAGAATCTCATATAGCAAATGTGGGTCATTATATCAACTGTGTGAACTATATTCAGTTTCATTTTTCCAGTTGGTATCATCTTATGCAGCCCATGGATAAGATAGCATTGCAGGAAGAATGTATTTTTTAAAAGCAGAATGATGCTGTCTCCTCTCAAGAGCCCTCCCTACTCAGTCACTAAAACATTTATCCTAATTCCTAATGAGATCAAACAGCTAGTTTCTTTCTTAAAAACACGCAAAAAAAGATGCTGAAGTGATCCCTTCTTTCAGTGTTTTTAGAGATTACACATATTATTTGCATTTAATTTGGCTTTGCACTGCACTGACTGACTTCAGAAATAGGAGAATCATTGACAAAAAGCAGAGTTGTCTGATCTGTGTCAGTCATCCTGATAGATGCTACAGATATCTTGATATTATGGTGCTCAGTGCTTTCAGATGGAGCCTGCAGATCAGCATAATATTATATTTATAATGAAATCGGGAGCAAATGGCAATTAGCATGTACTGTTAACAGGATTTCAAAAAGTGGAAGGAATCCTACTGAGCTCTCTTAACACATCACCAGCAAAATTTTTATATAGATAGATAACCTGCTTTCAAAAGACAAAGAGACAGACAGAAAGACAGGGATCTATCAAAGCAAAAGCATTTAGAGCCTGATTCTGAAACCCTTACTGAAGTTATAAAGCGCTGACATTGACTTTGGCTTCTCTTCAACATCAGAAAGAGTTGCACAGTTTGGCCTTTAGTGAGATAGTAGGCTTAAAAAATCTGCATTTATCCACTGTCAGCTGAAGCATCTCGCTAACTATAATTCTATTCATAATTCTATTCAGACCACCTAGCTAGAAGAAAAATAAAGGACCTGTAGTATTTTTTCCTTTGGCACTTGTGTAAAGTGCAACAGGTGAAATCCTGTTCAATCTACAGAATATAATTTCTGGTCTAAAATTAAAAAAAAAAAGATTCAAAGAGTCACCGTCTGCTACATTTTCTTCCTCATATGTCAAGCCAGTCTTTTCGAAACCATATTATTTGGATTCAGTTTCTGAAATATGTGCAGACTTCACAGGTATTCTGAAATATTTCCTTTTTACGTATAATGAAACAGCACAAGTCTTATCAACAACTGAATATTCCTGGGCAAAAGCTTCCTTTAATAAGTAGGAGAAAAATCTGTTCCTTGACACAAAAGTAAACTACAAAGGGCTTTCCTTCATCCAGTATTAGTAAGAATTAGCTATTTCCTACAAGAATTTCAGAATGACATGCCGCCAATCTGTTTTTTTCAGATTTTCTGTGGCAGTGAAAGGGAAAGTCCTGATTCAAGAGTTGTTTTCTGTATATTCTTGAAACTATTACATGTCAAATTATACAGTAGAGTCTGAATGTATACTGGAACAGTCAAACATTTCAGGGTAAACTTGCAGGGCCCCCATCTCTTTTGCTGATCCTGGATTTGAATATGTGAATATACGCCAAGACAATTTTGTCATTTGAGGATTTCTGTAATTGCTTATGAAGGTCAGCACACAGTTCTACCTGATTCTAAATACATTCAGGTTGTACGCAGAGGTACAAGAACACCAATAAGGCTCTAGTCCAGAAAAAAAAAAAAGAAAAATACCAGATATAATTGTCTTTTTGCCTACGGTGTTTAAGAGTGGAAAAAAGGAACCATGCAAATTTCAGGGTGGAGATGGGTTAAGTCATATGTCATGCGTCTTATACATTCTATGTTGTATACCGTATTTTACATCTTATGTCATTGTACTTGCTTGACTCCGTACATTTTATACTATTCCATTAGGATTTGTCTTACACTTTCTCACTGGTTGCTGTTAGAGGACTCCCTGTCTATATTAATTCTCCTCTGATTGTTCCAGAGTGATTATTTCTCTGCCTCTGCAGCGTGGCTTTTTAAAACAACTGTTTCACACCCACTTCTCCAGAGCCACAAGGAAGCGACAGCGCTAAAAAGCATAAGAACAGTGCCTATTGCACTAACAATTTCAAAGGTGAATCAGGGACTCTAAGTATTGAAAACAATGAACCTGTGCACCAGTGTGCACAAGTTAGATGATGGTTCTATAGGATAACATAGGAAATAGCAGGAAAAGAAATGATGTATGTATCACATTGGTACACAGATCCAGTGGCAAGGCAAACACAGTAATCTGTTTGATAGTTCAAATATTAAAAAGAAGATGCTTTCTATTCTAACTGGCCCAATAGTACACCTACTGAAAAGACCAGGTGAAATTCAATAAGTGAAATGAAAATAAGTGAAATGTTACCTCTGACTATCTTTACTATTTCACTGTCAGATACCTTATATATGGCATGAATGAGATGGTAGACAAATGAAAGATCAAAACTTCCCTCTAGTTTTAGATTTCCTCCTTCTTCTATTACAGTGCTAGCCTCTGTTTCACCACTTTAGATTTGCCACTCTCTGCTGTACTTCAAAGATTTCTTCTAGTTTAAATCTCCTCATTGTTCCCTGATGGACCTAATCCAACTCTTACAGATCATTTTATTCCTCCCAGGTACCTGGTTCGCTAACACACAATTCTGTCTGACATTGACAAGTAAAGTGTTCTTCCCTTTTCACGTTATAACAAAATAAACAACCATGCTAAAGCTTTCCTGAACATGTTTCCTTAAAGAAGGATGTTAAAGCCCTAAAACCAGCAAAACTGCCCTCATGTGAGTATTCTCCACTTGAAAATTAGGTGTCTGCAGATGGTGAAGTTTGGAGCAAATAAGGAAGCTGCTGGTCTCCTCCCAGTACCCAACTGTACTCCAGTGGGGAGGCTGGTGGCTCACCTACAGAACAGCTGCAGTGCGTGTACAAGTGTGGCATTTTAAAGCATCATGATTTATATTTCTGTAGTGTTTTGCAGAGATTTCACAGGTATGCCCCAGAAACTCAAGGAGAATGCAGCCTGGTGGAGAAAACACTCCACTACTCAATGCCATTCAAGAGCCCAAAGAAATTCAGTGCAAAATGTTTTGAGCTCCAGTTACCCTGTGTATTAAGACACTACAAAACTTTTTTCAGGAAAAAGTCAAGTTGTTTTATAGATACTGCATATTTCCTTTTGACTGTGACAACTGGACATAATCCAGCATCAAAAGAAAATCTGTGTTACAAAGAAAGCAATTTAATTACATACATGCTTGCCAGTATCATAAAATGATTTCTGATATTTCATCTCATTTTAATGAAAAAAAAAAAAAAGAAAAACCAAGACGGAGATGTGAGCCTGTGTTCTGGTATATGGGAGCACACCATCTATTTTCAGTTATATTCCAAACTTTGTCTTAAGTGGAAGCTTTCAGCATATGTTTCAGGGAGTGTGGAAAAGATACTCACTTCTCAGAGTCCTACTACTTCTAGTTATGGGATCTGCCATACTTTTACACACAGAAAAACTTTACGCACAGCTGCCAACTTCAGGACAGTTAGAAGATGAGGAAGCGCTTAGCCAGACTGACTTCCCAAATCAGCACCTCCAAGGGTGAGCTAACATCAGGAGCCACTAGCAGCAGTCTGTCTACAATTGGTCATACAGGAAGAACTCTGTAATTCAGTCCTTTTTTTTTTTTCTTCTCTTTTTTTCACATTCTTGACTGCTGTTGTAGTTTGAAAGCTAATTTGAGATTGCAAAAAGAAAAGAAAAAAAATAACAGTGTGGAAGCTTGCTGTACTGCACACACATGCAGATACACACAATCCTCCAACTTTCTCTCTTCTCTCCTCTGTCAAAGCAGCTATCTTGTACATCAAAGGTCAAAGGGTACTTTTGGTACATTCACAAATCACTCAAGAGATGAACAAGCTTATTTGTTCCAAATGATGAAAGTTCAAAGTATTTCATTTACCCAAACAGTTCATTAATGTAGCCACTCGTGTGTTAATTCCACTTATTAAGCTTTCCTGTCTGCTGTTTATAATAATTTAGCTAAATATGAGATGTTTCAACAAGGTTATTCATACTTTCATATATAATTATGCTAGATATTGGCATAGGATCTTGATAGCAATCTTTTTCAAAGAGTATTTAATCAAAATAAACCTTGGAGTGCCACAAAATGCACTAGGTGCTGCCCAGGCTACATTCATCTGAAAGTCTAAGTGGTTACTAAGTGGTCTGCAGAGTTCTTACTTTCATAATTCCCAGGTGAGCAGAGAAGTACTCTTATCTTCCCTGAGCAGATAGAAACATGTAGAGGAGAAAGACAAATGAGCAGATCCCACAAAAGGACTTAGTAAACTTAATCGGTCTCAGGACCTCTGAGATGGAATCATAGAATCATAGAATCCTCCAGGTTGGAAAAGACCTCCAAGATCATCCAGTCCAATTGTCCACCCACCACCAATATTTCCCCACTAAGTACAATATTTAAACATCTCTTGAACATCTCCGGGGACAGTGACTCAATCACCTCCCTGGGCAGCCCATTCCAGAATCTGACCACTATTTCAGAGAATAAACTTTTCTTGGTAGAAAAGAGAAGCAAAAATTTCCTGTACGCCCCAGCACAACTTGTGGCCATTCTCTTTAGTCCCATTGCTAATTACATGGGAAAAGAGGGTTACTCCTACCTTGCCACAACCTCCTTTCATGTACTTGTAGAGAGCAATAATGTCTCCCCTGAGCCTTTTCTTCTCCAGACTAAACAATCCCACTTCTCTCAGACTTCCTCATAAGATCTGTGCTCCAGATCCCTCATCAGCTTTGTTTCCCTTCTCTGGACATGCTCCAGGGCTTCAATGTCTTTCTGGTAGTGAGAGGCCAAAAACTGAACACAGTACTGAAGGTGTGACCTCACCAGGACTGAATACAGAAAGATGATCTCTTCCCTGCTTTTGATGGCAACACTATTTCTGGCCAGATGGCCAGGATGCCATTGGCCTTCTTGGCCACCTGGACACAATGCTGACTCATGCTTAGCTAGCTAAGTGTCGACCAACATCTTCAAGTCCATTTCTTCTATACATTCTTCCAGAGTGCAGGAGTTGGCACTTGGCCTTGTTGAACTTAGAATCATAGAATCATAGAATCACAAGGTTGGAAAGGACCTACAGGATTATCTAGTCCATCCCGTCCTCCCATCACCATTGCTACCACAAACTAAACCATATCTCGGAGCTCCTCATCCAGATGCCTCTTGAACACTGACAGGGATGGTGACTCCACCACCTCCCTGGGCAGTCATTCCAGTGTCTGATCATTCGCTGAGAAAAAAAGTTTTTCCTTATGTCTAATCTAAACCTCCTCTGGTACATCTTGTGGCCATTTCCTCGGGTCCTGTTTGTTACCTGGGAGAATAGGCCAAACCCCTCCTCATCACATCTTCCCTTCAAGAAGCTGTAGAGTACAATAAGGTCTTCACTGAGCCTCCTCTTCTCCAGACTAAACAGACCCAGCTCCCTCAGCCGCTCCGTATAAGACTTGTGCTCCAGACCCCTCACCAGTTTTGTTGCCCTTCTCTGGCTCCAGTGTCTTTCTGGTATTGAGGGGCCCAAAACTGAACACAGTAGTCAAGGTGCTAAGTACAGTGGGATGATTACCTCCCTTGCTCCTGCTCGCCACACTATTTCTAATGCAGACCAGGATGACATTGGCCCTCTTGGCCACCTGGGCACAGTGTTGGCTCATGTTCAGCAGAGCATCAGCAAACACCCCCAGGTCCCTTTCCTCTTCACAGTTATCCAGCCATTCAGCCCCAAGCCTGTAGCGCTGCATGGGGTTGTTGTGGCCAAAGTGCAGGACCCAGCACTTGGTCTTGTTGAACCTCATCCCATTCACCTCAGCCCAGCAATCCAGCTTCTCTAGATCCCTCTGAAGGGTCTCCCTATCCTCAGGCAGATCGACACTACCTCCCAACTCAGTATCATGTGCAAACTTATTGATGGTACACTCAATCCTTATGTCTAGGTCATCAATAAAGAACAAAGCCTGGGGAAATGAAAGAAGCACTTAACTTTCCATATAAGGAGAGTAGAGGACTGGAGTGTCCTGTATACAAGAGAGCTTCAGCTTTTATGCAAAAGTGGCCATTTTCTTCCTCATCCATGTTTGAAAAGCAAGCCAGGCTCAAGTAGAATTAGATACCTACATTCAGGAAGCTGAATCAAGCTCTTAAATATCTCCACCTGTGTGAGATGTCTAAATTCACAGTGTAGTCAGTGAATATCTGAACTGATACATTAAGTGAAATTTAGAGAGCTGTTCAATGTGCCCTGTGAAATGAACATTTGGTCAATAACCATCAACAAGTTCTCCATGAGCTATAATGGGAGCATGGTCTTCTTGGAGGCACTTACATTTAACTTTCTTTATTTGCAAATTGTGTTTCCTTAGGTACTCTAAAAATGAATCGAGAACCCAGCTTGAGCTTCTCAAGGACAGCCACAAAACAAGTCAGCCTTCTCATTCCAGTAGGATGAAATCATGCAGCCTGACCCTGAGGACAGGCTAGCATCTCAGTAATTGTCCAAATTATATCATACAGTATTTTTAAAACAGTGAAAGAACATAATATTAGTGACAAGTTCCTAATCCTTGCCTTAACCATAAGACATATTTAGGGATTTTGTTTTCTCCTGAAATTTAGCTCTGTGGAAATGTTTACATTTTTTCCAGCTGTACTTCAGACTAAAAAAAGACAACTGGTGTATTTTGACTACAGCAATGATGCCTTGGTAAGATTCACAATCTCAACAAATATGAGCCTGGCAGAGACTGGAGTCATGATCCTGAACTTCAGCAGAGCAGAATTAGAGAAGTTTAAGGAATTATTGGAAATTATTCCCCTGGGAAACAGTCCTTTGGGACATAGGAACAGAACAGAGCTATCAGCTCTGTAAGGACACCTTTTTGAGAGCACAAGAGTTCTCCATCCCCCAGAATAAGAAATCAAGCAGACAATGCAGAAAACTGGCATGTCTGAGCAAGGATCTACTGATCAGGCTGATGGATAAGAAGGAAAAGTACAAGTGACCTGGGAAGAATGCAGTGATGCTATCTGGACATGGGGGACGGGATCAGGAAAGTCAAGGTTAGGATGGAACTGAACTTGGAGAGGGATGTGAAAAATAACAAGGGATTCTATAGATACACTGGTGAAGAGAGACAGACCAAGGAAAGTATAACCTCCCAGTAAATGAAAAGGAAGAACTGGCTTCAACAGATCTGGAGAAAGGTGAGGTACACGAGATCTTAACCTAAGTCTTCATTGTCAGTCATGCTTCCCACGTCTCTAACTTGGGGGAGAAATGTCCCTCCCACTCTAAGAGAAAAGCAAATTCAAGACTGCCTTGTAAGACTGATTATATACAAGTCCACGGGGCTGGACAACATGGCATCCCAGGGTCCTGAAGGAACTGGTTGATGTGGTTGCCAAGCCATCATATTTGAAAAGTCTTGTCTGTCAGGTGAAGTCTCTGGTGACTGGCAAAAGGGAAACATCATTCTCATTTTCAAGAAAGTGAGAAAGGAAGACCCAGGGAAATCAGGATGGTGATTGACTGGGACCTTTGTCTGGGAAGGTCATGGAGGAGATCCTCCATGAAGACAAGTTAAGGCACATATGAGGTGAACAGGCAATCCAAGACAGCCAGCACAGCACACCAAGGGCAGCTAATGCCTGATGGCCCTCTATGATGGAGTGACAGTATTGATGGACAAAGGGAGGGCAACTGATGTCATCTATGTAGACTTGTGCACAGCCTTTGATGTGGTTCCACATCAATTTATATCTCTCTAGTTTTGATGGTTTGATGGCAAACACTACTGCTATTTTTTTCCAGCATATATATATGTGCTATAGTTTATGTTATCGCTCAGGATCGTATCTGTGATTAATACTACCTCCAAAGGTGCTAGGTTTCTGGGCTGAAGGTACCTATAAGAATGTAATCCAAAAGAGATTTTTGGCTCCGAAAAATCACCTACCCACCCTCCTGTTAACTGGTTTCAAGAAAACAACACAAAAAAGAGGACAGGTTTATGATACTTTCGCCAAGTAACCTGCAGACTCGAACAATTCTAAGTTCAGGAGATTTTCTGAGACTGACATTACATGCCCGTTTAGTAACCTTTCGTGAATTTTTCTTTCAAAGTCTTGTTGGTCTGCCCTTGAACTCATATAAATCCACTGATTCCCAATTACCATTGCCAAGAATATACACAGGTCTGACTCCCTGTGCAGGATTAGCTTTGGAATTTAAGTCTTTTTTGAACTTGGCTCATGCCAGCTTCATTTCCTGCTAGCAGTTTCTTCTGCTGGACAAGAAAGTGAACAGACATTCAGCATCTACTTTCCCTATGCTCTGTTCTGGTTCTACAGACTTCAATTGTATGCTTGTTTTCCAGTCTAAAGAATATTAGACTCTTCTTTTCCTCAAATTCCACATCTACATATTACAGAATCACAGAATCACAGAATTGTAGGAGATGGAAGGGACCTCCAGAGATCATCGAGTCCAATGCCTCTGCCAAAGCAGGTTCCCTACACCAGGTAGCACAGGTAGGCATATTCCTTGTCTCTTAAACAAGGAAGCCATCCCCACATATTGATTGCCCAGTTTTTTATCTCTCGCTTTCCAAACTTTGCTCCCCCATTTCTGAGGAAAGAAAAGAAGAAAGAAATCTGGGGATCTGTGTATGTTCTAAGCAGAAAGGAAAAAAAAAAAAAAAAAAAAAGGATTGTTCCTTATTCAGAATTTTAGTTAGAAATGGATAGAGAGGAGGGGATTTATAGTATGCTTTAATGCTTCTTGATTTGTTCTCTATTCACTACCTAATGATTAATAAAACTGTATTGTTATTATTTTTTGTCATCTACAAAGTCCTGAGCTAATATTTTCATAGAACTATCTATCCTAACCTCAAATCTCTCTTCTGAATAGAAACAATGATCATTTTCTACTAAGAACCAGGGCTCTTTTCCCTACATGCATCACATCATACTCATAGAGTCAAAGAATCCATAGAGTTGGAAGAGGAGTTGGAAGGGACTTGTAAAGGCCATCTAGTCCAACTCACATACAGTGAACAGGCACATGCACAGCTAGAACTAGTTGCCCAGCACCTTATCCAGCCTGGTCTTGAAAGTCTCTGGGGACGGGGCATCAACCATATCACTGGGCAACCTATTCCAGTGCCTCAACACCCTCACAGTAAAAGATTTCTTCCTTATATCTAACCTAAATCTAGCCTCTTTGAACTTGAAACCATTTCCCCTTCCTTTTATCCTTCCCTGGATATGTTTGTCTAATTTTCTGATTGGTTTTTGTTAAATTTAATGTTACTGTTTCTTGTAATGGGTGTTGTGAGGTTTTAAAAGCCACTAAAGCCATTTGGATATTTTTAGACATTGAAGAGGAATACTATTTTACCTAGTTATTCTTCTCCATACTTGAAAGACTTTTGTGCCTTTTGTTTATAAGGGCTAGATTCAGTATCTCTGCCACTTTTTATTTTCTTATCAATGTATCAGCATTATTAGTGTTACTGTGAAAAGAAGGAAGGGCTATGAATAGGTTATTCTGAGAAAGCCATGAATGCTGACATACAGTGGCTATTTTTGAGATAGGTTATTGCACATCAGCATATTTTTGCTGTTACTTTGTTGCTGTTTTCTTTTATCCTCAAGTGAATATTAGATTTCAAATATATATACATTTAGAAGTAATGAAAATAATGCAGTCCAATTCTAGCTCAGTTCCACAACCTCAGTTGCTTCTATTTCCAGTTATAAAATCAAAACATATCCTCTAAAATTTGTTAGTGATGATACAATTTCATCTAAGTGCAGTTGCAAGAGAAAATAAACAAACTAAAAACATTCATTTAAGAAAATCTTTGTTTCATTTGCCAGCAGTAGGCTGTTCCTACCGTTCAGTGAGCATTATTCAAAAACTTCTCTGTGCAGCATCATTAACAATGTTTGCCCAAGCATGATGATTATGATACATTGTTCCAGTTACTTCTTATCTATTATGCTTGTAGGATGGCACTTGCAGTAGTAAGGAAGCCATCAGATTCACAAATGAAACATAGGAAAATTGGTAAATGTGATGTCAATGTAGGAACTACGGTTTGATTAGATTTGCAAGTAAGCCAAAACAACTTGCTTTTAACCAGAATTGACTTAATAGATCTCAGTTTAATGGGTGGTTGTGGGGGAATTTTTATTTTTTTTTTAAATTAATTGGGCTGTTGTTAAAGCATTTCACATACATGGAAATTACCCTGCGTGATCATGTTTGATTCTATGCATGCTGTTAATACTGGAGCATGCAATGGAGTGTTCCAGTTTTGATTTGCTGGTTTTGCGAGCATATATTTTATTTAACTTTTTTGAATTTCCTGTCAGGATGTGCACTATCTTTAAAAAGAGGACAGCAGTAAAAGAGCCTTTTGATATCACTGAAAACAGTGTCTTATTCTGCAGATACTGATTGAAAGACCCTTTTTGCCTGTGATAGAGACCACTTCTTCACACACCATAAACATGTCTGAAGGGGAGGTAGACCATTAAAACTGTTACTTGTAGGCTTTGGATATAAGAAAAGAAAAAAAAACAAACAACCTGTTTTTTACAGTAAGGGTGATGAAGCACTGGAACAGGTTGCACAGAGAGGTGTTGGATGCTGCGTCCTTGGAGACACTCAAGATCAGGCTGGACGGGGCTCTGAGCTGTAGGTGTCCCTGTTCTTTGCAGTAGGGGTGGACAAGATGAATTTTTAGGATCCCTTGAACTCAAACGTGTCTGATTCTAAGAATGTTAGTTCCCTGCATGGTGACACGTCAGTGCCTGACAAGTTGCTCTCCCAGGTTGTGCCCTCACAGAGGGGCAGGGGAGGCTTTGCACCAGGCTGTGACTGTCCCCAGCATTCCACGATCCTGCCTGTCCTCTACAGAGAGACAAGGAAAAATTAATCTTCTCAGGATGTCACACTTCAGTACGTTTGTGGACTGAGGAGGAATCCGATATGAAATAATTCACCCGTACTCAGTCTACACTTATCATTCCAGGGGTTAGGCTTATCTGCCTTTGTGGAAAGCTGCAGTTCTGCTAGCAGGTAACTATGCAGGAAGATGATGTGCTGGTGTAGTGGTAGCTCTGCTTTTCTGCCCAATTTTCCATTTAATGGCCCAAGCAGAAATGAATAGGAGTGCTAAAGAGGAGTATGAAATATTAGTTTCATTTTCTCAGTTGCTGCATAAAAGGATGGAAAATAACCGAATATCCCCAGAGGCATATATGCTCATCTAAAACATAGGAAGGGATCTGCAATTGGAGCCAGAGCATTTTATATGGCCATGCTTCTCAGAGACCTGAAAGCGCTGTCAGAAATGCAGCCAGTGGTGGGTTTTCCTTCCCAGACAGGTTTTGTGTGGAAGCACAGAGCCAACCTTCACAAAAAGTCCTGAAAACCCTTGTTTGAAGTAAGGGCTGAGTAGCAAGGGCACTTCAAAAAGTTTGCAGTGTATTCTATAAAGAGAAGTAGATTGTGACTGAATAGCTGCTGGGGCTACAAGTGAACAGGGAACAACATGGAGAGAAGTTTCACTCAGTGCTCTTGTACATACATATAAAACTAACCTGTTCAAAGTTTGTATTTGTAGGGGAAGTGCTACAAATACAACAAATACAAAGTGCTTGAAACAGTGCTTGAGCAGCTGGTGGGAAGGCAGGGTCGAGGTGGAGGATCTCAGGTGCATATGCAGTGCATCTGAGTGACCAGAAGGGTGGAGTTAGGATCCACACCTTCCTATACTTCTTTTAAGGGTTGGCAGTGGGGGCTGGACATCCCTGCCTACTTAAGGTCTTCTAAAGGTAAGAAGAGCATATTCTCACTTGCTACAGCCTAGGACTTTACTATTCTGCTATCATTGCTGTACTTTTCATCACATTATAGCATTGCAGTACTCCACCCCAGTATTGCTTATGTCCCATGTGCCCCTAATCTCTTAAACACATGCTGGGTGAGCACTGGGGCCAGCGGGCTCTTCTGCAGATCCAAGCAGGGCAGCTGTCTCCACAAGGAAGGAGCCAGCTATAGGTCCCCCCTGTTGTTGCCAAGAGAGGCTGAGTTTGCAGAGAGATCTGGTTTTTATTTCAAGAGCAGCTGATAAAGCTAGGAGAGAAAGCTAACAAAGGTTTCTACAAACCTTTCATCAGATCATCTGTATTGTCAGTAGAGATAGAAAAGAAGCCCTCTCCACAACTAGACTAAGCAGAGTGTTACTAAGAAGTCAGGTTCAAACTGTGCTGTCTTCAGTGCCATCTAACAGCCTGACTCTTCTCAGATGGTTCTTACTAAGAACAAGAATAATAAAACTACATTGTCTGAACAGTCTGTCTCTCTCCTGGCTCTTCCCAGCACCTGATGGCACCTGGCTGCTATCAAACTCTCCCTCTGATCTCTTTTTCAGAGAAAGCAATACAGCATCTACTGCTCTGGGGCTTAACTTTGAAAGGCAATTCAGTTCCATCTGTTTGGTAAGGGGGCACATCTTTCTTTGTGTCTCCCTTTTTTCTTCTTTTTCTATGTTCTTGGAAGCAGTCAAATTTGGAGAGTAATGCCTGACACCAAAACTCCAAAGTGAAAATAAGACAGCTTTACATAGAAATGGACCTCCCTTTAAATACCAAATGTAGTCTTTTATATTTGTTAATGACTGTTTAGTGATCTTGAAACTCTGCTAATATGTCAAACAAAACTGATGTAAACAAAAATACTGCTTTTACTTTGCATTTTATATCTTATTACCAAAAAAAAAAAAAAAAAAAAAAAAAAAGCTTGAGATTCTATGCTAATATTACTCAATATAAAGGGCCACTCACTTAACATTAGATACCCACGGTAAGAACAGTATTCTGACAGTGTTCTGACACATTTGAAATTTAAAAACTGCTTAATGAATTCAGGTTTTCTTGTGCCATTTATCATGGGCGTATTCATAGAATGCCTTATATTGAAAGGGACCTTACAGATCTAGTCCCAGTCCTCCAGCCATAGTCAGGGCTGCCCAGGGCCCCATCCAACATGAACTTGAATGCTCCAGGGATGGGGCATCCACAGCTTCTCTGGGCAGTTTGTTCCAGCTCCTCACCACCCTCTGAGTGAAAAATTTCTTCTTAATATCTAACCTAAATCCTCTCTTCTAGTTTAAGTCTGTTCCCCCTTGTCCTGTTAATATCAGACCATGTGAAAAGTCAATCCCCCTCTTGCTTGTAAGTTCCCTTCAAATACTAGAAGGCCACAATGAAGTCTTTCCAGAGCCTTCTCCAGGCTGAAGAAGTCCAACTCCCTCAGTCTTCCTCTGTAGGAGAGGTGCTCCAGCCCTCTGATCATCTTCCAGTCCTCCTCTGGACCTGCTCCAACAGCTCCATGTCTTTCTGGTGCAGAGGCTCCAGGTCCAAACACAGCTGGCTTTCCACGCTTAAGAGCACACTGCTGGCTCATGTCCATCTTTTCATCCACCAGGTGGATGACTCCCAAGTCCTTCTCTGCAGGGCTGCTCTCAAGGAGTTCTTCTCCCAGTCCATACTCATATCTGGGATTGCCACAACCCAAGTGAAACACCTTGGCCTTGTTAAGCCTAATTAGGTTCTCACGTTCTCATAGATGATAATATTCCTTATGATGGCTGTCATAACCATTACCAGCATTTGCACGCATATTTTTTAATGTTTGGAATTTACATGTGGGTTTCTTCAGCAAAGTACAAACTAAAAATGAAAGACCACCAGATTCTTTGTTAACATACTGTATAATACATACCAACAGATGCTGTTCGTACAACTATTGTATGAGGGGAAAAAAATGACAATAAAAGCTGCACATAAACCCCCAAAAGAATTTGATAAATATCAAAGACAGTGCTGGAAATGAAAACATTTACCACAAGAGAAGAAGAAGATAAATGCAACAAATTGGCATTGTTCTGGGAAAAAGAAAAAGAAAAAGGCACCAAAAACAAACAAACAAAAAACAAAAAAAGCCATATGCACTCTAAAAAAGCTGGGGAGGGAGGGGGGAAAGCTGAACAAGACACAGAATGACTCACCCTGGAAAATAACAAGATTGTCACAGTACGAAGGAAAATACAGTACCAACACTGAAGAGAGTTTCACTTGGAGAAAAAAAGTAACAATGGATAAGAAGAGCAGACTTGAAAAAAATATTCAATGCCACATGAGAGGAATAGAGGAAGGAAAATTAAATAAGTAAAGAAACATAAGAGGAGGAAAAATTTAGGAAAAGGGGGAAATACTGAATGCGCAGAGCAATCAGTATCTCATCAAGACCTGCTAGTGTCCACAGAACCACAAATGGAAATATTAAGTAATAGAAGATAATTTTAATGTATACCTCAAAATATTTACTAAAGGGTATGTTGATGAGAGGAAGACTTACATTTTGAAAAAATTGAAATCTGAAATGTTTACCTCAAGCTTTTTTCATGTCTACTTGCTATTGTGTCACGTTGTGGGTTACCTATATGTGAGAAAGTAGGCACAGTGATAGATACCATGTCAGTATAGCTACCGAGTCAGTTTGCTTGGCACTTAACACTTTCTCCAAATTAATTCTGGTGAGTTTGACTGGATATCAGGACAAGCTAAAACACCATGATATGAATGCAAAAGGTGAGGATACCACAGCCAAGAGTTTATCAGAACGCACAGAAAATCCTTCACCAATCATTCTTTAGTGCAAAAACCACAGAGGCGTTGTAGCAACTGGTACCAGGGCTTGTGTCTTTTCTAAACCTTTGGCAACTATTGAAAGTGGCTGTGAACATCAGGATATTATCATTTTGTTGTTATCCTGACAATATGCATATACAGTGACAGGCCAGAGATGAGCCTTACAGCCCACCCTTACTGCCTCTGCAGTCCAGGGTACAAAACTGCTCATGAGTTAGTATAGACATTTGTGGTCATGTTTTAAGGTCATTAAATTCCTGATGCAAAGGTTTCAAATGATGGAGAATCTGACACAATCACTGGTGATCTCTCCTAATGTTCATTGTTCTCCTGGTAAAAAAAAAATCAGTGTGTCTCCTACCGAAAAGCAAAGTTAACTATTGGCAAAAAGACTATCAGAACCAGATTCCTTCTGTGTGGCAATTTACTGTGGAAAATCAGGAAATATTTAATGCCACCTATCAATGTTGTGATTGCCCTTTGGTGTGGGTGCTTGTGATGGGTTTGTGATGAAAATAAAAGGGAATTCTTAAAGAAACCCTACAGGAAAGAAGGATGCTGATCTACCCAAACCTCTTCTATTACCTCCCTGTGTAGATAACTGCAATAGCAGCTGCTGGAGGTGATCCTTTAGCCTTGTCACAAAGCTTTGAAAACATCTGAAATCTGGAGACAAAAATTGATCCCCACAGGATGGAGGGGAACTGATAGCTCTACAGGCTCACATGTACTCGTGAGCAAGTCACATCCACCTCCCAGCTTGAGGAAAGCCGGGTGGAGGGGGATCCTGGCAGCCATGTCCTTCCACTGTCCTGTGGGCAATGGCAGCACCAGATGACCATATATCACCCTGCACTGGTCTGTAATAAAGTGTCTGTGTAGAGGTGTGGTGGTGAGAATCCACCTCCAGAGTGACTGAATATTCCTTCTTTCCTACCTGTGACCTTTAACTGTGTATTTTATACTATGTATTTCAGTAATACCAGTGCAATATTGTACAATTCCTATTGCTGCTAAGCATCTAAGCCAATTGCAGAATGGCGCTGGAGTTGACGTGAATCTCGAATAGATTACCCACTGGCATTAATGCTTTGGCATGCACATGTCTGTCTGTGTTTGAGCATGTTTGCACTGAAGTTACTGCAGTAGTATGCTAGCATCTGGGTTCTTTCAGGAAAGTCAGCTGACTACAATCTTTAACAACATTTTCCTTTAGGATAATCCTAAAACAGTCTTTTTCTGGGGGATATCAGCACATGGAACTTGTCTCTTGCCATGACACCAGGAGTCCATTGGACAAGAGCTGTCATTCAGAGCTAATCCTCCTAATGAACCAACCTCTAGTATATGTCAGCTCTGCATATCCTGAAAGATGCTGACCTTGCATGGGAGACACGTCCACCGCCTGCTCTCCAGGCACAAAGCTTGAACACCTCGGCAATTTCTTCTGCAGCCTTTCACTCTGAATTTGCCAATTTGCTTCATGACAAGAGAGCTCTACCCTCCCCAGCCAGAGCAGGGGCACTGAAAGTTTTATGTTCTCCTGGAAGGAAAGACTGCAGCTCCCATAGCTGGGGAAGGAGGGCAGAGCAGCATGCCCACCTGTAAGGCACTGGGCCCTGTTGTTCTAAGGCTGCCCACCATTAAATGTCACCACACATCTGTGCAGAGCTGTTCCCACCACCCTGACAGGAACATCACCACTAATACAGTGCTGCTTGCACTTCCTGGGTGAGGTGGGGGATCGGCTGTGTCCTCATGCTCCCAAAGCCCCAAGTGCTGCTCCAAAGTGTCCCAGCCGTGTGACATGGTGTTTGTGGCCCTTAATTGTACACTTCTCATTTAGGTGCTTTGGGGTTTTATCGAGCGTTGTTACATGTATTTTTCTTTCCCTTTACTTTTATTTTTTGCTCTTGTTTTGTCTTCCCTGAGCAGCGATGCCAGTGCCTGTGCCCTGACCCACTTCTAGAGCGGATAATGATATTCCGCCGCTCCAGCCCCTTCCCCCGCTCCCCCTCCGGTTCCCAGGATCACGGAGCGGCGCTGCCCGGCTCGGGCGCTGTCTGCATCTCCACCAGCTCCTCGCCAGCAGCTCCCACCCCGCTGGGCCCAGCGGTTATTCCCACCTAGCAGCGGGCTCCGATGCTCTCTGGCCCCGCACCGCCCGGCCTCTGACCCCGCCGCCCTCTGACAACCCCGAGCCCCCTCGATAAACTTTTCCCTCGCGTGGCCGTGTGCACTCGGGGGTATCCCGGAGCGCTGCCTCACAGAGGATCCCAGAGCCCGGCCCCCGCCCCCTCCCGGCTGCTGGGAGGGGGGGGCAGCCCTCCGCTGCCCTCGGGCTCTCGCTCCCACAGCCCCGTAGGCACAGATACACACAAATACACACGCACACACTCACACGCGCGCACACGTCACCCGCGCGCGGTCCCCGCCCCCCCGCGCCCCCGCGCCCCGACATACACTCCGCGCTCCCGCACCCGCGCGCACACGCACCCGGCCCCGCCGCGCGCTCGCCGCACGCACTCGCGGCCGCTCCGCGGAGGGCGGCCCCGGCGCAGCCCCGCCATGCGCTGAGCGCGGCCCCGGCAGCAGGCAACATCCCGTACGCAGCACCCGACGCTCCGCACCCCGTACCCGACACCGGCTGGGCCCGCCCGCGGCGTGGGGGCGGCCGCGGGGCGCGGCGCGGAGCCGTTGCCCACGAGAGGTGCAGCTCCGCGCGGGCGGCGGCTGAGGCAGACGGACGGAGCGGCGGACGGGAGGGGGAACGGGACGATTTGGACATGCTCATTCTAAGGCGCTGGGTTGCCTGCATCCAGCTCGTCTGTATCATCCGAGCGGGTGAGTGATGTTCCCATGGACAGAGCTCTGCCTTTCCCACCAACTTTTCCTCCCCCCCGGCTCCGGCGCCGTTCTCCCCCTCTCCCTCTCCCCTTTGGCTGAGAGCGACGAGCGGCCGCTCGACCCCGAGGAAACGCGGCGTCACCCGTTGCTGGGGCGGTCACCTGCCCTTCCGCCACCTCCGCGGCGCCCCGGCTCCAGCGCGGCGCGGGTCGCGCGGGTCCCGCGGGTCCGGGGGCGGCGGGAGCCCCGCGGGCGGCACCGGCACCGAGCGGCGTCCCTGCGGCCCTGTATTGGGAAATGGGGCTCTCACCTCTTACGTGAAGTGTTTGTAAAGGAACTCAGGGATGGGGGCAAAATTTCAGCCCCCCCGCCCCCGGAGAAAGACTTGTTCTCCAAGAACTGGTTACGTCAGTGATTCCCCTGAAACAAGAGGTAGCTGCAGCCGTGAAAAGCAAAATATTCAATTGTTCATGTGGGACGCGGATTCCACACAGAGTATGGATTCATATAGATTTCAGTAGGACTCCTTATGTAACCAAATGAATTTTCAGCTCATTGATATCTGTGCAACTGGAGTGCATGATGGCAATAGTGCGCTGTTACTCACTGCTACTACAGCAGCACGAGGCGGTTGGCGCTGCCAGAAGCCCTGTTAATACTTCACCATATAAATATTAGGAGCCTGAGTGATGGGGTTTCTATGGTACCGAGCGTTCTTATGGACTTTATAAGGTTCTGTCAAGTAGATCACTAGGAAGTACGTGTTGTTCGCTTGCATTCAAGTATGAGAAACTTGGGAGCGTCAGCCCGTTCTAGCCGTGACCGCCTTTACAATAGGGCTGTCGTGGTGGAGCAACCACTAACCTACATTTCCACCCAATAGGTGGTGCTGCTTCTGAAACCGTGAGGCTCTGTAACAAAGATCGGGGTGAGGTGACAGTGACAGCAGCTCTGTACCGGGCTCTACTCGTTGGCAGGAACTGCTTTTTGGAAGTATTTTCACCCCCAGTCTGAAAGCTCAGTGGAAAAATGCAACTGTGAATACGATGAATGTAGCCAGCCATTATTACAGTGCATTATCCCTACATTGGTAACATTTTAATGTCACTTTTAAACTTACTTATTTCTAAAAGTAGAGCACTTGATCTAAAATACTTCTCTCAGACTGGTTGGGCAACAAATGCCTTACATGAAAACATCCAAGAAGTTTTCACGCCACCTTCCTCACGTGTTAAGCCTCCTAAAATCAGATACATGTACTCTCAGCACTGTTCTGAGAACAGCTTGTGTATGTGTGAAGAGGGGTTTGAACACATGTGAGTGCAGAGCAGCATGCCATGCTGTGATCACAGTGTAATGCAACAAAATTGCCTTTTGGAGACTGATTTTCACACCCAGGTGGTAAGCAGTGCAGGACACACAGGCAACCTTCTGATGAGACTTCTGTGTTGTTGATTTCATCTCATGTGTATTTAGAGATAAGTTGGTTTTGTGCAGCAGAGTATTCAAATACTTTTTTGCACTCGTGGATGTTATTTATGGTCATGGGCTGGAAAGGTCTGTCAGCATGGTGAAGTACTGTTCCTTCCTCACATGGGAGGTGTGATACAAATGCAGGTGCTGGTTTTCTCCTCTCTCCTCTATAGTTTTCAAACCTGGCCTGAAGGTGACACCCTTTCTGGATGTGTAGGGTGTTCTGATCTCAGTGGCTGCTCACTGGGAAGGGCTGGCAAGCCTTGCTCTTCGGTGGGAGCACTCGATACAGGTTGATAGAGAGGTTTCATTTGAACAAGTTCCTCCTTGAGTATCTCTGCTTAACTAAACATGCTTTCATTTGATTGTATTAGTTCGTTGAATTTAACATTTTAGAATCACAGAGTCACAGAATGGCTTGGGTTGGAAGCAGTCTTAAAGATCTGCCAGTTCCAATCCCCTGGCATGGACAGGGCTGCCAAACCCCAGCTCAGGCTGCCCAGGGCTCCATCCAACCTGGCCCTGAACACCTCCAGGGATGGGGCATCCACGGCTTCTCTGGGCAGCTGTGCCAGGGCCATTTATTAGAATGTTATTTATTAGAACGCTGACATTGCTTCCTTCTGTTTTCTCATTAAAAAATAAAATAGGTGGTTGTATATTACTGTTGTGTGGCTCCTTAGGTTTGATGAGGGAGGACAGCTGAGTCAGACAGGCTGGCTCTCACCATTGGGTACCTCTGGTACACACACAAGAGCCAAGGTGTTGGGAATGGGTCTGGGAATGCTGAGGAGTGTGGCTGCCTCCTGTGCTTCCTGGAGGCTGTGCTGGAGCTCGGCAGCACATCAATATAGATCCCAGCCTCAACTGGCTTGCAGTTCCAAAAAATGCTGTTCAGTTTTCAGCTGGTCACGCAGAGCTGCACAGGGTTTTTTTTCAGTGTATCTGCTGGGGAGTTTTGCTACCGCCTCTGGGAGTTTCAGCAAGGAAACCTCAGTCTCACATCAGTTTAGGAAAGACAAAAAGGTCACATCAACCACACTGAGGAACCCCTTTAGAGCACACTGAGGCAAAATGCTCCTTTGGGAATGACAAGGCAGTGACAGTTCTTTCTCTGTTACTGAAGAAATGCTTGGGGGCTTGGTTCTAAGATTCTAATAACCCCGCTGAGATATGAATAGCACCTTCCTCCACAGCACTGCCAGAGCCAAGAACTGATGTAATTATGTATGGGGCAGGGTATTATCCGGGTATTCTCGGTAAGTGCCATTCAGCCAAGTTCAATGGAACTACTTGTGGAATAAGATGCTATTCAGCCACAAGTAAGGGCACGTGAGAAATCTGCCTGATTGTTCATGGACTGCACTATGTACTTAGAAAGGAGCTTTTCCTGTGAAGTTTCTCCTGTGCCTAAAATTAAAGAATAACAGCTCCGTAGACAATTCACTTCTTTTTTTGCATTTTCATTTTAAATGAGAAATGCATGAATCTGTAATTACATCTATTCAGCATATTTTTCAGGCTGAATATAGCCTTTGGAATTCTGCCCTCGCTTACTGATGTGTTCCATATAACCTTCTTAAAGTCAATGGGGTATGCCCTTTTTGCAGCTTTTGTCTCATTGTGCTGAAGGAGAAATATTTTGTGTCTCTTCAGTAAGTTGGCTATTTATGAATTTGTGTAGGCAAGAAAATGCCAATAGAAAAAGGAATATGTTTTAACAAATTACATTATAATTGTGGCTAAATTTGAATCAAAAAGATGTAAATATTTAGGCAAGACCTAAAAAATATTCCATGACCTCACTGGGAAAATATAGGGGTAATTTTACCGAATAAAGCAAAAAGTCTCTCCAAAATAAGCTCATTTACACCTTATTCCTATCACGGTCTGACCTCAGCCATCATTTTGCCTTTCAAAAGGCAGCTAATTAAACTGTGACTTGTTTGATTAGTTGTGTTTTGCTTTATTTTTTCAGTCTCTGGAGAAAAATTTCCCTCTTTTGGTTTGTTTCTGGCATTCCAGTACCATGGCTTTATTCACACAGAAGTAATGTTTCTCTGGATATTCTTTTATTAGAGAACTGACATCAGGACTGGATTTCCAAGCTACCAGATGGCGCGTATCTCACTACCAACAAGAAAAACAACTTGTCTGCTCTTTTTGGATGGCCCCAACTAATATAATGAGAATCTGAAGCAGAGTATTAACTTAGATTTCTAAATCCAGTCACACTTTCTGTTCATTCTCATGTAAGCACACTTAGGCTCAGTAATCCCTTAAACTGTCAAAGGAATATGGGATCAGAGCCTTCTTAATAGCTCTAACTAGACAGCACTTCTGTTGGCCAGGTATTTGGCATAATTATAACTCAATTATAGTGGAGTAATTCTACAGAACATTACTTTTAATGTTTTAGCGTATTTTAAGATGACGCTTTCCTATGGGCATACATAACTCTGACAGAGAAATTCAGTTTTGCCATATGTAAAACATAAAGGCTAAAACAAAATAGGAATTTAAAGACTGTTTAAGCATCCACTTTATTTTCTGCATTTTTGTACCACTGAGATTGATATATGTAAAAATCTAAATATGCTGAATAATTATACTGAATACTGAGAATCAGTTATACTGATTTGTTTTGAGGTTCAAGTACTGGCAAGTATGAGAAGTGGAACACAAAATGAGTGACGTTTAAAGAATTAACATCAGTGTAACTCACATATAGAAAATATAGCTGTATATGAATAATATATAAAGCTGAATAATATATAAAGCTGTTTTATGTGAATTTCTAGAGAGAACCTAATTAATAGAGATAAAACTACTACCCCAATTGGAAATTATTCCACTTATAATCCAGATTACAAATCACAATGGCAGTTTGTGAACACAGGAGCTTGCCGCTTACGAAGGAAGGCAGTTTCCTTTTGCTCATCATTTAAGTGGTCATTTCCCACTATAAGTTCTCTAATTAGGAATTTAAGGGTGAACAGATTCTGTTCTTTCCCTGACAATTTCAATTCTTCTTCAAACTGGGAGACCTTCTCAGTATTCCCCCTAGGGCCAGCAAGTCTGCAGCAGTTCCGGAGCCCCTGTCTCCCATTTAACAGCGCGATTCTTACAGCTTCGTGCACCATTTATGTGGCTTTCCTGTATGAGACATCCTTTGGCTATTCAATAAGCTTCTTTTCCCATAAAGACAAAAGTTACCTTTTTTGAATACATGTCAAGGCTTCTGCATTAGAAAGATAAATCAACAGGAAGCAAAGAACTTACAGTATTAAATAAACAAAACGTGTTAAATGAAAGATGGGAAATTTTTCAGAGTGGTTGGAACTGTAAGTGAGACTTGGCTCCAGTACATTCTTGAGGAACTGCTGGCAGTGATGCACTTTTGTAGGAAGGTATGGTCCAGGTTGCTTGCTGAATACAAATTACTGATGTTGGTCAGTTCAGTCTTGAGTCTCAGGTGGAAATGAGTAATTCAATGGAGATTTTAGAAATGAAATAGGGATATATATATATGCATACATATATATATATATATATATATATATATATATAAAGGTGTCTGGTTGAAAAGCAGACTTTAAAGCATTATGAATTGTTCTAGCTGAGACATGCTTCTCATAAGCTCCTGTTGCCTTCTTCTTCTGCACCATGCTTGGACTTAGGTGTTCTTGTTCTCAGTGAAGACCTCAGATATATTTCCAGCTACTCAGTGATTTACACCAGCTGTCCTAGGGCAAGCCAGTTGCTTGTTATTTCACTCAGCTGCCCAGCTCACCTAAAGGCAGTGTAGAAGCCTAAACTTGAAGGCTTTGGAACTCCATCAGGTGCCTAATAGCAGGATGATTCATCCCACTTCATCTGAGCTTTTGCCTAAGTCAGGTTTCCTCAATCCATAGCTTATGTTGCAGCTTTAGATACAGTGGCTAAAAGGTGGGCTAGATATGGCTTGGCAACCTGGACTTTGGCAAGCGATATTTACTTCTCCACATTTTTATAGCATTCTGTCAGACATGCAAAGTATTGATATATTTTTTTTAAAGTATGTTTTACATACACAAGTACACTTCCAGAAGTGTTTATCAGCTGTTTTCATTCTATTGCCATTCCGTTTATTGTTATAAAATCATGAAGTGGCTCAGGTTGGAATGGACTTTTAAGATCATACAGTTCCAACCCATTGCCATGGGCAAGGCTGCCATCCACCAGCTCAGGCAGCCCAGAGTCCCTGCAGCTTGGCTATGAGCACCTTCAGAGATGGGTCATCCACAGCTTCTACGGGCAGCTGTGCCAGCACTTCAGTGCCCATACACTAAAGAATTTCCTCCTAGCATCTCACCTAAATCATCATTTCTGCCTAAAAATATGTATATATATTTATAATGGGAAGGAAAGCCCCGTAACAAGTGCAAATCCTCAGGTGTTCTGAAGGACTTCTGCTTTTCAAGGGCAAGAACAAGCACAGAGGTAGATGAGTGTCAAGTAGCAGAGATAAGTAATTTTATGAGGTTACTGGGACTGCTCACGTGACTAGTGAAGGATTTCAGTGAGAGTTTTCAAGGGTGGTACACCTGTTTGCATGCTAGCTCTGAATTCTAACCTTCATTGCCAAAATATTTTTACTGGATTACCTGATGACTGAAATGTAAAACAGGAAGCATTCAAAGATATAGCTAAGTATTTTCACTGCATTAAAAAGACAGCACAAGCTTGCTTTTCTAAGTGCTGTCAGCAAGATAAGTGTAAAAGTTAAATGAAATAAAAGGTATCTTAAGAAAAAAAAAAAAAGATGTGTTTCTGTAAATGCCATAAGAAAATTTCCTAGGAAGTCATGATGTGTTCTTCGACTGGGGAATGTTGTTGTTGTTTTAGAAGTCATCCATGCCAAATTCAACTTTTTCCTACTTTAAATGGATGTATTTAGACTTCATTGAGATCTAGATTGACTTATATCAGAATTCTTCCAAAAATACTGAACTATACCGATATTGCTCACAGCTATCAGTGAAATAAAAATCTGTAGTGCTCTTCAGGTTCAGCTTCTATAGGAGATACCAAAAGCTTTTCTGAAAGCCAAACCAAATCCGGTGTTTGAGGGGAAATTCAGCTATGAACATTTGTGGCTTTTTTTTTTTTTTTTTTTTTAAAGATGTGAATCTATTCTGGCTTTGCATGCTAAACTCCATGATTTCAACAGAAGTTCCCCAAAACAGCTGCTTCCTTTGACCAAACAGCTAATGACCAGACTAACAGCTGGCTTTGTACAAGTAACCTGATGTTACTCCGGGCAATTTGTCTTCTAGCTCCATCCCCAGGCCGACCAATTTTATCTTTTTGGAGCCATTTGGAAAAGCACATTTTATTCCAAGTGTATGCTGTTTGCTTCTGTAATTTCTTTTTGCAGTTCTTACTCTGATAGGTGTGTGTATGATAATTAACAAATCTGACAGGCTGTGAAATTCCCCCTGCAGCCCGCTGGAGTGTGCTGTTCAGTGTGTGGGACATTTCATGGTGCACGGTGCCATCAGCAACCCATCATGTGCCCTGAGGTTGGAATAGTGCTGTATGGTCTGTGTCTATCTTTCCCTTTGCAATCGTCTTTCATTTTCAGGCTGTGGTTTACAGTTCATTTATCTTGCAATGATAGCTTGTTGCGGAAAAATCCTGCGGAATGAAGTTCTCTTTTTTTTCCACACTCCTTGGATTTGTATCACTGTAGGTATACAGATTACAGCAGAATGACTTCTGGCTCATTTCAGCAGAACTGTGCGTGAATAAATCCTGGATGAGCATCAGGGAGCAAAAGATACAGATGAACTATCTACGTTACAGGATGGTGCTGACACAAAAACAAGTGGAAACAAACTGGCACAGTGCAAATATAAGCTGAAATCCGAAGGCGGCTCCTACCCGTTAAAGCAATGATATTTGGAAAGTCTTTCTGCTGCAAAAAAATAGATTAAAAAAAATCAATATATATATATATTTAAGAATAGAGCTCTGTGTATTTCCGCAAGATCCTGCAAGGTCATAAAAGACCCACACTGGTGACATCAGAGTCACTGTCAGTGAGCACCATCTTATGGTTTCAGCAGTGCTAGGGAGAGAAGTGAGCAGAGTGCCCCTGGCCATGCCAGCCAGCTGCCCATGTAGGAGTAGCAGCAAAAAGCCTCCCTCACTCCAGGCAGACACAGCTGTAAGCTGGGTGATGGCACTGAGGACTCACAGCATCCCCACTGCCACTCTGCATTTCAAATGGTGCTCAGAATTAAAACATCATCAGTCTATCCAGGGGAAAAAAAAAAAAAGCCTAATATAAAATCAAGAGACTTTAAGACATACATTTTGGCTTGTATTAATGTGTATTGGGGCTTGTTAACAATTTGCAATTTTAAGTATTTGTACAACCACAAAGTAAGGAAGGTTTGCAAAATCTCTTATTGTATGACTTCACGAGGTAGGGGTTTAATTAAAATACTGACTATTAGAGTATCTGAGAGAACTGGCCTTATTCTCACTTTTTCACACTATCAGTCTATGGAGAATTCAGGGAAAAGGAGATTCTTCAGTTGGCTGTGTCTTCCTGTTCTGCAGAGCCATCTAGAAAACCCAGGCTGGCTTGGGCATCTGCAGAAAGCAGGGAAAGGAACCATAGGAGAAGTGGCATTTTACCATGAACATTCATAGTGTGTTGGCACAAGTCATTGGCTTGTTTTTATGTCTTTCTATTCTTTTCCTAATTCAAGATCTCTGTCTCAGAAGCGAACTGTTTGTTTTTTGTTGTTGTTTGTTTGTTTCCAAATCAATCAGTGTAATGCAAACAGTGTGAATGAAGGCCCCAGAAAAGTGGAAACTGTCGTTGTAGACTGGAAGGATATGGGCTTCCATTGGGAAGTTCAGACTGAAAATCGTATGCTGAAAAGTTTACTGAACTACAGCATGAGAAGGCTAAATAAAGGATACACTGGAAAATTCAGGTATTCTGTACAGTTTTTTTGGGATAGCAGAGTAGCGATACAAGCAGAGAATTTGAAACAATTAAAATAGAATCATTTTCATGATTCTCCTACTGGGTTTCCAGCAAGAAGATTGTTCTCAATTTTGAATCATTTTATTTCTTTGTCACATTTGACACTAGATGAATGCTGAGCATATTCGCAGGCTCATCTACCAATTTCTCTTTAATTCAGCCTCTAATAAAATTTATGTCCTCCCTGACAGTCCAAAGGACTTACTCCTTTCCATGCATTTTACCAAATACAAATGTGGTTACGTTTAGATTACTAATGTAATGTTCCTCCTGGCTGTTTTTCCTATCCCCTTCATAATGTGTGTTTCCTACTTATTAACAATTTCTGCTCATTTTTTTGGTCATGTGTTTTGTATCATCTACTTTTTCTCATTCTTTCTTTGAGACGACAAAAGAGGGATGGTTGGTGGTTTTTTTGTTTGTTTGTTTGTTTGTTTGCTTACTTACTGAGCATTGGAGAGAAAAAATTAATAAATTGTTATAATTGTTATATACATAATTGTTATAATTTATAATTTTATAATTAATAAAAAATAATATATTGTTATAATCAATATAACATTCATTAGAACTAACGAAATAGGGAAAAAAGGTTCTTAGTTTTATTTCTCTGTAGGTTTGATTTTCTACACTGTTGTCTAATTGCTCAGTCAGAGGTTCAAGGTGTCTCTTGATATATTTAAGCAGAGGTGAATTCAATATTATATTCTATAGAATTCATTCAGGGATGTTTAAAAATACCCCACACTTGAAACTGTTCTTTTAAACCATTGGTAAAAGACACTGTTAGGTCTGAGTGTTTTTGAGTCTTTCCTGATTTATGCTATTGACTATGGGATCTGTATTGCAGAGAACATCTTTGCACATGGTAGAAGTCTTCACTGGCTGGATGGAAAGTCCTAGCCTCTTTGTGAGAGGTGATAAGGCTGTGACACACAGTCTGACAAAGATCTGTCTGGGTATCCATACTCATGGAGGGAGAGATGACAGCATGAATGGATATGTACTGTTCATTAGGAATATGTGAATATCCTAAAAGCTCTATTTGATTAGCTGTTGTGACTATATGTTTGCAATGGGGAAAAATGTTTTCATCATATGAAAACAAATTGCAAGTGCATTTTAACACAAATTTAAAATGCCCTTACTGCCTTTCTGAGTGGAAGAAGACAGGTTCAGCTCAATCAGGTGAAGATAACGAGGCAGTGATGCGCGATGGATAGTTTCAGGTTGCATGTAGTTGACTTAAATAGAAAAAAATGTATGTGGAGCTATCAGAAAACAGTCTTGTTATCAGTAAATAAGATTATATTGGTTAAATAGCTTTTTCCAATATGATCAACACTGCATTTGAATAAGTCTGTAATCCATGTTTTCAAGGAAAGCTAATGATTATTGAAGTTTTTTGTTCATCAGTTGAAGAAGTAAGTGAATATACTAGACTATTTCTAAACATACAAAACCCCACTGCTATGACATCTGTTGTTCACTTGAAGGCAGCAGAAAATCTGACCCACTCAGGGTAGCTTTTGGGTTATACTGAGTAATAGATTTGGTCACTGTGCTGTGGTATTTGGAATGCTGGGTAGGTATCCTGCTCATCACATAAAGGGCAGGCAGGAGGGTTTTAGGCACCTGAACTGGGATTTATAGCAGCTAGCATATCCAGTGCTGAGACTAGCCTGGTCTAATATTAGATATAGAGGTTGGAGGCCCTGCCTGCAGCAGGGGGGGTTGGAGCTTGATGATCCTTGAGGCCCCTTCCAACCCAAACCATTCAATGATTCTATGACATGCAAGCCTGGCTAGGAAGTACTAAAATGTTCTCCTTATAGATTCATGGAACAGTCCAGGTTGGATGGAGCCTTGAAATGTCATCAAGTCCAAGCTGTATATGGCTAGACTTGACAAAAGGTATCCTGAAATTCCGAATCTTACTACTCTTGAAGTAGCCAGAATATGTTAACAGTTTTCATAATCACCTAATAGTGCAGCATTTGCTGAAGAAATGGGAAATAGCAGTCCTGAGCCATTCCTGTGTAAGGGTTTGAACCACAGCTGTGGACAGCAGTTGAGATGGCTGCAGTGCTGATCTCCACTCAGGCTGAAGATGGAAACAATAAAAAATGTGAAAGAGAAAATGTAACGATGAAACCTAATGGGTAAGCTGGGTGCTCCTTGCAGCATTTCCAGGCACTAGGCTAGATTTTCACGCTCCTTACTGCCACCACAGCCCTCCTCAGAAAGCAGCAGCTGCTGTGTGTGTCCCTGGTCTCCTGCTCCTGCTGTGCGTGTCCCCCTCTTCCCCACATTCCCACACATTGCCATCAGTCTGTGGCTGTGTCTCTGTGCTGGGATGGAGGCGTTTGGCTGCAGGGGCAGTCGGTGTGATGGAAGAGCTGCTCTGTCTGGCACAGGGGCAAGGAGCCAAGTCAGAAAATGTGTTGTAGGTTGGATTGAAGCCTTGGGTCAGCAGCTGGACCATGCTGGGTTATGTCTCACAGTGAAATGAGTGAGATGCGGGGTGCCAGTTTCTGTCAGTTTGGTTATTTCTGTCTTTTATCTAACTACTATCCTATGAAAACAAACAAACAAAAAAAAAAAACAAACAAAAAAAAAAACAAAACAAAACAAGAGGATATCTGTTGTCTCTTGGAGTTTTGAAACCTGATGAAAAATGCTGTTTTATCTCTTGGGTGGATTGGTCTGATGCTTATCTAGGCCTCCTGGGCATCTCTCATCCATGAAGTCTGTGCATCTTTCAGCTTGGACCAATTCCTATGTTTTTCCTGTTGTAGAGAGTGAACCAGTTAGAGACAAAAGTGCTGTGTACCACTCCCAGAAGAGAAAACTGTGTGACTGTGCCCTCAATCTGTGTAGGAAGTGCATGCGTTCACAGCACCCTGCTAAAATGCCAGGAGATTTTCTGCCTCAGGCAGGTATGGCAACAGAGTGAGTAACAGCTGCAGTGTCCTGGAAGAAAATACAGCATGTTCTCCTTTCAGTGGCAGTTCAGCTGCTGTGGATGGCATGGAGACAACAGGCTTATTTCCCCAGTGAGTCACTCAGCCTTCCAAAAAGCCCAGTATCTCCAAGGCTTTCAGCTGAGGTGGGGCCTATTACATGTTCCCTACACAGCTGAAACCTTAAAAGCTCAGTCAAACCCATAATTAATTGAAGTTTGTGTAACACTTAGAACATATAACTCACTAGATGAGTACTAAGGCTCTTGCTAATGATTTTAAATCTACAAAGCAACTTCCTAAAAAGCTTTGAAATTGGCAATTACAGTATTCTGTGTTAGATGGAAAAGCTTTGATGGCTACAGAGTGAGAAATAAATGCTTGACTTACACTGGAGAGATAACAACAGCACACTGCTAGGTACAGTGACGTGGCAAAGAGCCAGACAGGGATTTGCTATTGCTCCTGCCAAAACTCGATTTGAAGCCATTTCAGTATCTCTGTGTTGCATAAATGACTATGAAATTCCTGGGAAGTCTGTAGTTACATGTAGTTATGGTCTGAAGATAAGGTATAATTGGAGAATTTTACTTGCATGCCCTCTTCATGTATTTTATTTCTGTTTTTATTTCTGTGCAGTTACAAGGCTGACTTCTGATATAGCGCTAGACATGAATCCAATGACAGTATTCTTGTCCATCCTTGTTCTGTCAGATGCTTATAAAAAGATAAAAACTGATGATGATTAAAAAAAAGATAAAATAGATTAAAAATAATAATAATAACTTATAATGATAGGTCTACAAGGCCATTATTTTCCTATCAAGAGAAGGAATATTTTGTAATGAAAACTGGAGTCTGGGAGGTTGGTTTTTCTGTAGTGTTTTCCAATGGCAAAATACATGAAGCTGTCTTCCTTGCTTGTCTGGTAATGGGGGGCTCAGCATCCGCCAAGCTGTTTACTTCAGTTATTCAGTTTTTCATGAGGTGCTTAGAATTTGATAGGTTCTTTGGTGTAAAATAATGTAGTCTTAGGCTGTAAACCTTATATTTTTAAGCTAGCATAGTCCTGTCATATATAAATAATGCGTGACTGTTGTAGGCATCTTCAGAAAAAAATTATTTATCTTGATTAATTGCTTACTAATTTTTCCCTAATACCTGTTTTAATATGTGCAAAACAATCTTCATGTTACTCCTTTAAGAAAAAAATACTGCAATTATCTTATATTATCCTAACTACATTAACATCCATCTTTCTTGAGGACACTGCTACTGTCTGAAGTGGCAGTCTGGGAGGACTTCACTGTTTTGAGACTTCATTTAGAAGTAAATAAAGTTATGTCCAAATAAAATGATGGAAAAATAATCTCCCTACTTGTCTACAGGTTTTTTCCTGAGGCATTAAGTAAGTGTTAGCACTGTGCTTATTGATGCAATGCCAATATACTTAAGACATTTTGCAAATATTTAAGGAATATAACTAGTCATGGGAAATCCAGACAGTTAATTTATACATGGGAGTGTGCATCCATCTCCTTCTGTGAACAGGTGAATCATGTAAATGGGCTGTTACACATGTTGGCTGGATCTGACGTTAAACCAATGTGTGGAGATGCTGTATAATTGCAATCATTTGTCATGTATGTATTGATATATTTAAACATAGACGTCATCAAATGTGCTTGTCCACAACCAGGGTTCCGTTGTGAAAGTACTTTGCAAACACAGAGCACGAACATGACAATTTCCCACATCAACTAAGAACTGATGAAAATAGTGAAAGAGAAGCTGGTAGGACAGAGAGGATGGGAGCAACTGTTAGGAAAAGAAGTTGTGTTGGCTATTCCTGTGAGTCAGGTTTTCAAAGTGGTACCTCAGATCTCTCAGGAGACCTGAGCTCGATACAACTGTCTGATAGGAGGCTGTAGCAAGGTGGAGGTTGGCCTCTTCTCCCAGGTAACAGTGATAGGATGAGAGGTAATGGCCTTAAGTTGAGCCAGGGGAGGTTCAGATTGGATAGTAGGAAAAAATTATTCTCCGAAAGAGTGGTGAGGTGTTGTGACAGACTGCTTAGGGAGGAGGAGTCACTGTCCTTGGGGCTTTTAAAGAAGCAAGTAGATGTGGCACTGAGGGATATGGCTTAGTGAAGATGGATTGATGGTTGGACTAGATGATCTCAGAGGTCTTTTGCAGCCCTAATGATTCTATGATTCTATGAAAAATTGTATTGAATAAGCCTGTCTCAATTCCTCATCTGTAAGAGAGATAGCAATACTTCACTCAGAAGTGTTTTGTGTACAAGAATACCTTAGTATTTCCAAAGCCCTTTCAAGAGAAAAATGGTTAACTCGAAGCCCTATGTTACACGGCTGAATCCTGCTGCTAGGAGGTTATGCAGGTAGGTTTTATAGCTCTTGTGGGACCTGCAGCATGCCTGCAGGCAAGTTGGCTTCTGATCATGTGGAGGCCCTGGAGCAGACCCTTGCATATAATGTGAGCCCCAAGCAGCAGTTACATTGCATCTAATGTAATCTAGTGACTCAGTGTGGCACTGGAAATCATGAGACGTAGGAACTAAACCTAGCAGGCAGTGTCAACCCAGGCATGCCATTTGACCTTTTTTTTGCCTTAATTTACCATATGTAAAGCTGAGACAATATCTCCCTACTTTATTAAATTAGTTCAGGAACAAAAGCACTACATAAATACTAGGGTGTACAGATATTATGTGAGCACTCGTGTGCAAAGGGCTGAGACGTGTCTGGTGATAGATAGCCCTTGGCACAAGCACAGCCTTCCCAGTGATGTATGGCTTTACTTACATGCAGCTTCAGGCACATTTATGTTTGACAGCTTGGGTCAAAACGGCTGGTCTGAGCATTTATCTTGCAGTGGTGCCTCTTTAATCCTGATCCTAAATGGAAATCCTTATCATGTGTACCCCAAAAATACCAGTATGGATTGCCACAAGGTCTGTTACTTCATATTCCCCATCTAAAAGTCAACAGGAAGAAATGTAATACTGACTTGCTTTATCAAACGTGTCTCATATAGCTTTTGTGCACACCTGATAGGGACAGTTATACTGAATTGGGATACCCATGATTGTATTCTATCCAATCAATCTATCTATTCCTGTAATTTAATATTTAAATGTTGTGTATAGCCAGAACAGTGGTAGGACAGGCATAGCATACTAAAAAATTTCTCCCATATGTACAACTTGGGTCCATATATGTGTCATGTATGTTAATAATATCGTGTACCATTCCTCTTTATATACATATATCATACGTATACGAGTGTGGTCTTGGGACTGGGGGCTGCCAGTGGCTATTTCCTGTGGTTGCCATCTCAGTGCTATGGGGTCTTGCAGCATGTGCTGTCTGTATAGTTCCTGGTCCCAAATGAAGAAGTGCAGTTTATGTCTCTCCTGCCCTCCATAAAGTCAAACAAGAGACAAGTCACTATTTGCGTGTCAGCATTTGCAATCAACCGATATCTGATACATTGCGGTTGTCGTTAGCTCTGGCTTCAGGGAGGTTGGTACCATTGCTCGTAAGGCAGAAGTAAATGTTGACTTTTAATTAATGGCAATAAGGACAAATACCAATCTGGACAAAAGCTTTAAATTGTGCAGGCAGGCAGTGGATAAAAACTTGCCTTTCTTTTTACTCTCTTCTTAAAATAAGGACATGTTAAAAATAAACAGAGACCATTCTAGATTTTTGTTGTCCTCCAGTGAAAGATAAAGTGGTGAGTCCTATATACAAAAAAAAAAGCCATTATTGGTAGTTTCTAGAGTCTTTATTTCAGAGTATATAGAAATCCAACATAGAAATAAAAGAGAGAGGAAGAGATAAAATGGAGGGGGGAAAAAAAAAAAGAGTGAAAAGGGAAAGGGAGGGAAGGAGAGAGAAATGAAAGAAAGAAGGAAGAGGAAGGAATTGTTCAAATGTTCTAGGCATCTTCACAATACTGATCTCTAACATATATGTAAGTATGTAATACATATAGGAAATACATAGTGAAAAAAATTGTAGAATGATTACTTGTTGACACTCCCAAGGAGAAGTGATGTGATGAATGTAACAGCAGTAGGCTTGGGGAAGTAGCAGACACTATCCCCCTACTCTCGTATGTGCACTACCGCCCTGTCTCAGCTCCTTGTCCATGGCTGACCTACAAGCTCTCCTCTCTTCTCCTGCTCATAAGGGACCTTGTGGGCCATTTGTGGATATGTCCCGGATTCCCCTTCAGACAACCTTGTTTTTCTTGTCTGAGAGAAAGGTGGAGAGTCCTGCCCAGCAGATTCTGGGTAACTGTCCTAGGTAATCCATCGCACATATCATGCGTGAGAAATTCATTTCAGGTCTACTTAAACAAGATGCAGCGCCAACACAGAGTTCTGTGGATTTTCTGGCAATGACCTATAGCAATAATGATAATAACAACAACATGTACATAATTGGTGACTGCTGACAGTAATTTTCAGGCCGTAATGACAAAAAAACAAAAACAAAACCCACAGCCTAGCATCACACACAAAAAGAAGAAACAAATAGCTTCATCACATTCAAAACAGAAGTGTGTTTTCTTAGCCTGTCAGGTAATTCATTTGGAAAAGGTTTCATTTATAATGAATGTATTCAGACCTAATGCCATATCTCTGTACAAAATGCAAAACCAAGATTGGACTAAAACTCACTGCTCTTGAGTATGGCATACTGGTGTCTCTATGGACAAAACACAGTTGGCCTTACGTATCAAAGAGGAACCTTCAATTATGACTGGTTTTGCTGGAGAGGCATTAAAAACTTGGACTTGTCAGGACTGTGGCTGTGAAGAGTTTCAGCACGCAGGGTGGAATAGACAGGCTGATACAGCATGTAAGTTCTATAAGTTGTGTCTCAGGAAGACAGTATTTGGCATTTGGTTTCAGCTAAATTTCACATTGATTTCAATTGAAGAAAAACAACTCTATATTCTTCCTGAAGCAATATCTACAATGAGTACTATTTTAAGAATCCACCCAAGGCTCTAGTCATGAAGAAGCATGTGTTTAACTGGGCTGCATTCATTCTAGAAAATAAAATTGATGTTCTACTTGCAGTTTTAAAGGGAAAATCTTTGTTCTTTTTTCTCCAAGACAGGATTACGTGGTGGCTGTGAAAAATATCCTCATTTCAAATAAATTAACAAAAAAGAAACAAACTGTAATTTCCTACAGCACACGCATGAAAAAATTTAACATGGTATTGGCAGGGAAAATGGCCTATAGGGCTACTAGATTTCTGGCATATTATATACAACAAATAAAATTGCAAGAAGAAGATAGTATTAGGTTAAGAACTACTATTGTTAATGGTTCTCAATACTTTGTGTTTAGCACAAGCTTTTAGAAATTAAAAAGCAAAGAAAAACAAATAAAAACCAAGACGGTGACATGCCACCCAGCTCTCCTTGCTAAATGAGAATGAAGGGGTTTACCATGATATTTCAAGAGTTTGGAGTAGGGTGGATATTTTTCTTTCTTTTGTGTATATTCACACTGTATTCACACCATCTCACACTGCCACAGATGCTTCTGCAGAGGGTCAGATTTAAATTAACATTTTGTATTAAAGTGACAGTGAAAATTTTCTTTTTAGGGTGAAAGAAAAGGGCCAAGGGTGTTACATAAGACTTGCTAATATTTCATCTGTCCAAGTGATATTTTAAAATTATGAAAAGTTCATCGAATGGTTCATACATTATTGATATGTTGATATTGCAGGAGGCTGGAAATTGCTGGAGATTATAAAACTGGCTAGAGTGCAGAAAATTCTTTCCATAGTGGCGTCTTTCAAGAGATTTAAATTTGTGAGGTCTTTCTTCTCTTTTTTAGACAACTTTAATGTCTTTTAGAGGTAAGGCATTTGTAGAAGCTTTTGATTCCACTCTTGTTTCAAGGTATCTACTACATAAGTGTACTGCATTGTATCTTTGGGACTGAAGATTCCTGCTCAGGGAGCAAGTTCAGCATGAACTGTAAAACAATTGTAAGAGTCTAATAAACTTATTCTGTCCTTAATGTGTAGAGCTGCTCTTGGGTTTAAGCGATTCAGATGCTCAGAAGGAAATTACAAAAAGATAACTGTTTATGCAAATGACTATACAGCAAACCAAATCTGAAGAAGGATATTGTTTCCTAGAATAAACGAGGATCTGCTTTCCTTTTTAATGTAGAAAAGTATCCAAAATGTAACCATAAATGTGAGGTATTGAGTGATTTGAGTGAGAACCACGCATTATTCAGTGCTCACTAATGCAGTTTCCCATACTCTGTAAAGACTGAAGTAATAATTAGCCCCAGAAGAAAGAGGGGGCCCAAGAAATCTGGGCTTAAGAGATGGGTCTGTCCAAAACTCATGACATTCAACTTTGCTAAATGCAAGATCCACCTCCTGGATTGGAGACAATATCAGGTACAAATACAGGCTGGGTAAAGAATGCACTGAGAGCAGCCCTGAGGAGAAGGACTTTGGGGGTGTTGATAGTGAAAATCTTGAAGTGAACCAGCAGTGTGCTCTTGCAGCCCAGAAGGCCAACTTTGTCCTCGACTGTGTCAAAACTGGGCTGGCCTGCCCTCATCTGGAGTACTGTGACCCCCCCAGTGCTATAAAGATGTGGAGCTTTGGGAGTGAGTCTAGAAGAGGCAACAGAGTTAATCAGAAGGCTGGAGCATCTCTTCTACAACAACAGGATAAGGCAGATGGGGTTGTTCAGCCTGAAGAAGAGACAGCTTTGGGAAGACTTCACTGCAGCCTTCCAGTACCTAAAGAGGGCCTGCAGAAAAGATGGGGAGGGACTCTCTGTCAGGGAGTGTAATAATAGGACAAGTGAGAATAGTTTTAAACTAAAAGAGAGGAGATTTAGATTAGATATTTGGAATAAATCATTTACTAAAAGGGTGATGAGGCACTAGAATGGGTTGCTCTGAGAAGCTGTGGATACCCCATCCCTGAAGGTGTTCTAGGCCAGGTTGGATGGGGCTTTGTGCAAACTGAAAGTATCCCTGCCCTTGGCAGGGGCATTGGAATTAGATCTTTAAAGGTCCTTTCCAACTTAAGGCAGTCTATGAGTCAACATACCAATAAAAACAACAGGACTTTTTTTCTGCAGTTACGTTATTCTACTGCCTTTCCTTCCAGTGGTACTGTGGGGCTCATAAGAAACTGGATGCTTTTTAATGAATGAATATAACTTAATCCTAGCACAAACTTGCATATTGCCAGTATAAGAGCAGCAAGCCCATTCATTTGGCAATAAGTCAGGTATGGCTAGATAAAATAAGATGCAATCCTTTCATCAGTGCGTGAATTAGCAATTAGTTGACATCAAACTGGCAAAGATGCACTAGACAGAGAATATAGAATGAGATGTCTCTGTGTTAATACTCTAATCTCTCTTTCATTACACACCTTCATAGCAGGCAGAATTAACACTGGTAGAATTTCTGTTTACTCAAGAAAAGCAGTCATGTTATAGTGTTAGTTTGTGCTTCATTGGCACTCAGCAGAGATAAGATCTTCATTCAACCTTAATCTAATTATGACAAAATTAATAATGTCAAGCCTTGAGAAAGTAAGTGCATGACAATTAATGAAGAAGTGGGTTAGATGTGAAGAAGTTTGCTCTGCTCTGCTGATGATGACAGAACTCAGCCTATGAATCAGCAGTATAAAAGGAGTATTCTGAGGAAATAAAACCGTAAAGATAAAGGTAAAATATGAAATCCAAATGAGACCCTGGGGACTAGGAAACTAATGATGGGTAAATCACA